>NC_064850.1:41930951-42530951 GCF_024139225.1 Suncus etruscus | reverse complement strand
TCACCACTGTGCCTGTAAGGAAGACTGGGACACCATTTTGGAAACTCTTTTCCCCTCCTGTTGGCCCTGGCATTTGTGACCCCATGTGGCAAAGGGGGAAACTGAGGTTCAGAGAGATGTGTCACCAGGTGGTCAGAGACAGGTCAGAGACTCTCTGGGTCTGACTCCTCACCCTAACAACCCAACCCCCTGAAGTCAGTCTCATTTCTAGTGGAAGGGGGTGTCTGAAAACGGTGGGGGTATCTTCTGGGGACCCTCTGAAACACAGGACTCAGGACCCAGTGCTGGGTTGGGGTCTGAGGCTGAGGTCCCAGGCTGGCTGGGCTGATGAATTTGGCTCCAGAGATCTTCCTGCTGCATGGTCTCTGTTGGGTGCAAATAGCCTTCTTGAAGGTTTCTGGATTTAGGCCTCTTGTACTGGCACTTCAAGGCCCACTGCTTCGGTCTCTGCCCCTATTCATCATGGGCTAGAGGAGGCACAGGCTTCTCAGAAAGGGGTACAGGGGTACAGGGAAATGTGGGGAACCTTGAAACACCAGGTCTGGGCCACCAGGCCTTTGACTACTCTTGACTTGGATTTTTTACTTTAATCCACACTCAGCAATGCTCAGGGTGGACTCCCGACTCTGCTCAGGGATCATTTCTGGTGGGGTTTGGGACCCTGTGGGATGGCTGGAACCATACCTAGGTCAGCCACTCTAAGATGATACCTAGCTATCAACCCCAAATAAAGGTGTTCCCCCAACTTCCTCCTTCCTTAAACCTCTTCCTTTGATATGTAAAAGACCACTGGATGAATATGTACTTCTCTCTGTCTCTGTCTCTGTCTCTGTCTCTCTCTCTCTGTCTCTCTCTCTCTCTGTCTCTCTCTGTCTCTCTCTCTCTCTCTCTCTCTCTCTCAATCTATCTTTTTCAGGTATTGGAAATTGGTTTTAATAAACAAGGAGGAGTTCTGGCTTTTAGGCTGAGGCAGAGAGCACAAGAGAAGGCCACAAATGCTGTGACCATCCTTTCCTGGCTGGCTTGGTGTATTATTTCTCTGCTGCTACCATGATTCTTCAGACCTGTCCACCTAAGGGTGGACAGTGTGTGGGTGGTCTCAAAACCGGTGGATTTTTATTTTACAAGCCACATGTAAGGCCAGTGCCCTACCCACTGTCTTATTGCTCCAGCCCCTGGTCTTTTTTGTTTGTCTGTTTGTTTTTGGGTCACACCCGGTGACACTCAGGAGTTACTCCTGGCTATGCACTCAGGGATGTGGGGGTGGGAGGGATCGAACCATGGTCTGTCCTAGATCAAGCGCTAGCAAGGCAAACATTCTACTGCTGCCACACCACTCCGCCCACCCCCCCAGTCCCTGATCTTGACTTTTTTTTTCCTTGCTGACCAGGGTTGTAACCTAGTTTTTCCTTTTTAAAACTCAAACTCCAAATTTATTATTGTTGTTGTTGTTTTGTTTGTTTGTTTGTTTTTGGGCCACACCCAGCTGTGCTTGGGGGTTACTCTTGGTTTTGAACTCAGAAATCACACCTGATGGGCTCAGGGGACCATATGGGAGCTGGAGATTGAACCCAGGTTGGCCATGTGCAAGGCAAATGTCTTCCCTGCTGTACTATTGCACCCATAATAATAATAATAATAATAATAATAATAATAATAATAATAATAATTAAACTTATTATATGAGACCTCTGGATCTGAAGACAATTATCGATATATATTTAAAATTCTTTCTTGTTTTTTATTTAAACTATGCCATTTACAAAATTCTTCATAGTTGGGTTTCAGGCATCCCATGTTTCAGGATAACCTCCCTCTACCAGTGTTCCCAGAATTCATCCCATGCCACCACCTCTGCCTCCCAGCATGCCTGCACAACAGTTCAGACATTGTTGTTGTTATTATTATTATTATTATTATTATTATTAATTTGGGGCCACTGTAAAATATATTCCATTGTTGTGAAATCACCCTCAAGCACTGTATTTCTTTTTTGTCTTGTTTTGTTTTGGGGTCACACCTGGTAGCATTCAGGGGTCACTCCTGGCTCTGCACTCAGAAATAACTTCTATCAGGCTCGATCATATGAGATGCCGGGAATCAAAGCATTGTCCTTCCTGGGTTGGCTGCTTGCAAAGCAAACACCCTACTGCTGTGTTATCTCTCTGACCCCAAGCATCATATTTCTAACCCAGGTGGACAGGTCTGAAGCAGGTAGGGTAGCCTCGAAGAATCAATAAACCAAGCCACGGGGCTGGAGAGATAGCACAGCGGCAACTCAGGACCTAAGGTGGTTGGTTCGAATTCTGTCGTCCCATATGGTCCCCCATGCCTGCCAGGAACTATTTCTGAGCAGATAGCCAGGAGTAACCCCTGAGCGCTGACGGGTGTGGCCCAAAAACCAAAAAAATAAAAAAAATGGGGCCGGGTAGGTGGCGCTGGAGGTAAGGTGTCTGCCTTGCAAGCGCTAGCCAAGGAAGGACCGCGGTTCGATCCCCCTGCGTCCCATATGGTCCTCCCAAGCCAGGGGCGATTTCTGAGCATATAGCCAGGAGTAACCCCTGAGCGTCAAACGGGTGTGGCCCAAAAACCAAAAAAAAAAAAAATAAATAAATAAATAAAAAATAAAAAAAAAAATAAAAAAAATAAAAAAATAATAAACCAAGCCAGTCATGCGAGAGTCCAGGAGTCTGTCTACTTCTCATCTGGTGCTGTCTCTCTGTGCAACAAAGCCAAACTTCCTTTTTTATTAAACAACGCTGATTCACTAGGAGGGGAAGGCCAAGTGATCCAGGTGGGCTTTTACATATCAAAGGGCTAGGTTTGAGGAAAGAGGAAAGGAAAAGGAAAGAGGAAGATGGGGGAAGCCTTTGTTTTAGCTTAATAACTGAAGGTCATCTTACAGGCCACACCCAGCTGTGCCTGGCAGGGCTCACTTCAAGATGGGGATCACACCAGGGACTGGGTGAGCAAGCTAAGTACCTGGACACAAGCTTTGATTTGACCCCACTTCTTCAAAATTAAATCTCTGATGATGTCTGGAATTGAACCCCAACTTTCAAACATGCAATGCAACTGAGTCTGGCCCCTGGGACCCTGTGAAGTGAGGAGGATTTGCTAGTGGTTCCCCTTGAGAAAATGAAGCAGCTTCCAGAGATGACCAGGAATTTCTGTTGCAGCTCCTGCTGGTGGTGTTGCAAGACAAAATCCCCTAAATTCCCCGTGTCTTCAGGGCACCCTTTGACCCATCACAGATCTGTGGGGAGAGGCCACAGTAGGGGCCTTGTAGGGGGCTTGGAGGGCTCATTTTTTTTGTTTGTTTTTGGGTCATGCACGGCAGTACTCAGGGCATACTTTTGCCTCTATACTCAGAAATCACTCCTGGCAGGCACAGGGGACCATATGGAATGCCAGGATTCGAATCACCGACCTTCTGCATGCAAGGCAAATGCCTTACCTCTATGCTATCTCTCCGGCCCGGCTCTCATTTCTGAGGCTAGACAACACACCTCTTCTGTTTTAGGGGTTACTCTTGGCTTTGTATTCAGGGGTCACTCTTGGTAGTGTTCAGGGCTGTGTCCCCCAGAGACCAGGGCTATGTCCCCTACATAGACCTGAGTTCCCCTAATCCTGCAGGGAGCACCATGGACATAGAGGCAAGGCACTGGGTTTCTGCCTGCTCTGACCACTTCCTCTGACCCTGGAGCACAACATGGGGGTGCTGACACCCCAGTCACCCCCACAAGCTGTCACTGCTCTAGGAGCTATTGCTTTTTTAGAAATGAAATAGCTGCGGCCGGTGAGGTGGCGCTAGAGGTAAGGTGTTTGTCTTGCAAGCGCTAGCCAAGGAATGAGCCACGGTTTGATCCCCCGGTGTCCCATATGATCCCCCCAAGCCAGGGGCAATTTCTGAGCGCATAGCCAGGAGTAACTCCTGAGCATCAAACGGCTGTGGCCCAAAAAACAAAACAAAACAAAAATGAAATAGCTGGGCTGGGGCAATAGCACAGTGGGAAGGGCATTTATCGCGCTAGGTTCAGTCGGTGTCCCATAGGGTCCTCCAAGCCTGCCAAGAGTGATTCCTGAGTACCAGGTGTGCTCAGGCACACCAGGTGTGCCCCAAAAACCAAAATAAAAAGCAGTTGATTTTCTTATTTATGGGCTCACACCTGACTCTGCCTGGTGCTCAGTTCCAGCCATGTTGCAGTTCATGCATTGACTGGGTCAATCCTCGGTCCCTACATGCAAAACCCTTGCTCAGCTGTGGCTCTCTCTGGCCACGTTCTGGAAGCTTCTGCCCCTTCCCTACCCTTGCACAGACCAGGAAACTGAGGCTCGGGACATAAGGTGATTTATGGCTGATTCCAGGGGACCCCTGCAGGCCCCTCCTGCTAGGATGTGCTACTTGGCATTGGCATATGGATGAGAGCCTTCTTCACCCTTAGGGAAGGCGAAGGGGTAGTTTGTAGAGGACCAGACTTCAGGAGGCTCAACACTGGATTCTGAGTTCCAGAAGGGCTGTCCCAAGACTGAGTATCAGGAGGACTTCCTGAAGGGAAGCTTGGGAGGGAGCGAAAGGTGGTGTGGGCTGGGCAGGAGCAATGGTGCAGTGGTGCACTTGGGGTGCAGTGGTTCCCTGACCATAGCTCTCTCTGAGGACCACTGGGTACCCCACAAGCTTGGGTACTGCAGCTTTAGGGGTCCCATTATTATTTTTTTCTTTTGGTTTTTGGACTACACTTGGTGACGCTCAGGGGTTACTCCTGACTATGCACTCAGAGATTGCTCCTGACTTGGGGGACCATATGGGATGCCGGGGGATTGAACCGTGGTCTGTCCTAGGTTAGCGCATGCAAGGCAAATGCCTTACCACTGCGCCACCACTCCTGAGTCTTGATGCTGGGTCAGGATTGCCTGGGGCCAGTCTTGAGACTTGGGGGGGGCAGGGACAGCAGAGGGACAGGTTTGAGCTGTCTGGCCTCTCCCAGGGGATCCCCTTGGCTGTGTCCTCAGGCAGGCCCCTCCAGACTTCTACCAACTGTCTTGTCTCCCTAGAGTCAGTCAAGGCAGGAAGCGACGCCCTTTACCCACCTGTCGCCAAACCTCAAGGGCAGGAAAGCACTTCCCAGAGACACGCAGTATCCTGGGGTGCTGCCAGCACCCACCGCATTAGCTTCTAGAGAGCCGGGGTGGTGCATGCACCATCTGGGAAGCTGGAGTCTATCTTCTGTGGGCACTCAGCCTTCCATCAGAGGGTCTCAGGACCCAAAGCTGGCATGTGGCTTCCAGCCACGGGCACCAGGTTCAGCACAGGAGCTGGAGGTGACGGGGTGGGTTGTGGCCAGATCTGGGTAGGACAAGGAGGCTCTACCTGGAGAAGGCAGGGAGAGATTCGTGGAGGAGGTGGCAGTCAAGGTCAGTGTGTCAGAGATGGGGAAACACAAAGACAAGAGGCACAGTTGGGCTGAGTGGGACCCACCATCATACCAGGGCCAACAGTCGGGGGGGGGGGGCACGGTGAGATGCAGTGGGACTTCCTACCAGGCAGGAGTGATATCCCCAGAATCCCTTGGCACCCAGACAGAGGGAGATGAGTTCCTGGACCTGGGCTGAGACTAGGGCGGCCCCCCAGAACAAACAGTGTCTAAAGAGCAGCAGGTGCTGCCTAGACCTGGTGGGTGAGGGCCCCACATGTGTGTATGAGTGCATGCTTGCATGTCCACACTTGTGAGAGTACGTTGGCATATCTGAACATGCACAAATGCCTGGGTGTGTATTGCATGTGAGCATGTGTGCTTAAGCAGATGTATGCATGAATGTACGTCTAAACAGACTTGCATGTGTGTGGATGTATGTCTAAGCAGGTGTTCCAGCCTGAATGCATGTACTCATGCCGTGTGTGTGTGTGTGTGTGTGTGTGTGTGTGTGTGTGTAGCTATATCTAAAGGACATCTGTCTGAGGATGGATCTGAATGCATGTCTGAGCGCGGATGTCAGGGTCTCCATGTGTGCACATCTGAACAAACAATTTTTTCTTGTTAGCTTTTGGTGCTCAGAAGTCCACAGGGGTTCTGCCTGGCTCTGAGCTCAGAAATCACTCCTGGCAGACTCAGGAGCATATAAAATGTCAGGAATCAAACCTGGTTGGCTGTGTGCAAGGCAAACATCCTCCCAGCTGTGCTGTTGCTTCGGTCCTTGAATGTGCATGTTTGAGTGTATGTTCATGTGATTGTATGTGTAGGTTTGAGCATCTGTGTATGTGTGTCTAGTCTGCAGGTATGTCAAAATGTACATGCATGCCCGTGTAAAAACATGTCAGAATCTATATGTCTGAGTATGTGTATGTATGGGCGTGTGCATATGAATGTGTACCCATGAGACCATGTATATGCACATCTGAGTGTATCTATATGTGAGAATATGTACTTGTACCGAATGCATGTAAATGAATACGTGTGTGTCTAAGTGTGTCTATGTACCATGAGTGTCTGTGTGTGCATATCTATGTGAGCATGCGGGTGTGTTTGATCAAGTGTGTATGCATGTACGAAATTGTCTGTGCATGTGGGAGTATGTGTGTACACACCTGAATGTGCATATGTATGGGATGCAAAAAGTCACACCTGAGTATACATGGGATGTGCATTGGGACTGTGTCTGTGCACGTCTGAGTGTTTCTAAGTGTTGCAAGTCAGTCCCTGAAGAGGTTGACTGATGGAGGGATGGAGGATGAGGCCTTTCCCCTCCAGCTCGGAGCACGCGTCTGCCACCCTGTTCAGCCAGCGGTTCTGAGGTTCTGAGGTGAAGCGGCGGGTAAACAGCTCGCAGACAGTCAGGCTTGTGGAAATATTAGCTTTATTCGGTGGACAAGACTGAGGTCCAAAGACTCAGCCTCAGTTCCAGCAAAAAAAGCCCTGGCCTTCCACAGACCCTTGTTTTTTGGTTTTTTTTGGGGGGGGTTTTGGGTTTTTGGGTCACACCCAGTGGTGCTCAGGGGTTACTCCTGGCTGTCTGCTCAGAAATAGCTCCTGGCAGGCACGGGGGACCATATGGGACACCGGGATTCGAACCAACCACCTTTGGTCCTGGATTGGCTGCTTGCAAGGCAAACACCGCTGTGCTATCTCTCCGGGCCCAGACCCTTGTTTTTATCCCCCAGAATCAGGTACCACCCAATGGTGGGATCAGATACCAACCAAAGGTGGAAGCAGAATCAGGTACTACCCTAGGGTGGGGGCACAATGCCAGGTCACACCCTAGGGTAGGGCACAATCACCAATCAGGTTAGGGTGTGTAACATAATAATCCCCTAAAATATTTACATACACAACACTACGTATCTGTGCATGTATTTGCTTGGCTTGTGTGCCTGTAGGAATGTGCATGTGCATGTCTGTGTGTATGTACATGTCTGAGAGTGCATTCATGTGAACATGCCAGTGCGTATGTTACAAGTATCTGAGTGTGTGGGTCATGTTGCCTCATTTGTTGGGTCCCGTTTACTCCTCTGTTGATTGTTTGTGTATCTGCAAAGAGCTCCCAGAATGAGAACTTGATTCCCATCCCCTTGTCCCCTTTTTGGAGGAGATCTTGGTAATATTTATCCACAGCAAATAATCCACACAGACAGGAGGGTTAAGGAGTAAAAGGTTGGGCGCAGAGAGTCCTTCGTCAGCCTGCTGCGAGCTCCAAAACACACCTAGAGCCAGCCAGCCAACTCTGGCAAAAGACCCTGAACACCTCGCTTCACCTGGAAGGTCAAGGTGGGACAACAGGCAAAGGATAATCTTCTGGAAATATTTTCATATACAACAGGTCATAGTTCACATATGTGTGAATACGCTACTCTGAAGATTATGTGCCTGACTGTGTGGCTCTAGTATGTATATGTGCTCATGTCACTATATGCGCCATGTCTGAGTGTGCATATGTGTAGCTGTCTCTGTGTGCACATTGAGAGTATGTGAGCACTGTATCACGAGCACACACCTGCTCCGATAAAGGTTCACCAGGCACCTCTCCGTGCTGCCTGCTGTGGCCCTGGCACACCCTGGAACATGTGGCCAGGCAGTTAGTTGTGCCTGCGGAACTCGAGGCACCCTGTGTTCTGCAGGTGACCCACAGAGGGGCGCAGGGCAGGAGCCCCAGAAAGGTGGGGTCTGGGTCGCTCTCGTCAATAGGAGTTTCGGTGGCGACTCACACACTGGACTTTGGGTGCTGGGGGCGCCCCAGGCTGGTCCTTTGCCAGCTTCCCGGGTCCGACCTTTTTCTGCCCTGGAGACCACAGAGCAGCCCCCCAGGGCCCAACAACCACCTTTTCAGCTGGTACCAGGCAGAGGTTGCCCACTTCTTCCTCAGGGCAGAATACCCGGGTCCCAGACCCGGATTTTTCCAACTTGAACCTCGCCCCCTTGTGGCAAGAGTAGGAACAGCGCCCTCTGCACCCCGGGACTCGAATTGCCCGTTTGGAAGTGGTCTCCGCCTTCACTCAGGCTCCTAACTCACGTCCTCAGGACACGACCAGCTTGCAGAAAAGAAACCCAAGTTTCCAGAGCATGCACCGCAGCCCCGGGCTGTTTGTTTCTTGACTTTAAGAACCAGGAGCCACGCACAGTGTTCAAGGCCCAGGTGTGCTCTGATGCTTCCACAAACATTGCTGGGCAGCCCATTGGGGAGACCCTAGGAGAGCGGGGCTCAGTGGGTGCTGGGTGCCCTGACACTAAGGCAGGAGTGCTTCCAGCCGCCTTCCTCCAGGACAGCAGCTTTGGGAGTTGCACACAGCACGGGGCAATGAGGGGGTTCCAGGAGGACTCATGCTGTCAGCTGTGGTCTGCCTGGAGAGCCACAGCTCCAGACACAGGAGAGCCCTGCAGTGAAGGCTCCCTTCCTGGGAGCACTTGGGGTACCGATGACTGCTCCAAGCAGATGGTGATCGTCCAGGGCACACATGTGTATGTGAACGTGTGTATATGTGGGCTTGTGATTGCGAATGTATGTGAGTATATGCTTCAGTGTGTGTATGTAAGTCTGTGAGAGAGCGTGTGAGAGGGTGTGCGAATGTGAAAGTTTGTGTGAGATTTTGAGGGTGTGTGACTGTATGTATGTGTGTGTCTGTGAGGGACAAGGCGCCTGACTGTTTCTTGTTTGCAGCCTCCCACCCCCCACTGCTCCTAAGCCTCTATTGCACTACTGCACCCAACTCCCCTCTGTCCCCTCCCAAGACAGGAGACTTGGATCTGGGCTGTGTTAGTCACCAGCTTCTCCTCTTCCTCTTTCTCAGCTGTCCCTGGGGATGGGGGTCCACCCCAAGTGACCAGCCAGAACAGAGGCCCTGGGGGCAAGGGTGTCCCTCCTGGTGCTGTCTGTGGGGGGACTCCCTGGAGAGGACCCACCAGCAGGGGACGCTGCTTGGCCAGTCTGGGGCAGCAGGAAGTGGGATCCTAGCTGGGCTCTGGCAGGTGGGGTGGGGCCCAGACCGTGGACAGGCCAGGAAGGGCACAAGAGGCGCCTCTCCCTGCACCTGCCACCAGACCTTCTCATTGGCTGGCCCACCAGGAAGTCCAAGGCCAAGGTTGCCTTGCAGGCTGGGGGCAGGGAGCATGGTCAGGGCTAGGGTCCCCACTAAGCTGGTATGGTCAGGCTTGGGCCCTGCAGAGCTGCTTCCCTTGGCTACAGTGCCTGAGCCCTGCCCCAGCCTCGTGGGGGTAGTGAGGACTCTGCCACAATGAGCCTGGGAGACCCTGGCCTGGTTAGAGGGTGTCCAAGGTCACTGCTGCTGGAGGGTCATAGAGGGACTTTCAGGGACCCTGAGGATTCCTGAAGAAGACAGTTGACCTGTGTGACCAGGATGGGGTAGAAGACTCTCTGACCCCGCACGGTTGGTGGTGTCACATGGTTATACTCTCTAGGAGACACACAGGATTGGCCCTGAACACTCACACCTCCCACCCTGAGCAATGAGGCCCCCCACACCACCCCCTGCCTGGTCTGTGTCAGTGCTAGAAAAACTTCCCCTGCTCACATGAACACACAAGCATGCACATGTGCATATGCACACATGGACACAGGCACACAGAACACACAGGTTCACTCATGTACACATAAACATTCAGACACACATGAATCGCATGCATACACATGCAAAAAAAAGCACATGCATACAAAAATGCAAACATATGTACACACACATAAACACCTTTGCAGCTCAGGAGGGGATAACCAGCCCAGATATGCCACCAGGAAACAGTCCGTCTGTCCTTGACCCCTAGGCCCCCCAGGCCTATCCCCAGGGACCAATCCAGTAGTCAATTCCTACTGGAGGGTCCCAGACAGACCAAGAGTCGAGGTAAGGCTCTCCCAGGCTCCTATGTCTCTACCAGTCATTAAGGGGTGGCATCGCTGGGGCCACTCTCATGCCCCCCTCGTATCTTTTATTGTCCACTCTTATCTTCTTCCCTCTCAAGCCCCACCCCGGTGCAGGGCCCAAGACAAACTTTCTTCAAACTGCAGTTCCCTCCCCTGACCTTCTGCCCCACTGGCTCAGAGGGAACTTGATCAGCGGCTTGCTGTGGGCTGGGCGGAGCTGGTCATGGTGTGGGGGGCAGCAGGCCAGCCGCAGAGAGCAGGGGGCCCAGCTCTGAGGAGCAGGAGCGAGGGGAGAGGGAGCAGGACTGGCTCATCACCTCTTCTTTACCTTCTCCTTTCTGTCTTTCGAGGTCAAGGACAGGTCATTTCTGCTTGCCTGTCCTTCTTCCCAGATAGCCTCTGTCCTGAGAGCCAGGACTCTGACAGCACAGGTGTCCTGTCCCTGCCTCACCCATATGCACACACAAACACACATAAATGCACACACATACACACACGCACAGACAAACACACATACACACGGTTTGTGGCTGTGGATTCTGAAGCCTCAGAAAAGACTGATCAGTCCAGATGTGCCACCTGGAGGGCAAAGCCAAGCCCAGTCCCTCTGCCTTTTACCCCCAATCCTTCTGACCAGGGTCCAATGGACACCCCCCTAGCTTGTCTGTGCCCAGATTCAGGTCCTGGCTCTGAAATGCCACCCTTCCAGAACCATAACCCAGACGCCGCCTTGCACATGGTCAGCCCTGGGTTGAGGGAATGAGGATGACCCTGGATAAGACCACCCCTTCCTCAGGTTTCCATCCCCCAAACACGGTCACTTCCAGGGGGACCCACCCAGGCTGAGGAGCTGGGCCAGGGCCTCGGGGTCTCCATGGACAAATCCAGCTCTCTTAGTTCCTGCTTTCCACTTGAAAAGGCTAAGGGGTGGCCTGTGAGGTCCCAGAGCCCAGGGTGACTAGAAGAAGCAAAGCAGAATTGGCACTTGGGGGTCACCAGGAGGAGAAGTTTCCCACAGTGACAGCTGACAGATCTCCTGGGGGAGCAGAGAGACGCATGTCAGTCTTTCACAAGGAAGCCAGGCCAGTTACAAAGGGCCTGTGTCCTGTGGCCCGAAAGCTGAGTAGTTGGTGGCCTGCAGGGGACCTTAGCTCCCAAACCCCCACCTTGTATGATTTTGGAGGAACATATGCATTCCCCCAGCCCTCCATCCCTTGAGTCATCCCACCAGTGCCCAGCCCATGTTTATTTTGTCTTTCTGGGCTCCAGCCCTTTGGCCAGTGGAGGTTAAAGATTACTGAAGCGACCGCCAATAAAGTGCCCTGCGCGCTGGCCTTTGACCACTGCAGGAGCCGCCACAGCGCGCAGCCTACAACGGCCCAACCGGCGGGATGCGGGCGTGGGCTGGCGCGCCCTTTTGGGGTTCACGGCCCCAGGACAGTCCCGGGGGCCCAAGTTCCTGTTGCGGCTGCGTGCACAATGAGGCTTTGTTCTCCGACTCCAAGGCCACGGTGTGGGGAGGCCTCGGAGTGGACCCGAGACCGCCTGGCAGAGTAAACAGCCCCTACTCGAGGGAACTGAGAGATCCCGGGAATTGAGGGTGTTTCCCCTCCGAGCAGCCTCTCCCTGGGCTTTGATTCGCTCCTCTGGCCTGAGCTGGTCAGTGCACACCTGGCTTCCTTCTTCTGGGCTCTGTGGCTGTCTAGGGTGGAGATGGGGTGACGGGGCCCCAGTTCCCAGACAACCCCTTGGGGACAGGGAAGCGAATCACACGGAAAATGGATCTTGTCCAGTATGGAAATGAGGGTCTGAGTGTCGAAACGCAAGGCTGGCCCCCAAATCTCCAGACAATGGCGACTTTAAATGGATTTGTTGCCCAGGCCGACATGCTTGGGGTCTTATTTTTGTCCGTAGATTTTTTTTCACTCCCGCAATTAGGGGCTACTTCTAATTCAGTGCTCAGGAGGCATGCAGTGTTGGGGATGTAACCAGCATTTCTTACATGCAAAGTTTGTGTATGATGCCATCCACAGAGTTTTTCTGCTTTTGCTCAATCTTTGTTTGTTATTATTATTTTTTTTTTTACTAAATAAGTTCTTTGATTAAATCATGAGATACACAGTTACAAAGTTGTTCATAATTGAGTTTCAGTCATACAATGTCCAACACCCTTTACCAGGGCACATTTCCCACCACCAATGCCCCCCAGTTTCCCTCCTGCCCTCCTCCCTACCTGCCTCTGGGGAAAACATGTTTCCTCTCTCTCTCTCTCTCTCTCTCTCTCTCTCTCTCTCTCTCTCTCTCTCTCTCTCTCTCTCTCTCTCCCTCCCTTTCTCTCTCCCCCTCTCTCCCTCCTTCCCTCCCTCCCTTCCTCTTTCTCTCTCTCTTTCTCTCCCCCCCCTCCGGTTTGCAATATTGTTACTGAAGGGATTTCATGCATATCACTTTTTTTCCTTTCAGCACCCAGTTCTGGTCCAGAGTGATTATTTCCAACTCTCATTTTCCTAGTGGTCCCTTCTCTGCCCTTACTGCACTCACCTGTTCTTTGTGACAAGCTTCTTACCATGGACGGTCTTCCTGGCCTTCATCTCTATTGTCTCTGGATATTATTACCATACTATATTTTTATTTTTAATATCCCTCAAATGAGTGCAATCATTTTATTTTTCCAAACAGCTGCACAGTATTCCATATTATAGACGTAATGCAGTTTTTTTTTTTTTTTTAACTCAGGCACTTGGGTAGTTTCCAGATTCTGGCTATTGTGAATAGTGCTATTTTCACTCAATCTTTACTTTGAAACCATCCCATACCAGAAGAAGCTGCTAGATCAGTAGAAGTTCCATTTTAGTCAACCTTTGCCTCTGCCACTGCCTCTGATTTCCTCCTTCAGGCCGGGCACCTCATCCAAAATAGAAAACTGCTTTGTTGAGCCAGTGAATACGGCCCAGACCTCAGCTCGGGCTTCCTGTTCTGTGTGCTCTGGCCTTCAGCACGGGCTTCACGTCTGATCCTGGGACACTGGATATGACAGTTCCTGCCACATTCCTGTGGGACACTGGATATGACAATCCCTGCCACAATCCTGTGGGGGTCTCTCTTTCTGGTGCCCCTCCTACTCTCATAATCAGCTTCCATCCTGTCCATTGTGGCCATGGGCACATGCCAGACTCTTCCTGTACCCTGACAGAAGCATCAGAGCCCCTGGCCCCTGGGTTTTTTTCTCTCTCTGCCCTCTGTGAACGTCATGGAGGCAGTGCTGTGTGACATGCAGTCTATCCTAAATCTCTCTGAGCCATAGGACAGGATTTCAGATCTTGGGCATGCTTGGGGGTGAGGGAAGGGAGGGCATAGCTCACCTCCATGAGGTTGTGTCAGTGTAGATTTGGAGGGCACCATCGTGACAGGTTAGTTTCTTTCACTTTCCTGTCATCTCATGCCCCCTTTGGTGGCCAGAGCATCTCCGTAAAGCAGTGGCTGGAAGGCAAGGAATGACAGAGGCTGGGTGGCAGTGGTGCTGCCAGTTGCTGAAGGAAAATGATGCAGAGCTGTGGGCATGAGCCAAGCACTCAAGGGTTGAATAATAAGGTGTACCCATCTTCGAAGCTCCCACCCAGAACAGTCAGCTGAGTGGTGTCCACATGAGCACTGGATTGGAGCAGGCAACTGCCCAGTGTGATCTTATGTCCGCTGGTGGGGGGGACCCCAGCAGCCTGGATCTCTGCTTCCCTCTTCACTCTGACTCTTGAGAGTGCAGAACAGACTGGGGACACTCAGGTTTGTGAAGTTCTATGCTCATGGGTGACCTTACAGAAGAGCAGGCTCTTTTCTGGAATGTTCCCCATAGAACATTCTGGAAGACAGATGGCTGTAGCTCTAGTAGGATCAATCATGGTCATGGATAAGTCTTAATTTGTTCGTTTGTTTTATTTTTGGGGCCACACCCACTAGTGCTCTGGGGTACTCCTGGTTTTTGCTCAGAAATCACTCCTGATAGTGCTCGGATATTTGTGCGCTATGGGATATTAGAGATTAAACCCAGGTCAGCTGCATACAAGCAAACACCCTACATATTGTGTTATTACTCTGGCCCCCATGACAAAAATCTTGAGATCGTCTCTGTATCTGTTCCTCAAATGCAATACTGGGGGTCAGTGCAGGGCTGGCAAAGATGATGACAAAAGAGGCTGGTTGGGAGGTACCTGGAACAAATATCTGCTCCTCAGGATCAGGAAGGGAATTTTAGGTATCCGTTGTGGTCAATGACAATAAGGTATCACTCTGAGTTACTGAAGGAGCATGTGATGATGTCCCCCAAAACTACTAAATCCTGCCCATAAACTAAACTAACAATACTGCCTATGTGGGTGCCCAAGTTAAAGGAGCTAGGTCTTGCCTCCTTTATTTAAACTCTCACTGAGGGCTACAGGGTGTTGGGGACAGAGGGGGGCTGGTGACAGCTGAGGAGTGAGGCTGAAGCTGCTGCCTTTAATTATACCATATTACAAAAATGATGAAAAGGCTTGGGATAGGTCTACTGTGAGGCCTAAGCGATAGTACAACAGGGAGGGTATTTACCTTGTATGTGGCTCGCCTAGGTTCAATCCCAAGCATCCTATGCACTCCCCCTTACAGCGCCAGGAGTGATTCATGAGGAAGAGTCAGGAGTGACTCCTGAGAACTGCCAGTGTAGCCCCAAAACAAACACACACACACACACACACACACACACACACACACACACGTACACACACACACACACACACACACACAGGAAGAAAGAAAAAGAGATAGAAAAGAAAGGAAGGAAGGAAGGAAAGAAGGAAGGTAGGAAGGAAGGTAGGAAGGAAGGATGGAAGGAAATCTCTGCCGCATGAATTTGAGGTGATGTCAGGGAAACACAGCCAATACATAAAATAGATCCTCAGCCAGGCTAATGAGACAGAAGCAAGCTATGGATTTGGGGCATTTGTAGAACCAGGGGACGTTGCTCTGATCTGCTATATGCCAAGACCAAGGAGTTGGGCTACCACCTGCCCAAGTAAAGTTGGGTGTCAGCCAGAAGGAGAGACAGGGGCCCAGAGAGATAGCACAGCGGCGTTTGCCTTGCAATCAGCTGATCCAGAACCCAAGGTGGTTGGTTCGAATCCCGGTGTCCCATATGGTACCCCGTGCCTGCCAGGAGCTATTTCTGAGCAGACAGCCAGGAGTAACCCCTAAGCACTCTGGGTATGGCCCAAAAAACAAAAAACAAAAAAAAAAAAAAAAAAGAAGGAGAGACAGTAACACCCAGGACTGCAAGCGAGAACTGGAAATCACCTCTCTTGAGTCAAAGGAAAGACCCAGAAAACGGATGTTTTCTCCCACTTTAAGGCAGGAGGGACTGTCACCTGAACTCACACAGTAAAGGCCTAGCTCCCATCTCTTTGAGATGAGACTTGGCTCAGGTAGACCCAGACTCCTGTGAAAAGTAATGAGTAAAGGGCAGAGAGAATCCCACACAGATCACTCACAGTGTATGAGTGAGGGATGATGGTAGAAGAAAGAGGCGCCTAGGGGAGGGAAACATAATGTCTAAGACTGCAGACATAAAGAATGTGGATGGCCCAGCTCCATGACAGACCTTGGAGACAACTGACCTCAGAGAGATGCCATAGCTGAGCTGACACCAGTGGGTCTGGTTTCTGGCCCTGATCTCTGGAACCTTCTTAGGATGGGTTGGACCAAGCGTCCACCTGCTGGAAGGCCAGTACCTCACCCACACTTGAGATACCACATTACTGAAAGTGCCCAGTTCCACAGCTCCTGGAGCTCACGGATGCACACAGGGCCACCTGACACCTCCAAATTTCACAGGGCTGACAGCCCCATAGGAACACAACAAATTGGATGGAAAATTGCATACAAGTCCACTAAGCTCAGTGAACAAAAACAAGAATACAGAAGGCTCCACTAGCACCCTATAGCTCAGTAAATCCTCAATGACTTCAGTAATAACACATCATGAAATCTATGTTGTAATAAATGCTTTTGTGCCTACTAAGGGAATAGGCTTGGGGGCTTAGTGGTAACTGGGGACATGGGTGGAGGGAAGGTGACACTGGTAATGGGATTGGTGTTGGAACACTGAATACCTGAAACAACAGTATTATAAAAAACTTGTTAACCACAGGGTTTAAATAAAGTTTCACTCAGTAAAAAGAAAGAAGGGGCCGGTGAGGTGGCGCTAGAGGTAAGGTGTCTGCCTTGCAAGTGCTAGCCAAGGAAGGACCGCGGTTCGATCCCCCAGCGTCCCATATGGTCCCTCCAACCCAGGGGCGATTTCTGAGCACTTAGCCAGGAGTAACCCCTGAGCATCAAACGGTGTGGACAAAAAAAAAAAGGAAAGTGAAATCTGCAGAATTATGAGCATGTTCAGTTGAAGGGAAAAAAGCAGGACATCCAGACAGAGAGGAGATTATAAGGAGGTGAGAAAGAGAAGAAAGTTGGAGTTGGAGCAATAGGGCGGCAGGTAGAGCACTTGTCTTACATATGGCTGACCAGGCTCAATCTTCAGGACAGTAGAGTCTCTTGAACCCAACTAAGAATGATCCATGAGTCAGGAGCACTGGAATGATCCTCGAGCACTAGGTGTGACCCCAAAACTTTTAGAAAGCAAGAGAGAGGAGAGATGAGTCTCTGGGACTTCTCAATAGATGTTGGAAAGGGGTCTTGGGTGAATGGAGACAAAATAATGGCCATGATCAAGAGATAGAATAGGGTCTGCTGCATTTGCTTTGCAAGTGGCCAGCTTTGAATTGGTTCCAGCACAGCATATGGTCCCCTGGACACTTTCAGAGGTTACTCTGAGTACAGCCAGGAGTGGTCCAATGTCCCCCACATCCCTGCAAAAAGTAAAAAAACAAGGCCAGCAAGCAATCGACTTCCCCACGCTGATGACTGTTTCCAATGGAAATGAATAATAATAATCAGACAAATAAAACCAGCAAATTGGCCACCAACAGATTCTGCCTGAAGACATTCCGAAGCACATTGTTTGTTTATTTGTTTGTTTTGGGCCATACCCGACAGTGCCCACCAGTTACTCCTGGCTCTGCACTCAGGAATCACTCCTGATGGGCTCAGGGCACCCTGTGGGATGCTGGGGGTAGAACAGGTCAGCCATGTGCAAGGCAAATGACCTCCTGATGTGCTGTGGCTCTTGCCCCAGGAAACACATATTTTAAGATGTTGGGAAATGATCCCTGGTGTGAAAAGAAGCAACAAGGACCAAAAGGTGGGTAAAAAAATGGTCTAGTATAGAATATGTCAAGGTAAGGAGGGGGCAGTGGCTCACACGTGTTGGAATATGGTGCTCAGGAGATGGATGAAGACAATACTGGACATCAGGAGAGTGATGAGACAGAGAAAAGGATTCAGGCAGGACAGTGATGGAGGAGTATGGAATGTGAGCGGGAAGGTGATGGAGAAAGTTCTGGAAAGTGATGAAGGAGTACCAGGCTACTCACGGGAAGGTGTTAAAGGAAGAGTAGAGTTTATCACCAGCAGAAAAACTTGGGAAGGAATTACAAACTTTTCTCTATTTGCTGAGTGAACCAGAGAAAATGACACCAACACTCCATTGTTGTATCAACTTGATATAGATGCAAAGTGTGTAGAGGACATTTCTAAGAAAATAGAAAATGCCCATGAAACATTAGTCTTATACAGGACTTGGCACATGGTGAAACTGTGTGTGTGTGTGTGTGTGTGTGTGTGTGAGAGAGAGAGAGAGAGAGAGAGAGAGAGAGAGAGAGAGAGAGAGACTGTGTGTGTGAGAGAGAGAGAAAGAGAGAGAGAGAAAGAGTAAGAGAGAGGGAGAGACAGAGACAGAGACAGAGACAGAGGCTATGGACTCTGGTTACTCCTGGCAGGGCTTGGGACTCTATGTGGTACTGGGGATCAGACCCAGGTTACTGTGTGCTAGGCCTTCCCTGTTGCACTATTTCTTGGACACTAGACCACCATCTTTTCCTATTCTTCCTTGTAGATTCTTTTTATTTGTTTGTTTGTTTTGGGGTCACAACTAGTGACACTCAGGGGTTACTCCCGGCTATGCACTCAGAAATTGCTCCTGGCTAGGGGGACCATATGAGGTGCTAGGAATTGAATCAGATCCATCCTGGATCTGCCGCGTGTAAGGCAAATGCGGTACCTCTGTGCTATCACTCCAGCCCCTCTTCGTTGTAGATTCTCTGGGAAGTTGACCTCGACTTTTCTCACCATGGAACATGAACTTGAAGAATTTCCCTCATCTGAGCCATTTTAGCAATGATTAATAATAATAAAAATTAATAATAATAATTATTATCATTATTGCTATTTGGTTCTGAAACAAGGAAGAATTATTTATTCATTGGTTATTATCATTGCTTCAGTGTGATCACATCTGGAGCTGATTTGGTGAGAGCAATGCCAAGGCCACTCCTGGGGGGTCTTTGGGTCTGTGTAAGCTGGTGAGGGGACCAGGTCACCCACATACAAAGCTGTGATCCAGCTCTTAATTAAACCCATTGGCTCACAGCGAATAATTTAGAAGAAAACATCCATGTTATACATATTGAGATTCAATAAAACTATCTTCATCTTAAGTTAAAATTTCATTCATCAGATAGAAATGAGGCCCCTCTTAATTTACAAGCTTAAATGATCAAAACCATAAAAAATGTACTTTCCAAATAGAGATGTAATAGATATTGTGTGTAAACCATTTTATGGAAACTTCATGGAAATTTAATGAAATAAACTTCCACCAAGGAGAGAGTATTTAACAAAGGGTTGATCATAAAAATATGTTCATTTGAAGTTTGTATATAGTATAAAAATTCAAAGGTAATATGTCTTTGTTTAGAAATTAGACCAACCAGGGGCCAGAGTGATAGAACAGTGGGTAGGGCGCTTGCCTTGCATGTGTTCAACCTGAGTTTGGTCACCGGCATCCCACATGGCCGACTGAGCATGCCAGAAAGGTGTCCTGAGTAAAGCTAGGAATAGCCCCTGAGCATCGACGGGTGTGGTTAAAAAAAAAAGACAAAAAAAAAAAAAAAAAAAAAAAAAGAAATTAGACTAACCAATTATTTTTTCCCCAGGCTTATTTTACTAATGACATTATTTAGAATGGCCAATGTGGGTTGTTAATAAAAAGCTGATTAACTTTTAATTGGTTTTATTATAGTTGTAGAATGACCTACAGACAATTACACACACACACACACACACACACACACACACAAAACACAAACCTCTTGATATTTCCATGATATGCTGTTCATTTTGCTGTTCTCTTCAGAAACTGCCCATATTGATTGAGACTCTGATCCTTGAATATCAAATTGATTGTATTTGATGCCCTAATTCTCTCTCTTTTCATGTGTCCTTCATGTCATCTATCTTTCTATCTATGGATGTATATACACACTCAGAAATGAGTAGGAAATAGGTCAATCTAAAACTTAATAGTCTGCTATACTATCTATTGCTTATCACTTCTAAGGTACCTTAAGCTGTTTATATTAGTAAATACAGGGAAATTCATGTCCTTATAAGTACATTACTTGGATTTTTTTGTTGCTTGTTTTTGGGTCATACCTGGCAGTGCTCAGGGGTTACTTCTGGCTCTATGCTCAGAAATTGCTTCTGGCAGGCTCGGGGGACCATATAGGATGCCGGAATTCAAACCACCGTCCTTCTGCATGCAAAGCAAACGCCTTACCATGCTATCTCTCTGGCCCCACATTACTTGGAATTTTATCATGTAGCTGTATGATAATTTTTCTAAATTATTTTTTAAAATGGGGGCCAGAGCAATAGCACAGTGAGAATACTTGCTCTGCATATTGCTGACCTGGGTTCAATTCCTCTCACCCCATAGAGTCACCTCAGTCTTCCAGGAATGATACCTGAGTGCAGAATCAGGAATAAGTCTTATATCATCAACTGTGAGTGATATTTATACATCCTTTTTTATATGAAGAAGCTTCCTTCTACTCCTAGTTTTTGGGTGTTTGTTTTGTTTTGTGGTGTTGGGTATCAAACTCAGGGCTTCAGATCTGCTAGGGATGTGCCCTTCCCATGCCATGTCCCTCTCCACTGACTCTTATTTTTTTTTTTTTTTTTTTGTGGTTTTTGGGTCACACCGGCAGTGCTCAAGGGTTATTTCTGGCTCCAGTCTCAGAAATTGCTCCTGGCAGGCACGGGGAACCATATGGGATGCCGGGATTCGAAACGATGATCTCCTGCATGAAAGGCGAACGCCTTACCTCCATACTATCTCTCCAGCCCCACCTGACCCTCATTTTAAATCACAAATGAGCACTGAATTTTTTTTTTTTCTTCTGATTTAGGGTCATACACAGCCGTGCTCAAGGATTACTCCTGGCTGTGCACTCAGAAATCGCTCCTGGCAGGTTCGGGGGCCCATATGGGATGATGGGATTTGAACTGAGGTCTGTTCTTGGTTGGCTGTGTGCAAGACAAACACCTTACCGCTGTGCTATCACTCCGGCCCCTAGCACTGAACTTTTAAGCTAACCACAAACAGGGATGAGTTTACTTAGAGAAATAACTACATTTTGAACTATCCTAATAATGAGAATGTATGAGGGAAATAGAAAGGCTGTCTAGAATACAGGCGGGGGTTGGGTGAGGAGGAGGGAGATTGGTGATGGGAATGCTGCACTGGGTGGTGTTCTTTACATGACTGAAACCCAAATACAATCATGTATGTAATCAAGGTGTTTAAATAAAATATATTAAAAAAAGAAATATGGTATCATTGGCTAACAAAGACAAGGCCCAGCCAGGAAACAGACTACAGTATTAAAATTCTAGCACACAGGGCTTTTAGAAAATAAAAAATAGGGCCCGGAGAGATAGCACAGCGGTGTTTGCCTTGCAAGCAGCCGATCCAGGACCAAAGGTGGTTGGTTCGAATCCCGGTGTCCCATATGGTCCCCCGTGCCTGCCAGGAGCTATTTCTGAGCAGACAGCCAGGAGTAACCCCTGAGCACTGCCGGGTGTGGCCCAAAAACCAAAAAAAAAAAAAGGAAAAAAAAGAAAAAAAAAAGAAAATAAAAAATAGACACAGTGAGTGAGAAAGACTCTCTAAACAGATGAGGTTGGGAGGGAAATGATCCAGTGTGTGGCAGATGAGAGGGTAGTTGAAAGAGTTATAACCCCAATTGCTACTAGATGAAAGGTTAGATACCACCAGTGAGCAAGGACATTAAAAAAAAAAAAGTCGTTTCCTGCTTTGACTTAGATCAGGGGTCTCAAACTCGAGGCCCGTCGGCAGTTTGTGGCCCTCCGTACAACATTTTGTGGCCCACGGCCGCCCTTCAAATAACACAGTATTCTCGATTATTTGCTTACCGAATAATCGCAATAAAAATCTCATTAGTAAGAAAAAAATCGCATTAAACATTCGCATACCCTGAGTAGTTCCGTTCAGGGTATGCAAATGTTTAATGCTATTTTTTGCGATTTTTTCTTACTAATGCGATTTTTTATTGCGAATATTCTGTAAGCGAAATCCCTTATGCGGCCCTGCCTCACCCCTACTTTGCCTCCTGCAGCCCCCAGGTAAATTGAGTTTGAGACCCTTGCCTTAGATGATCTTGTGGACTTTCTCTTATATTCAATTAATCTGGTGAATTACCCAGACACGTTTGTTTTTTGTTTTTGTTTGTTTGTTTTTTTTTTGGGTCACATCCGGTGACGCTCAGGGGCTACTCCTGGCTATGTGCTCAGAAATAGCTCCTGGCTTGGGGGATCATATGGTATGCCAGGAATCGAACCACGGTCTGTCCTAGGCTAGCGCGGGCAAAGTAGACTCCTCATTGCATGTGCCACCAGTCCAGTCATGACATGGTTTTTAGTTTCAAACTTATTTTAGGAATTAACACTAACTGTTGGTTAATTTTTTTATACATGTCTAGATTTGATCTGATAATACTTATTAAGAATTTTGTTGTCTTATGCCAATAAACTTCTGGGGTGAGGCCTTTTTGTAATCAGGTCAAGGATTTTTTTTTTTCCATTTTCTCTATTTTTCTGGACCTATGCAAACATTAGCGATTGCCACTATCACACCTTTACTATATTTTTTTACTCTTATCCTTTAAGGAAAAAAATACAACTTACTGAACTTAAAAACAAATTACTGGGCCGGGCGGTGGCGCTAAAGGTAAGGTGCCTGCCTTGCCTGCGCTAACCTTGGACGGACCGCGGTTCGATCCCCCGGTGTCCCATATGGTCCCCCAAGCCAGGAGCAACTTCTGAGCACATAGCCAGGAGTAACCCCTGAGCGTTACCGGGTGTGGCCCAAAAACCAAAAAAAAAAAAAAAAAAAAAAAAAAAAAACAAATTACTGTAGTAGAATGCCTGTCTTGAACACAGGTAGGGATGGGAAGGGAGGAGGGGGTAATGTTGCACTGGTGAAGGGGGGTGTTCTGGTTATGACTGTAACCCAAATATGATCATGTTACTTAAATAAGAAAATATATTTAAAAATAAAAAAATTAACCAACTGTTGCTGTAAATAAAATTTAAGGCAACTTAAACAAAATAGAATTTTGTGTATTTTTTTTATGGGGAACATGTTTCACAACCTCCTTTTCTTGTCATGTCATCAACTGACTTTGGGATCTGGGGCCCCAGGAAATAAATTAGTATGTACTTCTTCCTTCTCTATTTTCCCAAAGAGTTTATATAAAACAATCTTTTTCATTCCTTAAAGATTGAATGGATAGGGCTGGAGAGATAGTATAGCAGGCAGGGCTTTTTGCTTTGCATGCAATTGAACTGGGTTAAAATTTCCGGCATCCCATATGGTTCCCTTAGCACCTCCAGGAGTAATTCCTGAGCAGAGAGCTAGAAGTAACCCTGAGCATCATGTGTTGTGAACCCCAAAACAAAACAACAACGATAAAAAATTGATGGTAATCACCAATGACATTTGACTTAGATTTGATTTTCAATACACTTGGAATTCTAGCCTGGGCCAGTTGGGCATAGGAATGCTGGTGAGTCTCTGAGACCTGGTTCTGTCCAATGACAACCTTCACCAAAACACACATGGCCTGGCTGGGGAGAGGTAGGAAGGGCTGGTGTGCATGCCTAACATATGCACTCCTATGCCCAACTGGCCCAGGTTTTGTGCTCAGCGTTGTCACAGGAGTAGAATCTGCAACTTGGGACTTGGTGGTCATGTCCTTAGACCATTCTCCCCTGCTCCGAGAGGTCTGGGGCACAGCATAGCTCTAAGTGGTACTTTCTCTTCATCTGTAGTGTCTGTGGTACTGTCCCCTTTTCCTGCCTGGAAGAGATTATTTTCTTTATCCCAGTTGCTAGGGGGTTATCCATTCCATGGACAATTTCCAATAATCAGCTTTCCCCTAGTTTTGTGGATTCCTGCTCTCTTTAATTTATTTGCAATTTTATTGCTTTATTTAATTCTATTTTCATCCTTTTCAGAAAGCATCTTATAATGTGCAGCTATGAATCAAAGCCAGTACTTTGCTGAAGCTGTTGGTTTCAAGCAGGAACCTAATAAAATGTCTTTCTAAGTTCTGTTGATGTTTTAGAATTTTAAAAACGGTCAGTATCTTAGACAGAAACACCTGTGTAAAAAAAAAAAAAGGAAAAGGTTTTGTTTTGTTTTGTTTTGTTTTGGGGCCATATCCCTGTTGACGCTCAGGGGTTACTCCTGGCTAAGCACTCAGAAATCGCTCCTGGTTTGGGGAGATCATATGGGATGCTGGGGGATCGAACCGCTGTCCTTCCTTGGCTAGCGCTTACAAGGCAGACACCTTACCTCTAGAGCCACCACTTTGTACCCCCCAAAAGAAAAAGGTATCTAGGGGTCCATCTAGGTTCCATCCTCAGCATCCCATATGGTCTCTTGAGAACCATCAACAGTAATTCTTGAGTGCAAAGCCAGGAGTAAGCCAGGATTGTCAGGGGTGGCCCAAAAATGAAAGAAAAAAAAAAAGCATCCTATTATAGTATTCTATAGTTCACATATCTTAGGGATCACCTCATCTCTGGAGTATGTATTAAAAATACTAATTTTTGGGGCTGGAGAGATAGCACAGCGGTAGGGCATTTGCCTTGCAAGCAATCGACCTAGGATGGACCTGGATTTGATTTCTGGCATTTCATTTAGTCTCCTGAGCTTACCAGGAGTGATTTCTGAGCACAGAGCCAGAAGTAATACCTTATCATTGCCTGGTGTGACCTAAAAACCAATAAATAAATAAACTGCTTAAAAATACTAATTTTCCTGCAGATCATCACTGTATCTGTCTCTCAACATTTACAAAAACTCTGTTTAATTCCATTTCAATTTAAGTTTTTTTACTTTGATCACTATTTCTTTATCAATACATAGGGTTATTCCAAGAATACTCTTTGATTACTGGAGCTCTTTAAGATAAGCAATTTATAAGAATTGAGTTACTCTTTCTCAGAGCATTTCCTCGGTATCCATGAACATTTACTTCAAGGCTCAGAATATTATTAGATCTGTCTTGGGTCCTATTTCATGGATACATGAAAAGAATTTGTGTCCTGCCAGTGCTCTGTACAACCCTATCAGAACTAATCGATGTGTTAATGTTTCTAATTCCATGAACTCATCTGTATTGTATTGGCTTTCTCTAATTGTTCTTTTTTGTTGTTGTTATTCCCAGAATCTATAATTTATTGTTGTAGCTTTCATTGAGGCTTCAAATAATAGGGGGGTTGTTCAAAACTTTTGAAATTCACCTTAAAATATTTTATTCATATAGAAAATAGGTTGTTAGAAATACATTTTTAAAAAATTTTTATTGTGACCAAAGTGCATTACAAATCTTTCACTGCATCATTTATGGTACATAGTGACAATGAATGAGGGGCATTCCCACCACCTGTGCTGTCCTCCCTCCGTCCCTATTCCCAGCATGCATCCCACATCTCCGTCCTCTACCCCCCAGTATGCCAGTGCAACTGATCTCCACTTTACAGTTTGTTGTAGATTGAGCATCCATTCCACCTTCATTGGAGATAAAAAGGGGAGAAAAAAATTTGGTGACAGCTACCAAAAAAAAAAAAAAAAAAAAAAGGAGAAAAGAAAAAAATGGACCCGGCAAATAAAAATAAAAATAAATCTCTAAATAATAACCACAAGTGTGAAAAAGAAAGAGAAAAGTGGAAGAGCAAAGAGAAGGAAAATAAAATCAAAAACTAACAAATCAAAACAAAACAAGAAAAAGTATGGGTGCTGGAGTGGTAATTGTTCTATAGACCATTCAATGTTCTTTCCTTTAGTCACAACTTATTAATAGGTCTAGATGGGACAATTTGGGAGAAAAAGTTTGGAAGGAAAGTTCTGTAAAGACACATCTCTGCTGCCCATATCAGACACTGCTATGTAGACTTGCTTTCTCCTCTCTCTACATTTTACTAAATAAAGATGATTATACTTCATTGGGGCTTGAGAGTTGGAGAATATATAGAGGAGTTTGCCTTGGTGAAACCCGTGGGTTCAATCTCTGGCACCCCATATAGTTTCCTGAGTTCATCAGAAGTGATCTTTGAATACAGAGCCATGAGTCAGCCCTGAGCACCACACACACACACACACACACACACACACACACACACACACACACACACACAAACCCCCCAGCAATAACAATAATAATTTATATAAAAAAAGTAAGGGGTAGACTGGTAATTTGATTCAAAGGGCTAGAGCACTTGCTTTACATGCTGGGGATCCCAGGACTGATTTCTAGCCCTCCATACTCCTCCCCCCACACCACAACTACCAGCTGGAATGATGAGTGAGCTTGGAGCCAAAGAGTAGCCCCCAAGCACCATTGGTAGCCCTAAGCCCAAAACAAGCAAACAAACAAATACTGACATAAAAAGAAAAACAGATACTAACATTTGTCTCCACATTTGTGATGTTGGGTAGATTAGTCCTTTCCTACACAAATTATCATTAGTATCATTTCCTCTCAGCCCAAGTGCTTGTTTCTAGTATTTATGATAATGTAGAATTCATGGTCTAATATTTGGTTTATTTTTTGCAGACAAGTTTTGCTAGCTAGAGTACTCTTGGTTGACAGGTATTATTTTTTTGCATGCTTTGTCAATATAATTTCATTTCTTGTTTTGTTTGTTTTGTTCTATTCAGGGCCATACCTGGTGGTGCCCCAGGGTTCTAAATTCATCGATTACTCAGGGGACCATTTGGGATGCTTGGGGTTGAATTTAGGTCAATCTCATCGAGGCAAGTGTTAGGTTACTGATCCTACCCTATTCGATAATTGTACTCCATGCTAGGGTGTGACCTGGTGATAGTATATTGGATTATTTCTTACTTGGTATTCTTCTCCCACCCTAGGGTGGGACCTGATTCTTGTCAATAAAAGCAGGGGTCTGAGAAAGGCAGGGGCTCATTCTTAGGTCTTCTTCCATTGAGCTACACTCCATCTTAGGAGCAGAAAGCTTTTGTGAAGGTTTGAATTCCTTGCTTGAGCACTGGATTTCCTGAACCCATTTTTGTACTTTTTCACTGTGTGAATTATTTCCTGCGGATCTCTACAACTAGAACTGTTCCTCCTGTCCTAGTCGGACAGGGAAACGGGAACTGCCTTTCCTATCTGGGAGCTTGGTGGGAATCAAACCTCAACCTATCTCCTAGAGAACATGAAACTTCAAGCAAGAACAATAACCCTTTGGCATTGTAATTTTAATACATTATAGTCTTCACTTTTTTTTGTTTTTGTTTTTGTTTTTTGGGTCACACTCGGCAGTGCTCAGAGGTTACTCCTGGCTCTACGCTCAGATATCGCTTCTAGCAGGCTCAGGGGACCATATGGGATGACGGTATTCAAATCACTGTCCATATACATGCAAGGCAAATGCCCTACCTCCATGCTATATCTCCGGCCCCTATAGTCTTCACTTTTTCCGATGAGATTTTTTGATTAATTCAATTATTTTTCATTTCTATGTAATTTTCCTCCCTCCCTTCCTCCCTCCCTTCTTTCCTTCCCTCCCTCCTTCCCTCTTTCCTTCCCTCCCTCCTTCCCTCTTTCCCTCCCTCCCTCCTTCCTTCCTTCCCTCCCCTCCTTCCTTCCTTCCTTCCTTCCTTCCTTCCTTCCTTCCTTCCTTCCTTCCTTCCTTCCTTCCTTCCTTCCTTCCTTCCTTCCTTCCTTCTTTCCTCCCTCCCTCCCTCCCTTCCTCCCTCCCTCCCTCCCTTCCTCCCTCCCTCCCTCCCTTCCTCCCTGTAACTTTTTTGTTTGTTTTGTTTAAAACAGAAAGATGGGGGTCGAAGAGATAGCATGGAGGTAAGGCATTTGCCTTTCATGCAGGAGGTCATCCCATATGGTCCCCGTGCCTGCCAGGAGCAATTTCTGAGCACTGCCAGGTGTGACCCAAAAAAACCACACACACACACACACACACACACACACACACACACACACACACACACACACACACACACACACAAATAAAATAGAAAGGTGGAAATGTAACCCTGCCCCCAACTTCCTGTTTCCCTAACCTCTTCTTTTGAGATGTTAATCCCACCTAGAGAATGAGACCTGCTCTCACCTGGATGGGACAGGCTATTTTAAATAAATATTTAAAGAGGCTTCCTGCGGGAGGGAGGAGGCAGGGGAGGAGCAGCAAAATGCAGAGAGGAGAAGCAGCAGAAGAAGCTGTTTGGCAAAAAAAACAGGTAGCAGAAACTCTATTGGAAAAGAAAAAGCCATGGAATAAAGTAAGCTGACTTCAATGAAACTTTAACTGACTGCTTGTGAATTATTTCTGCACCATTACCCTGTTTCATCAAACCCACTGACTTGAGGAGTTAGAAATATGGTGCCTGGGGCAACCTCACCCAACATGTGAACTATATGCTTTATATATTATGTTTTTTTTTTTTTAATGAGAAGGATTTTATTTTATTTTATTTATTTTTTGGTTTTTGGGTCACACCCGGCATTGCTCAGGGGTTACTCCTGGCTGTCTGCTCAGAAATAGCTCCTGGCAGGCACGGGGGACCATATGGGACACCGGGATTCGAACCAACCACCTTTGGTCCTGGATCAGCCGTTTGCAAGGCAAATGCCGCTGTGCTATCTCTCCGGGCCCTATATATTATGTTTTATATTTAAATCTACACTGCCCTCCTCCCTCCTTCTTTCCTCACTTCCTCCCCCTCCCTCCCTCTTTTTCTCTCCTCCCTCCCTCCCTCCCTCCCTCCCTTCCTCCCTTCCTTCCTCCCTTCCTTCCTTCCTTCCTTCCTACCTTCCTTCTTTCCTCCCTCCCTCCCTCCCTCCCTCCCTTCCTTCCTTCCTTCTTCCTTCCTTCCTTCCTTCCTTCCTTCCTTCCTTCCTTCCTTCCTTCCTTCCTTCCTTCCTTCCTTCCTTCCTTCCTTCCTTCCTTCCTTCCTTCCTTCCTTCCTTCCCTCCCCCCTGCACAGTGCTTTCAGTTTCCTCCCAGCTGAGCTCAAGGGGCTGTGACACTGGGCTCCTCTGCAAAGCTCACCCTTCTACCTTGGGGGCATCTCTCAGGCTTATGTGTGGAATATTTCTCAACAGACTTCAAGAATGTCTATTTTGACTTTCAGCTTCTTGACTGTGTAGAGTCTAGTGTTGTTGCCTTAACTTTTATTCTGATCTGGATTTATTTACCTTCTAAGTCTACAATGTCATATTTTCACCCAAATTTGGGGACACTCAGACTGACTTCTTCAAGTACTTCTTAGATTCTTTCTCTCTTCTTTTTTTTCCTTTCTGGTTTCTTGGACACTTGTGTCTAAGAGTAGTTTGCCCTGAACATGTGTGACATTGTCCCTTCTCTGGTCCTTTGTTGCTTACTGGGAAGGACACACTCTAAAGGTGTTGTGAACTATTGTTTTGATGCACAAACTCCATGAACTACATTTGCCCTCCTAGGTGGGACAAACTACATAGAAGGATTAGAGCTGTGTGTTCAGGCTTTCTGCTGGCTGCACTTCCTCTGTGTGGTGCTGGCAACCGTGCATCCTGGCTTGTGTTTGCTGGAAACTAGACACTGAGCCCTGTGTGTTGTGATTCTAGATTTTATTATGTTGTTCTGAGACTGGTGGGTTCAACCACCATCTCTTCCATCCTTATGTTTCCACTTCCAGCTGCTGTAGTTTCTGTTTTCCTCCTTGGGATGTCCCCTACACTGGTATAAATTAGTAGTTTACTGAGGAATCTAAACAGAATTTAGGTCCACATTTGACTGTTTAGATTTTGATTCTTGATTTGGTTCCTGACTTTGATTCCTGATTTCCTCTCTTAATGTTATGTCAACCTCTGGCCTGAAGACATCATACAAAGGTTAAGGACCTGGGGCCAGAGTGATAGCACAGCAGGTAGGGCATTTATTTGTCTTGCATGTGGCTGACCCAGGTTTGATCCCCAGCACTCCATATGGTCCCCTGAGCCTGGCAGGAGTAATCCCTGAGCACCCCATATGTGCCCCCCTCAAAAAATGGTTAAGGCCCTGACCTAGCATATAACCATGGCCACCACCCTGGTTAGAATTTCAGCTATTCGTATGGGCTGAAACTCAAGGTGTGGCCTCTGAGTACCATTGGGTATGAACCCCAAAACCAAGAAACTCTGCAATCCTGCACTCCAACCTCAAAGGCCACACTCTGCCTTTCACCATGTTTGTAAGGGCCTCCAGCCCAGCTCCATCATCTTTCAAGGGGAACTTGGTTCCGATGCTTGTCTGCTTCCCCCTGGACTTCCTGATACAAGCGAGACACCAGTTTGGGGTAGGAAGAGTTGAATACTTGCTTATGGAATTCTGTTTCTTCAAACTCTGCTGCTTTCAGGATGCCCCACTATCTGTGAAGTCACAGCTTTTCTGGTACCCTTTGCTTACCTGCATCTCCTCCAACCCTCAATCTCAAGTTTGTTGCTTTAGATCTATGAGGGCCTATGAGAATATCAGTTCACCCAGAACCATGACAGGAGGCAAATCCCCTACCTGAGATTTTTTGTCATTGCCCTTATCAACCTTTTTCATACAAAGTACTCCAACTCCTGTTCTTTTCCATGCTTGACAAAGCCTTACAATTTTCTTCTTTAAAGAAATTTTGACTTTAATAATTCAGTAGAATCCTGTGGACTGGTACTCTGAGGCTATCTGAGTAGATAAATACAATGATGGTTCTTGCCTGTTGTAATGATCATTATTTATTAGGTTAATAATAATGACATATTTATAATGACTATTCACTTATTGTCAAATTATTATTATGACTTTTGCCAAATGATGTTGTAATGGTATATCAACTTTTATTAGTTGGCTTTCTACTGGAACAAAGAATTTTTCTTATTTATGAGTCAAGATAAACATTTATATTTTTATTTCTGTGGGTTATAATCCCAGTTACTTGTTTGTTTGTTTGTTTGCTTGATTGGTGATGATCAGGGTTTATTCTTGGCTCTACACTCAAGAATAATTCCTGGCAGTGCTCAGGAGACTATATTTAGGTGCCAGTGATCAAACCCAGATCAGCCCCATGCAAAGCAAATGTTCTTCCTACTATACTATCTGTCCAGCCCTGTAACCTGACCCCTATTCTTTGTGTAAGCTTACCTACAAGAAAGACCCTCCCATTTTTGGAAGGGGTTTTGGGAAGATTTGACTTGGCCTCAAGTCAAAAGGAGATTTTGCCTGGATGGAGAATGGAGAAGGAAGCATGAGGAGAGATTGCTGAAAAAAGCTAGAAGCAGGGCAAGCTGATAATAGCATGTGTAAATGATTATTATAGGCCACACATGTTGGCCAGGGCAAATAAAGCTGATATTTCCTGAAGCCTGCCTGTAAGTGGATTCTCTCCTAGCTGCCACCCCGACAGCTGAAGGGGGTTGCTCAGAGCCACGTGTCATGGGCTGGAGAATAAAGGCCTCCATCACCATCCACCTCCATCCAAGCCCACCCTAAGGCTCTGATGCAACACAGCCCTATTTTTTTTGGTGGGGGGGAGGGCACACCTGGCAGTGCTTGAAGCTTACTCTTGATTCTGTGCTCAGGGCTCATTTCTGATTGTGCTCAGGGAACATTAAGTGGAAATCAAGACTGAGCCAGAGTCAGCAACCTGCAAGACAAGTATCTTAATTCCTCTACTTTTACTTCAACCTTTTAATTTCTTTTTGTCCTTATTTATTTATTCATTTATTTTTTGATTTTGGGGCCACACCTGGTAGTGCTTAGAAATTACTCCTGGCTTTGTGCTCAGAAATTATTCCTGGCAGACTGGGGGACCATATGAGATGCTGGGGATCAAATCCAGTCAGCTGTGTGCAAGGCAAATGCCCTTCCCTCTGTGATAGCACTCCAGCCCTGTCTTTATTTATTTTTGAGTGTCAAATTGCTCCAGATAAGTCCAGGTAGAGCCCCTACAACCTGCCTCTTGAAACTCTGAGTCAATATTATACTTTGTCCATGGTGTGGTTGCCATAAGAAAATGTTCTAATCCTTATTCTTTTCTGAACTACAGCCTTAGAACCCACATTGGCTTCTTTCAATGAACAATGACATTTGCAGCACAAGATCTTCAGGTCACCATTGCTCATTGCCACTCAGCCATTTGGCAGAGAAGTGGAGACACTGGGCTGCAAACATTCATGTCACTATCCGCACAGTCTTTAAACAATTTTGCTTGATTTTGGGTCACACCTGGTGGTGATCAGGGGTTACTCCTAGCTCTGTACTCAGAAATTATTTCTCGGAGGCTCAGAGGACCATAGGGGATGTTGAGGATTGAACCTGGGTTGGCCATGTGCAAGCACATACCCTTCCCACTGTGCTATCACTCTGGTCCCTCTACACGCTTTTAAGTTTATTTTATGCCTCGCTGCTTTCTTTGGACTGCTGCCCATGTCCTTGCCATCTGTCTACCTGAGTTCACACTTCACAATCCCGAGTCCAACAACACTCCAACTCCATTTATCCTTTTCCATATGTGTAAGTTCCTTCCTACTAATGGAAAGCCTGGTTCTGTTGCTCTCCTTATAAGAATAAAATGTTTGGGGCTGGAGTGGTGGTGCAAGTAGTAAGGTGTCTGCCTTGTGCTTGCTAGCTTAGGACGAACGTGGTTCAATCCCCCAGCATCCCATATCATCCCCCAAGCCAGAAGTAACCTCTGAGCATCACTGGGTGTGGCCCAAAACCCAAAAATAAATAAATAAATAAATAAATAAATAAATAAATAAAATAAATAAAGAAAGAAAGAAAAATGTTCATTCATTTTTATAGCTTATTTTGTTTTGAGGCCACACTTGCAGGGCTTAGGGATTACTTTTGGCTCTGTGCTCAGGGATCACTTTTAGTGGGGCTCAGGGAACCAAATGACGTGTCAGGGATCAGACTAGGATCTGCCTTGTGCAAGGCAACACCATCCCCACTGTCCTAAGACTTTTGTCCTTCATTTGTTCTAGTCTAGAATGTGAAGAAAACAGTTCAGAAGTGCTAAGTAGCCCACCACTCTATAACAAGGAAGTCAATTAAGCAGAACCTAGTATTCAAACTCTTTCTTTTCCATTAGGTGAGGAGTATAAATTAGAAAAAATAATATTGTTTAAACATGCCTTAATTCTCCCCCTTTCCACCAATTTATAACACATAATTGAAGCTCTCTATTCTGCTTATATAGCCCCTAGAGTATGCATTACATATGTATATTTATTTATTTGGAGGTGAGTCCCAGCGTTGTGCTCAGAGCTTACTCCTTCTGAGCTCTGGGGTTACTCTGGTGGTGCTGAGTGGACTATCTGGGGTGCTGGGGATTGAACCCAAGTCAGCAACATGCCAGGCATGCACTTTGACCCTTGCTCTATTTCTTGGGCCCGATTCTATTTTAATTGTGGGTCCTTCTGCCATCCTTGTAGATACTTTCCTGAGTATCTACAAGTATTTTTGAGTGTCACATTGGTTCTCCTTCTAGACATATGTCAATGCAGGAGAAGGCCAGTCTTACTTGCTCGAGGACCAAGGGCCGCTGCTGCTCCATGGCTCCCTGGAACATCCTAAGATGTGGCTCTGAACATCACTGAGCACCCCAGGGCCCTCAGCACTTATCACTGGTCCCAGCACTGAACTTCCAGCTATCAGGACAGGATTAAATTTCACTAAACTTCCTCCCTGGATCCCAAACACCATGAGGGAGGCAGCCCTCAAATAACCCCTTGTTTCATCTTCTCAATTTTTTCAGTCCCATTTCCATCCATGTCCTGGAGGAAACATGTTGTCATCAACAGAGGTTATAAATAAACAAGTTAAAGTTTTACCCCAGGGAACCTCAGAATGGGCCAGTTTTTGAAGAAGTAACCTTAAAAATGGGGAAGGTCCCGTCACCAAGGCCAGAGCATATGGGAATGTAACATCTATTAGACAGGTGAGAGTCAGATCACCTGCTCGTATCTTGACTTTTGGGGGGGGGGTTTCGGGCCACACCCATTTGATGCTCAGGGGTTACTCCTGGCTAAGCACTCAGAAATTGCCCCTGGCTTGGGGTGACCATATGGGACGCTGGGGGATCGAACCTCGGTCGAGATCTTTCCTTGGCTAGCGCTTGCAAGGCAGATACCTTACCTCCAGCGCCACCTCGCCGGCCCCCCGTATCTTGATGTTTACTGACTGCACCTTCGCTGAGCTCCATGTCCTTCTGGCTTAAGGGTGTGGTTTCCTGAGCAGGCCCCTCCAGTAAAGCAACCAAAGCCCATTCAGTGAAGCACCCTCAGCCTGTCCAGTAAAACACTCTCATCCCATTCAATAAAGCACCCTCACTTGCCCAGTTCATCCTCTCTGCTTTTTGAGATCCACTGAGCAGATGTGTATTTTTCTATTTCTCCTTTTCTTTTCTAAGGGATGCAGGATGCTAGAAATACCCTCACACTTTCCACTGAACACTGCAGCTTAGAAATCATCCTCTTCAGGCACATCTATGACAGAATCAGTCAGTTTTACTCTCAGGAAGAAACTTGGGCAGGGGTTGGAGAGATGGTGTGACAGGCAAAAGACTGGCCTTTCACAGGACAGAGTTGGGTTTGATCCCCAGCACTGCATGAGTCCCCCAACTCCTGCCAGGAGTGACCCTTGAGCACACTCAGGAGGAGGTCCTGAGCATCAATCACTAGGTGTGGCCCTAAAACCAAATAAATAAACTGAGGCAGGGGTGGAAAGCACATGGCTCTCGAGCTGCATATGGCTCCCAGCCAAAATGAATGCGGCTCTTTGCCTCTTATCATTGATTTTTTTTTACTGTGGCTCTTTGCCAAATTTGGATTTTGTTCGGCTGCTTCTGAGGAGGGACCTCTGAGGAGAGATCTCCGAGCGTGTAGTCCCGCCCCAGGCTGTGTCCTCCCGCGTCACGCTGGGTCACATCTGGCCATTAGTTCTTAGTGTGGAGGATGCAGCACACCCTCACCATCACTGCAGGATTTTCACCTCACTCAAAATGGCAAAATGCAATATGTGTTTAATATATTATTGTTAAAATTCTATGCTTTTGTGTGAGTGTTTGTTTGTGTGGCAGGTCACTGCGTGGTGTGGCTCTCTGATTCTCACAGTTTAAAATTTTGGCTCTTTGTGTTGAACTTGTTTGCCACCCCTGAACTGAGGCATTATGTAAGACAATCCTTGGGATCTTGGAATAGTTTGAAGTGAAATTTCTCTGCACCATGTCATAGTTATCTCTGCCTTGTAATATCCTTTTGAGGTTTTGCCATCAGTTCTTTGCCTTCATAAGAAGATTTGGGGAGTGCTCCCTCTTCCTAGAATAATTTGTCTAAAATTGATACAATTTCTGTTTTAACTCTCTGAAAGAATTCACCAGTAGCATTATCCGGCCTAATGGGTCTTTTAAATTTGGGAAGAGGTTCTGGTTGCAGGAGAGGAAAGAGAGAGGAGAGAAAGGTTTGATCTTTATTACACACAACCATTAGCAATGATTTTTGTTTCTTCTCCTGTCAGTTCCAGTACTACTTTTTGTTCATAGAATGAGCCCCCTCCCCTTCTGTATATGAAAATTAAAAGGAAGACTAAAAGGAGGCAGGTTCAGAGGGCTTCCTCAGAAGTCCACCTTTGAGCTGAGTTCTGCGGGAGAAAGAAGCCCACCTACCCACAAAGGAGGAAACGTGGGCTTCTGTCTTACAAGACAGAACCTTTGATACTTTTGTATTAATTAATTAATTAATTTAGCATCATGGTTATAAACATGCTTATAATTGGGTTTCAGCCATAAAATACACAATACCTTTCACCAGTGCAACTTTTTAGCCACCATTGTTCCCCCATCCATTTTCCTCCCCTTCTCATCCCCTGCTTGTCTTTGAGACAGATATTGTATTTCTCTCTCTATCGTTGTCATGGTAGCTGTTAGTGTAGTTATTTCTCTAACTGCACTTACCACTCTTTGTGATATACTTCTCATCATGGGCTGGTTTTTCCAGTCTTCATTTCTATTGTCTCTGGATGTTATTATTATATTCTCTTTTATTTTTCTTAAACTCCACATATAAGTTAGATTATTCCATGCTTAACTCTCTTTTTCTGACTTATTTCACTAAACATAATAGTCTTTAAGTCCATTCATGTATAAGCAAATTTCATTACTTTGTTTTTTTTTTTTTTCTAACAGCTATATAGTATTCTATTGTATAAATGTACAGTTTCTTTAGCTACTCATCTGTTGTTGGGCATCTGGGTTATTTCCAGATTCTGGTTATTGTAAATAGTGCTGCTATGAACAGAGGACTGCAGAGAGCATTGTTGTGTTTTTGTGGTCCTAAGGTATATCCCTAGGAGTGGTATTGCTGGATCATATGGGAGCTCAATGTCCAGTTTTTGAAGGAATATCCATATTGTTTTCCAAAAAGCATTCCCACCAGCAGTGAATGAGAGTTCCTTTCGGCCAAGGCTTTCTGAGCAAAGAAGGCTCACCGAGGTAAGGAGCAGCACTGGGGAGCATCAAGATGGGTAGGAGTGGGGAGGAAGTCCCGCCCTCATCTGAGGAGCTTTTCCTAGGAGCTGAGTCTGAGCTTCTCCCTTTCTTTCCTTTCTTTCCCTGTGTCTCATCTCTCTCTTCTGTTCTGACCACCTGCTTCCTCAGCTTCTCCATCTCTTCCTCCCTTCTCCTTCTCCCCCTGTTTTCCTCCCATTCTTCTCCTCTCCTTTCTCCTTTCCTTCCTTATTACCTTTCTACTTATCTTCCTTCCTCTCTTCCTCCCTCCCTTCCTTCTTTTCTTCCTAACTTCCTTCATTCATTTGCTTGTGCTGTCCTCCCTTCCTTATTTCACTACTTCCTTCGTCCTTCCTTTTTCTCCTTTTCCTTTTCTTCCACCCTTCCCTCTCCTTCCTCCTTACTCCCTCCTTTCCTTTCTCCCTCACTTCCCTCCTCCCTCCCTTCTTTCTTTCCTCCCTTTCTTCTTCCTTTTCCCTTCTTTTCTTCCTGCCTCCCTCTGGTAGTTTGCTCCTTCCTTCCTCCAGTCCTCATTTCCCTATTTCTTCCTGCCTTCCTTCCTTCCTTTCTTCCTTCCTTACCTTCCTCCCTCCTTTCCTCCCTCCTTTCCTCCCCTCCTTGCTTCCTGCCATCCTTCCTCCCCTCCTTGCTTCCTGCCATCCTTCCTTCCTTCCTTCCTTCCTTCCTTCCTTCCTTCCTTCCTTCCTTCCTTCCTTCCTTCCTTCCTTCCTTCCTTCCTTCCTTCCTTCCTTCCTTCCTTCTTCCCCTCCTTGCTTCCTGCCTGCCTTCCTTCCTTCCTTCCTTCCTTCCTTCCTTCCTTCCTTCCTTCCTTCCTTCCTTCCTTCCTTCCTTCCTTCCTTCCTTCCTTCCTTCCTTCCTTCCTTCCTTTCCTCCCTCACCTTCTGCAGGGGTGAAATCAACCCTTGGGGAGATGGAGCTTTAGGAGTAGATGGAGGAACTGGCTGATGGAACATTCTTTTTTGAAGCTTTTATCTTCTCCAAACCAGGACTTCTCCATCTGAGGAACATCCGACCTCACGACTGTGGGGGACCGATCCCCGATTTGGGTGAGACTGTGTGTGCCACTGTCAGCGCGTGGGCGCTGGCCCTGCCGCTTCCGCTGGGCTCAGGCTGGAGCTGCCTGCATGATGCGAACGACTCTGGGGGAGAAGGTCCCCTCCGGAAGAACAAGAGCCTTGCCCAGCCTCCCGTTCCAGAAGGCTCGTGGTGAATGCATAATTAGGCCCTCGGTAATTACCAGTTTGAGTCTGCCTAGGACACTGGGGCTCCCAACCCCTCATTTACCTTATAAATTTATTCTGCTCAAAAAGTGGGAAATGTCAGTCTTCTGTGAAAGCCGCATAAATGAATTATCTCCCGGATGACAGAAGGTGGGAAGGAGGGACGGCCTGGAGCAAGGCCCGCACTGTGAGGAGTGACAGCCCCCATTGTGCCCCCCATCCCTGCCGAGCCCCCAAGCCTCCTCCTGAGTCCTTGGGTTCCAGGGGCCTGGGAGATTCAGCCTAGACCCTGGGGGGGGTGTTCAGGGAATGACCCCCCAGCAGGGAACTGAGGGAACAATAAGCCCTGCCCACAAAGGGTCCCACCCCATGGTTTCTGGGGTCTCTTTGGACTCATCCCAATGCGGGTTGTGCCGCAGAGCTACCTTCCTTGTCCTGGGTCACCTCTTACAGACCTTAATTAAAAATGGAAGGCAAGTTTTCAGTGCCTTTTTGTTTGTGTGGGGCCACTCCTGGTGGTGCTCAGGGATCATTCTTGGCTGGACTCAGAGAACCATATGGGATGCCAGGGATAGAACATAGGTTGGCCCTGTACAAGGCAAGTTCCTAACCTACTGTGCTATATCACTCCAGCCGCTTCAGTGCCATGTTATAGTTTTTGGAGTCACAAGTTCTTTTAAAGGCACTTTGGAGGCTGCATCCTTAAAGGAGGGCAAGTGCCCTATAATGTCGGCACTCAGTCCTTCAGGTATCTCTTTGGGTTCTGTTACAACCGCCCCCCCCCCCCCCCCCCGTCACACACTCCACTCTCACACACACACACTCACACTCATTCATTCACACATTCTCACACACAGTTACATATACTCAAACATACTCATTCATACACAGTCACTCACAGACCTCCCCCCAGTTTCAAACACACACCACAACACACTCACAGCTTTCAATTTACCAATTTTGGGGGCTAGTTTTAAAAACAATGATGCCATCAAGGGTTACCCCCTGGACACTGGGCTGGGTCAGTCTCTCAAGGGGCCAGGGAAGGGTCTATTCCCACTGTCCTGTCCCTCTTCACTTTCTATCATGAAAGTCACTCTGTGTTAGAGAGAGAAAGAGAGAGAGAGAGAGAGAGAGAGAGAGAGAGAGAGAGAGAGAGAGAGAGAGAGAGAGAGAGAGAGAGAGAGAACAGCAGGTAAAGACATTGCCTGGTATGTAGCTCTGCCATGGTTCGAATCCTGGTCACTACCACCACCACCAGGGGTCACTCCTGAGCACCACCAGTGTGGCTCCCCCCTCCACCCCAATATATGAAACAGTGACCCTGGGAATGGAGTTGGGGCACAGGGATAAGACACCTTGCACCCAGCAGACCAGCTTTGAACCCTGGTACCTCACATGATGGTATTGGGGACAGCCCAGGGTGCTCATGGATAATCTCCATCTCTGCTGTGTGTGGCCCAAGCTTCTCCCAATCAAATAAAAAAAAAAAAAAAAAAAGTTAGTATTTCTGGTGAGATGCCAGCCCTGTGCCATGTTCCCCGATGTGGCTTTGCTTGTTATTGGGGAAAACAGTGAGGCCCCCACGTGTGCAGGGAGATGTCGACCTCTTCCTGAAAACTTGAATCTTCCTGGGCGACAATCTCAGGTTGATAGAAGGAAAGGGGGTGTGCCATGCATGCTTCAGATCTGCCTTCTCTCTCTGTCTCCTGGTCTCATCTGTACTTCCAGTCACCTGGTCCCATTTGCTCCTTCTGTTTTCTCTGCTTCATCACTTGATTTCATCACCCTGGGAACCTACTCCTGGTTGACCTGGTTTTTTATTGGGGGGGGGTTCTTTTTCTTTTTTCTTTTTTTGGTTTTTGTGTCACACCCGGCAGCGCTCAGGGGTTACTCCTGGTTCTATTCTCAGAAATCGCTCCTGGCAGGCTCAGGAGACCATAAGGGATGCCAGGATTCAAACCACCATCCTTCTGCATGCAAGGCAAATGCCCTACCTCCATGCTATCTCTCTAGCCCTGTTTTCTTTTTTCTGATTCCAGAGAAACCAACCCACTTCCATGGGCTCTGCTTCATTCAGATGAGTGTTCTCTCTCTCTCTCTCTCTCTCTCTCTCTCTATCTGTCTCTCTCTCTCTCTCTCTCTCTCTCTCCAGTTACTTGGCCCTGGCCCTCTCTACTTCTCCCCATTCTGCCCACCACAGCTGCCCCTCAGCCAGGTAAGAACAGGGGCTTGGGGCCCAGGGAGGCTGGTGGTATAGACAGGGCAGGGTGGTCAGCTCTGTGCTAGTTTTGGGCACACAGAGATTGAGCCCCACATCTGTTCTAGGACCAGGTAAGAGGACCTCACACCCATCCACACTGGCCTTCTAGACTCCTGGCTCTGTCCTAGCTTTTGTCAGGCAGTGGCTGCATGGACATGACTTCTGTCTTAACATGCTACCCTGAGGACCCAGGCTGGTCTGAACCAGGGACTTGGGTTCTCACCACCAGCCACAGAACATGGCCCTCTATATCCCCACAACCTAGCAGACACTTATCAATGTGTGTAGCTAAAAGTGTTTTGGGAGTTGGAGCCATAGACGATCCAGGTTTGATCCTGGCATCCCTTAGGAATGGTCCCCTGAGCACCACCAGGAGTGATCCCTCAGTGGAGAGCCTGAGCTCTCCAGTAAGTAAACCCTGAGCATCTCCAGGTATAGGTGGCCAAACAAAACACACAAAAAAAGACTGTGTCATGGGTGTGTTTAGGAAGGGGGCTGAGGTCTGCACAGCCTCAGTGCAGGGGTTTTAAGCCTACGTTATAAGTGCAGTTGGGGACCCAAAATAAAAATCTTCTCCATTCCCAATGGGGAGGTCTTACTATAGCCTGGGAGCCTGGTCCACACCGGTGGCTGCCAGTGTGTGTGTGTGTGTGTGTGTGTGTGTGTGTGTGTGTGTGTGTGTGTGTGTCTTTGGGGGTGGTAGAGTAGAGCAGGGACAGCTGGCAGCCCTCTGGGCTGGCAGGGAGGAGCTGACAATTGTCCTGTTGGCTCTGACTCTGGCAGGATTTAGGATAGGGAAGGCTTGAGCAGACCCAGCCTTCAATTTCCACCCGGAGGAAGTCCTTGATGGGCGGGTGGGTGCGGTGGCTAATTGCATGGCTGGGAACAGTGGCTGTGATTTTTATCACCTGCTAGCAGCTTCGTGGGGCTTCAGAGGGTGCTGGGGAGAGGGTGCTCAGGATCATGATATCAGCGGTGGTTTTCAGTCACCTCCAGGATCTGGAGGGGGAGCTGGAAAACTCAGTGTCTTCTCTCCAAATCTTTAACCTGCTTTGTCTGACCCCTTCTGGCCTTAGAGGTCATGTCCCCGTACTGGGTTGAGTTTCCCTTAAGAACTTGAGAGGCAAGCTTGTTCCTCTGGGAAATCCTCTTGCCTAATGATGGTGGAGGTGAAATCACCTCCTGGCCCCTCTATTCCAGCTTTGGGAGGGGTGTTTCCCTGCAGTCCGAATTCTTTCCTTTTGCTTCTTACTTGGGAACTGTAATCCTGGGAGAACAGAAAGAGGCCCCGGAATAAGACAATTCAATAAAGTCACAATAAAACGCCCAAGCCTTTCCTCCTTCTCCACCTTCTTTAACTCAATTTATTTTTCATTTTGTGGACAGAGATTTAGTCCGGGTATTAGTTTATGATTTTTTGCTGAAGGAATTACTCAACACACACATATAAAGAGGAAATATTATTTTTATCATTTATTTTGTGCCATGTATACCATAGGAGAGAAAGAGAGAATAAAAAAAAAACAGGGAGTGAAATCACTTCAGTACTGCTGTGTTTTTCATTACAAAGTTATTACATATAGAAATTACTCCAAATTATCTGAAATGAATGGAAATTATGAGGTTTAAATTCCCCAGGTTACTGCAGGCGCAGCTCTGGAAATTTATTTTGTCATCTTGCTGAACATAATTGCTACAACAAAATTTCTTCCATTTTACAACGGTGGCATAACTTATTTATACCGGTGTAGCTGTAATTTTACATCAATAACTTGCATGGAAGGAATACACAGGTGGTAATGGAAAACAATAATTTGTACCGAGGTCCAGGTGGAATGTTGGCTCAGGCAAAGAGTCTTGTCATAGCTACCAACAGTTGGATGTCACCATGTCCTCTTCCCATCCCAATGGCTACCAGCCAGGACCACCTGGATGCCGCTCCATTGGGTCCCTCGGGTCTGGGAGGTGACAACCAGAACCGGACAATTTGCGCAGCACTGACCAGGGTGTCCTGATGTGGAGATGGAAGACCTGGGGGTCGGTAGGGAGAGGACTTGGTCGTCTTGCCTTCTAACTTGATGCTTTATGGTCCTCTGTACTAATTAAGGTGTTTGATAGATTTCAGCTCGAGTATGAATTCTTGCCAGAAACCCTGATAATTCGATTCCCCAAATGCCAAGCAGAGTGTTCCACCCACAAATGCTTTCTACACGACCGTGTTCCTTCGCTGCTGCAAAGTGTGCTCTGGATACAATAGCGAAACTGTCCCCAAACAGACATGAGCACTCCTCAGCTCTCTGATGGTTCCTGTTAAGCAAATACAAATCATGAAAGTGATTTTGCTCCCCGTAGCTGCCGATGAATCACCTGCTTGACTTAGAGGTGGAGGGTCAAAGGCAGCCTTGCCAAAATGAATGGTAAACATCCCCTTTTCTCATGACAGGCAGGTGGAGGGGAGGCCTGGATATGAGTCTGAGGCTTAGAGGTGGTCCTGGTATTGGCTGGTTTGGGGTTCCATTTTAGACACGTGGAGGTGTGGGGTAAAGAGAGGGGGAATAGGAGAGAAAGAGAAAGAGAGATAGAGAGCGAGTGAGAGAGAGGTGGGCAGGCTTCTGGGCAGGACAGGCTTCTGGGCTGGGCAGAGAGTGAGACAGAGATATATAGAGAGAGATGGGCAGGCAGAAGGGCTGGGCAGAGAGAAAGATAAAGAGAGAGGTGGATAGGCAGAAGGGCTGGGCAGAGAGAGAGGAGAGATGGGTAGGTAGAAGGGCTGGGCAGTAAGATCAAATCATATTGGTGGAAGGTTAAGGCCACCTCCACCTCTGTATTTTAGGAGACACTATTGCTTGGACAATGCCAAAGGTTTCCCAAGCACAGTGAAATCTTTTTCTTTTTCTTTTTTTTGTCGAGAAGACCCAGATGAAGCGAAGAGCAGAATGCACAGCACTGGAGCCTCTCGGGTTTCCTGGGGCGCATTAATTATCTTTTGTTGTAGCAAATTGTCTGTCTTGTAAATTGCGCAGAGAGCAGGTCTTCAGGCAGATGCACCATTTTAATAACATGTGCACAATGGAACAACTTCCTCAACTTCCCTGTTCCCTCCATCTATTATTCCATCTTCAACCCGAAGCTTACTTGTCCAACTGTAAATTGTAAGGGGGCTGCTTGGTCTTTTTTGCCATCTTTATTATTTTTTTGCCTTCTTTCTTTATTAATTTTTTTAAAATTTTGTACGTGTGTGTATGTGTGTGTGTGTGTGTGTGTGTGTGTGTGTGTGAGAGAGAGAGAGAGAGAGAGAGAGAGAGAGAGAGAAGAGAGAAAGACAGAGAGAGAAGAGAGAGAGATCCAAGTGCTGTGTGGTGCCCTGTTTGTGGTGGGATTCATGATTTGGGGCAGGGGGTCTCCCACACATTTACAACAAGTGCTGGGCCATGGAACCCCACTGAGACCGCAGATCTGCACCCTTCCACCCCCCTGCCTTATCTGCAGTGGGCCAAGCCAAGATCCAGGTAGGATTTCCAGGATCCAAACTACCTTTGTTGAATTCACTCGAAAGCATCCGTGGCTGGTGCTAAAGCTATAAAACAACAGATGAATCTTCCAGAACCGCTTTTCTTTCCAGCTCGGGGAGGGAGGCATGTCTGAGAGAAGGCACTGGCTGGCTTTTATTTTTATTTTTGGGTAAGCGCCCCCCCCCCTTACAGCCTTCTCATTAGCAGGCCTGACTCATGCACACAGCTCCCTTCTCCTTCCCTGCCTTCCCCCAGCAGAGTGAGTCCCTGTGACCCCCCCCCCACCTCACTTCCCTCGCCACTGCTTCCTTAGCAGGGTGCCACCTCAGGGTGCAGACAGGGGCTCTCAGAGCTTGGGATGGGGGTGGCAACAGAGCTGTCACTGACTCAGACAACTGTCTACAACTCCCTGTTAGCATTTCCCCCAACTTCCTCTCTCTCCAACTGCTTAAGGATACAAGCAAAGGAGTCTGCAGCGCCCCGGGAAATCCTGGCTGAGAAGGTAGGCAGGATGGTGGTCTCTCCAGCTGCCCCCTGGTGAGTCCCTTCTGTGAAGCCCTCCTGGCTCAGACAGAAAGCTGGCAGCCCCTTGCCCAGGTCTCAGCTCTGAAAATTCCCTTGCCAGAGCCCTAGTTTTCTCTCCCAAAGGAGCCCCTTTTACCCCCTTTATTGGTGGTCTTCTCTGGGCTCTTTTTTATTTTTTTATTTTAGGCCACACCCAATGATGCTCAGGGTTACTCCTGACTCTGTGCTCAGAAATCACTCCTGGCAGGCTCAAGGGACCATATGGGATGCTGCTGATCAAACCTGGGTCAATTGTGTGCAAGGCAAACACCCTCCCTGCTGTGCTAATTCTCAGGGCCTGCTCTCTGGACTCTTAATTTAGATTGGTGGTCGCTAGGCCACTGAATTTGAACTGCATGTGTGAATGTGCATGAGTCTCTCTCTCTCTCTCTCTCTCTCTCTCTCTCTCTCTCTCTCTCTCTCTCTCTCTCTCTTTCTCTCTCCTCTCTGTGTACATCTGGGCAGGGACAGAAAGGGGCTTCGGTGAGGTTTTATCCTTTTTGTGAACAATATTACCCCCACCCCACTCCTGCCACCAGTCCACACTAACTAGGTGTTGCCAGTCCCTACCCAATTTGAATTGATGACTCAACCAAAGAATTAAAATTAGCAAGGCAAGAAAATTCCAAATGAGGTGAGAAAACTGTAGCAATCATTCCAGCTCCCCTCGTACCCAGCCATTCAGTTTCATGCTGATGACAGGGACGGGCCTAGGAAGGAACATTCCATGTGGGTGTGAGGCTTTTTCATATACGAAGAGCCAGGGAAGAATCTTTTTTTTTTAATAAAAGGGAAAATAATACATGAATCAGGAACAGCAAATTTGATTTAACCCCTTGCAGGCTGCAGTGAGCCTGTTGCTGTAAGAGCCTGTAACTCTGCTTCAGGTAGCAAAGCACTAGCTGGAAAAGCTCTGAGAGCTGGAGTCACTTGGAGAAGCCAGTGAGATAACAGGAATGGGACTTTTGGCCAAACTCAATGCAGCTGGGATCTGTTCAGAGAAAGAAGCTACCAGAAGAATAGTAAGAAGGGAGTTCTTCGGGTCTGACTCTATGAACAGACAATGCAAAAACCAAACCAAAACAACTCAAACCTCCAAATCCAGCATCTTCTAATCCATTTACGTACTTGAAAACTTGGCATTTGCAGCAGAGGAGTAAAATAATTCCAGAAGAGAGGTCAAGAATGGCCAATGCGGGGGCTGGAGAGATAGCACAGCGGTAGGGCATTTGCCTTGCACTCAGCTGCCCCAGGATGAAGGTAGTTTGAATCCTGGCATCCCATAAGGTCCCTGAGTCTGCCAAGAGCGATTTCTGAGTCCCAAGCCAGGAATAACCCCTGAGCGCTGCTGAGTGTGACTCCCTCAAAAAGAGAATGGCCAATGCCCCCTTTTGTCCTTTTCAACTTCCGATGTGCCAGGCCTCTGGGATATTTTTTTAGCTAGGTAAGGGAGAGGAAGGCTGCCTTCAGAAGCTTCCTCGTCTGCACTGGGCTTCTCATCGTGGCTTCTGTGAAAGTTAAGCCAAGACAATCCATGAGCGTTTACTTGTTTATTTTTAATTTCTTCATCTCCACTTCACACATTATATTGTATTTATAATCCAAGAACCAGAACGGGCAGGCTTCTGGATTTACTCTCCCTTGTGAATGCAGAGCCACCTTGTCCATGCCTGATTTATTAGTCCTGGAAATGGAGTGGGATGCGTTTGGTTAGATGGGTGGTTGAGTTTTCCACCGCCATGAAGTTATCTATCCACAGTTTGGAGCAAGGATCCGAAGGTTGTGAATCTGGGCAGAAAAGCCTCTCCCAGCACTTGTAACCATTTCTGCAGCAGGGACAAGAGATCAACCTTCACCGTCCATGTTTCCTGGAGAAGCATCCTGAGCGCCCAGTTCCAGGGACTGGCTCAGATCTTCCTCCTCACCCAATTTCAGTTCAGTTTGGAATGTGACACCCCCCAACAGCTCCGAGGGCGAAGACAACGTGATGGAATGGAGAACAGAGCCCATGTCAGGGAGAGCTAATTAGTGAGAACGGTTCAAAGAATTTTCAACATGAAGCCCCGCATGGGACTTGTGTGTCTGTTCAGTCTGAACCCCCCCCCCCACTGGTGTGTGCACACGCAGCCACACGGGGAAGCAGCCCAGGCGCACGGTTCATAAAAAGAATCCACTGATTTGCTGGCGTGATTTTTGATTTCCGAACTATTCCTCTACCAAGACATTTAAAGTGGCAGAGAAAATGGGGAGGGTGATTTGTAGGAACACGGAGGGAAAAGCCAGCAAAGAAAGCAGGGAAATATTTGCGGGTTCAAAAAAAAAAAGTGCTTGGACATCTGCTTTTTTTTTCTCCCCCCCCCCTTCTCTTAAAGTGAGGACACGAAAAAGGGGTACTTTTCTGGGCATTTGGTTGCAGCCTGTAAAGCTCACGGAGGGACTCACAGCAGGAGAAAGAAGCTTGGCTGAGTGCTCTTCGGCTTCAGATTACCTTGCACTCGCGAGGGATGCATTTATAGTGGCAGCAACTAAACGCCCGCACCCCCGTATCCCCACGCGCGTTTCTACTCCACAAAGTCTTGTGGATCCGCATGTGGGATGGCTGCGTGCGTGTGCAAGCAGGCATCTCCAGAAGGGCCCCACAGCCTCGCCCGCGCCGGCTGTGACCCTCGTCCTCCCCGCGCGCCCCTAGGGTGGCCTGTGGTCTGGATGGACACCCGAGAGCAAGTGAACCGTTGAGGGCCCGGTGGGTGGGTCGAGGGCGGGCAAGGTCAAGGACTCCGGGCGGGCGGGCGGGCGGGCGAGAGGCAGCTCAGCTAGCGATGGCGATGGGCGAGGAAGGCGAGACAGGGTGCGCAGCGAGACTAAAGGGGGAGCTGTGAGACCAGGCATCGCCAGCTTCGCGAGCTCATGGTGCCCGTGCCAGACGGGCAGAGGGAAAAAGAGGAGACGGGAGAGGCAGCTGGGAGCGCTCTCTGCTGCCGGCCCCCGCCGCCTCGCGGGAGAGCAGGAGCAGGAGGAGGAGGAGAAGGAAGAGGAGGAGGAGGAGGAGGAAGAAGAGGAGAAGAGGAGGAGAAGAGGAGGAGGAGGAGGAGGGCGTAGGGGCCAGCGCAGGGCTGGGCAGGGCAGGGCAGGGCAGGGCAGGGCTGGGCGGCCTCTGCGGCCCTGGAGAGGTGGAGCGCACCGGCGAGCGGCTGCGTGTCCAGCCCTGCGCTGGCCTGCCCGCCCGCGCGTCCGTCTTCCCGCCGTCGGGGCAGCGCAGGGCCAATGAGGAAGTGCTCTCCGGGTCAACCTGGGCCCGCGCCTTCCTGCGGGGGGTGCCCGCTTCCTTCTCCTGGTCTCCCGGAGCCCGGGGGCGCGCGTATGCCCTCGTCGGTCTTCTGCAACCTCGCGGAACCCCCTACTCTTCCCCAAACGCCTAGCGGAGTCCCTTCTGGCCCCCCTTCCCTCTCTCTCTCGAGGAGAGGGAGGCGGCCAGGTAGGTCCACCAGCACCCCAACATCTCACAGCGGGGCCCATCTCGCTTGTAACCAAGTCCTTGGCGAGTAGGAGGCGCGCGTTGAGGTTTGAGGGCGCCGGTCCGATTGCAGGTGGGTTCCGGTAACCCCAGTCCTGGCACCTCCCGCGCTGTGTGACCCGCATACAACGCTCACCGACTCTGACCCTCATCCCAGTTCCCAGAAAGAGGCCAGCAGCCAGCGGTCTTAAGCCAGGGACTCAGGTGGGGAGGCGTGTTTAAGGTTTGCTTTAAAAGTTGATTAAAGGTGTTTCTTAAAAAAACAAAAACAAAACTTGGGCCATTTTTCCTGGAAAGATTTTTCCTCCCCCCGGTAGGGCCAGATGGAGGAGGGGGAAGCTCCTCAAGGATTTGGGGGACCACGTGCGTGTCCCTGTGGGGTGGGGATGCGCGCGCCAGCTCGAGCCCACGCCCCTCCCCTTGCCACCGGTCTGGCCATCCACAAAACTACAAGCTAGGGAACATTTTGTTTAACTGGGGGTGGGGGGCCGGGGGTTCTTTCCCTCGCTCTTGTGCGCTGAGCGCTAAGTAGCTGGGACACTGCTGCTTTGCAGGACTTTGGGCGCGAACAAACAAACAAACAAACAAACAAACAAAAAGCCTGTGCGCTCACCCCCCTCCCACACGCACCCCTCAGGAAAAGCTCCCCGGGAAGCAGCGCGCACCTCAGGCGCCTGGGCCTTGGGCTCTCTGGGGGTTCAGCCGCCAGAGCCAGGCCTGGGGGCGGGACGAGGAGCGCGCGGGGACTGGGGTGCAACTGGGCTCCTCCACCCCGCCAAACCCAGCCCAGGGCCAGGTCTTGACCCGCCGTGGCCTCCCTGCTCTCGGGCCAAATCAGAGAAACCTGGAGAAGGAAGAAGGGCCAGAGCCCGCGGACCATCATCTTCAGTAACCCAAGTTGGCCACAATTTGGAAAAGGGGTGTTGGGGTGTGTGTGTCTGCATGTGTGGGGTGTCCGCTCTGACCTGCCCAGCTTTGTCCTAGGTCCTTACCCTGCTGGGGTGTGGGGGTGTTACTCCCAGGTAATAACAGTCAGCAGGAGGGGGGGGGTGTCACCCACACTTGTTACTTCAAACATCTGGCCACACCTCCCGCCGGTCAGCGCGTTCCAGACCCAGTTTCCACGTGGAGCAACACTCAAAGCGCACGTTTCTTTTCTTTCTTTCTTTCTTTCTTTTTTTTTTGAGGGGGGGCGGCACAGGCACTCGGAGCCCATTCTTTGGAGGTGTTGCACCTCTGGATTCAGACTGACACAAAGTCTCACGTTCTTGTTCCTCCTCCCAAAAGTGCTCTCTTCCTCTCTGTCTCCCAGTCGCCTTAATTTGGACCACTGGGCTCTCCCAGAATTAGTTGAAATAGCGATTTAAAGACATCCACTTTTTTTTTTAAATGGGGGGCGTAACAACTTTCTACCGGATCTTTCCCCCCCACACCCTCATTCCCTTAAAACAAAAGTTAAAAAAACTAAGATACTTTTATTGGTAAAAGAAGCAATTGGTCAGTTTAGTCCCCTTTCTTGCGCTCAGAGGGGTGGGGAGGCGCTTGAGCCCAGTCACTTTCAACATGCGGCATTTCCCCCCATCCCAGCTCCCCTCTTCCCAGGGGGGGGGGTCCTGCTCCCCAGAGGGGCTGAGAGCTGGGGAGGATTTTCTTTTCTTTAAAAATATCCTGCACTCTCTCCCTTGGGCCCTCCAATGCCCCTGGAGGGAGAAGGACCGCCCAAGAGCGGGGCACCCACGTGTGGTCCGCTTGGACTCTGGGTGTGCGTGTGTGTGTGTGCATACACGAGAGAGAGGAGAGCGAATATGTGAGTGTGTGTGTGTGTGTGTGTGTGTGTGTGTGTGTGTGTGTGTGTGCTTTCTTGTTCATACAGGGTACAATGTTAAAAAGCCACCGCTAGTCGCCCCCAGTGCTCCGACTCTCTGGGTCTTTTTGTCTCTAGTGCAGATTAAACGTCACGTCCGCACTTGAACTTGAATTTTATCCCATTGTACAGAGGCAGCTCCAGCCACAGAGCGACCGAGAGCTCCCGGAGAACCCGGACTCCGCCATCTTCACGTTGCAAATCTTTCTCTCCCAGCCGCGCGCGCCGCACCGACCCGGGGCGCGCTGGGCGAGGCGCCCCGCAGCCCTGCTCCCCCCGGGCCCCGGCGCCAGGGGAGCGCTGGGGAGCGCTCGCCGGATCCGGAGCTTGTCTGGCCGGCGCCAGCCTGCCAGGTGAACTGGGAAGAAGCCGCTCCTGGGTCCCCCCCACCCCGATCCTCGGAAGGGTCAGTCTCCCTCCGAGAGAAAAACAAACAAACAAACCCCCTAAAAAAAAACCTGCAACAACCCAGACAAGCTGACTGCGAGCCTAGAACCTCCCCCCCTCTCCAACCGGGGCAGTTTTACATTGCTTTGGGTTTTTTTTGAGGGGGCGGGGTGAGGGGGTACGAGACAAGTCCCCAAGTTTACTTTGCCTTTTTCCCCCCTTTTCCCCCTCCTTTATTTCTTTTATTATTATTATTTTTTATTTGTTGCATTTTCCCCCTTTCCCCCCTCCCCTTCCTCAACTCCTCTTCTGGCTAGAAGAAGTGCGCGTTCCTCGGAGCCGACCCCGACAGTGACAGGAGAGGGTATACGATCCCATTGAAGTTCAAGAAGACATTTCCAACAAGTCCAGGAGGCCAGTTTGGAGAAGTGCAAGAGATTTTGTTCTTTTTTTTTTTTTCCTCTCTTTTTTTCCCCCCTTGGAAAGAAGATATTTGTAAAGCGACCACCAGCCACTCTGCGGCCAGCGACAGCGGACCCCCCCACCTCTCTCTCTCCGATTTTACCTCGAGGTGGGTCTTTTGGCTTCTCCTTGGCTTCTTGCAAACAGCACCAAAAAGCAGCACAGCAGAAACAGCAAAATAAAGAAGAAGAAGAAGAAGAAGAAGAAGAAGAAGAAGAAGAAGAAGAAAGAGAAGGAGGAGAAGGAGAAGGAGAAGAAGAAGAAGGGAAGGAAAAGAGGGCAAGAGAGGAAGGGGAAAAAAAACAAACCAAAACACCAACCGGGGCAGAGGAGGAGCGCGGCGGCGGCGGCGGCGGCGGCAGCAGCAGCAGCAGCGGCAGCGGCAGCGGCAGCAGCGGCGGCTCGGACCCCCTCCCCCGGTTCCCCCCCATCGGTGCAGCTCTCCGGGCGATGCCAGAATAGATGCCGGGGCAATGTCCCGCCGCAAACAGGGCAACCCGCAGCACTTATCCCAGAGGGAGCTCATCACCCGTAAGTGTGTGCGGCGCGCGCGCGCGAGGGGCCGGAGAAAGGGGCTCCGGGCGCCCGGGGCTGGGGACTCGGAGGCCGCGGTGGAGGGGACGCAGGCGGCGGTGTGTGTGTGTGTGCATGTGCGTGTGTGTATGTGCGTGTGCATATGTGTGTGTGTGTTTGCAGCGGGGTAGCCAGGGGGGTTCGGAAAGTTTCTTTGCAGCCTGGGGAGTCGGCATTGCGCTGCCCCGCTCTGTGCCCGGCGGGCTCCGGGCCGGGCCAAGGCAAGTGGGGCGCGCAGGCTGCCGGCGAGGTGTGTGCGCGCCCGGGGAGCCGGGCTGGACACTCGTCCCCTCGGAGCGGCGTGTGTGGCGGCGGCTGCGCTGGTGGTGGTGGTGTTGCTGGTGGTGGTGGCGGGGTTTAGAGAGGAGGGGGAGGGGGTCTGGGGGGGAGAGAGAGCCGAGGGGGATGGGGAGGGGGAGTCTGGAAAAGTTGGCGAGCGCGTGGGTCCGCGCTGGCGATGCGGGCGGAGGTGAGCGGGGCGCGCTCCGAGCTGGAACGGGGGCGACTGTGGTGATGGAGATGGAGATGATGGTGGTCTGGAAGCCGCGGGGCCCGGCGCAGCTGCAGCCGCCGGGTCCTGGGGTCCCCCCTTTCTTCCCCACACCGGTCGCTGCTGCTGCCTGGGTCCTCGTAGGGCGCCGGCCACACCGGTGCTGGAGATGCCGCCACGCCACCACCGCCTTTCTCTTCCCCTCCTCTTGGTATTTGCAAAAGAATCCAGCTGCGCGGCTGTTTGCCGGTCGGAAGCAAATTCATCCCCCCCCTCTCTCTGCACCCCCCAACTCCCCACCTCCGTCTGTCTCCTGGGATAATCTTCTCTTTTCCCCCCACTCCAAAAAGAAAAAAAAAAGATAAAGAAAAGATGGGGAGAGATTGGGGGTTGGTGAAAAAATCCCCGCCACGGGGGGCGGAAAAAAAAGAGGGGTGTTATCAGTTAGGAGTGGGAAGAGAGGGATGTGCTTGTAAATTAGTCAAAAAAAAGAGAGAGAGAGAAAAGAGAAAAAGAGAGACTTATCAGTCTCTTACCCATCTCTCTCCGAATAGCCCTCCTTTCCCCCATCTAAATAAACAAGGCAGGTCGCCCTGGAAATACTCCCGCAGCCACCGGACGCCTTTGGAGCAAGTAGAGGCCGAGCAAAATCCGGCAGCTTTCTGGGTGTGCGCGCCTGGTTCTTTAGAAAAGGGGATCAGGCTTGCAGGAGCGGGGCCCAGGGCCGATGCTCCAGCAGGGCAACCAGCTCCTTTGCACCGGGAAGGTCGCTCCTCTCTCTTTCTCTGTCTCGCTCTCTGTCGCTTCTGGCTCCGGGGCCGCTGCTTCGCGAGCGCGCCAATGTTTTATTCCTTTCTCTCTCGCTGTGTCTGGGTCTCTGTCTGTCGCTCCCCCCTCATCCTTCAACTCTCTTTCTTTCCTTTTATTTATTTTTTCTTAAAAATATTAAAAATAAAAATGATAGCTGCAAATCAAACAGTCTCTGGTGCCACCGAGACGGGCACGCAAGGTTGTGTTCTTGCAAAAAAAGAGAAAAAAAAAAATCCACAGGCTGGGGCCGGCTGCGTGCCTGTCTGCTTGCCTGCTTGCCTGCCTGCCTGTCTGCCTGCCTGCTTGCCTGCCTGTGCGTCCCGCCGGCCGCCGGCCCAGGACTGGCTGCCCGGAGGCCGGCAGCCGAATATTTATGTTATATTTTAAAAAATTTAAATAAATAAATAAATATATAAAGGGGTTCTCCCCTCCCCTGAAAACACCCGGCATAGGAGCCATCTGCTCGGAGCGTGGCTGCCATCTCTTTCTCTCCTTTGTTTCGGCAGATACATTAGTAAGAATTTGTGGGTTTCTTATTATTTGGAGGGGGGTGAAGGGGAGGGGATGCCATATTAAAGTGGGGTTCGCCTTGGGAGAGACAGAGAGAGAGAGGGGGAATGCCTTTTTTTTTCCGGAGGGAAGGCAGAGAGAACTTCTCCTTGATGATAATGATGATAATGAATATGATGATGATGATATTATTATTATTATTATTATTTTTTTGGCCCATCCTGGTAATGCTCTTACAAAAGCCAGACTCACTGGTTGCATTTTCAAAAACAATATTCTGCCACCAGATTTGAGCCTGGCTGGATCCAAGTCCCTTTTCTGCAGTTGTCACTTTGCCCTTCCTTTCCCAGCTGCAGCCCTGGCTTCTCTCCCCTGCCTGCCTCCCTCTAGCTCTGCTTGGGAACTGGTGAAACTGTCTCCTACTTGCAGAATCCCTTCTCCAGCAGGCAAATTGGCCTCCCCGACCTGCTTGCTTGCTTGTGTATAATTGCAGGTTTTTTTTATTTTTTTTGAGGAGGGGGGTAAATGGAAGAAGGGGCTTGCAGTGGGAGGGTGTTGTTTGGGTAGGGGGGGTGCATTGTCAAGATAGCAGCAGCCTAAGAAGCTAAGCGACCAGGCAGTGGCTTATTAGGGGGAAAAGGGACAGGTAGGTGTCATTTTTTTCCCCCCTCGATTTCTCCTCCTGGCATTTCGGAGACCTCAGAAGTCCTGATCTGGAAGGACCATTGGCAGCTGGGTTTGTGTGTATGTGGGAATGCCAGGGGGGCTGGTGCATTTTCTTCCATCCTTCATGCACTCTCTGTGTCCTCGCTGGGAGCTAGCTGGGAAAGGCTGGTGGGCACCAAGAGTCAGGGCTTGCAGGGGGACGAGTGAGAGAGGAGTGCATGTATGTGTGTGTGTGTGTGTGTGTGTGTGTATATGTGTGTGTTGGGGGGAGACACAGGCATGTGTGGGGCTTGAAGCGGGGCAGCAGAGTGGTCTGACTAGTTTCCAGATCAGCTTCTTTAGGATCAAAAAGACAGTTGGTCTTTTCTCTCTGTCCTGGGTCAACCCTTGAGGTGAGGCAGGCAGGCCAGAGGGATGCACTTAGGCCTGAGCCCACAAATAATTCTTTTTCAGGGACTTGAGTTGGGCATGGGTGGGTATAGGGTGCTGGCATCTTGATGAGATAAGCATGATGCTGTCCCTAACTTAACTTGGCTCTGTGTGTGTATGTGTGTTTGTATGGGGTGGGGGGTAGCGTCCCTTTGCTGATTTTAAACGTGAAAGCAGCATTTCACTTGGGTAGCAGCCCGAGGACTGCAGGATGATGCAACTCGGGATAACTGATGGCGTGGGAAATGCGCACAGAACATACAAGGCGCGTGGGCAATCGTGGGGGGCTGTGTGGGTCAGAGGAGAACTCTAGAATGAGCTGGTAACAGGGCTAGACAGAGCAGAGAGAGAGAGAGACCACCAGTGTGGCCGGCAGCTGAGCAGGGAACACTAGGCTTCTGGTTCCTTTCAAAATGTTTCACCCAGATACACCTGGCTTTCTCAAGCACTGCTAATAAAAACAAACACAGAAGAACACAGGAATCTCGGTGAAGAGGGAGCTGGACCAGGCAGGGCAGGGCAGGGGGGCTGCTTGAAGGATCAGAGGCCACAAGAGCAGGTCATGACCTCCAGCCCCAGATGGAACTTGAGGCTTGGGGAGGAAAGTGACTGAGCCCCGGCAGCTCAGTTCCCTAGTCCCAGAGAAGGGGTGACATCTCCACTTTGATCCAGATTTTCTTGGGGAGACCCTCAGTCTCTTTAGGCAATCATGTTTGTGCACAGCTCGAGCTCCAAGTCTGCATGTGGTGGAACTTGGGCTGTTTCTTGGGGGGCTTTCTAATCAGATGCTCTGTTCCCCAAGTCCCTGGGAAGGCTGGCTTCCCTATATCTTCACCTCGTTTTCTTGATCTAGCTTTCTCCTACCTGCTACCTGAGATACTGGAACCTCTTTTGTCTTCCAATTTTAGGAAGTGGGCAGGGATTGTGAAATTGGGTTCCTTCGCATATTGTGAAGGGAGCCCCCCAAGACCAGCTGGGTGAAGGGTGAGGTGCTTCGGGAGAATAGAAAAGTGCTTGGCCGAGGGGTGAGGCTAACCTGATCTTATTCGTTTGTCATTTGCACCTGAGGGAAAAGAGCCGTGAACCTATCTCAACCACCCCTATTATCTTTCAGGGGTACCCTTTCCTCCCCGAATATTTTACCTATGCACATATGTCTTCTGGGGACTGGGCATGATTTGCTTCTGACCCCTGCTTTCTTCTTATGTGCTTAAAATTTGGGGGGGGGTGTTCAGGCCTTCAAAATACTTCCCAACGGAAAAGGAGTTGTTTTGAGTGAATGCAGTCGTTTTGGCAAAATCTATCTAAAATACAGCCTAGAGATATGGGGGAAGGCTGGGGCCACGTACGCATGTATGTGTGTGTGTATGTGTGTGTGTGTGTGTGTGTGTGTGTGTGTGTGTACACGTGTATTGGGAGGGGGTAGGTTGTGATGTTAAAGAGCTTCCGTGCAAAACTGAATGGGATTTAGATGCTCTGACGTTGGACAGTCATTAGAATTGCGTCTCAGGTGGGATGGAGCCGGCCACGCAGCTTTCCTGCAGCTCTCCGCTTTCTGGCTTTCTCGCACCTGCCAGTACTATTTATTAGACCGTGTCTCCCCATCCCGGCTTCCCCGCTCCTTGACCTTCTCCCCGTTCCTCCTTTCACCGTTGTGTTGCTGCCTTTGCTGGTGCTTGTTGTGATAAAAACACTTTCCAAAATAAACTTTCCGTTGCAATGGGCTTGGGCAGGCTGCATGGCTGGGCTGAGTGAAACCGGAGTCAGCCTGGTGCTTACCGCAGCTAGGGGGAGCTCCGTGCCTGTCTCATGTGGGCTGTCGCCGCCGGGGCTGCCGCTGCCCTACCGGTTGCAAAACCTCTTAAGTGAAGTGCAAGATTGATTTTCCTGCAGAGAAGGAACGGAACAGGACAGAATGAGGATAAAAGTTTGGGAAACCCGGGTCTTGATGGACACCCCTGCTCCCCCCATCTCACTCATCCCAATCACCCCAACCTAGCATCTGTTCCCTTTTCTTTTTCAGAATTAAGATGATTTCTATTGGAATGGGGGTGTCTTCCTAGCCGCCGAGTTGAATCTGGGCTTTGACTTGCTGACATGTTGAGTCAGTGGAAGGTCCGGATGGTGGTGGGAGGGAACCTTAACTTTGTCTGTGTCCTCGCATGTCACAGACCCCAGAATGATTGCTTTTAGCGAGTTCTGCACCTCAAATGGCTTGATGGATCCTGTGAGCTCTGGTTTAATTATTATTTTTATTATATTATTTTTTTTATAACAGTTGGCTTCCTGATGTCGTAGATTAAATGATGTTCCAGTCGAGAGAGGGAGGAATAACAGTGTCCCCCAAAGAGATAAAATGGCTATTCTAATAGCCAGTCAAACTTTAGAAGGATTGTGTGCTGGTTAGCACAGGCGTGATTCATGCCTGGCTCCTCTAGCCTGGGCCCTTCATGCATAGTGTTGAACAGGCCTTTCTTGCCACCTCCTTCACCGTGGAACTCGGGCAGGGAGAAACTGTCTGCTTTTAGATCCTCATGTTCTAGAAGGTCGTCTTGGCCAAGCCCAAGACAGCTGTGGCCTGCACACACTCATTTCACAACCTAGGCAGAAGAGTTTGCACCGAGACAGGAAAGGGTGCGTTCTGCTAACCTGCAAGAGAAATAAATTAGGTCAGACAAAAGCTGAGCATTGTCATCAGAGAGCCGCTTCCCTCTCCGGCTTGGAGGACCCGCGATTTATCTGCCTGTTTCTCTCCTTCATTTCATGTTTGAGTCAGGCCCGTTGCAAGCAGTTCCGGGCTTTGAGCCCTGGTGACAACTAGGAAGGCTGGGCAGTGACTTGGGGCCCAAGAGACTCCATGAGCGGGAGGGGAAAAAAAGAACCAAACACCTCCTTTAGCAATTCCTATCCCTCTGTTGTGGCACACTCAGGGGTGTGGGGGGACTTTTATAGCCACCCCTGAGATGAGTGAGGTGGGGAGGCGAGGCTGGAACTCTCTCTAGGGAACAGTCTGTGTTTTCTCTGACTTGGGGAGCTTTAGGGAAGGGCACCCCGGCCAGCCATTTGCTTTGTCCTGCCTGGAGCTAAGGGTCTGTGCTGGGGTTCCAGCTGGGAGGATGAGGAAAATTGTCCATCTGGGGGGGTGGGAACCATACCCTGCACCTTGCAGTTGACCACCCAGCTCGAAGGAAACACAGGACCAGGAAGGGATGAGTCCACAGCAAAGCTTTAGTCTTTGTCATTCTCTCAAACATATCCCCCACTATTAGGATGGATCTGGGGTTCCCTCTTCTTGCTGCCCTCCCTTGCATGCCCCCACTCTCCCCCACACCCCGTGCAGGGAGCCAGCTGAGACCGGAAACACATTTCCCCTAATCACCCCTTCTCCAACCCTTCTATATGCCCCCCCTGCCTCTGCACAGGGGTGCCATTCCCCGCTTAGCCTGCGACCCACAAGTGTCCAAAGCTGGGGACCAGGGGAAGGGGACTATCTGGAAGGCACATGCATGTAGTGCTTTAGTCACGCGTACCCTGCAAAAGGAACACAAAATTGGGGCTGGAGGAACAGAGCAGTGACATCCGCAGAGTTGTGCCTCTGGGACAGGAGGTGTCTTTTGTGTCGTAGCTGAAATTCACACGGCACCTCTTTTTTTTTTTTTTTTTCCTTTTTCTTCCAAGCAGCTGCTAACCTACTGGGGGTGTTGAATGCGCCAGCCCGATTTTATGATTTTATGTGATTTTGTGATTTTATGAGCATGAAATCCCAGACCACACAAAATGAAAATTAAAGTTGAGAGAGAGAGAGAGAAAGAGAGAGAGAGAGAGAAAGAGAGAGAGAGAGAGAGAGAGAGGGAGGGAGAGAGAGACAGAGAAAGAGAAAGAAAGAGAGAGAGGAAAAAATATATATAGAAAAACAAAACAAGTAAACAAAACCAAAAAGGCTGGGTTGTATGGAACTTTGTTGTGACCTTTAAGCCTTCCACTTAAGGGTCAAAATGCAGCCCCACGGGTGAAATATTTCGCTCCCCTAACAGCCCCTTTTCCCTGGTTGTGAACTTTAAGGAAGGTGAATGCCTGTTGTGGTGCCCACGACAGGGACGATTGCTTAGAAAGAAAAACTGAAAGGCTTTATATGAGAGAGGTGGCAGAATTTTGAGAGCTTCGGAGGCTCTGTTTGGGAGTGGGGATCCAGGAGTCAGGACCCGGCCTGCTAGGCTTGTAGCCTTTATGGCCTGGGTTGGAGGCCTGGCTTGTCCTGAGCCGAGTCCCTGGGAAAAAACCGAGCATGCAACAGTATAGTTCTCGCTGGCTCTGCGGTGCTTCCTGGTTCCCTGGGGATGGGGGACGTGGGCAGCTCTCGCAGAGTGGGGATCCCTTCCAGAGGTTTGCGGGGAGTCTGAGTAGAAAGGAGGTCCCTGCTTTCTCCCCAGATGTGCTTTCATTGATGCCACATGCTGGCTGTGGACCCGGCTTGTTAGTGGAGCAGCCCGAAGGGCCGTCTGGATCTGACACACAGATTTGAGGTGTTTCTCTCTCGTCTGGTCTTCGGATATATTTTTTTTTCTGCTGACCTGGCTTTGAGGGCTCAGGCGGGGAGTTCTGGGATGGGATGGGGAGTGGGTGCTACGTCTTTGGTGGTGTTGGTGATGGAAGGGAGAGGTTGGAGCAAGTCTGTAACATAATTTCATCTTTCTTTTTCCTGGGAGCTGTTTCTGAGATGGGCAGGAACCTCCAAACCAGGCGAGGCTGTGAGGACCATGCGTGCAGGTGGGGTGGTGGGTCGGGGAAAGGGGCATCTGTTTCACGCCCATCTGCACTTGGCAGAGTGAAGATTTTCTTGCACCTCACATCTCTTCTTGGGGGCAGGACTCTTGCCTTCCCAGAGTTCTGGGGGTTCTGTTCTCTGCGAGAAAGACAGTAATCTTTAGGTTGACAGAGCGGTCTTCTGTCTGCCCTTCCTGAACCCTGAAAGTTCAATAAGGGTTGGGGGAGCTCGTGGTGGCATGAACTTTAGCTGATGGGCACCCCACAAACCTGTGAGTGTGGGGGGTCTGCACTCTGCCTTTTTATCCCATCTGAGAAGGGTCTGAAGGTGGCCTTTGGAGTTGATAGGGGAGGCGGGCGAGGACCAGGAGGGACTCTGGGTGTGGGCCTGTTTTTGGCCTGTTCAGGCTTTAGCAGCAACTGTAGAATTTCAGTGGGGGATTGTGCCAGCCCTCCCTGCCTGGTGTAAGTGTACCCCCTGTAGCACCATGACTGGCCCTGCTGCTGTCCTGTTCCTGTTTCTCTCTGTCAGCCACAGTGTTATTCCTTCCATTCCAAGAACTTCTCCCAGCCTCATTTGTTTGTGTCCTGCCTTTAGAGTGTCCCCCTAGACACAGATTATTTCTCCCCCAAGATCTGATATCTTTCCCTGTTGTTATTCTTTCTCTCCCTCTGCACAGCCCTTCTGTCTGCCCGCACCTCTTCTATCCCAAAAATCCAGAAATGAGAAGCTAACAGCAGCTCAGAAGCCGGGGCTGCATGTAGAGCACACTTGTGGGTTGCCCGACCATGTGTGGGCAGTCCAGGCGTTTCGTTTCTGGTGTGTTTTGGGGTGGAGGCCGCTAGCTTCTACCAGTGCAGACCCTCCAGGGAAGCTGTGCCAGTGGGCAGGGCAGCGGTTGGGGCTTGGTAGAAGCAGGTGTGAGGCCTCCAGGGGAAATGCAGCCGGTTATAAACAAGCCGCCTATGATGGTGGCAGTGGTGGTTCAATGTTCTCAGTGCCTGGCACCCCTTGCCACCCTCCCGCTACCTCTCCTGGAAGGGATCTGTGTGTTTTCCCCGGTGATGGGTCAAATGTTCAAAGTAGAGATTGGGGTTTATGTCTTTGCGGCTAAAGGGACTTTCAGCCCCATGGCCTGTGTTCAGCCATTTGCCGGGGACAGTGGCTAGAGGGATAGCGGAGGACTCCTTGTGGACTGGCATCACCCCGGGGCCTGGTGCGTGGAAACTATCAGATATTCCAGGGGCAGCTGGGGCAGGGGTCAAATTGGGGCCGCTCAGCCCTGACAGCTACTGGCTGGACTTGGACCCTCTCAGCACCCCGTTCCAGACCCGTCTTTTGCCCGCAGGTCCTTTCTGGCCTCTTGGAGCACACATGTGTGTGAATGTGTGTGTGTGAGTATGCGTGTATAAGTGTATCTATGTGCATGTGAGTGTGTGTTTGGTGAGCCAGGCTCCAGTGCTTTTCTGTGACCTCATAGCCAAGCTCATCGTGGATGAACCCCAATTTCCCTTCCTCTAAGTACATCTTCCCAGTGGGGTAGGGACCGTCTCATACATGAAGTGAGGTTTTGCAGTAAAGGAGCTGGTGAGTGTGTGTGTGTGTGCACACACTTTAAGGGGAGTGGTTTGGGATGTTTTGGGGCCCATGAGCAGCTGCCCCAAGAGTCCAGAGTCACTTGATCGGGCTGGGGCTGGGGGCCGGAGAGGGCCCGGGGAGGGTGGGGGAGAGCCAGAGAGGTTGAGGGAAAGCCAGGTTGTTCACCACCCTGGGCCTTTGCGGGGACAGAGCTTCCTGGAGGTTTTCCAGGGGGCTGGGGTGCAGGGTTGGGAATTGGAAGGCCCTGTTTGTCTTGGCCGGGGAGAAGCATGGTGTGCTCCCCCACTCACCTATCATAGGAGCCGGAGTAGGAGAAGCGAGTAGTTCTCAGGCCCCGGGCCCTTCTCCGACTGTGGCTTTTGTGTTTTCTATTGTTGATATGGCCTGAGCAGGCCTGGCGGGTACACACAAGCACACACACACACAGGTGCATGTACACACACGAACACGCGTACACGCACCCCACATGCCCAATCCAGTCTCCACCCGCCAGCGGAAGGGAAACCACAGCTCATCTTGGGGTGTCTCTGGGGGCCTCAGCGTGAGTCTCAGACTCAGCAGCTGCCTCGGGTCACCCGCTCCCACCCCAAAGTTTGATCTTGTGGGCCTGTGGGGACCTCCATTGCTGGAATGTTTATGTGTGAGAGTGTGAGGGTATGGGAGAGTGAATGTGTGTAAGAGGGTGTCTGAGAATGTGTGTGAGAGTTTGTGTCTGGCGTGAGTGTAAGTCTGGTGTTGTGAGTGTGCCTGGTATGAATGTGTGTATGAGAGTATACATCATGAAAGTGTCTGTGTGTCTAGTCTGTGTTCCTGGTGTGTGTGTGTGTGTGTGTGTGTGTGTGTGTGTGTTGGCACAGGGGCTGCCGCCACCTTCCTGGGAACCCCTTCAGGCAGCCCGTTTGGAGCGCGGAACCCCACGCATGGCCTTGGTGGGGGGAGATGGTGCCTCTTGGGAAGGGCAGCCAAGCTCTTAGGGGGTACAGGACAGGGCTGGGGAAGACCCACTTTGTTAGTTTTCTGCTTGGAGGCCTCAGGCCGCCCGGCCTGACCACCCAGAGGCCTGAGTCAGAGCTGGGGTGCCGGGAGCAACTTTGGCTACTCTCAAACTGGGTTATGGGACTCACCCGAGCTGGGCAGGAGGAAAGCGAAAAGGCAGAGGCTGCCAATGAGAGAAAAGAATACCAGATGTTTCCAAAAAGGGGGGGAGAGAGAAAAAAAAACAGAGAGAGAGAGTGAGAGAGCAAGCGAGAGAGCGAGAGAGAGAGAGAGAGAGAGAAGAGAAGAGAGAGGAGAGAGGAGAGAGGAGAGAGAGAGAGAGAGAGAGAGAGAGAGAGAGAGAGAGAGAGAGAGAGAGAGAGAGAGCCACGATCTAGTGCTTTAATGCTTTCTGAGCATCTCACCAGAGCACGCGGCTGAGAAAAAGTAATGAAAAGCAAAAGAAAGCGAAAGGGACCAGGAAAAAGCCAGTGTGACATTTACTACTCCAAGACCCTCCAGCACCCCAGATGGCCTGGAGATGGGGGGTGTGGGAGGGATTGGGCTGACTTGTCTCCCAGGGCCAGGCCTGCAGAGGGGTTATTTCTAGGGGACCAGGCAGCTGCCTTTTCTCTCCACAGATGGGGCCCCTGTTTCGTCTAAATTCTTGTTGTCTTCTCCTTTTATTTTATTTTATATTTTTGCTTTTCAGTTCATTTTCTTTGTGTGTATGAGTCTCTGTTCTCCTCTCTCCCTCTCCTCTCTCTTTTTTTTTAACAACACAATATTTTGACATCCTTTCATTTATTAGTGTTCCTTTTCTAGCAATGGTGCACAATACCTCCTTATATTTCTAAAGAACTGTTTCCACAGTCTTCTCCTCTGGCTCTGAAATTATGTATATGTAATTGGTAATTAAAGGTGCGAGCTTTTCAATATAAACAGTATTGCTCAATGTTAGATCATTAAAGGGAAAACGGGCACTGAATAATTACCTTTTGCATCCTGACAGGAATCTCGTGCCCCCCCCCTCCAGCGCCACCCCTCCCCTCATGGCACCCCAGAACCATGGCTGGGCGGGAGGGGTGTGATTACATTCTAACCAGAGCGAAAGCATCTTTTCATAAAATAAATTGGTAAATTAATTATGGAGTATTGTCTCCCAACTCCTTTCCAAGGAAAACTCGCGCCCGCTGGCTTTGCAGAAGTGTAATGAGGGGGTTTCTGGGACTCCGTCACGAGCACCCTTTCTTGTGTCTGTCTATCTGTCTGTCTCTCTGTGGCTGCTGGGGGGGAAGTGTGTGCCGAAGGCTGTGTTCTGATCATCTCTTCGCGGCCCTTTCTGGAACGCCACGTTTCTGTGGAGGGCTCTGTGTGGCTGCTCTGTTGGTGTCCCCCCCTCAAGTTCCCCCTCCCTCGCCTCTGCCATCTGTCCTTGTGGCTTGTCTACACTCTGCTGAGTCCCAAGCCGGACCCCAGGGCCTCAGTGATCTCCTTGCTCTCCTACCTGAGCTCTTGTAGGGAAACCCGGGTTCTGAAAACACCCTGATTTATTTATGAGCAGGACAGAAAAGGCTGCAGGTTTTTTTTATTTTTTGTTTTTAATTCTTCTGACATACTCTGTATCTTGGTTCCAGCCACTTTAGGGCCTCAGGAATGTGCTTTTCTGCCACCTGCCAGGTCCCCCAAATTCCACGGCCAACTTCAGTGCTACCTGGTTTCCCCAACGAGCGTTCTTGAAAAATCCCGTGTCCCCAGGTCCCCACGGGGAATGTTCTCTTCTTGCTCATTCTACACGTTTTATTTATGGTTCTTTGGTTGCTTCCCCCAGGGATGGCTGCTTTGAGGGGAGGTGATTACTAGCTTCCAAATATTTGGGTCCTGGGTCCTGGACAAAAAAGGAATAAATGAAAAGTAAGGAATGGATCCGGCGGCCAGAGAGACATGGAGACAAGGGCTTCTTCGTCTGTGGTTAGTTCCCTGCCGAGCAAGGCTGCTCCGAGTCAGGATTGTTTCCTTTTCTCGTCTCTTTTTTGCTGGGAGTAAAAATAAAATAAGAACAGGACTATGAGGTGTGCACACGGGGGATGTGGAAGGATGACTGGAGATGGACTAGGAGTTGACATGGGGGATGGAGGCTGGCCCCATCTTGGCTTTGTACTTTGTCCTGGCACTTGTTGCTGTCTGTCTGTCTGCCTGCCTATCTCCTCTGTCTGTCTGTCTATCTGTGGGGCCTGTTGACGTAGCTGACTTTCTGTTTTCTCCTCTGTGCTGCTACCGGGCTTGAGCATATGGTAGAGGGGAAAGGTAGGGGCCGCCACCCAGGTGAATCAGCTCTGGCCTGTGCTCCTTGGGGTGGCCCCCAAATCCCCATATAAATATTTTTAGGAGTGTGTGTGTGTGTGTGTGTGTGTGTGTGTGTGTGTGTGTGTGTGTGTGTGTGTGTAGTGTATGTATTCCTGAGGGTCAGCAGGCCCGGCTTTTCACAAGCACCAGGCCTGTGTTTTTCTACTGAGCTATAGCAGCACCCTGGGGAAATAAAGAGAAAAAAAAACACAAAAACAAAAAACCAACAACTGGGAGCCCAGAGAGATAGGGCAGTGGGAATGCACTTGTCTTGCACACAGCCGGCCCTGGTTCCCACCCTGGCACCCATAGGGGGTCTCCTGAGTTCTTCCAGGAGTGATCCCTGATCTCAGAGCCAGGAATGATTTCTAGGCATGGCTGGGCATGGGCACCCAACATAAATAACCAACCTGAGGTTAGAGCCTTTGTGTTTTTAGAGTCTGGGCACTTTTGGGGGCTGAGAGAGGGGCTCTGGGGTGCTGAGGCTTTTCCGTGCAGAGATGATCCTGTGATCTCTGTTCTCTGGGCTCTATCTTGGGGGGGGGGCCTTTGGGAACCAAACATTGCATGGGACATGTGTGACCCTTGGCATGTGAGGGTAGGGTGGAGTCCTGCTTGGGAATAAAGAGAGGGCATGTGAGCAGGACCTCGGAGGGGGACACAGAGGTTCTTTGTGGAAGCCCAGGGCTGCCGGGACTGACTGATCAACTGACCAACGGGGGGGTGGGGCCGGTCAATGGCTGTGATCTTGCCCGTGGGGGCGGGCAATGGGTGTCGTGGATGGATGGTGGGTGCCCATGGTTGCGGTTGCTTAAGCCCATTTCTCTCTTCTCTGCCCGCCCCTGTCCCTCTCCCTTGTGTATCCAGCAGAGGTCGAGCATGTGGAGACCAGCATCCTGGAGGAAGATGAGGGGCTGGAGATAGAGGAGCCCGAGCGGGCCTGGGGCTCATGGTAGGCGGCCCCGAGCCAGACCTGCTGACGTGTGGCCAGTGCCAGATGAATTTCCCCCTGGGCGACATTCTGGTATTCATCGAGCACAAGAAAAAGCAGTGTGGGGCCGGGCTGGGTCCCTGCTACGATAAAGGCCTGGACAAAGGCAGCCCCCCACCCTCTTCACGCCCTGAGCTCAGGAGAGTATCCGAACCCGTGGAGATCGGAATCCAGGTCACCCCTGACGAAGATGACCACCTGCTCTTGCCCACTAAAGGCATCTGCCCCAAGCAAGAGAACCCTGCAGGTATGGACCCTAAGCTCGCCGCCCCCCTTTCCTGTCTGTGCTGGGTATGGTGGTGGTTTGGTGGGAGGGGCTGGCTTCCTTCCTGCTTGAGGGACCCCTCAGTGCTGGTCACCCTGAAATGTGCTCGGAGCTCCAATGTGCCCTTGGGCCCAAGCTGGCTCTGCTTGTGGACTCTGAGGAGTCCAGAGAGGAGTGTGACAATCTGGAAGTGTCTCTCTTTGACCCTGGCTTTGCTAATGCTCTTGGCATGGTCTTCTGGCTTTGGGACCCAGTGTCTGTATTCTGTCCTTGACCCAGAGCCAGTTGGTTCCCCCACTTGTGGCCTGGACCTATTGGAAAGATTCCTTCTGTGAGGTGTGCGGTGAGGGTTTTTTTTTTTTTTTTGGGGGGGGGAGGGTGGCTCTGTTTTCTCTTGGGTCTTGGTGTCTGCTCATAAAAGTGGTGAGACCTCTCCATAATGTCAGGGATCCCAGCCCTCATTGCCTGGTCTGATGGTTGGATCCAGGGAGGCGTGAGCTGGGGTGTTGTTTGCCTGGAAGAAAGAGAAACGGAGTTTGATTTTCACAACCTGGAGCTCAAGGCTTTGCATGTGGGTTGCTTTGCAAAAGTGGGTATTAGAGCACCTCTGCTCTGAGGGAGCCTATCTCTGGGCATACCAGAGGCTTTGCATCTGCAGCCTCTGACTTTGAGGCCTGGCTGGCCTGGACAGGGCAGCTGTGTACTCCAGCCTGTATTGGAGAATGGGGTACCTCTCTAGCCATATCCTGTGTCCTTGCCTCCATTTCCCCAAATGACAACAGGACAGGATAGATTTTAGTTGCTTGCCAGGCAGGAGGGTACATGGACTGGGCTTGTGGAAGCTTTGCCAGGGATGCCCTTGGAATGTGGGGGACCCCTCTGACTGCAGTGAGAACATAGGTGAATATGTGTGTGTGTGTGTGTGTGTGTGTGTGTGGGCTGTCCCCGTTATGTTGGGGACCTTCTGTACATGCCAAAGGGATGGAATTCTGGGTACTCTTTGGAGAGGGGGCCTGGCATAATGGGTCCTTCCCCACTCTACTGGTAAGATGCCCCGTCCCAGGAAGTGGTCAGTGAGAGCGACTGTAGGATGATTTCTGTGTGAATGACCTGTTTGCCGATGACATGTTACCAAGGGCAGAGAGTGAGGTTGGGTTGGAGATGCCTGAGTTAGGAGGGGCCTCGTAAGGAAACTGGGCCAGTGTGTGGTCATTGCTGGCAGAGATGGGTCCTAGAGGTAGAAGGTCATCCCAGAAGCTGCCGGAAGGGGCTTTGAGTCCAGTGTGTGCATATCTGTACCTGGCACCCAGCGGCCTTGGTCTCAGTAAAGCCTTGGCAGCTTTGCTGTCAGCATGAACCCTTCGTGCGGCCTCAGCAGAAAAGGCCCCTTTTCTCTTTGTCGCTAGCAAGGGGGCCCTACTTCCTAAATTCCTTGGCTTACTGCTGGAGAGATTGTTTCCTCCTAGTCATTCCCTTCATGGCTGGCTTCTGCCCAAGAGGCAAGGCTTCAATTTCCACTTCCAGTTTTGCCTCCTGGCCTGGATCCCCCAAACATTTCTCAGGTGGGTGTGAGAGGGAGAGCTCCCTCATAAGAAAAGGGGAGGGTCATGGAGTGCAGGTTTGTGTCCAAGAGAGACTCCCTGTGGTTTCAGAAAAAGCAAACTCTATCTCCGAGTCAGCTCTGCCTCTCCCTGACACCCCCGATCCTCCCCCGTGCCCCCACCCCATTCTGGGGGTTGTAATGCGGCAGCCTCCAGTATTTTTATCTGAGGTGTGACGAAAGATATTCTTGGCCTTCTCTGTTCTGGAACAGGACGCAAGGATTTCTTCATTCTGGAAGGACTCTGTAAAATAACCCTCAGAAGTTTAAAGAGATAGGTCTGTTCAAAGCATCTAAAATGGTATTTTAATCAGACACACAAAATAATCTGTGTGCAGTGTCGGTAGAACAGGGGCCTTGTTTTATGAAGGGGTTCTTCCTCTCTGCTCTCTCTCTTCTTCCTCCCTCCCTCCCCTTTGGCACCAACTTTCTTTCTTTCGTTTTTTTTTTGTTTGTTTTTTCTTTAATTTAATAAAAAAGGCAAGATTAAAGACGAAAACTTCAGTGGCTCCAATGTATAAAGTTATTTAATATGGTAGGAGCATTAATTATTTTAGCTTAATTGAATTCTGAGGACTGCCATGGTTGCATTTTTGTCGACAAGTCCTGTTTATTATTTCTCTGTGTAGATTAACAGTAAAGGAAACACAGATAACTTTCAGTTATTTATTGTAAAATAAATGTGTCAATTCATGTGTAAAGCAAGCTGCTCCAAGATAATTGAGTCTTTATATTTAAGTAGGGGACTTGGAAACCCTGGCTTGTCTCTGCCAGGGTTTCTGGTGCCACACACAGCAGCCACCCACACTGTGACCCCACCAGCCTTGATAAGCCTATCTCTTGGGCATTGCCATAAGTGGCACCCAGGTCACCCCTGGCTTGTCTGGTTGTATTCTGGGACCTTCCAGGTGAGGGGGTCTTGAGTGCAGAACCTGGAGCCAGACCCGCTGCCAAAGCTCCCAAGAAGCGTAGGCCTGGAGGACCTGTGAACAAGGCAGGGGGATCCCCTAAACTCTCCAGTGCATCCACTAGGGCTGTTGAAATTCTACTGGTCATGGCTCTAGGGTCAGACCTGGCCCATCCCTAGACCTAGAAATGGAAATTTTGGAAAAAATAAAAAATTTTTTTGATTTTGGGCCACATCTGGTGACGCTCAGGGATTACTCCTAGCTATGAGCTCAGAAATCGCTCCTGGCTTGGGGGACCTATGGGATGCTGGGGGATCGAATAGCAGTCCATCCTGGGTCAGCTACGTGCAAGGCAAACACCTTACTGCTTGGCCATTGCTCCAGCCCCTAGAAGTGAATATTTTGGACTTGACTTAATGCTTTGTTTCTTTTCCTGGGTCACACTTGTCAGGGCTCAGGCTTACTCTTGGCCTCTCTGCCTGGGGGGTCACTCCCAGTTGAACTGGGGGACTTTATGGGATGCTGAGGATTGAGCTTGTCTGTCACATGCAAGACAGGAGTTTCACTCTTATACTATCTCTTGGGCCCTGGACATGGGGTTCAAAGAAAGGACTGTGAGTCATTTAAATAGAAAAGATGAAGAAGTGGCAGGGATGATGCCTCTTGGAGGACCCATTCATTCATTTACTTACTCACCATCATTCCACTCCTTTACTCCTTTATTCATTTATTTACACACACATTTTTCACTCATTCATTTATTCATTCAATTCACTAATTCAATTCATTCATCACTCACTACGCTCATACATTTGTTCATCAGCAGTAAAGCACCTTGTACTCTTTCTTCTCTTGGACCTCATGTGACCTGGGGTGACAGACCCCCACCAGCGTTGGGGACCCGGGGGAACGATGGCTTGTGTGGAGACACAGCGAGCCAGGTTTTTGATGTGGGGTCCCTTCCCCTCATCATGCACTTTGGGAGGAAGACCTAGTGGTGGGGATTTTTGTCTGAGAAACAAGGGGGAGTAGAAAGGCCCCAGAAACAGGTAGTGTCAGGATAAAGTATACCCTTTGTGTGGTGTTGCTGGTTGTGGTGTGGGGGCAAGGGGCCCCTCAGAGTAGGCATTCGGGGTACAGGGGACCTTCATGTCTCACCTACTTCCCTATGATCTGTCCCTTGGTCCTCAACCTCACTTTTGTATGCTGTGCATATGTAGAACCCCTTGGCCTCCCACAGGGGACACCCTGAGACACGGAAACTTCTAGAAGCCAAACTTGGGTGCTTGTTTGCAGCTGCTCTTAGTTTAAGACTCAGAAACTATCTCTTGAAGACTTTCTCAGTTCTGTCCCCAGCCTGCCCTCATTTGTGAGCTGCTGCAGAGAAGGCACTTAATTTGGGGGGGTGTTTTACCCTCTCTGTGAAGGCATGGTAAAGCTCGGGGGGACGAGGGGCAGAGAGGACTAGCTGTCACCTGTCAGTCCTGAGTGTCACTTCTTTGGAGGCGACAGGAGGCTGGCAGCATCTTCTTGGCTTGGCTGTAGCAACCAGGGTCCCTGCCTTGACGCTTGGCCCATGCCTCCCATGGGAAAGCTCTGGGGGGGGTGGTGGTGGTGTTACCTGGCAGCTTGGAGTAGCCCCGATGGGACACAATCAGGACTGGGGTGACCTCCCTGCACCCCTCACCTGAAGTGCCAGATGGGAGGGAACCTCTCACCCCTCTGCTTGGCTGAGGGGGTTTGCATGCAGCTGCTTTCTGGCTGTCCAGAATAAATAAAATAAAACATGGGAAGAGAGAGAGAGAGTGTGTGAGGAGAGGCGAGGCGAGATGAGAGAGAGAGAGAGAGAAAAGCAACAGGCAAGAGAGAGAGAGAGAGTATTAACTTGGCCGGTGGGAGATATGGAATGACTGGCTGTGCTGGAAGCCCGAGATAAACTCCATTCCAGGTTGTCTGGAAAGAACTTGCATTTGTTATATTTAGAGTTGTTATTTTCTCTCCAAATTAAGATTAGTTAAATCCGTGTGTGTGGTGGCAGGGATTATTATATTTTATTATTAAATCGTGACAGCTAATTATTAGTTCTGTCTGCACAGAGGAACAGCGGCGCGCACTGCTGGTGAGGGGCATGTCCCCAGGCTCAGCAGGGCACGTGCTGGGTGCTGGGTGCTGGGTGTGGCAGGGTTGGTTGGGAGTAGCCAGGCTGGCCCGCCTGGCTAGGGCACCAGGCTTGTTGCTCTTCTGGGTTGACTGCACATGAAAACAGAGACCTCTCACCTGCCTTGGAAACAGGGATTTATTTCTAAGACCCATTTGAGGGAGTGCAGAGACATTAAGGAACTTGCCCAGAGTCACACAACAAAGATGCCGCTGGCTTCTTGGGAGGCTTTTTCCCAAGCAGTGATTCCACCAGATAGAGACACTGAAAGCAGAACCTTCCTTTCAGGGTGGTCCAAGACACCCCTAATGTGGCCTGTGATTGCAGCGCCCTCTATAGTTTCCTGGCAGGACAGCAGCCAAAGGATGGAGTGAGGACCAGAGAGTAGAGTGGGTGCCCTCTAACCTCTCTGTGAGTTCGAGTCCGATTCTCATCATTTGGAAAACCCTGTTTTGATGAGAACGGTTCATGTCCACAACCGGCCCATGCACCTTGAACTCTCCTTTCCCTGAGCGCGGCCCAGCCTCACGCGCTCTGACCTGTCCATGGGGCTCTTCTGCCTTTGAGTGTTGGTATCCTTACCTGGCCGAATCATGTCTCTACGGAGGCCTGTGGCCACTTGTTCGTGGAGTGCTGGTGTCCTCTATTCTCCCTGGGGCTCGTCCGGTCTACTGGCTTCTCAGGTGGGGAGGCTGCATGTCTCCGAAGTGCAGCCTAGTGCTGAGCTGTGCTAGGAAGAACACAGCCTAAGGACAAGAACTACTGTTTTTTGTTGCTCCAGGGGCTTACCCTGCAGGGTCCCTACCCCGCCACAGCAGCTCAGCAAACCAGGGAAGAAGAAGAGGGCAAGAGAGAGAGAGAGACAGATATATGGCACACCTACAACTGATACCCCCTCCCTGTTGTATTAATAATGATAATAATAATAATAATAATAATAATAAGATGATGAGATGAGAAGGAGAGGGTTTTGAGTTGGACAGTAATACTTGGCAGTTGAGTCCAGTTTTGTTTAGTTTTAGTTTGGTTTTGGGGCCACACCCAACAGTGCTCAGAGGTTACTCCTGGCTCTGTGCTCAGAAATCATTCCTGGCAGACTCAGGGGGTCGGACCCTATAGGATGCCAAGGATAGGATCCAGGTTGGCCATGCTGCAAGGCCAACAGCCAAGGTCAACACAAGCCCTCCCTGCTGTGCTAATCACTTTGGCCCCTCTAGCCTTCTTTATTTAGGCACCTGTAGTGGACAGTTTCTCTAGTCCAGTTGCTGACGGGGGCTGAGCATGGCTCCAACATGACTGGTACAAAATGGGTGTCCTGGAAAGAAGAGTGTGAGGCCAGAGCTGCTCTGGTAGCCTTTCCTGGGGAGCTGGCATGGGCACCCCCCCCATGAGTACAGTGGAGGAAACCCAGACTTGCTGCTTGCCTACCGCAGGGGGTCCGGGTGTAAACTCAGCCAGCCTTATGGTGCTGCTGTAACTGCTCAGCTCCCCCATCCTGCTGGTGGTTCCTGCTGGAACAACAGGGTTCAGCCCTGTCTCTGTCCTAAGCAGGAGTGAAACCCCAACTTACTTTCACTTTGTACCTGACATGATTGACTGAATTAAGGACAGTGCGTGGGAGGAGGGGGCTGTGAGTTCAGGCTTCTTTGTGCCTGGGGACATGGGTAGCATGGTGTCCAGGGTCTATGCAGTCACTGATTTCTCTCTCTCTCTCTCTCTCTCTCTTTTTTTTTGTTTTTTGTTTTTGGGTCACACCCGGCGCCGCTAAGAGGTTACTTCCTGGCTATGCACTCAGAAATTGTTCCTGGCTTAGGGGACCATATGAGATCCTGGGGATGGAACCAGGTCGATCCTGGTTCTGCTGTGTGCAAGGCAAATGCGGTAACTCTGTGCTATCACTCCAGCCCCTCCTTTTTTTAAAATTTATTTTGTTATTTTTATTTTTTATTTATTATTATTTTTTACAATATCTTTATTTAAGCACCTTGATTACAAACATATTTGTAGTTGGACTTCAGTCATAAAAAAGAACGATCCTCTTCACCAGTGCAACCTTTCCAGCACCAATGATCCCCATCTCCTTCCTCCCCCACGCCCTGCCTGTATTTGAGATGGCATTCTATTTTTCTCATTCACTACCATTCTTCAAAGAAGTGGATCAAACACTCCTGAAATTTATTTGGAACAATAAATATCCATGAATAGCTAAAGCAACCCTTAGGAACAAAGAAAATGGGAGGCATCACTTTCCCCAACTTTAAATTGTACAACAAAGAAATAGTCATTAAAATAGCATACTATTGGAATAAAGACAGACCCTCAAATCAATGGAATAGACTTGAGTATTAAGAGAATGTTTCCTAGGCATACAATCAATTAATATTTGATAAAGGGGCAAGAAACACAAAATGGAGCAAAGAAAGCTTCTTCAACAAGCAGTGTTAGGACAACTGGTCAGCCACATGCAAAATGTGGTTAGACCTCCATCTAACACATGCACAAAGGTCAAATCTAAATGGATTAAAGACCTTGATATCAAATCCAGAGCCATAAGGTACATAAAACAAGTAAAACACTCTACGACATTGAAACTAAAGACATCTTCAAGGAGAAACAAACACCACTGTCCAAACAAATGGAAGCAGAGATAAACAAATAGGAGTATATTAAACTAAGAAACTTCTGCACTTCAAAGGAAATAGTGACTAGGACACAAAGGCCTTTCATAGAATGGAATAAACTATTCACCCAATATTGATTCCTTTTTTAATCCTCCTAGTACCAGGGACCAAACCCTAGGCCTCTTGTATGCAAGACTTGAACTTTCCTCACCCTTATCCCCTTTATAAAGGCCATACTCAGTCTCGTGGTGTCTGGGAGGGATGCCCAGGGATCACTCCTGATTCAGTGCTCAGGATTCACACCTATCTTAGAGCTCAGAGCTTATTTTTGTCCTAGTCCTCAGGGATCGCTCCTGAATTGGTCCTAGGCATCACTTCTGTTTCGGCGTTTATGGGTCAGATCTGTATTAGTGTTTAGGGCTTATTCCTATCTCAGTGCTCAGGGATTCTACCTGTCTCAGTGTTTAGGGTTGAATTCTGTCTTTTTTTTTTTTTTGGTCACACCCAGTAGCGCTCAGGGGTTACTCCTGACTCTCTGCTCAGAAATCGCTCCTGGCAGGCACGGGGGACCACATGGGATGCCGGAATTCGAACCACTGTCCTTCTGCATGCAAGGCAAATGCCTTGCCTCCATGCTATCTCTCTGGCCCCTGAATTCTGTCTTGGTACTCAGATATCACTTCTGTTTCAGTCCTCAGGGATGATGTCTGTCTTAGTGCTCAGGGTTTACTCCTGTACCAGTGCTCAGGGATCACTCCTCTTTTGATGCTCAGAAATCACTCCTGGAGGGCTTGAGGGGACCATATGTGGTGCCAGCCAGGGTTCAGTCCCTGCCCATGTGTTCCAGACAAGTGCTCTCGCTCTGGCTCTGCTTTGATTCTCTCTGCTGTGACTTCTGTGGCTCTCAGCCTAGCTCACAGTGATACTGCTGTGTCGGTGGCTCTGGGCACAGAGCTCGGGGCCTAGCAGGGGGTGCAAGTACTAGGAGGGCGTCCCGTGGCCTCCCCATGTCTGTGGCTCATGTCCTGCTGGCCATGGGTGGAAAACCTGTCGATTGATAGCTGACCTGGGATGGCCACTAGCTGTGGGTCTTGGGTGTGGGTTGGGGGCTGGCTGGGGGAGACAAGGCAGGTGGCAAAGGCTGGTGGTAGCTAATCTGTGTGACCTTGAGCAGCCTGTCTTTCTTTCCCTCTGTCTCCTTGCCCACCTCTGTCTCTCTGTCCTGTCTTTCTGTTCATCTGTCCCCTCTGTCCCTATCTGGGCTGAGCCCTAGAGCTGAATAGAAGGATCTGCCTGGGGTTAGCGAGGGTGGGGATAGCGTCCTGCCCCACAGACCCCCTTACCCTTTCCTGTCCCTCAAAGGCCTTTCTGTGAGTGCTGGATAGAAACTCAACATGGCCTGACTAGAGGGCACTGAGGACCGTAGGGGCCTCTCGGGGTATCTCGGGATAGTGGGGTGCCCCTGCTACAAGGGCACAGCAAGGGTCTCCCTGGCATCTGGTCACAGAGGTATTTGCTTTATTAACAGGAGGCTCTGACTCAAATCTCTCAAACTAGAGGGACAGGTTCAGTGGGGTGAAGGGTCTCCGCAAGGCCAATGTGGGGCCCTGTCTAACAGCCTGAGACAAGGAGGGTCCCCTTCTAGACAAGGCCAGGCTTCAGACTTCATTCTTTTTTATTTGGGGGATGTCCTCAATGATTCGTGGGGGGTCTGGACCTGAGGGTGTCTGTGTGGGCTTGCAATATCTTTCTGCAGCACTCAGACCCATGTGGTGTGGGGGAATCACACTTGGAGCCTTGAACTTCTCAGGCTTGTGTGCCAACCCATTGAACCACCTTTTCGGCCCTTGTCTATTTCTGCATCTTAGTAAACTTTTCTTGTGTTGGATCTAGAAAGAGTTGCTGGAGGAGCCTGAGAGGTGAAACCCAACCAGTATAGAAACTGGGGACTTCCCCAGCCCCACCACCTTTGGGTGGGAAAATAGCTACAAAATGGCCTTGTTGGACTTAGCAAGGTAGAACCAGTGGGGGAAAGAAGCAAGTCACCACACAGCTGCCAAGGGTCTGACTCCCAGCAGGGAAGGACCACTAGAATCAGGGCCTTGCCTTCAGTCCCTCCACTGTAGGAGGGATCAGCCTGACTTTCACCTCTCTCCCTTTTGGGGGTACAGGGCTCATTAACTGGATTCTGGGGGTCTTCCCTGGGGGCCAGAGCCCCGAGTTGACTTTTTTGGGCTTAGTGCCCGCCACTGGTGTTCTAGACTCTTCTCGGAGAACTCTATGAATCCAAGACCAGTCTTTGAGGGAGGCTTTGAGAGGGCCTTCCCCTCCCCTCCACCACCCCCAGCCCTGGCTTTAAGAGGGGGGCAGCATTTGGAAGAGGTAAGCTTCCCCCCTCCCAGCTACTCTCTCCCCGCCCAGCTACTCTTCCCACCCAATGGCCCAGTCAGTTAAGCAACCGGTCCTTCCCTGTCTGGAGGTTTGTAAAACTTTCCCTGCAGTGGCCACCCTGGAATTTTCCTGGCCAGGCCTTCCTCCACTTTGGTAAGACTGGGCGGGAGAGGGACAGTCAGAGCTCTGGGGAATTTACTTTCAAAAACACAGACGGACATAAGAGATCCAGCCAGGTCCCACGAGGGTGAGGTGGTGGTGGTGGGGAGTCGAGGAGACACCAATATCAGTGGCCCCCAAAATGTCGCCGGCCATTTGGAAGTAAGAGAGAGGTCCCTAAAGCCTTGGGGGTGAGGAATAGAAAGTCAAAATCTGCTAACTGGGGGGCCCTCTGAAGTGATAGCACAGCCGGGAGGGCGTTTCCCTCGCACACTAGGCTGTCTCGGGTTCAGTCCCTGGCATCCCATAGGGTCCCCTGAGCCTGACAGGAGTGATCCCTGAGTGCAGAATCAAGAGTAACCCCCGAGTGCCTCTGGGGGGGGGGTGCTCCTCAAACCTTGCTGACCTCAACCTCCTTCCCTCTGCTGCTGAAGCATCTCCAAAGCCCGCACACCCTCTGCGGATCCTGGACTTAGCCCTATGTCAGGAAATCCAACCTTGGCTGTCGGGGAAAGGGAAATGACTAAGGACTGGCTTTCTGGGGGGAGCCGAAGAGGGGCCACACCGAGCTGGTCCACCCGGTTTCCATTTCCGCCAAGCCCCTGCACACAAAAGCTTTTCCTTATACAGCAGGGACTGAACTCTGGCGGGGGCGCGCGCATCTCTCCAGCCGGGTGCAGTGACCCGGGGCGCCTGCATACTGGCCACTTGGATTGCGTTTCCGGCAGCCCCAGCGGCGGTTGCCCCTGGGGAACTGAGGTGCGGGGTTCTGAAGTCCGGCTCCTGGCCTTTGGGTTGCTCTGCAATCTTTCCCCCTGGTCTCTCCAAGCTGCGCCCAGGGCGCACGGCGGGGGCCCCTGTGACCATCAGCAAAGTCCAGGCCTCCCACTGCCTGGCCTCACCGAGAGCTGATTGTGCCTTCCTGGGGCGGGAGGGCAGAGAGGGGCTGCCGGCCTTGCATAATTCCGGGGCTTAATGGGCCAGCTGCCCGGGCGGGGCGGCGGGGGTGACCCCCCGCGCGTCTGGCCTCGCAGGGGGCGCGCTCCTTTCTTCTTCTTCCTGACAGCTGCCCTCCCCCCCTTGGCCCGTCTGAGCTGGAGAAGGGGTTTCCTTGGGGGGGGGTGCGGGGGTGGGGTAAAGATTCTTAACTTTGGCAAAGGGGAGCTGGACGCATGCAATGAATCGGAGCGGTCCTGGGGCTCCTCAAGGCGCCGGCGAGTTGGAAAGCAGGTTTCCTCCGAGGCCTCTGCAGCGCTGGAGTCTTTTCTTTTCTCCCCCAACCTCGTTCCCCGCCCCCCACTTACAAGCCCCCCTACCCTCCCGCCCCGCAGCCGCCCGGCGAGCTCGCCCCTGGCTGGGGTCCAGGACCAGTGCAGGCGGCAGGCGGAGATAGATGGTTGGAGGCGTACACCCAAGGTCAAGGGCGGGGAGCCCGCTGGGCTGCGCCCCTTTGTGCCTGCGGGGCCGCACCTCCTCCAGCCCGCTGGTTCTTGGTCCCCGGTCCGTTGGGACCGTGGGGGTGGGCTTTGCATTTCAGGGATCCCTGTAAACTGCCGGCGTACCCACCTCCCCACCATCCCCTTTCCAAAAACCAGCGTGCGCGAGTGCGCACGGGCCTGGCGCCTCTTCTCGTGGGGATGGAATTTCTCCGGGATTCCGGGAGCTGGTCCCGGATTCGGGGCCAACCGGGACTCCCCACATTCTCTTGATGATCTCCTGCCCCATCGCCGGCTTCCCAGGGCAAGTCAGAATCCGGGGTGATGTCTGCATCTAGGCGGGTCCTGGGCGGTTTGCTTTCTGTGGTACGTTTCGTGGCCACAGACCCTGAGCCAGTTTGGTACCTAAGAGAGTTTCTTGCAGCCTTCTCCCCCCTTTTCATCTCGCTGTCTCTGTCTCCCTCTTTCTCTCTCCTGGGGGAGGAGAGCGAGGCAGCCCTTCTGGAAGGAATTCCTGGGGCTGGGATTTAAAAACCCTCCGGAACAAAAGTGTTTTCCCAATTGTGTGGGAATGGAACCCTCCAGGCTGGGGCTGAGACAAAGCCAGTGGAATTACAGGGAATTAACGCCCGTCCTTCCTTCAGCCCCGCATGCCACACAATAACCCCCTCCCCAAGAGAATTTGTATGCAAATGGTCACCTTGTGAGGAGTCTTGCTTTCTTTCTTTTTTTCTTTCTTTCTTTCTTTCTTTCTTTTTTTTTTTTTTTTTTTGCATCTTCAAAATTGGCCTCCAGTTGTTTAAAGCACTCCATCCACTGGCTCTTTGCGGACCCGGCAAAGCAGTGGTTGGAAGCCAATGTATTTACCACAAAGCTCTTAAGAAAATGTTCAAACATTTCCTTAAAGCTGTTACTCCGGAAATAAAAATGTGTGCTGTTTGCCTAGAGAAGATTAAAAGTTTAACTTCACTAACGTGACAGCATTTCTTTTCTTTTCTTTTTTTTTTTTTTTTTTTTCTGGGCTCTCCTGGGGACCACGGGGGTGATTGTCCACGATTTAGAAATTGGCCTGGGCTGCCTTGGCTCTGACAATTGGCGGGGGCTAGTCTAGGTAATTTAGAAAGATGAGTCTCCACCCACTATATTTAGGATTTGGGCTGGCCCACAGCCTGATTTATAGAGCCCTTTCCTGAGCTCTCAGAGGGAAAGTAGTTTGTAAGCAAGGGCTTGGGGCATTTTTGAGTAAGTGTTGATGTTAAAATAAAAAAAAAAAAAAAACAACTTGGCTTCAGCTCACCTCGAACTTTAAGGCTATGGGAATTTGGAGATCTGTGTATATTTATTTAGTTTCAGAAAGGCTTATGGGGTCCCTAATAGATTCAGCTCTTTCTGTCTCTGTTTTTGTCTATCTCTGTCTCTGTTTCTCTCTGTCTCTCACTCTCTCTCTCAGAGCTGGCTGACCATCTGAAGGGTTTATTTGCCCGAACTTGCTGGCCTCTTTCTTCACCGCCCATTCCAACCCTTCTCCCAAGACTGAATCTGCCTCCTCCTCCTCATCTCTGTATAAATACAGCTCGACCCTCTCTGGATGGTCCAAGAGCAAGCAGGCAGATTCTGGGATTTGATTAATATTTATGTTCCTGGATTTCTCCACAGACAGAAAGATGAAACGTTAATTATGTGTGTGCGCCTCCAGAAATCCCCGCCTCAGTTGCTTTCGAGAGAGGCAGAGTTCTGAGTTTGGAGGTGACTAGGTGAGGATCAGGTGTGAGTTTCCTTGTTAATCTGGGACCATCCTCCAGTCATGAGAGATGACTCCCCAAGAGTTGAAGGCCCCAGTTGGGGGCAGGGGAAAAAGGTGGAGCCTCCTTCATCTGGAACCTTCTGGAAGGTTTAGGCCTGTCTGTGTTTGAGTGACAGCCCTGCCATTTTGGTCCCAGGTACTTGACGGATGTGCTTTGTGGTGTGGGCACTTGGTGTGAGCTGGTGGATTTTGTTAGCTGCCGCTAGTCCTCATGCCTGCGGAGGGAAGGACTGGGCTTTAGAAGGATCCTGGGGGCCACCTAAGCAAGTGGGCATAGCTTTGAGCGTGAGGATTTGAAGGAATATGGAGTTAAAGCTTGACTCTCCTGGAACTCCCCGCACCCCTCAACATGGATCCCTATTGGTTGTTGCCGGAAAACTCACAGACGAGCTGATTCCTCACCATCCCCAGACTGAGGCGCGAGCACTCAGTTTCCGCATCTAGAAAATGGCTTATTACGTTCTTGCTTCCCACGTCTGCAGAAGCAGACGTCGTTCCCTAGGAACGTGGCAGCTGCCCATTTCAGAGCATCCTGCAGTGTAGATGGAGCTAGCAGTGTAGACGGAGCCCACCTTCCACTGGGGGAAGGCGGAGTCACGTGTTTGAAGGAAAAGCACCAATGACCATTTGGGAGTGTTGTTTTCAGAGCTGGGGGACTTCTGGGAGTGGAGTGGGGGAGTGGAACATTGCCCCCAGCCCTATTATTTTTGGGTACTCCCTTGTCCCTCTCCAGGTCTTCTTCCTTCTTCTGATGAGGTGCAGATTCTTTGTGCCTCCTGGATTTCCGTAGAAACCCCTGGACTGGCGCCTTCGGTTGCTACAGATGCGTGTCTGTATCCTTCTCCCCCTTCCCCAGCAGGGACCAAGGTTTTTAGGAGTTTGAGTTGGGAGGGTTGCAGGATGCATGTGGCTTTCTGCCTTCTCCCCTTCCAGGAGACTGGCTAGAAAGAACCCTGACATCTGAGCCGGAGTGCAGGGCCACACGGCAGCTCCCCAAAGCTCAGCATCGGCACAGGCATGGAGCCAAAGGCTGCCTGGTCTTCGCTAATTGAATACAGATCTGAGACAATTCCACGTGGGCAGGCGACGATGGGCAGGGAGGCTGTGTGAGGGCCCCCCTTTTCTCTAGCCCCACCCGCATGGCTTCACAGATGAGCTCAGAGGCCCCAACCTAAAAGGTCCTCTCTGCTGGTCCTCTCTGTCCCCAGCTTGTCTTTAGCATGTTCCTGATCTGGCCCACATGGTTTGCAACAACAACAACAAAAAAAAAATTACAGCAAAGTGAGTGTTGAGATCTTGCGCCGCCCATGTAAATATTGTTTGTCTGAGCTGGGTCTTCCACTCTTTGTTAGTGGCTGTGCGTTAATTAGACGGCAGATTAGCGCTGCTTGCCTCTGCCTCACAGGCCTGCAGTTGGGGGGGGGGGGCGGACTCGCTGTCCTGTGAACGGAACCCGCTCAGGAAGCCCTCTCGTGAAGCGGCCTCTTCTCGGTTGTCCCTCCTCCCACCACCACCCTATACCCCGTGTGATCCCTCTTCCTGTCCCCCTTCCTCCTCACCTGTTTCCCACAGCCCCAAGCCCTAAAGCGGGCTCCTCACTCTCCTTGTCGTCATGCAAAGGACAGGCACATTAAACACAGCTAAATAAATCATGTTTACGCTTGGCGTTCTTGGGAGCGAAAAATCTGTTGGCTGTTTTTACTTCCTTCTTTCTCAGCATTTGCTCCCTACCTGTTTTTGAGTCCATGCCCAGAAATAGTAGTTTTGTCAAATGAGGGGCTAATGCCAGCCAGCCTTGCTTGCTGCCAAGGAAGCTGAAGGATTTTGCAAAACAGAGTGACGTTTTTTTAGTGACACTGATTCCACACACATACACCACCCCCCTCCACTCCCCACAGAAATTAGGATGGAGAAGAAAGGTATTCAAGTGCCCTTAGAAAAAGAAGAAAAGCAGAAGGGAAAGAGAATAAAATACAAGGCTGCTGGCTGGTGGCCCCAAGGGCCTCAGGATGGAGCTTCCGACACTTACTGTGACTTGAACTTGGTTACCAGGGACAGAACTGGCACTTCTCAGCTCAGGAAGGAGTGACTGAAGCCAGCCGGGAGATGAATCCTGAGCCTCTTCATTTCAGACCCAAGATTTAATTTTCTCTGCCATTTTGGGTGTTGCAATGTAAAGGCTTTATTTATTTTTATTTTCTTAAGGTTATTTTGTGTCTGTTTTTTGGGGGACCCATCAGAGATAGTTTTTTCATTCTCTCAGGATGAAGACAGCCTGGTTCTCCTCTCCATCGGGGTTTGCAGCTCCTAGGGGTTGGCAGACACAAGAATCTTCTCCCATTTTTCATGGGATGAGCAACACTGTGAATGTTTGTTGGAGGTGTGTGTGTGGTGGTGGTGGTGGTGGTGGGGTAGGAATCCCTGAAAAGGCATTTTCAGGATGGGGTAAAGTTCATTGGGCAGAGGAAGCCAGTGGCGGAAGGAAGGTAGAAGCAGATGAAAAAAATAGACACCACAGACCGTGAATGGTCCCCGAACCAAATAAGTGACAATTACCGGCTGCTCCAGTGGGAAGGCTGGGCGGGTCTTCCCAGGGAATCGTTGCTTCTGCGGGTGGTGAATTCATGCCAGCCTGGGCCAGATCCACCTCTGCATTTTCAGAGACCGCCCAGGGAACACAAGACAACATCACAAATTGCAACCACAGTCGGGCAAGCTCAGTATTAGAGTCAGTACACCCATCCCCGTTCCGTGCATTCTCACGGAGCACTCTGGTCTCCTTAATTACACGGCAGAGCCGAGCTGATCCGATCCACACCTCTCTGCTCCGCTCCTGCAGCGTGGGGAGCGGGTCTCCACGGCAGTGTGGAGTTGCGGGTGTTAATGTGCTAACAGTCTTTATTAAATTAATCCCGCCAAGTGTGAATTTGTACTGATTTTGTTGTGCACACAGTGGCCGTTCCCGGCGGTAGTGCGTTAGGTCAGGAACATGGTTTTCTCACAAAACAGACCGAGACAGAAAGGAGTAAGGACAAGCCAGAGCTGCCTAGGGCTCCCCTGTGCTGAAGAAACTGGGTGATTCCCATGGTCATATGGGGTCTGTGCTGATCTGATGGACCCCCCTCTCCGCCCCCCAAATGTCCATGAAATGCAGAATATCCAGACAGGGCAGGACTGGTGGAACCAAATTACCACCCATCCAAGCTTTCTCCTGACATTTCAGGGCTTGGCTTAGGTGTTCCAAGATTGTGTTCCAAGGGGAGGCTCAGAGCTGTGGTCGTTTTAAAAAGTGAAAAGGAAGGAAGAGGCTGAGAAAGATCCAGTCTGCTGGGCATTCTTGAAAAGGTGCCTTTGCTTTGGTTATTAGAATTGCAGTTATTAGAATTGGCTTCAAACGCCAGCGATCGCGCTGAAACAGGGATGGGAGGAGGCTCTCCTTAACACGTTCACACTCCCTACCCTTGTCTGGATTGTTCATCTGCTCTCTGAGCTGATCCTGGGCTCCGTCTGGAGCTCGCCAGGCCCCGCTTCTGTGCCCTTTCTGCCCAGACTGATTTTCTGCTCTGTATAACTAAACTTGTTCTGAGCCTCCGGGCCTGGAGTTCTTTTGGCTTTTGCTCAGGGCTCTGGGGTACAGATACCACCTGGAGAGAAAAGGGGGTACTGTGGTTTCTTAATGTGCTTTATTTCATCATTTTATTTCTTTATCAAATGTTGGGCTCTACCCAGTGGTACTCAGGGCTGTTTACTCTTGGGTTAGTGCTTTAGGAGTCATAGTTCTGCTGGGGCTTGGGAGACCCAATGTGGGTTGGCCAGGTGTGAAGCCATCCTCTTTGCTCCCAAACTTTCTCTTAAACCCCTTGATGGGTTTTTGTAGCCCCTACTATGCAGGGCTCTATCATACTTCATTCTCGGGTTCTGACTGTCTCTCTGATCTTCGAATTATGTTGGGGTGTTAGGAATGTATGAGCCTTAACTTCCTTCCTGGACCCCGTGTTTTCTTTTTGGTTTCTCTCTCTTGAGGGGCCCTGGAAGGGACCAGTTTAGGGATCACTGTTTCCAAAGCCCCCCAGTGGATACTAAAGAAAAGGAAGAGGGGGTGGGTGAAAGGTTCTGAGAGGGGCCTCTGTGATTCTCTGAGATACCTCCCAACTTGAAATGAATGAATGAATGAAATGAATAAATGAAGATGGCAGAGAGGCTGGACCCAGCTGACCTTGAGAGTGTGATCTAGAAAAGAATTGCAGAGAGCTGGTCCTGAACGCGTGATGCTTGGGAAGGAAAAGCCGGGCACAGCTTCCGTCTACACCGCAGCTCTTGGTGCAGGGCCCAGTGGTGATGATGGTTGTGGTGGTGGCATGGGGGGCTGTGTGCACATGGTGGCTGCAGCTCTGATCTGGAGCATTCCTAATAAGGGGTATTTAAGGTAGCAAGGGCTCAAGATGAAAGTGGGTTCCTCTCTGATTTTCTTAGGGGGCAAGTAGGTGTGTGCGTTCATGTGCATGCATGTGTTTCCTCGCGTGTGTGCAAAGGGTGCATGGATATGAGTGTTTTATGTGTGTATGCAGATTCCTCTACTTGGCTTTGGCTTGTTTTGCCCGTGAGGCTCAGAGAACTGCCAGTCTGCCAGCTTGGGATTGTCCTCGCCTGCATCCATCTCTGAAGATGCGAGCAGGTATTTGAACATTTCCGTGTCTCACGTACCGTCACGCGTGTGTGTGTGTGTGTGTGCGCGTGCGTGCGTGTGGAGACGCTGTCGACCACACACCAGCATGCACACAGTTCAGCAGCCCTGGGAAACTGGGGTCCCCCCCCTGTGGTCAGAGCTATGGGTCTGTGTCTGCTCCTCCCCACCACCACTGGAGAAGCACTTGCATTAATTTGCCTTCTAGCAACTTTAAAGGCTTTTGGAGTTTCCCCCAAAGACCAAAGGGGAATCTCAGGTGTTTCTGGGCCCCTACTGGGTGAGTCAGCTCTCTGACAGCTCCTATTGGGATTCACACCCCGCCTGCCTTCCCTCCCTGCTGTTCTTCTACTTTCTTGTGCCTTCTGGGGAGCTGGAGAAAGTTTGGGGTGTTGTCTCCTCCTGTGGCTGAGATGGAGTGCAGTGAGGGGCCTCTGTGCCCCGGAATGTATTGATAGCTGGCATCTGAAGGATGCCAGGTTGGCAAGCTTTGAGAATTGCTTGAATGCCTGGCAAAGGGACTTGTCTGTATGGTCAGCTGAAATGGACCCTTCACCAGTGCAGGTGGAGAGAGGAAACCAGGGCTAGGCAGTGCTGTGGGGGTCCTAATGATTGTTTTGTGTGCATCTCCCTTTTCTGGGGTTCACTGGGGAGTAAAATTAGTGATTCACTGAGCAGGATTCACTGATTCACCAGCGAACAGGGCTAATAGGAGCTGGAGGAAGTGCTGAAAGTGGCTTTGGCCTGCCAGGATCCTAAGAGGAGTGTGGAGTCTCCTGATGGTCACTGATATCCTTTGCAGTTGATTCCAGTATTCTTTCCTCTTGTTGTCTAGGGGCAATGGTTCCTTGCAGTGACCCTAGATCCATCCTGGAGATCCTTCTACATGTCTAAAAGACGTCCCCCTCCCCCAGCTATCCCGTAGGGCTGCTATTTCCAATGGCATGTGGATCAGAGCATTGAACTGTTTCTCGGAGTCCCAGATACTAAGCCCAATGTCAGTACTTAAAGACAGTTGGGCAGACTGTGGCAAGTCCTTAAAAATGAATGGCTGAGCTGAGCCAAGCAGTCTTTAAAGATGGCTGTGCAGACCAAGGCCAAACTTCACTTTTCTTTCTACCCTGGGACACTTGTACTGTTACCCCCAAACTTCAATCTATTGTTCTAAGTCCATTGCTTCTTGATGGCCTTGTCCTGGCTTCCAGATCCTTAATCCAGACAGGAGATGAAGCTCTACGTATTACAGGACTAGATTCCTCCCCAATACCTTCCCAAGCCTTGCAGATTCCTCTTTCGGGGCTAGTGAGATGTGTGTGTGTGTGTGTGTGTGTGTGTGTGTGTGTGTGTGTGTTACCCTGTGAAAGGTTTTCAGCCACAGCTCTCTGCTTTGCTTATTTCCAGCACTGTCTGGCATGATGAGCCCCACTGTGATTACCTCTTTTTACATGGGGTGGTAAACACTTCCTGGATCTTGTTGGTGCCTAGACCTTGAGAAAAAACTGAGTTTCACCCCCAAGTGTAGTTCTGCCATGGAGGGGCAGAGAGAGTCCTGGGCACCCATTTCTCTTTCTTCTGGCCCTATTGATCTTTCCTCCTGTTCCTAATGTAGTGGGGGAAGCAGGATGCTGATTTGGGGAGCTGGGGGATCTGAGTGGCCCCTCTGCTGTCTTCTCCACTTCTTTTAAATAGGAAATTGCCAAAATGGATGTCACGGCTGCTAATGAGATGTAGTTTAACTGCAGGGTCATTTCACCAGCTAATACTGTTATTATGTGCTTCAGCTCATGGCATGGAGGCCCCTGCAGGATTTGGGGAGGATGTTCTGAGAGGTGGTGAGGACACAGCTGGGCCGATTGGTATCTGGGTTTTGGGGTACATGCTGAGGTCTGGGCTCTTGCAAAGCCCCTGGATGCCTGTTCCCCCTTTTTCCTCTGCACCTGTTTGAGAAATGCAGCAGAATTTCAGGGCTCTTCGATTCAGAGATTCCCTTTAAATACAACTCCGCCTCCCTTTGGACTGCAGGTGCTCGTGTATTGGACTTTGCATCTCCTGATAGGCCTGGAAGCCACAGAGGATATATGGTGGGGGACCCCGGTTCTAATATCTTCTGGCTTCACCCTCATGCGGGCTTGGGCTTGGTGGTCTGGGTTTCCCACCCTAGCTGGCTTTCCTCCATATTCTCTCTCTAGCAAACTGGAAAAAAGACTCCTGATTTTCTGTTGGGGTGGGGTGGGAGAGAGATAATGATTCTTAAATGGGAGCTTGCATTTGATTTCCTCCCTCTCTGTCTCCCCCCCACCCTGTCCTCACAACCGCACCTCCATTCCACATCGCATTTTTATCCTCCTTAAGACAAAGTCGCTGGCAAAATATTTAAGGGATCTGCAAGAAATGTTTTTATTTGCCCGCATGTGAATTGGGTTATCTGCCTATCTTGTTTATGAAATTCGGGGCCCGTCTTTCCTGCAGTCTGTTCGCCTCTCAAATCTTTCCCGGCTGCATTTCCATATTTCTGCGTGCTTGTTCTTTGTTAATCACTTGGCAAACGCTTATTTGAATATTAAAAATTTCTTTAATCATCAAAGGCAGGAGCCCAGGCTCATGAATATTCATATTTGCCCCCCCCCCACTGGATTCTAGTTCATTACCCCGCAGTAAAAGCCAAACAGCCATCAATCGCCCTCATTACTGTGCTGGCGTTTTCATTGGCTGACCGGCTGCTGCTGCCCAAAGCTTTTTTCCCCTTAAAATTAAAAATAATAATAATAATAATAATAATTTTTTCACCCCCCCCCCGTTCTCCTATGAGCTGTTTTGCACCTGCCAATTACTCCCTCCCTATAAAACAACAACAACAACAACAACAATTCGTGAAGACATTTCTCTGGTTAAAAAACAACTTTGCAAACTTGTCAAATTGTCCTGCTGCTGGGGGGGGGCACCAGCAGGACCCTGCTCCCCCTTTCTTTTTACCTCCAAAATAAAAGAGTTAACCCCAGAAAAAAAAGGAGGAGAAGGGAGGCAAGGCAAAAAAATGAAATAAATAAATAAATAAGGAAGAAACTTGAGCCTCAGAGATGAATATTTGTCAAGAGAGTTGACGTAAGTTCCATTTGCATAATGACTTTGTACTTCTGCATTAATAAAATTTGCATATGAAGCCATGTTAATTACTCCTGATCATGCTTTTTGCATTCATGCATAGTAATTTTCTCCGACTTGTGAGAATTAATGTCTTGGCATGGGGGGGAGGGGGCGCGGGGATTGTCAGGTTTCCTCGCCAGCGGCCCTCACTCACCAGCCCTGGCTCCCTGTCTGTCTCCCTCCTGGATCTATGACTCATTTTTGCACGATCAGTAGGAGTTCTTGGCTTCAAAAAATGTAGCCATTGAAAAACACCAGTAGGGAGAAAAATATCCTTCTAGTGCTCAGTATAAGTCCAGAGGTCTCTGCAGGCTGTGTGGCTGCATGGCAGGAAGGTAGGGGTTGCCCGTGGAGGGAGGCTGGCCCACCTCTCCATCCTTGGCTGAGATTCTGTGTGTGTCTGTGTGCCTGTGAGTATCTGTGTATGTATCTCTGTGTGTGTTTGGCTCTATGTGTGTGTGCTTGCGTGTATGTATGTGTGTGTGTCTGCATGCTAGTGATTGTGGGCGTGTTCCTAGAGCAATGCGCAAGTGCGGAAGCAGCTGGCACATGAGCAGGGTCCCTGTGGAAGGGAGATGCAGTCCCTTGTATGATGGGATATAACAGTGCCCTTGTTGGGGGCTTTGGGGCTCTTATTTTGGGGCCTTCCCCCTTCTACTTTTCTCTGTAGAAGAGGCATGAAATCCATTCTGTGTGGATGCATGAAATTGGCTCCTATGAGCCCCCAGCTATTAGTGATTTTCATTTTTTATTTTCTGTGGTGATTGGTCCCAATACCTACCTGAAAGGAAAATATAGTCAAATTTAAAAGATGAGATGGTTTCCGAATTTATTTCTTTTTCCCTCCTGGAGGTAAACATCATGATAAGAAGTCCAGGGAGCTGGTGCATAGCAAAGAGGGGAAGTGTTTGTTTTTCTTGCAGGAGGCTGACCCAAGTTTGATCCCCAGCATCCCATAGGGTTTTCCAAGCACTGCCAGTCAGGATGATTCTTGAGCGCAGAGCTAGGAGTAACCTCTGAGCACTTCCGGGTGTGGGCCCAAGACAACAAACAAACAGAAAGAAGTCAAGAGCCAGACTGGTGGTCTGAGTCCATCAGTTCCAGAGAGGGGCTCCCTGCAGGTGAGGTGCCTGGCAGGGCTTTGTGGGCACAGCTCAGGCTGGGCGAGGGCGGGTGGAGGCCGAGTTCTGGGCTAGGAATAGGGACAGAGACTGAGTATGGGGCTGAGTGGGAGAGGCTTGTGTCTTCTAATTGTTGGCCTGAGAAGAGCTGAAGGGGCCCTATGAGTGTGCTGCTTATGGAAACATGGCCTTCAATCCCAGCCCCACACTGTCCCCAGCACTGCCAGGGTTGAACCTTGCCAACCATTGCCAGGGGGGGTAAGAACCACCTGAGCACCCCTAAGTGTGGTCCCAGGCAAACCCTTTCATTTCAAATAGTAGGTGAGAGTCTCAGCTGTGACTCAACTGGCCACCCCGCTTTCCCTGCAGGAAAGGGGAAAGGGAATGTTTGAACCCAGGCTTGGGGCTGCCATGTTAGGGGGATTGATTTCTGCCTTCCTTGTCTTTCTGGGGACTCCCTGGGCTTGAAGGAACTCCTGAGGAGGGATGGGGTGGTCTTGCTTGGAATTTGGGCTTTTTTTTGGGGGGGGGGTCCACACCCGGCAGCTCTCAGGGATTTACTCCTGGCTCTCTACTCAGAAATCGCTCCTGGTAGGCTCAGGGGACCATATAGGATGCTAGGATTTGAACCATCGTCCTTCTGCATGCAAGGCAAACACCCTACCTCTATGCTATCTCTCCAGCCCCCGATTTGTTTTGTTTTGTGGCCACACCTGGCTGTGCTCATGGGTTATACTTCTGGCTCTGTGCTCGGGAATCATTCCTGGTGGGCTTTGGGGGGTCATATGAATGCTGGGGATTGAACCTGGGTCAGCTGCATGCAAGGCTATGCTCTCCCTGCTGTGCTATTGCTCTGGTCCCTCAATTTGGTCTAAAGGAGCCATCTATGGCCTGAAGAGCCCATATTGCACCCTTACCCACCATGCACCTTCTTCCTCCTCACAGCTGGATGTGCGTGCTGATAGCCTCCCAGGCTTCAGAGACCTCACACCTGCTCATGCCTCAGTTTCCTCCAGTCTTCCTGGCCACACGAGGTGGCTGGTGTAAACAGTGACTATGCTTAGTCCCAAGCTGCTGACCCTGTTTTAGATGCTCCAGAACCTTCCATGTATGGAAGGCAGGGCTGATACCAGCAGGCAGGGTTGCTGTCCATGCCTGGGGTATCATCGAGGTCTGGTCAGAGCCAACATCTAAGCCAGCCAACCTAGCAAGTAACTCGCAGCTGTTGTGCCACTCTGCCTAGTGACCAGCAAAGATACCCTGGGCACTGTCCTGTGGCTAGGCCGGTCCGTCAGGGAGAGGCAAGTGCTGGCCCTGGCGATCAATGGGTAGGACATCAGATTGGACATTTCCTGTGTGGACCAGATCTGGGGTCCTGGATCATGTAGGTTGTGGAGGAAAGGGGTACATGGAGAACCCTGAGCTCCTGCTCAGGTCTAGGGGCACTACTCACCTCTGCTGCTCACAGATTTTGGGGTCCCTCCATGGGCATCCAAGCCCTGCCCTGCATTCTCTGGAGCCTCTTATCCACGGGCATGGATGGAGCTTCATTAGGCCTTTGGACAGAATAGGAGAATCTGGCATGGGGTGCGAGCAGGCAGGGCCCCCTCCTACAAATCTGGGCTGCGGCATGCGGGTCACTGGCCTCCCCGACAGCATCGGCCCTCAGCCCCCCTTGTGCTGCTGTTTTCTCTTTGTCTCCCAGGCTTCCCTCCTGTTCAATTATGCACCCCGGGAACGCGGCTTCTTCACTTGTGGTTTTGGCAAGGGGATCATTCAGATCTCTGCCCTGGTGGTCTCCGAGCTGTTTCAGATAAAGGCCAAATCCGACACAGGCCAGGCCGAGGGGAGCCTCGGTGTGGGCTGGACTGTGGGGAGGGAAGTCTCTGGCTTTCGTGGGGGCTAGAATAGCAAGGGGGCAGGGCTGGGGAGGGGAGTGGTCAATGCTTCCAGAAGGCCCTGGGCTCCTGTACTGTATGGGAGACAGATAGCCACACCCAGGCCAGGCCACCTTTGACCCCGACAGCAGCCGCAATGGCTGAGTGATCTGCTGATCCAGTTCACTTTGTGGCCCACAATGTGGCCCACGGCCGTGGCTCACAACCATTTGGGTCTTCCAGAGTGATGGCAAGACTAAAGGAGCAACTTCCTTCATCAGTCTGCTCTGCATGCTCAGAGCACTCAGATGGGGCCCACAGATTTCTTGCTTGTCCTCTGTGTCCCATCCTAAGGCAGCCCAATCACCCCAGGACAGGAGGCCACCCCCAGAACAGCCCCACCTGGCAGCTGCACTAGGAGGGCCCTGGAGTTCCTTGCTACTTCCTTGTAATTCCCCAACCCTCTGGGCCCACCTTCCCATCCAGGGGCAGCCTGCAGCCCTGGGCCCCCACTGGGCCCCTGCTTCCGCACCCCCTGCCTCTTGCCCCATTGCAGGGGTCACTGACCAGTGTTTTCTATTGTTTTTTCTGCAGGGCCGTGTAGGCCTGCCCAGCTGCCCGCGATGGTCCCCATAACTGCCTCCTCCCACCCTCACACATCCGTCATCTCTTCTCCTCTGCGTGCCCTGGGGGCCCTGCAGCCCTGCTTCCCTCTGGCCTGCTGCAGTGCGCGCCCTGGGGACGGGCCGCAGGGTGAGGGTCAGACGGAGGCCCCCTTTGGATGTCAGTGTCAGTTGTCAGGTAACACACGGCCGCGTGGGGGGGGGGTGGTACGGGGGGCTGGGGTGAATGGGGGAACCCTCAGCCATATTCCCATCCTCCAAAGACATTTGGGTTGAGGATTGCTCCCTCCAGAAATGCTGCAGATGTCTGTGGGCAGAACTGTACCCCCCTGGGTCTGCCCCCTTCCTTGGGAGTCTTTGTGGGGGTAGTCCCCTCTCTACACCGAGCCCTGCTGGTCAGCTCTGCCCAGTGTGGGAGAGCCTCCCAGAGGGCCTTGCAGCAGCCCTCGTCCCCCATCTCTGCACTGTGGCGCTGAGCTTAATTGGATAACGCTTAACATCTGAGGTGGTTTTCTGCCCTCGCCACTGCCCCCCACTCCGCACCCCTCACCCCTAGAGTCGGCTAGAAGATTCCTGGGTTGTCTATGTGTCTGTGCTCACAGCAGGCTTCTCTCAGAGGGAATATGTTGTCCATTAAGGTGGAGAAAAAACAGTCGCTCTGCTCCAGGGAGCCTGTAGCTGGCGTCACTGGATGGAGGGAGGGAGAACCGGGGTACAGAGGTGCTGGGTGGGAGGAGGGAACACATGGACCAAGCACCCAGCACGTGTCACCTGTGTCTCCTTCACTGAAAGCTGGCATGGTCATTCTGCAGATGGGCATACAGAGGCCATGTAGGGGTCACTGCCTCCCACTGCTCCTCACTTCTAAATCCACACTTTTGCTCTGGCTTGGGGGCTCTCAGAATTGGAGGAGAGCATTCTCATGCCAGCTCCTCAGGGAGACACCACAAGGCCACAGGAATGAGCACTCAGGCCTGATTTCCTTGCAGGGGTTGGGGCGTGCAGAGTTGGGGCTCCCCCAGCCTTTGATGGGGACAGATTTAGCTGGGCTTGAAGTGTTTGTGAGGGGCCTTGACCGTATTGAGCTCAGTCTGGGCCCCTGGTGCTGGGGACCAAGGGGTTCTGTTCTGGGCTCTGCTGGTCTGTACTGGAAGACCCACTGGCTGGACAAGCCCCCCCCAAACCCCCCCCCCCAGCTCTGTCTGGGCACCCTTGGTGGCCAGTGAGGGGCCGCTTATCAGAGACCAGTTGAGGGTTTTTGACTGGTCTGGGGCAGAGCAGAGACCCTCTGGGTGATGGTTTTCTTCCTTGTGTTTTCACCCCCATGTTGCAAATAGGGAGGTTGTGGCTGAGGGGAGGGGCATGTTGGGGCACAGGCTGCAGGAGTGGGGTTCATTGTGAGGGAGCCTCCCCACAGAGAAAGTCCCTGTCTCTCTGGGCTGAGGGACTCTCTCTGCTTCTTGCCACCCGAGCCCCGCAGTCCTATCCTGAGGGTTTGGGTTGGGGGTTCAGCTTTCCAGCTTTCTTGGGAGGGAAATCCAGTCTCATTCACTCATTCATTCAGCCATACCTTCTTCATCCGTTCACCAGTTAATATATTCACCCACCCAGATATCCATTTACTCATTCATTTGTCCACTCACTTATCTATATATTTGTTAACTCATACACTCATTAATTTACTCATTAAACAATTCATTAATTCACTTATACATTCACCGACTCCTCCATTCATTCATTCATTCACTCATTGACATACATTCACTCATTCATTCACACATTGCTCTTTCACTCATTCATTTACTAACACCTCACTCATTCACTCATTCATTTACTAACACCTCACTCATTCATTTACTAATACCTCACTCATTCACTCATTCAGTCACTTCTCATTCATTCACTCACCACTCATTTTCTCACTCATTTACTCCTCACTCATTCATTCACTCATTCAACCTCTCATTCACTCCCTTACACCTCATTCACTCTCATTCACTCACTAATTCACTCAAGCACTCATTCACTCTTCACTCACTCACTTGTTCACTCACTCCTTCACTCACTTCCTCACTCACTCCTCACTCCTGACTCAATTACTCACTCCCTTACTCATCCCTCACTCACTCCCTCATCTGTCCACTAGAAGGCACCTAGTTGTAGACACTGTGCAAACCTTGGTGATCATGTCAGGGGACCCCACCTTGCAGGAAGGTGAGATGGCATCGACTGGGGACTAACCATGGGCCTACAGAGATGGAGGAATCCTGCCACCCCAAGATCCTGCCATTGGCTCTCCCAATCTGTATTTGGGTTCAGACCCACTGCTGCCATGACTCAGTCTAGCTGGGATCATGGTCGAGGAGGACAGTGAGGCAAGACAGTGTCTTCCTATAGGCCTGAACCTCCTGATTCCCCCATGGGGGCCGGGAGGTGGGAAGCTGCCTTCAAGTACACCCCACCTTCTGGCTGCAGAGTCTTTGACCCACATTTCTGTCTATTTCAAACGTGGAAATACCTGGTTCCAGTGGGTTTTTTGGTCCTTCCGAGTTTCTGTCTGTGGCATTAGGGCTGGCTGGGGTGGGTGTGTTTTGTGCCTGTTTAATGAGGAGCTGGAGGGTGTCATTACCTGTGGAAGCAGGCTTGGCCCACCTCTTCCCCCCCCCACTCCCCCTTTTGGATATGCGCACACTGAACCTCTCTCTTCAAATTAATAGGGAAAGCCCCAGTGTAACCGCGTTTCACACAGGTTAATTGCATGCCCGCCAAGGCACTCACGGTTATTTATAGACGGAGGTGATTTTAGGGGGGAGAAAGCCATGCAGGTGTGTGTGTGTGTGTGTGTGTGTGTGTGCGTGCATGCATGCATGTGTGTATGTGTGTCTGCACTCCCACAGCTCAGGGCTAGGGGCCTCTTCCTGATGGTGGGGAAAGAAATGGGGGCCCTCTGGATTACTGAAATGGGGATGTCTGGCTGCCCAAGCCCTTAGTCAATAAACTTTCTTTCTTCTTCAGCATCCAGAGCTGGGATGGAAGTTCTGGCCCCTTGATGTACCCCAGGATTTCCCAGAGTGGGTGATCCCTAGTTCCTCTCCAGAGAGCACTGGAGCAGGGAGACATGGGGGTAGCAGATCTGGGTGCTCTATGGGGTTCTTTTGGGGCATCCACTTCAGGAAGAGACCATTTCAGGGATGCTTGCTGTGTGATCTCTTTTCAAATAGAGGATGAAAAGCCACATCAATTTGGACATCTCTGTTGTATCTAACCACTGCTGTTGGTAGTGGTGGGTGGGGGAGAGAAAGCGCCTCTCTGTGCCTCAGTTTCTCCCTTCTGCAAATCCTGTGTATGTCTGTATGCATATGAGCATATGCACTAATAGGTGGATTGTCCTATTTATTTACCTATCTATTTATTTATTTGTTTGTTTTTGGATTTTGGGCCACATCTGGTGGCACTCGAGTTACTTCTGGCTCTGTGCTCAGAAATGAATCCTGGCAGACTAGGGGGACCATATAGGATGTCGGGGATTGAACCTGGGTCTGCCACATGCAAGGCAAATGCTATCACTTTGGCCCCTGTCCTATTTATTTTATAAATGAAAAAAAATATTTTCATTTTATTTGTGGGTTCAGGGCTTCCTCCTGGCTCTGTGCTGAGGGGTCACTCCTGGTGGTGCTTGGGAGACCATATGGAATCTCAAGGTTTGAACCCAGGGCAGCCACCTGCAAAGCCAGCAACCTTCCTGCTGTCTCGTTTCCTTGGCCTTGCACTATCATTTTTAATAGTGAGACTCCTCTATCCACATATGGGACGAATCTGACATTGGCTTTGGTAGTTACTTGGGATGTGATGCCTGACAGGGGTCTCCCCAAACCTGGGCTGTCTGGGGCTTTATGGGATAATATGAGAATCATATCTTTTACTGCACTGATGCTTTGTATTTGCTGCAAAGGAGGATTGGGGATGCTAGAGCAAACATCTGCTTGCCTCGGGCCTTAGTTTCTCCACCTGCAGTGTAGGTAAGGTTTGCAGTGCCGCTCATTTGAATGAGGTGCTGAAAATCAAACCCTGAACCAAGCAGTTCATCAGAGAGTTCTCGAATACACTGGGTCCCCCCTGTGTGTGGTGTGGGGTCCCTCAGTTTCTACCCTGAAAGGGGTGAGACTTGGAAGATGGAAACGGAAACATGAATTTCCAAGAGCCATCCATGGTCAGCTGCGGGGGTTGGGGGGGGCAGAAAACCCATCCGAGTGTCTGGAGTAGTTGTTTTGATGGGGGCAGGCCTCCCCTAAAACTCTGCTCTTGGGGAAAGTGGAAGTGTGTGGATTTAATAGAGGGAGGCAGTGGCAGTCATTAGAAGATGCTGAAATCACAGGGCAATCTTGTAAAGTTAAATTCAATTTACTTTTCGACGGGAATTGTGCTCGCTGTGTTATTTAACGCGTCTGGGGTTTCTTGGCATGGGTGAAAGGGACAATAAAGATAAAAGAATACCTGGACGCAAATAGCAGGTTTGGGAGGAGGCCTGGCCCTGGGTCTCTCCTCCCTTTCCATCCTGGGGCTCACCGAGTGTTGGTTTTGATGGTGCTGCCGTCCAATAGCGTACCGTGGACCAGACCACCCTCGCCGTGGAAGCCTGATGCAATTAATACAGTGTGTCTGGAAAGGGGCCTTCTTGCGGGAAGTTTTATGTTAATGATATGGTCTGCGCTTTGCACGGAGCAGAGCAGAGCCGGCAGCCAGCCCGAGCTGTTCTCTGCGCTGCGTTTGATTAACACCGGAGCGTGCCTGGGACGCCCAAGGCCGATGAGGACCCAAAGACCGACCGCGCTGGCCAGGGCCCCCTCGACACCCCGCCTGATGAAGGGGGCCGGGTGGGTGGGAGGCCCCGCCGTGGGCATGGGAGCTGCTCTGGAGCCTGTGGAGGGTGGGGTGAGTATGGGGGTAGAAGGGGTAGGCGAAGGACGAAGGGTGGAGCCCTATGTTGGATCCCCTCCCCAGCACCCCAGCACCCTACTTTTGCAGAGTCCCAAAGTGGGGCTTCCCAATTCCCTGTTTTAGTGGGGTGGGGACTGGGTTTTTTTTCCCCTCAAGAATGTTCTGACCACTTTGTGGCTGGCGGATAAGCATTGAGCATCCAAGGGCTGCAGGGGACCCTGCTGATGCTTCTGGGGTGTTTTTGCCTGTTTGTTTGGGAGAGCACTACCAAAGAGAACATGCCAGAGATGTCTGGTCAGCTGGGAGGCCCCCCAAGAGGGAGGGAATAGACGGTCCAGATTGGTGGAGGCAGTTGAGGGTGTCCAGGCATTGGGGGGGGTCTCCAGGAAGCACCTCCAGATCCTGTTTCCTTACTTCCAGCCAGAAACTCATATCTCCAGTGCCCAGGTGGGGCAGGGGCAGGAAGGAAGAGTGCTGGGAAGTGGGGGCCAGAGGCACCTACTGGTGGGACTGCTCTGAGATCAAAGGGTCCCCAAAGGAGACCCCCCCAGCCACACCCCCATTCCACTTCACTCCCAGCCAGTCCTTCCGACCACGTTCCGCCGGAAAATCAAAGGCGTCTTCTCTTCAAATCCATCCAAGATGTTGCTCTTTCCTGCTCTGGCGGGAGAAGCATTTGGAAGTGCAGTTTCTTTTTCTTTTCTTCCTTTTTCTTTCGTTCTTTCTTTCTTTCCTTTTTTTTTTTTTTTAAATAGCCGTCTTAAAAAGGAGTTTGGCTGTTTAGCACAGCTGGTGCTCATTACATTATGCACTGGCAATAAAATAGCATGTGTAATTAATTTTTAATGCGGCGCTGGCTGCAGCAAATGAAAGCAGTTTGCGGATGGCAGGAGCCCCGCGCTGGCCGCTGCTGCGGTGGCAGAGCTCAGCCCGGCAGGATGGGGTCTAGGAGCTTCTGCCCTGAACTGGGATCCGGAGAGAACATTGCCACCTTGGTCTTTGAGCAAGCGCTGCCCACCACCCATCCTGGGGTGACCAGGGAAGGCTTGAGCCTAATAGTCTGCAGGTGAGGGCAGGGTTATCTCTTCTTCAATCCTGGAGGGATTATTAGAGAAGGGGAAATAGGCTGAGAGATGGGAAATGTCTCCCTCAGTATCTACTCCATGGACCCTGGTGACCCCTTGGAAAGCCCTGTTGGGGGTTCAAGATGAAAGTCCCTGGTAGCGGGAGCACGTGATCTTAGATCTGCTCTCCTTTGCACCTGTGCCTCAGTTTACCCCCTGTGATGAGAACATGCCTTCCTGAGTCCTTGGTCAGCGATGGGGCCAGGGTTGTGTGCTGACCACTGGCCACTGATCACTCCCTCTTCTCGGGGTTTGTATTTGAAATTTGTGGGAGCAATTGCCAGCTTGGAGGGTGAACCTTTTCTGAGAGAGCCCAGGCTAGGCCAGGTGCCCTCAACACCTCTGTTTCCTTTTTATTAATGTTTATCTTTTTTATTTATGGGGTGGGGTGGGGTTAGGACATTTTAGACAGTGGTCAGGGTGATTCCAGGCTCTATACTCAATTAATAGTGATCCCTGCAGTGCTCAGTAAACCGTTACCTGGTGCCTGGGACTGACCTGGTTTTGCTGCGGGAGTCACAGTCAAGGCAGCTGCCTCACTTCTGCTCTATGTCCCCAGCCCTGGCCACTTGCTTCTCCCCTGGACTCCAGGGACCTCTTCTTATTCTGGGTGCTCAGAGCCAGTCACTAGCTACTGGGGAAAGTGAGGCAAAGGCAAGTGTGAGGGTGAAGGGACAGTTAGTTGTCGAGTGCCTGGGACCCTGAGCCACTGCAGGCAGTGTCCCACCCCTGCAGACTGTGCCCCGCCCCTGCGGGCTGTGTCCTGTTTCTGTCCCATGTCTGGCTCCTGGAGAACAACTTGGTGTGGACTAGCTGGGCAGGACCCCTATTCTGTGCCTGGGTCTACCTAACAGTCTGACAAGCCCTTAGTGGTACTCAGATACCTGTCTTCATCCCCCAGGAAGAGGGGTTTCTCCTTTTCCTCAAAGAGATTCTGGGGCTCAGAGAAGCCTCTCCCTGCCACAGTACTGAGGTGCCAGCTGAGGTCTGACACACACACACCTATTTTTTTGGGGGTTCTCCCCTGGGCAGCAGGGGTGGCTGGGCCAGGGCTGCCAAAAATAGCCCCCTCTCTCAGGAGGGGCCATGATGAGGGACCAGTGATGGGTGGGGGTTCTGCTAACCTAGGGCACCTCCTTCAAGAGTCTGAGTCAGCAGTGACTTTCCCAGAGACAAGTGTTGATATTGAGGATGGAGCTGCGAGTGCAGCATAGGGGCCACGTTAGGAGAAGAACCCTATCCCTGCCCACGGGGTTGCACCCCAGCCTGCAAAGGGCAACACAGACCCCAGAGGGCATCCTGACTCAAAGACTCTCACCTGCTTGCCCCCCAGCTTGAGATGCTGTCTGGATTAGAAGGCTCCGTACACTTGACCCTCCTAACATTGTGCGTTTCAGATCAGGTCAGCAGTGACTCAGTTTATTCACTCAGAGCTGGGACTGTGGTGGAATGAGAGTAGCTGGGGGAAGCCCATGTGGGTGGGGTAGACCCCAGGAGTGGCTTCCACCTCCCCCCCAAGACACTGTGGAATTATCATCTCTTAGATATGGCATGTGGGGTCCAAGACCAGAGGAGTTTGGGGCCCCAGAGATGGATTTGCCTGGCTCTCTCTGGCTCCCTGGATCCCTTCTGACCTCTTGCTGGCAGGAGTAGGAACCAAGGTTGTGGGGTTCATCCAGGGTTATGCCCTGGGTTTCAGGGAAAGGGATGGGACACTGGTCACCTCCAAGCTCAGTGCATACTCATGGCTGTGGTGATGAGGCAGGACTAGTTAGAAATGAACTTTTTATTCAATTTAATTTTATTTATTTTATTGCGTTATGGTCACAACTGATGGTGCTTAGGGAAGACTCCTGGTGGGGTTCAGGGATCACTTCTGGTTCTGTCCTCAGGGATAACTCCTGGTTCAGTACTTAGGGATGACTCCTGGTTCAGTGCTCAGGGACTGTTGAAAAACATATGCGCTCAGGGATTACTCTTGGGTTTAGGGATCACTCCTGGGTCTGTGATCAGGGGTTATTCCTGGTGGGGCTAGGTTATCCTACATGGTACTTGGGATCGAACCAGGCTGTGTGCAAAGCAAACACCTTAACCTCTGTACTTTCTCTCTGACCCAGAGCTGGACATTTTAAATATTGCATTGTGGGTTCGAGGGGCTAAGGTTCAGGCTCCTGGACACTGAAGTTCCAGCCTGGCCCCCATCCCCACCCACACTTTCTGTGCTTTTGAGACAAATGTCTCAGATTCTGCCTTTGTGTTGGCTCATTCCCAGGCACTTGGGCCTGAGACCAGCCGTGGGGTGTCGGGGACAGAATCTGGGATTCCCCATAGCAGAGCTCGCTCTGGGCCCTCATTTCTGTCAAGGGCTCAGTTGCTCGAGAGTATGCTGAGGACTTGCTTGAGTCTGCACTTGCAGTCACTGCTTCCTGCCCTCCAGGCCAGCAGCCAGGGTCCCTGGGCATTTGGGGCTTGTTCTGGGAAACCTTGGAAACATGAGCAGCACTAGGCAGTAGCCCTTCATCTCCCGCCCCAAACTGGCACTTGATCCTAGCAGACATGCGTCTTCTTCCTCCTTACCTCTCCCTCCTCCCTCCTTTTCTTTCTCCTTTCCTTCCTTCTTTCCTTCCTCCCTTTCCCTCTCCCCTTCCTTTTTTCTCCCTCCTTTTATATTCTCCTTGTTCCCTTTTCTCTTCCCCTGACTCCTTTCCTCTCTACCCTTCCACAGTCCCAACCCCACTTTCTTGCTTCCTGTCTCTGACTGAAAGCTCTGGCCACCTCCAAAATTGGGAGTTAAAGTGTGTCCTGGTCCTGGTGGGAGTGTCTTCTGTTTCCCAACATCAGGCTTTCAAGATTCCCCCATTTGTGGTCAGACTTGGAACATTCTTTACTGTTGAGGAAGGACCCTTGGGGAGCCCCATTGGAATGCCTGTCTGGACTGACCCATCAGGAACTGATGTGGACTGGCATTCTGTGGACTTAGTGAACTAATACTGTGTGGGCTGCCATGGAGTGGCTTGTGTTCTGTGGACTGATGCTCTGTGGGCTGATGCTCTATGGGCTGATGGTTCATGGACTGATACTCCATGGACTAAATGAATTGTCACGGTGTGGGCTGGCGCTTTCTGGATTGTTGCCACATGGACAGACATTCTGTGGATTGACACTCTGGACTGATGCTGTGTAAATGAGCGTTCTATGGACTGGCACAGTGGTGTGGGTTACCCTGGCTGCTTTGTTATCCAGGGACATTGTTGCCTTCTAACTCTGAGCTGTAGTGAGCCCCACTGTGGGCATTTGGATGGGCACACACTGTAGTGATAGCCCTGGTGTGCCCACCAGGTTCAAACCCTCTTCAGCTCTTGTGTGTATACCCTGGATTTGGATCTCCAAAAAGTCTCCTGAGTCTCCTGAGTCTTCTACCCTGACACCCCTTGCACACCCTGTGGTTGGATTCCCCAGGATATATTCAGTGGCCCCAAAGTGAATATGCCCTTCCTCAGTAGGGATCTCGTTCCTTCATTCTCCTCCTTCTGTGTCTCTGGTTCGTGTCTAGGCCACTTCCTCAGGGCAGAGTCTGGACCTCGGCTCTGGTCTCTGTGACCCTCAGGGGCTGGCTTTAGATGGACATTTCTGTAGCTTGAGCTTCAGGAAGGAAATTCTATGAAGGGGTGCTTATATGATGGGCCCCTGTACCTCCCGAAGCTGGGCAGAGTTGTCCAGGTGTTGCTGCATGCCTGGCTCTGCCCTCTAACAGTCTCTAGGATCTCTCTACCTCTTCCAGGTGTATTTTACTGTGCTTCCCCCACTGGACCAGGAGGAATTGGTTGCTCTTTGTGCAGGAGACAGAGTGCTGCCTGGGGTGTGTGTGTGTGTGTGTGTGTGTGTGTGTGTGTGTGTGTGTGTGTGTGTGTATCTGTTCTTGTAGGAGCAAAAGAAACTTCTGAATTTGGGTTCTTCTCTGAAGTTGGGGGCCAGCAGGCCAGGGATCTGAGGCTGAGGGTGACTCTCTCATCACCTCGAACAGGTGTCACTACCCCCTCCATTGCTGTGGTCCAGACCACCGTCCTCACCACTTCTCTACCTCTTCCTGGTCCTCTGTGGACTCTTCTTGACCCTAAACACATTTTTTGTTAGTTTTTTGGGCCACACCCAGCGATGTTCAGGGCTCACTTCTGACTCTGCATCAGGAATAACTCCTAGCAGATTCAGGGAAACATATGGGATGTGGGAGATCAAACCCAGGTTGCCCATGTGCAAGGCAAGCACCTTCCCCACTCTACTATATAACTTTTCCCAAGGACCCAAACATATTTTAAAGGACAGTTGTTGATGGCCTTTGTGCCCCCAATGATCTAGGTTCTGAGTTACTATACCCGAGGGAGCTTCTTTCCAATTTGAAGTCAGGCGCAGTTTCACTATATGTTTGGGATTCTTCCCAACTCATAGACTCCAGGCAGCTCCATTGATACTGAACTATGGATCTCTCTGGGAGTAGAAGCAGGGCTTGGTTTGGTTCATGGAACAGTTCTCTTTGGAGGGTAATTGAAGTTACCTATGGTCAGACCAGAAGTTCCTTGATCCTCATTCCACTGGTGGGACTGGGGGCCTCAGTTTTTGCCCCCTTGGGGTAACACTCAGGACTCAGGATCGCCCCTGGGGTTTCCACCATGATGTCTCCCAAGGCTGCCTACAGGCTAACTCAGCACAGTTACTCTGTGTGTGTGTGTGTGTGTGTGTGTGTGTGTGTGTGTGTGTGTGTGTGTAGGGGGACGGGGAGTATCTTTAAAACAAGTCTATAATGATAATTATGAAAGAAAAAATGAGCAGAGTAGAATAGAAGCTCAAAATAGCTGGACGCATACTTGCCTATAATTGAGGTTCTTTTTTTTTTTTAAAGAAAATATAATTATTTTTGTAAATCGTCTCTGGAAGCGAGGAGTATTTTTAGTTTGTATCTTTTCAGGAAGAGCAAGCTTGGTCTGCATTGTCATGGGATGTTGCTGGGCAAGGCAGAGACTAGGGGGTTTGGGGTAGACCCTGAGGGTTGGGGTGCCTGGTTTTCTGGGATCTCAGGATTGAGCATGCTTTGCTGGATGCTCCTGACTCAAGGGGTGCCTGGGGTCCTGGACCAGGTGGCCTAATTGTGGGACTCCTTCCAGTAGACTGGGCCGAACTTTCCCACAGAAGCTTATTTGCTTGAGAAAATCATCATTTCCAACTGGCCTGTGTTGATCTAAGTTTTGATCATTTCAGTTGCTCTGTGTTGTCATAAACAATATAAAGTTGATTTGTTCTTGGAGGCAGGCTGGGGTGGTGGGTGGATGACTGGGGACACTAGTGAAGGGAAGGTCACACTGGTGGTGAAGTGGGTGTTGGCATGTTGAATGCTAGAAACAACTGTCTTAGGAACAACTTGGTAAATCACTGTGTTCTAATAAAAAATTAAAAAATAAAGAAATAAAAGGTATGCTGGGGCCGGAGCAATAGCACAGTGGGGAGGGAGGGCGTTTGCTTTGCATGTGGCCTACTGGGGTTTGATCCCCAGCATCCTATATGATCCCTTGAGCCTGCCAGGGGTAATTCCAGAGTGCAGAACCAGGAGTAATCCCTGAGTGCCACCACGCCATCTTCCAAATGCCTAAGACTTGAGAGATCTAAGTTTCTGACTTAGATCAGAAACTCATAGGATCAGATGGGGGAAGTGGGGGGCTCTTGTTATTTACTTCTCGTTGTTTTCTGCATTCTCTGCTCTGGGTGTGTGTGTTTTTTTGTACATGCAGACGGCTGTGTGAGAGAGTATATCTGTGTATATGCATGGGAGGATGTATATCTGCATGCCTATGCACACATGTGAGTACATTTGCATGCTTGGTATGGGCTGGGACATGTATGTGTGTGCATTATGTGTCCAAGCATATGAGCATGGTTTCTGGTGTCTGTGTGCACATGGCTGCGCTTGTGTCTGCCCAAGTGTGTGCCTGCATGTGAGTGTAAAGGGGTGCAGGTGGTGTGCTCTGGACACAAGTACATGGACCCACAACATGAGTGTGCATGGGGCCCCTCACTTCAGCTGTCAGTCCATGAAGAAATGCTGGGGTACTTCAGCTCGATTGCCAGGACCCCGAATTCTTTGCCTGCCAGGTGAGGATGTCCATGGTGACTGCCCTTTCTGTAGCTCGGTGGGAAATGCACTATTATCCCTATTCCAGGGATGGGGACACTGAGGTCCAGAATGCCCACTCATGCTCTGGACTCTCTTGATCCTTCAAGCCACCTGTTGCTATGGAGTGAACAGTCCCGGGCCAACTATGTCACTATTATTTTTATTTTATTTTTGGTTTTTGGCCACATCAGAGACACTCAGGGCTCACTCCTAGCTCTGAGCTCAGAAATCACTCCTTATGGTGCTTGGGGGAACCTATGGGATGCCAGGGATTGAACCCACATTGGCTGCATGCAAGGCAAATGCCTTCCCCGCTGTGCTATTGCTCTGGCCCTGGCTGTCATTATTTTTTATCTCTGTCTTTGTGGCCCACATCATGGATGGTGGGGACGTCCTGTCCCCTCAGCCTGGTCCCCTCAGCTTTCCTCTTCCCTCTGGGTCCCTGTGCACATGTTGCTGTCTCAGATTGTCTTTTCTTCCCTAATTAGACTAATAATGAACACAGTATTTCCAGGCCCGGCTCTAAAAGTCAAGTGCAGAATGATGGCTTTCATTTCTCTCTCTCTCTCTCTCTCTCTCTCTCTCTCTCTCTCTCTCTCTCTCTCTCTCTCTCTCTCTCTCTCTCTCTCTCTCTCTCTCTCTCTCTCCTCTCTCCTCTCTCTCTCTCTCTCTCTCTCTCTCTCTCTCTCATACATCTCTTAAGAAGGGATTGGCAAAAAGCAAACAACTAATAACCTATGGATTTACAGAGCGAACCCGTGTGGGCATACCTGGCCTGAGCTTTTCTACCTGGAACCCACTCTCTGCTCCTTTAAGTGGAGACTCTGGCGTGCATGGTATTTCCAGGGCCTGGTTTCATTTATGTCGGAGCCAGGCTCACTATGTGAGAGCCGTCCGCATGCTGGAATTAGTCTTAAGCTCGCTTCTGTGGCGTTGCCAAATTCCATGTTTGTGTTTTATTTAGAATTCTTTTCACGGCCAGCCGAGTCTGTTCCGGCGAACACAGCACGGTCGCGCCCCGTGGAGAAAATAAGCAAGCTTGCGTTTTCCTTGGCAGAAGTCGTGGCCACAATACACTGCGGTCCCGGAGACATTCTTTAAAAGCTATTTTAACCCAGAACAGATGCATAAAGTCGGCACCGGCCTGCCAGTTCCTTTCGTTTTAATTAAAAAATAATTATGGTCTAATAGGATGTTAGTGACACATCGGGATGAACGGGGGTGTGTAGGGTGTAGGGGGGTCGACATTACCTGCCACTTAGAAATGACTGTCACCCCTTTGGCTGGAACAGGACTGGGGGTGGGGACAGCCTGGGAGGGCGAGTTTGAGCTCTAATGGGGGATTGGTGCCATTTGGGGGGATTGTGGAGGGCTGGTATGGGGGGGGCCTGCTCTCGGGTGGTCAGGTGACCTGGTGGGGGACAGAGTGTTACAGAGTATCCCCCTAACCCCACTATCCGTCATCTCTTCTCCAGAGAACCTGTGCAGCGAGGTTCTCCCACAAGTCCTTAGGGGAATTGTGGGTGGGTGGGGGGGAGATGCCCTGACTCCTGGTCCTGGGATTCTTCCTCCACCCCAGCTTCAGAATCTGGTGTTCTTTGGGTTCTGCTGTGGCCTTGGAAGTATTTGTGGGGTAATAGCTGGGGTGGGGACGAGGTGTAGACACGGGTCGTGCTTGGGACAGTCGCCTGCGAGAACATGCCCAGTCTGGGTGCAGTTTTCGTGCCTGTGTGGTTTTTCGTGGTTTGGCCAATTTTGCAGCAACTGAGACCTTTGGTGGTGGGTAGGAGGTGGGTCCCGGACTCCTGTGTGGGGATGGGCCAGCGCTGGGTCCTGGCTGGCTTCGTGGGGTGGAGGGAGTGGCAACTCTACCAATGAGACAGTTTGTAGCTGCTGACGGCTCTGCTGATGGAGTGTTTTTAGGGTCCCCAAGCCTCTGTGTGTTCTCATTCTTGAAAGGGGGAAACACAGGGACTCCAGATGCTGTGGCTTTCTTTCTCTGTCTCTATTTCTCTGCCATTTGTCTCTGTTGTCTCGTCTTATCTCTCTCTGCCATCTCTTTGCCTCTGTCTCTCTGCCATCTCTCTGCACCTGTCTCTGCCATCTGTCCCTGTCTCTGTTTCTTTATTATCCCTAACTGCCATCTCTCTGTTGTCTCTGCCATCTCTGCTTGTCTCTATCTCTGCCATCTCTCTGTCTCTCTGCTATCTCTGCCACTCTTTTTGCTATCTCTATCTCTATTATCTGTTTGTCATCTATTTCTGTCTGTCTCTTCTGTGTCTCTGCTGTCTCTGTCATCTCTTTCTGCCAGCTCTGTCTATCTTTGTCTCACTGCCATTTCTGTCTCTGCCATCTCTTTTTGTCTCTCTGTCATCTCTCTCTGCCATCTCTGTTTCTCTGCCATCTCTGTCTGTCTTTCTCTCTGCTGTCTCTCTCTGCTGTCTCTGCCAGACATCATGACTGGTCACTGGAGGTCAGAGGCTCACCCAGTGTGTTCTTGTGCCCACCCCACAGGTGGGTATCCTCAGATCCCACCCACCAGGCATGCCTGCCTGGCCAGTACCTCCCTCTGCACTGACCACCTCTGCTCTTGTGTGTGTGTGTGTGTGTGTTTGGGTCACACCCGGCAGTGCTCAGGGGCTCAGGGGTTATTCCTGGCTCCATGCTCAGAAATTGCTCCTGGCAGGCACGGGAGACCATATGGGATGCCGGGATTCGAACCAATGACCTTCTGCATGAAAGGCAAACACCTTACCTCCATGCTATCTCTCCGATCCCAATCACCTCTGCTCTTGATGTGCCAACCCCACCTGATGCCCAGAGATGGGCAGAGATGCCCCCAGGCTGAGTAAGTCTCTGCCCCATCCACTGCGATGCCAGGCTTGCCCCATCCCAGCCCATATGAGGTTCCAGGGGTTCCCGGGGGTATTTGTTTGTACTTTTTGGCAGGACTGCTGCTTGTGGTTGGTGGAGTTAAAGTGAATGTTCCCCGGAGCCTGGATTCCTCTGACGGGAGCGTTTCAGTTCCTCTATTAAAAGCCTGAGTCATCCCGGTGCTGTTCCTCGAATTTTTGGATGGGAAACTCAGCGTTTGGCTAATCCCGCCAATTACACCTGATTGCCGAGTAATCCGCCCTGTGCGCCATGGGCTGATTCTGGGGTGCTCTGCCTGCAGCCTCAAGAAGGAGCCAGCTTGGGGCCTTCTGCCCAGTCCCTGCACTCTGCTCTGGGGCTGCCTCCTTTCCTGTGGCTAGTCGGGCTCCTCCTGCAGCTCCTGGATATCTGATTTTGGAGAATGACTCACATACAATGGCAAGGGTGGCCTGTTTGTGTGCGCCTGTGAATGAGGGGCAGATGGGGGTTCCTGGCCCTGGTGCCAAGACTGGGGTCCCCTTTCCCTGGGGGGTTTCCGGCTCAGAGGAGTTTTTGTTCCCAACAAGAATCTGGGCCATCTAATCAGAGAGAGTCTCTCTCATCCCTGGAAGCATCTGATGGCCAAGGTGGGGACTAAGCCAGGGGGATCCCACCTCCTGCTTGAGGCTCAACAACCGGGGAACAGTAAGGCAGGAATACATGAGCCTGGGATGCACCCCCATGGATAGTTCTCTACCCCAAGATACAAACTGGCCCAGGACCCTGGAAGCAGGGGGCAGGACAGATAGGGTGTTGGGGACCAGAAAGTTACTGTCTGGTTCACTTCAAAAGTATGTGGCTTGGGGCTGGAGCCATAGTACTGCAAGGAAGGTTCTTACTTTGCATGTGGCTGACCAGAGTGGGACATCTCATATGGTCCCTTCAACACTGTCAGGAGGGATTCCTGAGTGCAGAGCCAGGAGGAACCTCAACAATCAACAAACAAAAACACTCTGCAAACCCCCCCCCATCTTGCTTGCCCCCAAATGTTGTTGTCTCTGGTGCCTTGGCTGCCACATGAGTTGGGGTGTTCAGTCTGTTGAGTCTCTTCATTCACCGAGCTCTGGGGCTCACTCACTGCTGATAGGAAAAGGGCAAAGCAGAGGATGGTGTGCGTCTGGCTGAGAAAGGTGGTGCTGTGTGTTTTAGGGTTGGAGAGATGGGTTGTCTAGCTGGGGAAGGTGGGTGCTCTGTGTTGTAGGGTGGGAGAGACAGAGAGAGTGTCCAGGTGTTGGATCCTGAATGTACTTTGTGAATTGGGGACTATCGTGTCTTTCTGGGGGTGTGTTTGGGGGCCATAGGGCTGGAGGGAGCTGACCTCACTGACTTTAGGGAAAGCAAAGTTTCCTTCAATGAGCAACAAATGAAGCTCAGGGTGGACAGGAGGAGCCAGGCCTGGAGACCCTGAATTTATTGAATCCCTGAATTCTGGCACATTAAACCAAAGACTGAAAGGGAGAGTTTGAGAAGCTCCAAAAAGAGTTTGAGAAGCCCCCCACCCCCAGTACCAAACTGGATTCCTGCTCAGAGCTCAGGGTCACTACATTGGACTCTTGAGTCTGGAAGGGGTGTATGAGTGTGTGTAAGCTTAGACATTGTGCGTGTGTGTTTGTATGAGAGAACACACATGTATGGGTCCATGCATTGCATGTGCATAGTGTGAGCATGTGGATGTGGTCAGACATTGTGTGAACATCTGAATGAGTTCATGCATCTCGTATAGGTGCATAACCTGTTCATAGTTCACATGTACATAAGTGCATATACATGTATTATCTACACATGTGATCATGTGTGTACATCCACTCATGGTGTATTCATGTGTGTGCTCACTGTAGGCATTCAAACATATGTGTATACATGTATAGGTTCACATATCTTATATGTGAGTACATGTGCCTGAGCTCATGGATTATGTGTGTTTGTGTGCATGAGTTCATTATGTGTATCCATGCACTGCGAGCATTTGTGGGAACATGACTGCATGAGGCCATACATTATGCATATATGTATGTGCATAAATTCATAAGTTGCTTGTATGTGAGGATGTGTGTACATGATAATTGTATGCATGTTGGGGCTGTAAAAAGCACAGCAGGGAGGTTGTTTGCCTTGCACACAGCAGACCCAGGTTTGATTCCCTACATTTTATAAGACCCCCCCAAGCACCACTAGAAGTAATTTCTGAGTGCAGAGCCAAAAGTAACCCCTGACCACTGCCAAGTATGTCTCCCAAAACCCTTTCCCATAGTTGTATTTACACTATGGACACATAGTACATGCTATATATGTATCTTCACATGACACAGTACCATGCACACACCTGCACATATAGCTTACATACTCCTGCACTGGGGCACCCACATAAGCACCCATGTGCTCTGCATGCATGTGCTCACAGGTGCACAAATGAACCTGTGGGAGCAGTGCCTCTCCTTTTCACCCTGAAGTGTTACCTGTGACACACTGTGTGACCCAGGGAACAAGGCAGGTATCCAGGAACAGGATGTGAGGACGTGTGTGGGCACAGGCTGGCCGGAGGGGCCCCCAGCTTCTGGGAAGCAGAAGGGCCTCCCTGCATGACTGTCAGAGGCAGAGTTGGGGCACAGAGGGCCCTGGAGGGGTCTGAGGCCTGGGCTAACTCGGCTGTGTCTCTTTAGTCTGTCTCTGCTAAAGTCTGGGGGGAACTTGTTTCCTGCCCCCTGAAGGTAGTGAGGGGGTGACGTAGCTTGGGGTCACATGGAAGGTTACAGAGAGAGGAGCTCTGAGTGTAAATGTCCCTTTGTTGAGGGGATCGACAACTTCTCCATGGTGACCTGATCTCTCACTTAGGGCTCTAATGTCCTAGGTCTAGACCCCTGCTCAAGTCTAACTGGATCACCCCTGGGCATGCCTAGATTGGATGGGGAACCCCTTAGTTCCTAAGTGGCCCTGCCTCAACCTCCCTCTGATCCCTCGACTTGCCCTCTGCTAACTTTCCTATTTTGCTGGGTCATTGCCCTCTTGCCCCAAGTGACTGTCCGCCTCATCTCCTCATCAGGGATCAGCCTCAAGAGATGGGGTTCTTGGTCCCAGGCCTGGGCTTGGGGGTCCTTGGGGAGCTGGTTCCAGAGGCAGAGCAAAGGGCTAGTCTAGCATGGGGATCAGTTCTTGCTCTGTCCTCCCTGGAGGCCGGTGCTGTGGTAAACACCTGTCAGCATTGGGCCCAGAGCTCGCTCACACACACACACACACACACACACACACACACACACACACACACACACACACACACACACACCACCCCACCCAGAGATGGATAGAAACCCCAGGCCTGGACCCTCCCAGAGCTTCTCTGAGCTCTTCTAGCTTTGAGCTGTTGGGGCCACTAGTTTGCTGTTTTCCCACAGCCTTTCTTCTGTCTGTTTGTCTTGGTTTTCCCAGAAGCTCTGAGCTGTGCCATTTGTCCATAGCCCAAATTTAGCACATGCACCTTTGCAGCCCTGCTTGTGCCCGGTAAACATTACTAATCGATTCTTGCATCCTTCTGAAATGACATTGAGTTGACATTGAGTCTGAAGAACCCCCAGGCTGACCCACTGGCTTATCCTCAGCCCTGGAGAGCCCTTTTAGTTGTTATCCTTGATCTGGCTGTGGGGAAGATGGGTGGGAGGTGGAAAGCTGAGGGCGCTCAGCCCAGCTCTCTGGTTTTGCAGCTGAGACAGGATAGGGAGGCTCTGGTGTGAGGTCCCAAGTGCAGGGGAGGGGACTGGCTGACGCTGCCGGTCACCAGGGCCTTCCCCTCCTCTTCTCGCTGTGCTCTCTGGGGCTCTGGCCCTGGTCTCACCCCAGCAACTGTGTGTGTGTGTAGGGGTGTATGGTGGGTGAGGGGGTGGTCGCTCACAAGAGTGGGTTTGGTGAAGCCCTCTTGCCCCTGGGCACCAGAGACCCGGATGCACTAGGCCCTGTGGGCTGAGACTCACCTCCTCTTCACCTGGCAATGTGCCCCAGCTCACAGACAGCTGGGTGGCCCTGACCTCAGCCCCTGCAGGCTCTGTCATGCAGTCCCCGAGGCTCTCTGGGTTTCCACCCCAGGGCCGTGGCCTGCTAGCCTAGAATTCCCTACTGATGTCAGAGCACCCTACGCTGGGATCAACAAGAAGTGGGGCTGGGGGTCCGGTATAAATTTAGAGAGAGAGAGAAAGAGGATGAGAGAGGAGAGAATCGAGAGAGAGAGAGAGAGAGAGAGAGAGAGAGAGAGAGAGAGAGAGAGAGAGAGAGAGAAAGAGAGAGAGAGATGGAGAGAGATGGAGAAAGATTGAGAGAATGAGAGAGATAAGGGAATGAGAGAATTAGGGAGATAAGGGAATGAGAGAATTAGAGAGATAAGAGAATGAGACAGGGGCCGGAGAGATAGCATGGAGGTAAGGCGTTTGTCTTTCATGCAGAAGGTCATTGGTTCAAATCCCGGCATCCCATATGGTCCCCTGTGCCTGCCAGGAGCAATTTCTGAGCATGGAACCAGGAGTAACCCCTGAGCACTACCGGGTGTGACCCAAAAAAACCACCAAAAAAAAAAAAAAGAGAGAATGAGACAATTAGAGAGATAATTAAAGAGAATTAAAGATATACGATAATGGGGGTGCAGAGAGACAGCATGGAGGTAAGGTGTTTACCTTGCATGCAGAAAGTCTGTGGTTCTAATCCGGGCATACCATATGAGCCTGCCAGGAGTGATTTCTGAGCATAGAGCCAGGAGTAACCCCTGAGCGCTTCTACATGTGACCCCAAAAACAAAAAACAAACAAACAAAAAGATATAAGATAATGTAGAAAGAATGAGAGAATGAGATGAGAGTACAAGAGATAGAGAATGAAAAATAGAGAATGAGATGATTGAGAGAGAAATAGAGTAACAAAGGATGAGACAGATGATGAGAGTGAGCAGGAGTGAGAGAGAAAGAGAAAAAGATCGAGAAAAAGAGAGAGTTCACAAGAGCCTGGTCTCAGCATATACCCTGTAAGAGACACACACTTGGCACAGCTACTGGCTTACCGACCCACCTGCACAGACTCACCTGGGGTAGTTATGCACATCAGGGTTCAGGGCTGTGCCCCGCTGTAGGGTTCATAGGAGAGCTGTTCCCTAGGGCCCCAAGTCCAGGTCACCTCAGTAAAGTCATATTAGACTCCAGACCCATACCTAACAATGCTCAAGGGTTACTCCTGGCTCTGTACTCAGTAATCACTCCTGGCATTGCTCGGGGACTATATGGGATGTTGAAGATCAAACTTGGGTCTGCTTGCTACCTGCAAGGCAACCCCCCCATCTCTCTGACCCTTCTTATTATTGATATCTTTGTCACTTCCATGATAAGGGGACAAGGTAAGACTCCCTCTTTGTGGGGTGGGAGTGTTGGGGGATCCCTAGTGGTGCTCAGGAGCCCAGGGGTCATCCTGGTGGCCAGTGACTTAGCTTAGATCTGAGTACATGGCCTGGGAATGAAGTACCTCTATTTATTTATTTATTTTGTTATTTATTTATTTGGTTTATGGGTCATACCCAGTGGCACTCAGGGGTTATTCCTGGCTCTGCACTCAGAAATCATTCCTGGCAGGCTTGGGGGACTATATGGAATACCAGGGATCAAACCCTGGTCCATTCGGGGGTCAGCCACATGCAAGGCAAACTCCCTACTACTGTGCTATCACTCTGACCCTGCCTCTTTTTATTTTTAATGAATACCTTTAAAAAAATTAAGTCATAGTGAGATACAGTTAAAAGTTGTTCGTGATTGAATTTTAGTCATACAATGTCCAATACCCTTCATCAGGGCACACATTTTCTGCCACCAATGTTCCTGCTTCCCTCCCACCCTCCCCTCTGTCCTCTGGGACAGACATTTTTCCTCTCTCTCTCTCTCTCTCTCTCTCTCTCTCTCTCTCTCTCTCTCTCTCTCTCTCTCTCTCTCTCTCTCTCTCCCTCCCTCCCTCCCTCTCTCTCTCCCCCCCCCTCTCTCTCTCCCTCCCCCTCTCCCCCCCCTCTCTCTCTCCCTCCCCCCTCTCCCCCCCCTCTCTCTCTATCTCTCTCTCTCCCCCTTTTAGACATTGTGGTTTTCAATATTGTTCATGAAGGGGTACCATGCACATCACTTTACCAAATGAGATGCTTTTTTTGGTGGGGGAGTCTCCAGGACCACTTCAAGCTATGTCTGGAGTCTGGTGCTGGGGGTCGAATTCAGGGCCTGTGTGTGTGAATCTTGCACCTAATCACTTGAGCCCACTATGAAATCACTTACTGAGGCCGGAGTGGAGTGGGAGTTCAGGACCCCTACAAACAGGGGTGGGGAGATTATCTGAGTCACCATCTGCAGTAGAGCGCAGAATTTGTCCAGAGCTGCCTGGCTGTGGAGCTAAAGGGACTTTGCTGGGGTTTTCTTTATATTTTCATTGAGCTCCAGAGCCTTCCTGGGACCTGCCCTTTCTCAAAGAGCATCTCCAGATGCAGCTCCACCTCTCTGGGCAGCTTATGGCTGGGTTTGACTATTTCAAATCAATGTTCTTTAAAACATTTTAAAAAATTATATTAAATTGAAACACCAATCTGATGTTGGTAGAAGAGGGGGGACAGGATCAGCTGAGTAGTTCTGTGAGTGGGAGTAGTGGTGTCTGTTGGCATAATGGGCCAGTGCACACACATACACGCAACATGCTAAAATATGCATATAGAGACACACAGACAAACATGTACTATAGACACAACAATACACAAGCCATGCATGCACACACAGACATGCATATATACACACTACACAAATGTACACATAGGCTTGCATATAATACACACATGTGCACACAGGTACAAACTCACACAGACACACATCACACATACACGTTCTCTTGTGGTTCCCATGTGGGGGGGTCTCTACCCCAGACTACCCCCTCTCTGCTTTGTCCCTTAACCACTCTGTCCCTGAGCTCTGACTTCATTCTTCCTGCCTGCTGGGGGCTTTGGTTGGGGCTTTGGTCAGGGATAGAGCTTTGGGCTGGAAGACTCTTGCTCTCTCCTTTTCTTTTTTAATTGAATTTAACTTAATTTTTTTGGTTTTGGGGCCACAGCCAACAGTGCTCAGGGGTTACTCCTGACTGTACTCAGAAATCACTCCTGACAGTCTCAAGGAACCCTATAGGATGCTGGGAATTGAACCCAGTTCGGCCCTGTTGTAAGGCATAATACCCTACCGATGTGCTATTGCTCTGGCCCCTATTTATTTAACTTTTTGGGACCACATCTGGTGGTGCTCAGGTTATTTCTGGATCTGTGCTCAAGAATTACTCCTTGTTGGTGTGGGGGTCCATATGGGATGCCAAGGATCAAACAGGTTTAGCTGCATGAAAGACAAATGCTGCTATGCTCTAGCCTCCTGATTTTTGCTAGCATCATTCCTCAATGTTCCTTTATATGCTAATAGCTTCTGGTTCCTCCATATCAGTGCCCAAGATGGTCCCCCTACCTATAGGTCCCGGTTACCCACCATTTTTTCAGGGATACATGTTTTCTGCCTTCTCTCTGCTGCAGAGGTGGTCACAGTCTGAGAGAGGACAACTCTCCCACTCCAAATCGTGCACACATATGCACTTTGGGTGCTGCAGGGCTGACCCTGGGAAGGCGTGGCAGGAAAAGGGGGGGGGATCACCCTGAGAAATCTTGAGCTTTGTCCACATGTCCTCATAGCTGGTCTGTTGTGAATTTCTTCCCTTTCACCAACTATCAACTATTTAGGAAATTGCTTTTCCCAGCTCCTGGGAAGGAGCTTAGGTGTTTTTTGTTTGTTTGTTTTTGGGCCACACTGGTGACAGTCAGGGGCTATTTCTGGCTCTGTGCTCAGGGATCACTCCTGGCAGGTTGGGGGGCTCCTATGAGATTCTGGGGATCAAATTCAGATAGGCCACGTGCAAGATAAATGAATTCCCTTCCCTGTAATGCTCTGCCCCCCTGAGTTTAGGTATGTTTCTGTTGGCCTGAAATTTGGCTTCAAGGCTCACTCTGGGCATAGGCAGAAAGTTCTAGATTTGTTCTTTTTGGTTTCTTTCTTTTTTTTTGTAGAGTATGGCTAGGGTTGGGAAACACACCAAGCAATGCTTTAAGGATTACCCCTGGCAGTGCTGGGGAACAAAGCCAGGACTCCCTAGCCTGCAGTTTCTAGATCTTGCCCAGCCTGTACCCTGTCCCTAGGACATGCTCAGTGACTGTGTGGGTTTAGTAGTGCTGGGCAGTAAGTAGCAGGACACTTGGCACACTTTTGGGATGAAATCTGGGGGTGGGCAGTATATTCTACGTCCTCTGTACTTTCTTCCCCACACTTTGATCTCTGTACACTGGCAGGTTTACCTTGTGCATGGCCAACCCAGGTTTTATCCCCAGCATCCCATAAGGTTCCCCCAGCACTACCATGAATGATCCCTGAGCAGAGCCAGGAGTCAGCCCTGAGCACAGCTGGACTTTGGGTTCTCAGGAAGTCTGCACCCAGAGACCTCCCAACTTCTCTCCAGGTCCTCCTGCCCTTGGCTGTAGATCCATCCTGGAGGGTGACAGTATACTGTCATCAGAGCACCCTGTCTTGGGTCCCATGGAGCCAGCACCCCTTCTGTTCTGGAACTTTCTGCTGTGGGCTCTGGGCAGGGCCTGGATGTGGAATCCAGGGGGTGATGGTTATGTGGGATGGGGCTGTTTATCTGTAGCAGGTGGACTTGGTTTTGGGGAGGCTGCTCTGAAAGTGGGGGCAGAGCGGTCATTGGACTTTTGTGAGGACCAGAACAGAAGTGATAGCTCAGATGTGTGTGCACGCACACATGTGCAGGGGTAGTGGGTATATCTTAACTGCTCCACAAGTGAAGCAGACTTCTATTTCAGGGGATTGGGGAGCTCGGGTCTGGAAGCAAATGCTGACACAGGAAATAATCCACACAAGATTAAAGAGAATAAAACAGGTTCAGGAAAAATTTACCACCAGCTTTCTACTCACTAGCAAGAGATACCAGCAGGTAGATAGACTAGTTGTGGAAACCAAAACCACAACCAGCTACTTTCTGAGACCTGAGATCTTTATTAGGAAGAAAAAGACCACTCCCTTGGATGGAGAGCAGGTAGGGGTAAGGGACTAATCCAGAGGTACTTCTAGCAAGAAGAATTATCCTGAATAATTCTAACATATGGGTATGTATGTGCATATATCTGTATGTGTATGTGCGGGGGTAGGGGCTGTCTCTTAAAGCTCCCCAAGGAGGTCCTTTGAAGAAATGAAAGTGCAGGGACTGGGAGGCCCTTGGCAATGACCCAACCTGGCTCCTAGTGGGTATTTGATGGTGCAGGGCCGAGTTGGGAAGGACTTTGTATGGGTCTCATTTGCACCCATGCCTCTTCTCCTCTGGGCCACCCTGAACTTTTCCTTGGGGATCAGGCCATAGATTCAGCATGCCGGTTACATCTGAGACTGTCCTGCACACAGGAGATAGGTACCAGCATGTATTCAGAGGGCCCCAGGAGCAAAGGGTATGAGGCAGGCAGGAAACTCTGGTGGACTCCATGGCAAGGTGCCTTGGTGGGGAAAGATGGCATCAGTGTGTGGGGTACTCCTACAGTGTGGCCTTGGAGAAGTCATATCACCTCCCTTATCCGAAAACCAGAGGGAAGGAAGAGGTTGATGATGGGCTGAGGGTGGTAAAGACAGGGATGATGGTGGTATGGATGTTGATGGTGATAGTGGGAACAGTGTTGATGGTGATGATGATGATGATGGTGACATTGATGGTGGACACAGTGATGGTGATGATAACATGGTGTTATTGATGGACACAATTATGGTGGGGATAGTGAACATGGCGGTGGTGCTGATGGGTGATGGTGATGAAGATGGTCATGGCAGTGTTGTCTCATCAAGTTGTCACCAGGCTTAAATTAAGAACTAGGTGTGAATATACCTAGTTTTTAGGGGGAAGAATGTCACATGTATGCCCTGTGTTTGAATTGGTATGTGTGTGTATGTGTGTGTGAGTGTGAGCTTCTCAACTACTGCTCCATTTGTTTGTTTTCCTTAGTTTGGGTTTACACCAGGTGGTGTTCAGGATTCACTCCTGGTGTCAGAGATGGGACCTGGGTCAGTTGTGTGCAAAGGAAGTGCTTTCTCCACTCCCCACTCTGACCATTTGGAAGTCAATGCTGCTTGTTTCTTGGCGTCCTTTACAATCTTGGGCTAGCTCTAGGACTGGACTTTTTTGGCTGGACTTGCTATTCCCTTTGGTGCTCACTGTGGCGTTACTGCCACCCTGCATGAACACTGGGGACCTGCTGAGGTGAGAGTGTTGTCCACTTGTCCTCTGACTGTTTCCTCGTGCAGGCCTTGACCCTCCCACTCCCTTAGGCCAGCACAGTTCAGGCTCCGAAGAAATCAGCTTTAGGGTTGCCTCTGGACTGTAGGAGTCAATCTTGGCATGCAGCTGGGCTCAGAAAATCATGATGAGGGCTGCTCTGTGCCAGGCTTGGAGAGGTGAGATGTGCCTAGACTCTGGCCAAGCCCTCCAGCTAAAACCCTCTTAGTATGCCCAGGAGGCCATGCCTCTATAGGCTGTGGCCAGGCCCTGGGACTGCCAGTGCCTAGGGTCTGGCAGCCTGGCCAGAGCACAAACTTTCAGAGGGCTAGAGCCATAGCACGGTGGGGAGGGCTTTTGCCTTGCATGCAGCTGACTCGGGTTTGATCCTGGTATCCCACAGGGTCCCCCTGAGACCTGCCAGGAGTGATTTCTGAGTGCAGAGCCAGGAACACTACTGGGTATGACCTAAAAAAAACAAAAAAAAACAAAAGTTGGGGGAGAACTTTCCTGAATCAAAGTGCAAACTCTCCCTCTGGGTACCCAATTCCTGACACTCATTAGAGATGCATTTGCTGAGTAGGATGGCCAGATGCCAAGGGGGGATCCAACCAGCTTGATCCCTACTCAGTGCATGCTGTGGGTGCCACCAGGGTGGAGAGCTAGGAAAGAGGTGGTGAGGATGGTGGGGGCTCTGTCCACGACGAGGGCCCAGAATTCCTGGACATTTCTGGGTGCCCCTCCTGGTTCCCGATGCTCCGTGCATACACATCAACTCATGATGTGGAAGGATGGAAGGAGCATCACTGTTCCATGGACCGATTCGGCCCTTTTCAAGCGAGAGCCGAGAAAGTCAGGGGGAGCTATTCCACAAGAAATAGACTCTCCTTTCCGAGCACTGGGGGAAACAGAACTGGCGAGGGTTATTTCTTTTTCCCCTTCCCAGGCACTCTGTATTATTAAGACACTCTGTCTTATAAGGGATGTTGGATAATTAATCCTATGGTGAGGCCATAGCAACAAGCCTTCGGATATATTTAAATAATGAGGCAGCGCTTGAATGTGGTCCCGTAAAAAATCCTTGGGAGCCCGTGACACAGAGAGGAGACAGGAGCTGGATTGATTCAAATGTGGTTCACCCCTCCTTCTGTGAAAAGGGCCTTTTTGTTTTCTGTACACACATGTGCGCACACACACACACACACACACACACACACACACACACACACACACACACACACACACACACACACACACACACACACACACAGTATCTAGCCAGAACCCTGCTAAGTCATTTTCCCTTTTCAATCGAAAAGAATCAATTATGCCTCGGGGTGGCTTTCTAAAACTCCACATTTGAGTGTGTGATTTGGTTGGTCTTGGGAGCGCTCCACACAATTGGGGAGCGGGTGTGTGTGTGTGGGGTAAAACAAAGGACTTCTTTCCCCAATCTCGGGGCACCCGTGTGGACTCCCAGAGGCTGACAATATCGACAGCCATCAGGAATGTCTCCGCTGTGGAAATTTTGCCTCTAATTCAAACTGGGCAAGGTAAACCCAGTTTCAGGGCTGTGTGCGCAGTAATTGCAATAATTTAATTTAGCTATTTAACCTGTAATTCAGTGGTATTTATTAAGGAGCACGGGAGAAAATGAGGCCATTAGGAGCCAGAGATGAATACATTGAAATGAAAATGAACACTTCTAACGACCAGTTGACCTTCGGTTTGTAGCGGTTTTTATTAGGCTGGTCACGGTAATTACCAGGCCGTGAATGGGGGAGGAAAGGGAATAATTCTGTAATGAACATTTTTATTCATTATCTCGCATTTTCAGCAAGTGGATAAGTATCGTGCAAAAGGGTGTTGGTGATGTGCTCTTGTCTCTGTTTGTTTTTCTAAAAAAAAATAATAACAGGCTGCGGCCTTGAGCTTGGTGGTGCGACACAGGCTTGGAGCTGGCATTGTACAGTTGAAGATTTGTGTCCTGGGGTGTTACCGGGGTTGGGGCGTGCTTTGGGGGTGCAAACCTCTGAGGTCCAGGGGGATATGCAGCTAGTTTTCTTGATGTGTGTTGGACTGGGTACGGCTGAGGCAGGGTAAGTTATAAACAGGGTTTGGGTTTGGAACTGGGACCAGGCCTTCTGCACCCAAGCCAGAAGAATTTGCTACAACTTGGGGTGCAGGTCATGCAGGAGAGACCTGTGGATCTGGTCTGAGGTGACTCGGAGCAGTTCAGAGGATCATTTCTCTGGGGAGAAAGACAGTGTGGATAATCCAGCAGTCAGCCTGTGTGGCAGGGACATGGCAGAATTAACGTGCAATTTGGGACTGAATGACAGCTAGTTTGACTTTCCTCGTCTCCTGCTCTGTCCCTTCAAAATCTCTCTCGAGTCAGGGACACTGGGCATGGGACTTGTGCTGGAATTAAATGCATAGAGAAGAAACCATGATTCTCTATCTTGGCAGCCACAGTAGTTCAAGAAAAAAAATACTTATTTTTAAAAACTACTTTTCTCAAGAAGCAAGTGGGTCAGAAGCCATGGCTGCCAGCTAGTTGTGTTTCTAAATCAAAAGGTAAAGTTTGGTCTGGAAGGGGGTAAGGGGCTTTCTTCCCAGGCACCCCGGAGGTGTAGTGTAGGCTCTGCCTAGCACTGATGCTGGTGGGCCCTCTCTGCACATTTGGGGACCTCCTTCAACTGGGGGCCATGAAGCCAGACTTCCTGGGGTTGGGAGCTTGTGGTCCAGAAGTGGCATTTAGTGAGGACCGCCCTGTCCCTCTCATGGAGCACTCATGAGTTGGTGACGGAGTTTCTGCCTCTGCCTCATACCTCTCACCCCAATGGAAGAGGTCATTTTTGCTCCCAAAGAATTTGCAAGAATCAGAAGTTCTTCACGTAATTAGGAAGAGTGACTGTGTGTGAATATACATGATTGTGTGTTGCACGAGTTGTATGAAGGTACGTGTGTGAGTGTGTGAATGAGCGTGAGTGCATGCATGGCTTTGTGTGAGCATGTATAGATGCATGCATACGAGTGTACATGCCAGTGTGATTGAGTGCATATGTGTATGTGGACATGCATGTGTGTAAGTGTGAATGAGTGTGAGTGCCTGCATGCATGACTTTGTGTGAGTATGTGTACAGGCATGTGTGTGAGAGTGTCTGTGTGAGTGCAGGAGTGTCTGTGAGAGTGTACGTGTGTCTTGGTGCTTTCCAAAGAATCTTATCCCTTGAGCTCTAGATGGCTCTCACTTCTTTCCTGAGTGCCTTCACTCACTTTCTGACCCCCAAACCTTCTTAGACACTGAATCTATAGACAAAATGCTTCTCTTCCACTTCTGAGTGTCCCAATGTCACTGGTCATTGACAAGAAGGGTCATGACTTTCTTCTGAGTAGGGGTGTCTGCACCCCACTTGGCATCCTGACTCAGGTGCCAGCTACAAGATGGGTAGGGAAGTTTCCTCTGTATGGCATTACCAGCACACCAAGATCTCCAGGTAATCCTCAGCCTGACCCCAGTGGCTGGCTTCCTTCCTTCCTTCCTTCCTTCCTTCCTTCCTTCCTTCCTTCCTTCCTTCCTTCCTTCCTTCCTTCCTTCCTTCCTTCCTTCCTTCCTTCCTTCCTTCCTCCCTCCCTCCCTCCCTTCCCTCCCTCCCTCCCTCCCTCCCTCCCTCCCTCCCTCCCTCCCTCCCTCCCCTCCCTCCCTCCCTCCCTCCCTCCCTTCCCTCCCTCCCTCCCTCCCTCCCTCCCTCCCTTGTTCATTCCTCCCTCCCTCCACTCCCTCCCTCCCTTCCTTCTCCCTCCTTTCCTCCCTTCCTTCCTTCCTTCCTTCCTTCCTTCCTTCCTTCCTTCCTTCCTTCCTTCCTCCTTCCTTCTTTCTTTTCTTTCTTTCTTTCTTTCTTTCTTTCTTTCTTTCTTTCTTTCTTTCTTTCTTTCTTTCTTTCTTTCTTTCTTTCTTTCTTTCTTTCTTTCTTTCTTTCTTTCTTTCTTTCTTTCTTTCTTTCTTTCTTTCTTTCTTTCTTCTTTCTTTCTCCCTCTCTCCCTCTCCTTCCCTCCCTCCCTCCTTCCCTCCCTCCCTCCTTCCTTCCTTCCTTCCTTCCTTCCTTCCTTCCTTCCTTCCTTCCTTCCTTCCTTCCTTCCTTCCTTCCTTCCTTTCTTCCTTCCTTCCCAGGCTTTCTTTTCTTCTTTTTTCTTTTCTTTTCTTTTCTTTTCTTTTCTTTTCTTTTCTTTTCTTTTCTTTTCTTTTCTTTTCTTTTCTTTTCTTTTCTTTCTGCAACACCTGGGCACTGCTCAGGGCTTACTCCTGGATCTGCACTCAGGAAGCACTCTGGCAGCATTTGGGGGATCATATGGGATGCCAGAGATCTGAGATCAGATTTGCTTGGCTCTTTGTAAGGCAGTTGCCCTCCTCACTGTCCTATTGATCCTTTCACATGTCATGGGGACAGTCCAGCTGGGCCTCTCTCTAAAGCTGACCTGCCACAAGATAGGAGGTGTCAGAAGAAGATCAAGGCATGCCTGAATGGAGGAGCCAGGCCCCATGCCCCTTTTTTGTGGAGTTGGCCACACCTAGTTCTTCTTGAGGGCACCTCCAGATGTGGCATTTTCCCCCGCTTCTTACAGGAATGAGACTACCACATGCAAGACAAGCATATTAACTGGTATTTGATCTCTCTCCAGCCTCCCACTTCTCAGTTTTTTTTGGGTTGTTCAGTTTCAGGTCATACTCAGCAGTGCCCAGGCCTCTCCTGGCTCTGCACTCTGACATCACTCCTAGTGGACTTAGAGGAACCAAAAGGGGTGTTGGGATTCGAACAAGGTCAGCTGCATGCAAGGTCAGTGCTTTACTTAACCTGTGTTTAAGCAAGTCCCCCACTTCATTTTTAAAAGACAAAGGGGATGCCCTGGGTCTCATTCTCAAAGCCCCCATGGGCAGTTCACCATGGATGCTGCCTTGAGGAGGAACTTTGGACCAAGCTCTTTGCCTGGTTGCCTGGTTACAGGATTATCTGTCGCTAGTTTCCCTGATGGGGTTTGGCCAGGGAAGGTGGGAAAGTGTGGCTGCGCTGGGGTGCAATGAGAACCACCGATCCTATCTGGCTCCTGTGTCTCCGCCGCCGCCGGACAGCCCCACTGACCAGCTGCCCTGGGAGCCGTTGAACGCTGGAGCTTCTGATGCGTGAATGGAGCCTGGGAAATGTGCCAGGCCCTGGCTTGGAGCTTCTTCATCATTTATTAGCCCCGAGTTGTAATTGTTTCCCGACTTCTCTGCAGATATTTATCGGGGAGGAACTTTCACTGCGGGCTGGGTGGTGGGGCCTGGCAGTGCCTTGGCTGTGGGTGCCTGGAGGGTGGATGGGTTGGTCTGGCAGGTGTGGGTCAACCCAGGCTCGTGCTGGTGTGCCAGCTGGCCCCTCATTTGTGTGTAAACTATTGGAGCCTCATATAGTTGGAATCAAGGTGCACATGGGCACGTTTCTGAGCCCCAGATTCTCCCCTTAGAACCCAAGGGTCCAAGACCCTTAGGAGAAACCCATAGGGTGGGAAGTGCCATAGAGTGTCATGCCAGGTCTGAGGGTGGTGGTGAAGAAAGGTCCTAGGCTAAGAAATGCTGATGTCAGTTCACTTATTATTTTTGTTTATTGTTGGGATTTGGGGCCACACCCGGAAGTACTCGGGGGTTACTCCTGGTTCTGTGCTTAGAAATTATTCCTGTCGGGCTTAGGTGACCCTTTGGGATTTCGGAAATTAAACTCGGGTTGACGAAGTGCAAAGCAAATGCCTTCTCTGCTGTGCTATATGTCCTCCAAATGATGTCAACCTCTTGTCTACTGCACCTGGATGTCATTTGTGGAACTGAGGACTAGGGGCCCTGAAAGAGGCATGGGGAATATTGGGGAGCTGTGGGGAGCTTCTCCTCCAGAAAAAGCTGGGGGGGTCTCATACATAATCTAGGCAGGTGCTCGTGATGGCCCGGGGAGGCCCCCCACCAGAGGCCAGTTCTGAAATAGGAGTCAGCTTCTTCCACCCTGTGTGGCCTCAGGTTAACCTTTCTCTGTGCCTCAGTTTCCCTAGCTGGCTCTATTTTCTTTCCTTGGGTATCAGGACCCCTTAAGTCATGTTTAAGACAAACTGATGAGGGTCAGTAACCTCAGGTATCTTGGTCTGGGAGCTACAGTAAGGGGGATCCTCTGTGCTACCCACTTAGGACTGTGGCCAAACTCACCCAGCCTTGATTTTCAACTCCTTCCCCGGTCTCCAGAATTTTTCAGCTTCACTTTCCTGCTGACATGTCTGAGGAAGATACAGTTGCTGAATACTCAATCGGGAACACCCCCCTATTCAGCACTCCCAATTCAAAACGGAATGCCATGGAGGCCGTCCACTGCTGTGGGTACACAAAGTGGCACTGGACAAGGTCTCTAGGTTCCTGATGGGAGGAGGCAGGATAGCTGAGACTCTGGTCATGACCCAAGTTGTGACCTCAGCCCTCCAGTTTATGCCGGATGTTCTGCTTCTGGACTCCTGCTACTTTGGCTTTCTGGGACCCTGTGAGTCACTTTCTGATCCTTGCTTGTCTTGGGGTACCATTTCTGGCCATCAGCATGTTCTGGAGGAGATGCCCAGCCTGCCCAGCCCTGGGTACCTCCCTGCACTTATAGCAGTTTCCCCTACCCCATGTGGGGGAACATGATGATGAGAACAGATGCCTGAACCTCCCTGGTTAGGGACTTGTGAGGGGACAGCAGTTGGAAAGGGGGACAGAACCGTCCCTTTCATTAGTCATTTGCCTCTTTAGGGCTAAACACTTATCTTGGTTTGAGGGTTTTCAACAGAGAGTGGGGCATCCAATCTCAGGCTGGATTCTGAGTTGGGCCTTGCAGAATACTGCCGTTATCTGCAAATTACTGCAGTTATCTGCAAGGTTGCCTGCTGCTTGGCTACTGCTAAGAAGGGAAACGGGTGAAACCACGCTGCCTCAATGGTCATGGTGGGAACTTCTGTTCTCAATGGGGGTGTCTAATGAGTGTTTGCATGTAGATTTCTCTGCACTTTGTTTCAGTGATCTGGGATCACGTGTTTGTGTGTGTGTGTGTGTGTGTGTGTGTATTTTTACAGAGGAGAAAAAGGGAGAGAAGAGGGCAGAGGTAGGATGAGGAGAAGAAGAGGAAGAGGAGAGGAGAAAGGTGAGAGAAGAAGAGAGGAGAAGAGAAAGGATGGACGAGGTGGGGTCGTCCTTCTGCAGCCGGAATCTGTTCTCTGGTACCTTGTGTTGTGCCGAATTGTTGGTGATTACTCCCCCAGAAAATAAGGTTCTTTTTTTTTTTTTTCACTTGCTTTTAACTTTCTGCCCTTGGCATCTGTTCCAGGCTCTGTGGACGAACTAGCCTGCGTTCTGACAATGGGCTCAAGCAAACCCTTATTGAAAAGCATTCTCAACTTAATTACATTTCCTTCTTCTGGAAGCTATTTTAATTTTTTTTATAATCACATGTTAATTGTGTATTAGCGGGGCCTTTCTGATTAGTTGAAAACATAATGAAACCTTTGTAAACAACACAGAGAGAAAGAAAGAGGAGCGTGTGAGGCCGGGACAGCGGGGACGAGCCAGCTTGGAGCAGCTTGAACAACCACGTGACTGATGCCAGGGTGCGGGTTGTAAGGGTGCGGTACCTGTAAGGCCCAGTTTGAGGGATGGATCCCTGGAGACAGAGAAGACAGGGATTGACTGCTGAGCCAATAGGGTGTGGGCTCGGGGTGGTCCTGCTGTGCTTGGGATTCCTGAGATCCCTGCTGTCATGTGTGCTTCACTGATCTATCCATTCAACTGTGCATCCACCGAATCATTCATCAATCCAGATACCCATCCATTTATCCATCCATCCATCCATCCATCCATCCATCCATCCATCCATCCATCCATCCATCCATCCATCCATCTATCCATCCACATACTCACCCATCCATCCATTCACATACTTATCCATTTATCCAACTGTGCACCCATCCACCCACAAACCCTCCATCCATCCATATACCCATCCTTCACCCATCCATCCATCCATATACCCATCCTTCACCCACCTACCTATCCATCCATCTATCCATGTATCCATATATCCATTGATCCACACAACTATCTTTCCATCCATCCATCATCCATCCATCCATCTCTTCATCTTTCCATCTGAGCATCTATCCATCTACACACGAGTACATTCATTCATCTCTCCCTCCATCTCTCCATACCTTTTTCCATCCATTCATCCATTCATGTACCCATCTATAATGCATTTATGTAGTCCTGCATTTATTAATATTTATTAATGAGTCCACTCATGTATACATGCATTCATGCATCCATTCACCCTACACATCAGCATATTCATATAGTAATGTATGCATCCATCCATTCATCTGTCCATCCACCCATCCATCCACCCACCCATCCATCCACCATCCATCCATCCTTCCATTTATCCATGATCTACTCATTCATCTAGCCACATACCCATACATCCATTCATCTATAATGCATGCATGTACCTATTGTTCATTTATTAATGAATTAATTTATGTGTGCATGCATTTACCTATCATCATGTATGGATTCATGTCTTCATCCATACATATATCAATTGATCTATGCATTCATCCACAAACCTACCCAATCATTCACCCATCCATCACCCATGCAGGTTTTCAACCTCCATCTACTCATTCATGCAGGCACCCATTTATATCATGCATGCATGTGTCCACACTCAGCCATGCTTTCCTGCATTCATGTATCTATTTTCACATGCACCTATTCATGCAAGCATGCATCTACCCACCCATTTGTCTTTTAGTATTCACTCATTCATTCATTCATCCATCCATATCCTTATTTCTGTGTTCATTGATTCATTTACTCATTCACTCTTTCAGTCATCCACTCATTCATTTATTCTCATCTCTTTTATTTATTTTTTTTTTGGAGGAGATAATGCTCCCAAGCACTTGCTCAGGGGAGCAGTGACCGCTCTGGCGCTACTTGGTGAACAAGGCAAGCTAGTTCAGATCCAGATAATTCTGTGGTGCCAGGAATCGAATCCCGGTCTGGCACAGCCCTAGGATGATCTATCTCCTCCTGTCTTCCTCATTGTACTGTTCCTTAGTTTCCAGGCTGAGCACTTACAGAACCACTGTTCTTTCCAGGCATGTGCCAAAGCCTGGCTGGTCTTCCCTTTGGAGACAGCAAGCTGCAGCTGGGAATCGGGTTTCTTTGTGCACATTGAGCCAAAGCTGGCAGGAGAACCGCTCGGTGGGCTCTGGGGCCCGCCCAGGCCTGATTCTGAACCTGCCTTTTTCCCAGTTCCACTTGCATCAGCTCCGGGGGTAGGCGGTCCGCATGTCTGCAGACCCGAGTGCGTGCTCTCCCGCTCTTGTTCACACCGTGTGTGCACGCGTTTCTGCGTGTGCTGATGTCTCTGTATCTAAGTCTAGCATCCCCTTCATGTCCATGTACTGACATCAGAGCGCGTGCTCTCTTCCTGAAAGCACCCATCCGCTTTACAATCTCTCTTGTGGAGAGAGAAAAGGGGTCTCCTTCTCCCCTTCAAACTTTTTTCTGACCCCCCCTTTCCAGGGCAGGCAGGAGCAGGGGAGGGTGTTGATGTTCCAGGGGCCATTATTGGGGAGCGTGGCTGGCGCGCTTCAGGGGCCAGGACTACTGTGCTGTGCACGCTCTCTCCAGCACCAGGCTGGCCGCTTGGAAAGCGTTGCCAAGAACACGCTGTGAAGAGCGGCCAAGTCAAACACGAGCATTCCGGCCAGTGCAGCCGGCTGGCTTCTGCAGGGAGAGGAGAAAAAACAAACCCAAACCCAAACTTAAACCAAACCAAACCAAACTTACACCCACCCCCCCCCCCAGCCAAAAACCGGACTTTCTGATTGTGAATATTTCTGCAACCAAGAATTCGTCCAGCGATTGTGCTAAAAATATTCTGAAGCCTCTCCAAGACCTCTGCAATGCCCTTTTCATTGTACTTGGCTGAAATGCCCCTAGATCCCAGGGGCTGAAATAAAGGGCTGAAGCTTGTGTGGTCACATCCTGCGCCCTCCTGACCCTGATCACTCCACGGCGGCCTCCCAGCACCGCTACTGTTGTGGAAGAGAGTGGCGGGCAGAGCAGAAATCTGTGATTGGATCGCGATGATTTCAGGAAGTTCTATTTGACGTTTCAGCCGCAGCAAAACTTGACTTTAGGGCAAGTCTTTTGGTTGATCTGCCCAGGGAAGGGCAGGGGTGGGTGTCGGCCGGCAGGGTAGGGATGCATACTTCTGCCCTCCTGTATGCCCGGTGGAGTCCTAAAGTCTCAGCACCACTTGATTCCAGTACCCAAGGGTCCTTTCAATTATGTCATGAGCCGGAACACCCATTGCTTCTTCACTACCCAGACTGCACCCTGCAGAACCTTCCTACCATCCTCGTTCCTCTCTCACACTCTCCCCCTGTCTCACTCTCCCTCGTTTCTCCTGGAACCCGCTCTGTTCTGTAGCTGCAGCTACTGGCACAGCAGGACTGACCTAAAGGATTCCCCAATTTCTGTCTTCCAGCCCTGATACCCTCTCCTTGCCAACGATACCCCACCTCCCATTGTGGCCATCCAAAATGTCTCGGGACGTGGCCAGGAGATACCCCTACAGACAACCACTGGTCGAGCTCTGCTTCCAAGCTGGCCGTCAGCACTCCCAGAAATGCTCCTGTGGAGTATTAATACCTATTTTTAGGTTTCCGAGTCATTAGTAATAACAGGGTGGACTCCAAGACCTTAGACTTTGAGATGGAATTTCCACAGCTGAATTTTGACCCTCAAAGTATATTGGCAGATGGAGTCCCAGGATGATCTGGGAGGGGGCATGTGGGCGTGGTTCCTGTGGAGTGGGCTCTGGGTCTCTGCCGGGCTGTGGTGTAGGAGTCCAGAGTCTGTGGATAGGATTCAAATGTGCAGATATATTTTCTTCGGAAGCATGTGTCTCACTGAGCATCTCAGACTGTTCTGCTAGAGTTGCTTTGCTGAAAGTTTTGTGGGTGGCTGGACAGTTTTGAGACAGATACTTTTTTCATGTGTGGGGCCCTGGCATGTAATGGTGTTCTCATGTTCTTCCTTTCTCACTCAGTCCCTTCCTCCCTCCTCCTTCCCTCCTTCTTTTCCTCCCTCTCTCCTTCCCTCCCTCCTTCCCTCCCTCCTCCCTTCCTCCCTTCCTCCCTCCCTGCCTCCCTCCCTCCCTCCCTCCCTCCCTCCCTCCCTTCCTTCCTTCCTTCCTTCCTTCCTTCCTTCCTTCCTTCCTTCCTTCCTTCCTTCCTTCCTTCCTTCCTTCCTTCCTTCTTTCCTTCCTTCCTTCCTTCCTTCCTTCCTTCCTTCCTTCCTTCCTTCCTTCCTTCCTTCCTTCCTTCCTCTGTCCTTTCCTTTCTTTCTTTTCTTCCTTCCTCTCTTCCCCTTCCTTCTTTTTTCTTCCTTCTCCCCTCCCTTCCTTCCCCCAGTCTTCCTATACTTCCTTTTCTCCTCCCTCTCTCCCTTCTTTATTTCCTTCTTTCCTCCTCTTCTTCCACCCTTCCTTTCTTCTTCCATCCTTTCCTTTCTTTCTTCCTACCTCCCTGCCTTCTTCCCTCCTTCCCTTCCTCCTTTCTTTTCTTCTTTCTCCTTTTCTTTCTCCCTCCAGTCCTATACTTCCTTCTTTTCTTCCTCCCTTCCTTCTTTCTTTTATTCTTTTCTCCTTTTCTTCTATACTTCCTTCCCTCCTTCCTTTATTCCTCTCTTCCTTCCTCCTTCCCCTTCCCTCCTTCCTTCTTACCTTCCTTCCTCCCTCCCTTCTTTCCTTCATCCTTCCCTCCTTCCCTCCCTTCTTTCCTTTCTTCCTTTTTCTTCCCTCCCTCTCTTTCTTCCTCTCTACCTCTCTTTCTCCTTCCTTTCTTTCCTCATTTCCTTTCTCTTTTCCTTCTACCCTCTCCCTCCTTTCCTTTGTTCTTTCACTCCTTCCTCCTTTCTTTCCTTTCTTCTTCCTTCCTCCTTTCTTTCCATCTTCCCTTCTTTCTTTCCTCCCTTTGCTTCCTCCCTCCCTCCTTCCTTCCCTCCTTTCTTCTATTCCTCCTTCCCTCCTTCCTTCTTTCCTCCTCCCTTTCCTCCTCCCTTCTCCCTCCCTTCTTCCTCCCTTCTCCCTCCCTCCCTCCCTCCGTCCCCCTCCCTCCCTCCATCCCTTCCTCCTTTCCTTCCTTCCTTCCTTCCTTCCTTCCTTCCTTCCTTCCTTCCTTCCTTCCTTCCTTCCTTCCTTCCTTCCTTCCTTCCTTCCTTCCTTCCTTCCTTCCTTCCTTCCTTCCTTCCTTCCTTCCTTCCTTCCTTCCTCTCTCTCTTCCTCCCTACCTCTTCCCCTGCCTCTTTTCCTTCATCCCGTCCTTGCACAGGAACCCATTCCAGAATTCTGTTCTGTGCCTCAGTGCTGACTCACTCTTGGGGCATCCTAGAGATTGAGTCCAGTTATTTCTTCACCCACCTGGGTGGGTCCTGGGGCTGGAGTTCAGCAGGCTTTGTGCTGGGCCAAGAGGCTCTTTGCGGCTCGGCCACACCTTTGCTTCTGCTGTGCCTCACCTTGGCCTGGACTGGCATGTGGAAAACTCTGGCCTCTGCTTTCCCAGGACCTGGAACCTTGGATTTAGGCAGTCAAGTGGAGTGTATGGCTGGGGCCTCCTGGCCCCAGATAGTTCAGTTTGGGGTTCACCTCTGCTGTGACTTTTCCTCCCTCCACCCCTGCCCCCATCACCTCCTTTTCCCTTACCCTGGCCCCATTATTGCTTTCCTGGGCCAATGGGAGCTTTTGAGAATCAGCTTTTGGGGCATGAGAACAGCATGCCTGGCCTCTGCAGGTGACACCCAGGGTGCCTTCCAGTGGCAGGGACCCTGCTGTGCATCCCTGCATTTTTCCAGGGCACCTGTGTACAATTTGGGGTATCAGGTCCCCTTTCTTCATAGCCCCCCCAATGCCTGCCCAGCCTGAGTCCCCGGATGCAGTCATGCTGGGCTGCCTGGCAGCCTTGGCAGGAGCCGGAAGTCTGGGCACCGAGTGGGCCTGGCGAAGGGGCCTGGCCTGGCGGTCTCTCCGCCACAGGCGGGGTGGAGCGAGCTGGCACCAGGGCTCAGGGAAGGCTGCAGAAGTGCCGCGGGTTTTTCATATGGAAATGTGAAATAATGGGGTGATTAAATAGAGCTGTATATTAAAGTACATCTGACATTAGAATTACCATAATGTGCTGTAGCCTTAGGCTGAGTCCTTTATTGCCATCTGCGTCGGGCCCCCAATCCCCCGGGGAAGCGCTAAAATATTCTGAATAAACTCAGCTCGACTTCTTATTGAGAGTAAAATACCATTTGTGGCACGTCGTATTGATTCGTCTTAATTGTGGTGCAGAAAAGAACATTCAGGCGCTGATGACTTTTGTGCTCGGTGACAAGCTGGCTGGAGTCGCTCGGAGCTGTTGCAGTTGGTTAACCTGGTAGTCGGGCGACAGGAGCTGGGTGCCACCCCAGGGCGGCACAGCTGGGGCCCTGCCAGCCCGGCCTCTGCCCTCCCGTGGAGAGAAGTCCCCAGCTCAGGGACCCTAAAAAAAGTCCAGCCACTCCCCCTTCCTGCCATCTTGGCCCTACTTTTTCCTCCTGGGGTGAATGTGGCTGGAGTTTGCCCCCTCAGACAGGCAGGCTGCACAAGCCAGGAAGCAAAGTTCTGAAAAGCAACAATAACAACAACAATAAAGACCCCAAAAGACCCCACTGGACAGGTGAGCCCAGCCCAGCTGTTGGGCGTTTCAGGAGGAATTTCAGGGCCTTTTAAGGCCCTGGTCAGTGGCTGAAGTCTTGGGGGGAGGTAGTACCCTCTAGATAAGTGAGTTGTCAGAGGGAGCCAGAGTCCTTGGTGCGCCCATCACTGCTCCCCCCTTTGCAAGCTTTTCCCCCATAATTGCCTATGATTATGCACAATTTAAATATTCAAACATGCCCCACCAACCTTGGGCTAGCCAGGTTTTTATTACAGATTCAGAACCAGGGAATAACCTTTAACTTCAGAGACAAATGAGCCAAATTTACAAGTGCTTGTGCGCAGCTTTCCTGTTTTATCCCTCCCCGCGGACTGAGCACTTTCACGCTGCCACCGCCGCCACTCCGTGCTGCGTCCATTTATTACCACTCGTTTGTGGCGGCCAGTAATGAGTCTCCACGCATCGGCCCTGACCTCGAGAGAGAGAGCTCGACGTGGAGGCTCCGCAGAACGCCAATTATCCTCTCAGAACGAAGTGTCCGCACACTGACAAGAGGGCAGGAGCTCCGACCATCCTTCTGGGGATGCAGTGGGTAGATTGGGGTGGATTGCAGAGAAGGCAAGAAGGGCGTAGGCTGGTGTTGGGAGGAACAGATGATGGAGAAGGGATATATTCGGAGTCACTCTTTCCAGACCCTGTTGGCTTGCTGGGCTCTGCAGGGAAGCTGAGTTTTACACACCAAACTCTGCACACATGCGTGCACCTATGTATATGTGCTAGCAGCTTTGGGACTAGCCAGTTTTTATTACAGGTGAAAAGAAGTATTTCACTTTTCTTGTCTGTTTATTTCTTCATGTGCTTCAAATTTTTTTGGGGGGGGGAGGCCACACCCAGTGGTACTCAGAGCTTACTCTTGGCTCTGCACTCAGAAATTGCTCCTGACAGTCTCAGGGGACCATATGGGAAGTTGGGGATTTAACTGAGGTCTGTCCTGAGTTGGCCGCATAAAAGGCAAATGCCCTACTGCTGTGTTATTGCTCTGGCCCCCAAATTTTCCACTGAAGTGATGAAGATGGGCCAGAGAGAGTCCAGAGGGTTGAACTTGCCTTGTATGCTGCCAGTCCCAGTTTGAATACCTATGGTCTCCTAAACCCTGATCAGAATCATCCTTGAGCACAGAACCAGGAGCAAGCCCTGTGCACCAATAGTTACAGACATGGCCCTACAACCCTAAAAACAATTGGATAAAGGTTGGTTTGTCTTCTCTGTTTATTTTATTTTTTTGTTTTTGTTTTTCTTTTTGGTTTTTGGGTCACACCTGGCAGCGCTCAGGGGGTTACTTCTGGCTCTACACTCAGAAGTCACTCCTGGCAGGCTCAGGGGACCATATGGGATGCCGGGATTCGAACCACCATCCTTCTGCATGCACGGCAAACACCTTACCTCCATGCTATCTCTCCGGCCCCTTCTCTGTTCTTTTGTGGCTTCCTCAAGTCCTGTGCTGAGACTTCTAGAATCCTTTGGGCAGTCTGATATCGAGGGGAGGGTGGTGTGAAAAAAGGGAAGAAAACTTGGTTTGAGTCCCTGGAGCCCACAGGAACAGGGTAGGGTGTGGGGTGCATACAGGGGCCCCAATCCAACAAGATACTGGTTTTGGATCAGACAACCTACTTCCTGGGGTCCAACGCCTTAACAGGATTGAGTGGGAGAAGTCAAAGGAGTCTTGGTGGTGGGGAACCGGAAGATCTTGCTGTGTGTGAAAAGTCTCTGTGCATGCATGTATGACCTCAGCTCTGCCATCGGACTTAAACGAGGCTTGTTATTGCCATACCAGGTCCTGTGGTCAGCCTTGCCCTACACCGCGTCAGGGCTGAGGAGCTGTTTCATAAGCCACAAATGACACACGTGGCCAACCACAGACATGAGTTGAAATTGAGACTGTTGAGGGGAAGGTAGGGTGTAGGCAGGGCACCTGGGGCCTGCAGCTGCCATTTAAGCTTAAGACTGCTTTTCCGTTGAGAGCCTGGAGCATCCTTATCTTGAAGGTGCATCTCTGGCCCAGCATGTTCAGATGAGACAAGGCAACTCCTGCCTTTTGATGACCTAAAGTTTTCTTGTCCCCAACAGCTCTTGGCTTTAATAAACCTTGAGTGTGAGCCTGATACCTCCCCTGCCAACCATTTTGAAGGGATGGTTTGGATCATACGCAGGAGTTTTCAGGATTCTTGACTCTGGACTCGGAAGTTACTCCTGATAAGGTTGTAGGACCATGTGAAATGCCGGGAATTGAACCTAGATAGACCGCATGCAAGGCAAACACTGTCCTGCTGTACTATTGCTCCTTCTCCCAATTTTTGTTTATTTGTATTTGGGCTACACCCAGTGGCACTCAGATTCCATGCTCAGCAATTACTCCTGGCAATCCTCGGGGACCCCATGGGATGCTGGGGATCAAACCAAGATCAGCCACATACAAGGAAATTGCCCTCCCCACTGTGCTATCGCTCCAGCCCCATTTATTTATTTATTTTTGTTTAATTGGTGAGTTTCACTGGGTTGGAATTTCTAGTGACGTGATTGCCCATGATTGTTCTGCCCAGTTTCTTTGCCTGTTTGCAGAGTTCCCTGCACCCCCCCTTTGCCCCTTTGCAGCTCTGCCTCCAATCCCTCCCCTCCGAGCTGGGTCCCACCTCTACACCTCCAGACCTCTCTCAGCTCTGTATTTTCCCAGCTAGTTGTGCTGCTGCTGTCTCCCCTGCTGGGAGACTTGCCCTGACAAGTGACCTTAAGACGGACACAGTGCAAGACATTCTTGAGGTCACTGAAGGACCTAGAAGGGGTTGGCCTCTGCCCAGCATGGGGCCTGGTGTCCAGCAGAAGGGGGGCCTGGTGTCTGGAGCTGCTGGCTCATAGTTCAGGGCTCAGACCTGGGCCTCTTGATAAATTTTCTGGCATTGTTGGAGGCGGGGAATCAGCACCCAGAAGTGGGTTTCTCCTTCCATGAGACAGTTCTTCCTAGTTTAGACATGCCATGTGTAGTGGGGAGAGCCTGGCTTGGGAACCAGCACTTGCAGACTGGTGTTGGTGGGGTAATACTGCCTTCGCCATCCTTGCTCCATGACACAGTGGTCCTTTCTCTGCTCTCCTCCAGTACAGGCCCTCTGGACTTGGGCAGTGCCAAGCTGTGATCTGGCATGTTCAATTCTGCATGCTGGACTAAGCATCTTTCCTGGGGGGGCGTCTTTGTTCAAAGCAGGGATACCAGGGTTTGGGGGTGCACTGTTGTCTCAGGGAGCATGATATAGTGAATTTGGTCTCTGTGGCAGGTATACCTGTGCCTGCTCGGTGCATCAAAGCCACTTCTACTCTGGGGGATGGTCCCCAATACTCTGAGACTCCCCCATCACACCAAGCAGCTTCATTCTCACCAAGGATAGATGTGGCTGATTTCCTGTTCCAGGTCAGCAAGATGAGTTCACTGGAAGGTGGGCTGACTTGGTCTATTCAGCAAGAGCCCAGTAAATCTATGTGATGTACATATATACATATATATGTATATGTACATATATATTGAGAGAGATTATGAGAAAGAGGAACAAAGAGAGAAGGGGAGACAGAAGAAAGTAAGAAGAGAAGAGGAGAAAAAGAAGGAAAATGAGAGGAAAGGAGGAGAGAGAAGAGAGACCTCATGAGCTAGTGAGCATGTGTTTCTGCTGGAGCAAGTGGAAGCAGGCAGAGTGGGATAGTGGGGTTCCTGTTGATGTGGGTGAGAGGCCTCTCAGGAAGATTCTGAGTGCCTGGTGGTTCCCAGGGGGCAGTGATGGCCTCACAGGCTGGTTGGGAGAGTCACTGGACAGCTCTATAGTGGCTCAGGGTTAGGTGCTGAGCCGTGTCTGTTGTGTTTGAACCCAGTCCCCTGGGGACTCCCAGTATGTTGCTGGCCAGGATATACCTATGACCTGGTGTGGCTGAGAAGTCAGGACCAGGGCCAAGGCCCCCCTGGGTTGAGCCCTGCTTGAAAGAGAGACTGGGGTCAGAGGCTTCCTCCAGATAGGACAGACCATGGTGTCGGGGGACAGACAAAAACACGAATGTGGATAGGAGCTCATGTTTGAGGCAGGGACTCCCTGAGCCATGCTGCACCCTGCCTAGACCATAGCCTTTCAGTGTAGAACCCCAGGGGCAGCCCTTTACCAAAGCCCCACTTTGGTACACCTATAAATAATCAGTGTGGGGTGAGGAGGGAGGGGGCAGGTGACCAGCTGACCCACATGAGCTCCTGCCATTCTTCCCAACAGCCCCCTGGCACCTCTCACTTTTCAGTTCTGTCACTGGAAGTGTCCCCTGTCCTATTCCATGCTGAGTCCATATGGGCCCCCGTTTCTCTTTATCATCCCCAGGCAGGGCAGACGAGAGCTGCAACCACTGCTCTGGGCAGCCCTTGGTTCTCATGGCCCGTCCACCCTGAGCTTTAATTTCCTGGGCTCTGTGTACTGGGGCTGGGTCTGGAGTGCTGGGTGGAGGGGCCTGGGGAGTGTGGGGATAGATTGGTGATGTCTGGATAAGTGCAGGAAGGGAAGCTGGGTGCTGACATGAGGTGATTTCTGTGTTTCATAAGGCAGACCCAGGACTCTATTGGACATGGTAGAACTCCCCCCGCCCCAAGCCCTCAACAAAAGTGTATCTGCCTGGACCATTCCACGAGCTAATCAGCCTAGTAGTCCCAACTGACTCACTCCCACCACACACACTACATCTCAGTTCATTCATGGGCTGCAGAGACAGGTGAAACTCTCACCTTTTCACCCCTTACCCCTTACCCCCAACCTGGACCCACAAGCCTTGTCTGGCCTGCCTCATGCAGAAAGGTGTTTCCACCCATGACTCAGTTTCCACACTGCTCCTGCTAATGTCCATCCCTTGGGCTTTTGGACCCATGCAGGCCTGTGATAGTGCTATGATCAGTGCTCAGTTCCATCTGGGAGCTGTGCCAGACCTCCACTGTCAGAACTGGCTGGGAGAGTTGGACATGCCTGGATACTGCAGCTCAGACTCATAAGCAGCAATGCAAGGAGGCAGTCAAAGGACCTGGTCTCTCTGGGCATGGAAAATTGAGGAGGGAGGCTCTGTCCAGGTGGAGGTGGGGGGTGGAGCCCCTGAGGGTTACTTGGGGACTGTGCAGATTGACATCCAGTGACCAGAGGAGGATTTGATGCCTTCCAAGGGACCTGGCCCTTCCTAGGCAGCAGGAGAGAAGGGGTTCCCTCCATAGCAGACCTCAGGCCCTTTCCTGGTCCATTCAAGCTTCTCAGGTCCCTTTTCCTAGGTTTCCCCTGGAACCAAAACTGGGGTATCCCTGATAGAGTGTCCATAAGGAACAAAGGCATCTGGACTCCATTCTTGGCATAGAGAGAAGGCTGACTCCCAGGGGTGTGACTGGTTTCAAGTGGGGTGCTTGGACTGGCCACTTTTTGAGGGGGCCACACCTCACGGCACTCAGATGTTATTGCTGGCTCTGTGCTCAGAAATTACTCCTGATAGTGCTCGGAGACACTGTGGGTGGTTGAACCATGGTTGGCTGCATGCAAGGCAAATGCCCTCCCCACTGGACTATCACTCCAGCCCATAGGAATCCAGTTTTATATCAATTTCCAAAGGTTGATGTAAAACTAAGATGTCTCACAGTTTGCTAGTCTGGACACTCTGCACTTCTAGTGCCCCACAGAGGCTGCATTGAGATTCCTCCTGGAATTTAGTACTGCCAGAGAGACAGTGCCCCATACCCCCCGGATATGGGGGGCTGGTGCTGGGAAGGTCCATTAACCCCAGACATAGAAAAATTAAATGTAAGGCTGCGAGAGGCCTCTCGGGTTCTGGCTACAGGAACTCTGAATTCAGTGCCTGCCATTGTGGCCTGAGAATTGCCAAGTATTTCTGGGAGGCCCTGAGCATGCTGGGTCTGGCCAGAGACTTCAGCCCCAAGCCCTGCTGTGTCCCAGAAGCCTGGCATCACTAGCCCTGCTCATTGAACTGTCCAACATCAACAGAAGTTACTCCAGAACTCCTTGAGAACTGCTTGAGGCCCCCAAATAAAGCAAAAGTCCAAATGTTACATCTGCATGGAGTGGAGATGCAGAAAGGATGTGTTTATGAGCACGGTTCCCCCTTGACCCTGTCCAGTGCTTTGTGGGTGGCAGGCAGTCTGCTGACAAGGAAGCCAGGGAGGCTGGTAATATATCCACCCTGCTCTGGAGAGCATTTGATTGTGGAGAAAGTCTAAACTGAGTGGCGCTTGGGGTGCTGGTGAGCCGGGTTGGCGAATTTGAGATGCTTACAAGAGTCTTTCATTCAAGCCGGACCCAGCTACTAAGTGTGGGCATCAGGAATGTCTGGATGGGCAGGAAAGAAGCAAGTGGAGGTCGGGCATTGGTTCTGAGTGCATGCTGGAAGCCACAAGATGTGGCATTTCCTGGGCATTTCTCAGGCTTGGAGACCACAGGATCTGCATGGTAGGAGATGAGTCCTGCCAATCCCTGCCTCATCTCACTGGCACTCCAGGTCTGCAGCCTGCAAAGATGGGGTAATTGTGAGGATTGCATGTGCCCAACATGGAAAGTGTGGGGTAAATTTTCTAGCAAAAAAAAAAAAAAAAAAGAAACATTCTGAGGAGGAGCTTTAAAAGCTCTTTCTGACACCTTTTCATTTTTAGTTTTTTGGCCATACACGGCAATTCTCAGGTGTTACTCCTGTCTCTGTGCTCAGAAATCACCCCTAGTGGAATTAGGGGAACCCTATGGGATGCCAGGGATTGAACCCAGGTCAGTTGTGTACAAGGCAAATGCTTTCACCACTGGCTATCACGTCATCCCCTGATATTGTTCAGTTCTTAAAAGTGAGTTGGCCCACTTAAGGCTACTCAGAGGCCAGATACAGCCATGGATGTGGAAATGGCCAATTAATTTAGGGGCACACCTGGCAGCACTCCTAGCTTTGCACTCAGAAATCACCCTGGCAGACTCGGGGGACCATATGGGATGCCGGGGATTGAACGTGGGTTAGTCTAGGGTCAGCTGCATGCGAGGCAAATGCCCCACTGCTGTGCTATCACTCCATCCCCTATTTTATTTTTTTAAAGGGGAAGAGAATGGGGAGAGCTGTCTGGTGTTTGAGGGCTAATGATTCAGAAGCTGCCAGATCCCAGAAAGAGCTTGACCTATGGTAAACACTGTCAGGACTCTGAGGGTATTTGTGGGTACAGAGGTGCAGGGAGAGGAAGCCTGGCCTGGTGTGGGTCTGTGGCCCTGAGACACATACCCATCTTCCCTGCTACTTCCTTACAGCTCTGCTCTAAGCTAGTGTTAAAAATGTCTCCTCCACGTTTCCTTTTTCAAACAAGAAGTGGAAACATCTGAACTCTTCAGGACATGCACCCACATGCTTCCCAGCAGCCGCATTTTCAGGTTTTATTGTTTGGTTTTGTTTTGTTTCCCCCAGAATTTTTTCATCGGCCATTTTGCCTGTGAGAACAGCCTTCATTCTAGGCCTTTGCAGACCAGCCATAGAACTTTCTAGAAAAAAGGAGATGGGGAACTGTGCTCTGGAGAGCCCCAGGAAGAGGAAGATGCTGACAAAGGAGATGGAGAGAGGGAGGGAGGAAATTGGCTCGAGGTCCATTGTGGCAATACCTGGGTGGTACTGGGCTACTGTGAAAAGTTGGGTGCCAGGAGCACTCTCAGTACTAGGGCCCTCTGGCATGTGGGAGACCTGTTAGTATATGTTGTCATGAACATGGATTGAGACTTGAATAAAAGTTTTGCAGGCATGTTGGGCTCCAGCCATAGTAGAGCGAGGAGGGTGCTCTCCTTCCCCACAACCAGCCTTACTTGATCCCGGCACTTCATAGTGTCTCCTGAGCACTGCCAGGAATGATCATTGAGCACAGAGCCAGGAATAAGCCCTGGTGCTTGCCAAGTGAGGCCCCAAAACCAAAAAAGAGAAAAGAAAGTTTTGTAGACAAAACTCAGATGCTGAAGCAGGTACTGTTTAAGTAGACGTTTCCTGGGCCATCTCCTGCCCTGGTGCTCCTTTTACTTATGTGTCCTGTCCCTCACCCGTGCCCTGCTGCCCACTTTAGATTATGATGCCCGGGTCCTATCCCTGTGCTGTCCACCTGTGCCTGTCCATCAGTGGCCTGATCTTGTCTTTGCATGGTTTTCTGTGCAGTTCATGTGCTCTTGATCAGAAATCTACAGCTGTAGTACAGTGGAGAGGATGCTTGCTTGCACGAGGCCAACCCAGGTTTGATCTCCAGCATCTCATAGGGTTCTCCGAGCCCAGCAGGAGTGGTTCCTGAGTGCAGTCAGGAATGGTCCCCAAAACAAAACAAAAAAAAATCTGCAGCTCTGGGCCCTGTTGCCGAAGCCCAGAGGCTCCTGTCACCTCTGCCCTGCCTCTGAGAATCCTAATCTGCTGGTCATCTGGGGTTGGCCCTAGGTGAGAGAATTAAGAGCATGATTGGTCCCCTATAGGATGCCAGGAATGAAACCTGGATTGGGCACATTGGGAGAGTGGAACACCCTCCCCCCTGTTCTGTCCCTCACAACTGAGCAAGTCAGACTTTGGGATTTCTAGTCTTCCTTTCTTGTCTCTCTCCCCAACTCCCTGTTCTTCACCACCACGAACATACAGTGGAGACAGGGAGGAATGACTCTGGCAAAGCCCACTGCCCCGCATCTGGTCTTGGGTGGCCCCAGGACTAGAATTCTCATCCAGCATGTCCTCATCACCTTTGGCACTATCCTATGATGCTGTCCCATAGGAGCCTGTTGACATTTGGGCTGCAGGTGAAGCCCCACTAGTAGGGGATCATGACATTTGTTTTTATTTGTTTTTATTTTGGTTGTTGGGTCACACTTGGTGAGGTTCAGGGCTGATTGCTGGCTCTGTGTTCAAGGGTCACCCTGGATGGTGCTCAGGGGACCATATAGGGTGCCAGATTCAAACACAGTTGGCTATTTGCAAGGCTGGTACCCTCCCAGCTGTGCTATGGCTTCAGAATGATGATCATTTGGTTTGAGTCCCCTGGTTTCTACTGTTGAGATCTCAGCTCACCCTTCCCCCTAAATCTTTGGGTTTAAAACAAAAATAAATCTCGCACAGGGGTCAGAAGTCATTGGCAAGAGTTTGTGAGGGAGAGTAGGGTATCTATGTCCCCTGTTCTCTTACACCTGCTTAGGAAAGGTGGGAGGGAGAGAGGCAGTGCTTTAGGGGTACCCTGTGTGTGAGTTTGCCCAAGTCTGGGATTAGTGTCTCTCTATCCCTTCTGGGTGGTCCAGCATGGGTGGTGGAAGGCAACCTCCTTCTAATGGGAGGTTCTGAAAGGAAGGCAAAGCCCCCAGGAGGCAGGAGGGAAGGGATGGAGTCCTGACATATTTCGGCATCTGGTCTGGTCATCTGCATGGTCAACCCACCTTCCTGGAGCTGGCGCACAAGTATCCTGCTGGGCCCGAGGAGATGGGCTTTGTGTGTGGGTTTGGGGGATTGAGTGTCCCTGTCTGGAGGTCTCTGAAGGTCTCCAGTACCTGTCCTACTTACCTGAGTTTAAATTTGCTGCCACATGCCTGAGCATCTCCCAAGGCCATACCCAAGTGCTACCAGAACTCTCTGTCTCTTATTCTCTATCTGTCTCTCTCACACTGTCTCTCATCCTCCTTTTCTCCCTCCATCTCTGTGTCCTTCTTCTGTCCCTCTATCTGTCTCTGATTTTCTGTTTTTTACTTTTTCTCCATCTCTCCTCCTGTCTCTGACTTTTCTCTGTTTCTCTTTCCATCTTTGCCTTTCTGACTCTGTCTCTTCCATCTCTGTCTCTATATGGTTTAGAAGACAAGCCAGCATTTAAAGGATACTCTCTGGTCTCTGTGTTTGGGAAACCATGCAACATTAGGGATTGGACCCATATTCCAAGTGCTTGGAGCCAACACCCTGGGCAGCTCTTTCTCCTTAAAATAAAAATGTCTGGGCCCGGAGAGATAGCACAGTGGCGTTTGCCTTGCAAGCAGCCGATCCAGGACCAAAGGTGGTTGGTTCAAATCCCGGTGTCCCATATGGTCCCCCGTGCCTGCCAGGAGCTATTTCTGAGCAGACAGCCAGGAGTAACCCCTGAGCAACGCTGGGTGTGGCCCAAAAACCAAAAAAAAAAAAAAAATAAATAAAAAAAAATAAAAATGTCTGGGCCCAGAGAGAGAGCACAGCAGCGTTTGCCTTGCAAGCAGCCTATCCAGGACCTAAGGTGGTTGGTTCGAATCCTGGTGTCCCATATGGTCCCCCTTGCCTACCAGGAGCTAGTTCTGAGCAGACAGCCAGGAGTAACCCCTGAGCACCGCCGGGTGTGGCCCAAAAGCAAAACAAAACAAAAATGTCTGTGATATGGGGAGAAATATTCAAAATCTAGAGAGCAGCCTGGCATGCAGAGGGCCCAGAGTTCTGTTTCAGGGACCACAGGGTTTCCAGAACACGGCCAGGTGCAGCTCTGCAGGTCCCCAAACACCATCAGACTGGAGCAGCTTTTCACGGGACCCCTCCCCCCCCCATATCTCACCATTAGGCTCTTATTGCTAGAAGCACCAAAAGAGACCCCCAGAGCCTCCAAAGAAATAAGTGAATGAGAACAAAATGTTTGGAAGAAGTTCTTGTGATTTTCAGAATCCCCAGCATGAGCTTTGCCAGAGGGGGTGCACTGGGACCCTGTCAGTGTCTGGGGACTATTTCTGCCCCCTCTGGGGGATGGGTTTTAGAGGGGACATTGTTCACCATATCTAGCCACAGGGAAGCTCACACATGTATGTACACGTGTGTGCATGCATACACATGAATAAATGCACAGTTGTCCAGTGTGTGCATTGCTGGTGATCCCTTGACTAGCCAGGCCTGGCCACGATGGTCACAGATACAGGGGAGAACAATGGCAGTCCCTAGGTTTCTCCAGCATACCCTGCCTTACCCTAACTCTGAGATCTTGCATGTCCCAGACTCTAGCCCATTGGGCTATGAGGTTATACAGGATAGGAAGACCTTTCTGGGCCTGGAGAGATAGTCAGGGGTCTCTGACCCTATTGCTTTGTAGGCACCTGATTCTGGTTCTATCCCCAGTACCACAGATGGTCCAAATACTGTCAGGAATTAGTCCACACTGAGCCAGGAGTAGCCTCTCAGCGCCCGCAGGTCTGACCTCAAGCCAATCCCTCCTCACCTTCAAGATCTTTTTTTGTTTTGTTTTCTTTTGCTCTGTTTGGGGGCCACATTTGGCGGTGCTCAGGGCTCCTAGCTCTGTGCTCAGGGATGACTCCTGGTGGGCTCAGGGGACGTGATGGAATGCTAGGGATTGAACTGGGGTTCACAGCATGCAAGACTTTTATTTTCTTTTCTATTTCTTTCCTTTTCTGGGGGGGGGGGGTGGAGCAGCTGAGCCATGCTCTGCAGCATTCAGGGGTTACTCTTGACTCTGTGCTCAAAGATTATTCCTGGCAGGTTTCAGGGACCCTATAGGATGCTGAGGATTCGACCCTGGTCGGTCACATGCAAGGCAAACACCCTCCTCACTGACCCTTTAACATGTTTTGTTTAGGGAAACAAGACCAGGAGCTGAAATCACTTGCTGATCCCCCAGTGGCCATTCCCAATTTCTCAATACTCCGGGAGGAAAGCGATGCTAAAGGGTCTCCTCCCTTTGGATTAGGTCAGCCCGGGTGCCCCCTTAAGAGGCAGGATTAGGCCCCTCCCCACTCGTCCTCCCATCCCTCCTCCCTGCGCCCTGTAACTCAGGCCTCTTCTACTCACGTTCTCTCCCCTTTTCCCTCCCGTGTGTCTCCCCAGGTAAAGATGAGCCTTCCAGCTACATTTGCACAACATGCAAACAGCCCTTCACCAGCGCGTGGTTCCTGCTGCAGCACGCGCAGAACACGCACGGTTTCCGCATCTACCTGGAGCCCGGCCCGGCCAGCAGTTCGCTCACGCCGCGCCTCACCATCCCGCCGCCCCTGGGGCCCGAGGCCGTGGCCCAGTCCCCGCTCATGAATTTTCTGGGGGACAGCAACCCCTTCAACCTGCTGCGTATGACGGGGCCCATCCTGCGGGACCACCCGGGCTTCGGCGAGGGCCGCCTACCCGGCACCCCGCCCCTGTTCAGCCCTCCGCCCCGGCACCACCTAGACCCGCACCGCCTCAGTGCCGAGGAGATGGGGCTCGTCGCCCAGCACCCCAGTGCCTTCGACCGAGTCATGCGCCTGAACCCCATGGCCATCGACTCCCCCGCCATGGACTTCTCGAGGCGGCTGCGTGAGCTGGCGGGCAACAGCTCCACACCGCCGCCCGTGTCCCCGGGGCGCGGGAACCCTATGCACCGGCTCCTGAACCCTTTCCAGCCTAGCCCGAAGTCCCCGTTCCTGAGCACCCCGCCTCTGCCACCCATGCCCCCGGGGGGCACGCCGCCGCCGCAGCCCCCGGCCAAGAGCAAGTCGTGCGAGTTCTGCGGCAAGACCTTTAAGTTCCAGAGCAATCTCATCGTGCACCGGCGAAGCCACACGGGCGAGAAGCCCTACAAGTGCCAGCTGTGCGACCACGCGTGCTCGCAGGCGAGCAAGCTCAAGCGTCACATGAAGACGCACATGCACAAGGCCGGCTCGCTGGCCGGCCGCTCGGACGACGGGCTGTCGGCCGCCAGCTCCCCGGAGCCCGGCACCAGCGAGCTGACCGGAGAAGACGCGCTCAAGGCGGCCGACGGGGACTTTCGGCATCACCACGAGAGCGACCCATCGCTGGGCCCCGAGCCCGAGGAGGAGGACGAGGAGGAGGAGGAGGAAGAGGAAGAGCTGTTGCTGGAGAACGAGAGCCGTCCGGAGTCTAGCTTCAGCATGGACTCGGAGCTGAGCCGCAACCGGGAGAACGGAGGAGGCGGTGTCGGGGGCATCGGAGGCGGCGGCGGCGGTGGCGGCGTGGTGGTGTCCGGTGTGGCCGGGGTGGGCGGTGGAGGCGGCGGCGCCGTGGTCAAGGCCCTGGCCGACGAGAAGGCCCTGGTGCTGGGGAAAGTCATGGAAAACGTGGGTCTGGGCGCGCTGCCCCCGTATGGAGAGCTGCTGGCCGACAAGCAGAAGCGCACGGCCTTCTTGAAGCGCTCCGTGGGTGACCCCGGAGGCGACGACGAGGACGATGCGGGCGGCTGCGGGGATGCGGGTCCTGGGGGTGCAGTCAATGGGCGCGGGGGTGGCTTCGGCCCTGGCACCGAGCCCTTCCCGGGTCTCTTCCCACGCAAACCACCACCCCTGCCCAGCCCGGGGCTGAACAGCGCGGCCAAGCGCATCAAGGTGGAGAAGGACCTGGAGCTGCCACCCGCCGCGCTCATTCCCTCGGAGAACGTCTACTCGCAATGGCTCGTGGGCTACGCCGCCTCGCGCCACTTCATGAAGGACCCGTTCCTGGGCTTCACGGATGCGCGCCAGTCGCCATTCGCCACGTCGTCCGAGCACTCGTCGGAGAACGGCAGCCTGCGCTTCTCCACGCCGCCCGGAGACCTGCTGGACGGCGGGTTGTCGGGGCGCAGCGGCACAGCGAGCGGGGGCAGCACGCCGCATCTGGGTGGCCCCGGGCCTGGGAGGCCAAGCTCCAAGGAGGGTCGCCGCAGTGACACGTGTGAATACTGCGGCAAAGTGTTCAAGAACTGCAGCAACCTGACCGTGCACCGACGGAGCCACACGGGCGAGCGGCCTTACAAGTGCGAGCTGTGCAATTATGCGTGCGCGCAGAGCAGCAAGCTCACGCGCCACATGAAGACACACGGGCAGATTGGCAAGGAGGTATACCGCTGTGACATCTGCCAGATGCCCTTCAGCGTCTACAGCACCCTGGAGAAGCATATGAAAAAGTGGCACGGTGAGCACTTGCTGACTAGCGACGTGAAAATCGAGCAGGCCGACCGCAGCTAAGTGTGTGCCCTGTGTGTGTGTGTGTGCCCTGCGTGCGCCCTACCCGGCCTGCGCGCCCAGCCCCGTAACCATGGACCCTTGCCAATGGAGAGAATGCTGACCTGATATTTACTGGCCTCCTCCTCCTCTTCCTCTTTCTCTGCCCAACTTCCTCCCCCCCACCACCACCACACACACCTCCTCCATCTCAACGCCACTTAGCACCCCACGTATCCCGGCACCCAGGCCAGGCAGAGACCCTCTGTTGAAAACCTGATCTGCAAAAGTCCTTTGGAAAACTGAGGGTGGATTAAGGCAGTAAAAAGGAAAAAAAAAAAAAAAAAAAAAAAAAAAAGGGAAAAAAAAAGAAAAAAAATATTGTGGAGCCTTTTAACTGTGCAATAATTTCTGTATTTATTGGGTTTTGTAAATTTTTTTTTTTTTGGCATGTGCAGGTACTTTTTCTTCTATCGGTTCTAATTCCTTTGAAAAGATTTTGTTGGGTAGCCATCCCTTTATTATTATTATAATTATAATAATTATTTTTTTGGAAACCCTGTAGTAACCTGAGCAGTGACTCGCAAGCAATGTAGAGGGGGTGCATATCTTTTAAATTATAATTTCGGGGTGGGGGGTGGGTGCTGCTTTTTTGAAATTTAAGCTAAGCATGTGTAATTTCTTGTGAAGAAGCCAACACTTAAATGACTTTTAAAGTTGTTTACTTTTATATTCTTTAAAAAAAGATTTTTTTTTTTTGGTCCTGAAATAAAATGTGGCATGTGTTTTTGGTTTCATTTTGGGGGTGGGGTGGGGGATGGATGTGTACAGCGATTACAATCTTTCGAGTTGTAGCACTTTGTTTCAAAAATAATCGGAATATGGAGTTGTAGCACTGAGATTGTCCTGAGGGACAGAGGCCTTTCTGTGCTGATTTCAACCTTTCCCATGAGCTAAGTAAAGCTTTGGGGGGGAACCCCCAGAAAACTCAGCACTGCTAGAAAAACAGGAGTTTTAGGGAAGCTGCCCGAGATGGTGAGAGCATATTTAATCTGGGGGCGCACTCAGTCTTTCTTGAAAAAGTCAGGGGGCGCCTTGAGTGCTGGTCACAAATGCACTATTGGCTGTGGGGTTCACTCCACCCTACTTTGGGCTGAGGGTATTTCTCGGGGAGCAGGTTGTGGCTGGTAGTGATCCAGAAAGGATGCCAGGTGCATTATAGTGTAGCCGTCTTTTTATATATAGGCTGAACAGTCTCTCTCTCTCTCTCTCTCTCTCTCTCTCTCTCTCTCTCTCTCTCTCTCTCTCTCTCTCTCTCTCTCTCTCTCTCTCACTTCCTCTCTCATCTCTCTCTTTTCTGGATCATGCCACCACCAAACTCCCAAGTTCATTCTACATGTGATCACTGAATCCCTTCCCAAACAGACAAGTGCCCCCCATTTCCCTTAGAGAATTTAGGGGACCAGGCAGGGGTCTCTCCCTTCTATGCCCTGCACACTGATGCCATCACTAGGAGAGGCTGGGAGAGGCAAGGGAGCCCTGACATTGTGTTTCCCTTTTCCTGGAAATACCAGGGATCATTCCATCTGACGGTGCCCAGGCTACTTCCCAATGTTTTTGTTCTGTCCCATTAGGTTGGAAGATGCTAAACATTGAACTCTTGAGATTAGACATTTGTCTTTTGTTGACCCGCACTTTAATGCTTTTGTTTGCATTTAAATGAAATGGCTTCTAAACAAGAAATTGCAACATCTTTTCTCTGGCCCCAAAGCTGGGCTTGACTGTATCGGATGCTGAGATTCGAGTGTCAGTGTTGCTAAGCATGGCATTCACAATACTGGCACTATAAAGAATAAAATAAAAAAACACCCCATAATTTATTGGACAGTTTTTTTTTCTACTGCCATTCAATTTGATGTGAGTGCCTTGAAACGAATCTTCCTATTCGAGTCTCTTGAGACAAATGCAAAACTTTTTTCTTTTTTGGGAAATGAAAAGACTTTTTTTTTTTTTTTTTAAAACATGAAACGAGAATAGTCCATTCTTTAGAAACCAAGCCACATTTTCTTTACAATGTTGAATCTCCTGGTTGAAGATAGAGGACATGAAAAATGCCATAAACCAATCGAACTGACCACACAACACAGCTGGGACCTCCTTTAGCTGAGTGTCACACCTCAGTCCCTTCCAGCAGGGGCCAACGCTGCTGCTTCGAGGCGGAAGGAAGGTAATTTACTGCTGACTAAAAACTTCAAGTGACCCGAAGGGCAAGTGGAAATGGTGGAACCCACAAACCCATTCAGGAGCAATGGCTTATTGTTTTCCTAAAGTTCGATTGAGTACACTCTGTCTTAAAAATACGTTTACAGTATTGGATACATACAAGGGTAAAAACAAAAAACAAAAAAAAATTGTGTGTATGTGTGTGGGAGCTCTCATTATTCCCCCCCCCCAGTTTGCTTACTAGTTTATCAAAAATGATACCAACAGTGGCTGCGTGTATATTGTTTTTCTTTGGTGACGGGGTTTTAGTATATATTATATATATTAAAATTTCTTGATTACTGTAAAAGTGGAACAGTATTTGTAATAATTGAGAATGCCTGGGCATTTGACAAAACAAGCGGGAAAAAAAAAAACCCTTTTCTTTTCCTTGAAAATGTTGCAGTAAAATTTCAATGGTGGGTCTATAAATTTGTTCTTGTCACTGTAAAAAGTAAAAAGTCAGAGTTTTAGTACATTTTTTTTTCTGCCTTGGGTGTTGAATTTTTATTTAAAAAAATGTATAGAAACTTGTATTTGGGGTTTCAAAGGGGATTGCTACACCATGTAGAAAAAGTATGTAGAAAAAAAGTGCTTAATATTGTTATTGCTTCGCAGAAAAAAAAATCACATTTCTGACCTGTACTTATTTTTTTTCTCTTCCCACCTCCCTCTGGAATGGATATATTGGTCGGTTCATATGATGTAGGCACTTGCTGTATTTTTACTGGAGCTTGTAATTTTTTAACTGTAAGCTTGTCCTTTTCAAGGGATTTAATGTACCTTTTTGTTAGTGAATTTGGAAATAAAAAGAAAAAAAAAACAAAAACAAAACAGGCTGCCATAATATATTTTTTTAATTTGGCAGGATAAAATATTGCAAAAAAAATTTGTATGTGAAGTCCTATTGTACAGGAGAATAATTAAAAAAAAATAAAAATAAAAAGGTTGTTTGACAACCGTGGAGGAGAAGAAACGCAAGGAAATAGTTGAATGCTTCTGGTGCGCCATCCACCGAGTTGTATATATATTTTTGTGGGGATTGGCCGTACCCAGGACCATGGGAGACCCCCTGATGAAAATCAAGGCTCTCTAGTGTGGCCGTCGAAGACCCGATGGGGGAATTCTTGATTCATGCTGAGTGGGGGGAAAAAAAAACCACAAAAAAATCCCTGTTTATGGTGAGGATGTACCATTTTGCAGAACCCTCCTTTCTGGAAGAGGCCGTCTGTCTGTCCATATGGCAGGCATCCTGCCGTCGAGCCGCTGGTCAACGCTACCGCCACCTCCCCGCGCCCCTAGGAGCAGAAAGAAATGCAGACGGAGACCAGGGAGCGGCGCCCACCTTCGTGGGTCCCCCCAGGCACGGGGTCATGTGCCAGATTCAGGAAAGGAGGCCGGGCCGACCGTTCCACCAGGGGTGCTGGATGGCTTGCCCAAGCCTTCTCTTCCCTGTTTTGCTGCTTTTCTCTGTGAAACCTATTTTCCGTCAGTCTCCGAATGCCGCGGGCCTGGGATGGATTCGGTGCCTTTCCACATCTTTCTCCTTCCTCTGCCTTTTCCTCTCCATCCTCCAGCCTCTGTGGGTCTCCTTCTTGGTTCCTTTTGGGTTGGATTTCATTTCTTGTCTTTTCCCCCACTTTCTCTCTTCTCTCTCTTTCTCTGTCTCTCTTTTGTAAAGCCAAGTAGCTTTAAGATAATAGAGTGGTGGTTTTTTGGATGAGGGAATAATACCTTTTTAAAAAAAAAAGAAAAATACCTATATCAGGAAGCCATTTTTTTAATTTCAGGAAATAGACGAAACCATTATTTCAGGTTATGAAAGTCTGAGTATCCTATTGTGGTGGGGCGGTAGTGGTAGGGGCAAATTCTTGACCAAATGCAGAAATCTTTCTCCTGGGAGTTTCTCTGCCGACTACACCCTGTCTGCACTCCACTAAGGTTGACAGACATGAGGGGCCCGTGGAAAGTGAGCTGGGATTTCTCTTGTGTCCTGCAGGCTAAGCTGCAGCACCTCAGGGCTGCCGTCTCCTCTTGGGGGGCACCAGGTCAAGGTCACTCGGAGCCCACCCCTTCCTTCCCACACTGCCCCGACGTGAAACTCGTATTGTTCGACCAGCTCACATCAGCTCTGTTGTAACAGCTTCTCTGAGTCACCAGAAAGCCAGGACAAAGCCATCCTAAAGCACAAAATTTTGTCTCTGTCCACGGCAGAGAAACTAGCATTTTTTCCGGGGGGGGGGGGGATTTATTTTGCTTTTTTTGCTTCTCTTTCATATTTCAAATGCTCGCCCCCCAATCAGACCATCCAGTGAGAAAGCCCTGGGTCCAGGCTGCCCAGCCCACCTCAGGCCGGGTTCCACACTGCCATGACTTTCTTCAAAGTTGTTCCCCCAAACTGGAACCCGGCATTTGCCATTAGAAGGTCTTTCCCAGGGACTGGAGGAGGTGGCACCCCACCCCCACCCCAGCCAGGAGTGAAAGGACTGGATGCGCCTTTCACCCAGGCCCTGAGCCCCATCTGTCAGTCATGTTGCCTCTCCCCCGCCCTCCGCCACCCCAACCCCCGTGATTCTGTATTTGGTGCTCTTTGTATTTGCCTGCAAAGCAAGTTTCATTGATTTCAGTTGTTTGCATTTGTACCGGCCAGGCGAAATATTTTTATTACCTTTTTCTATTCCTTATTGTATGAGCTTTCATTGTTTACTTGGAGGTTTTGTCTTTTACTAACAGTTTGGAACTATTTATTATTGCTTGGTATTGGTGCTTCGTTTAAGAAACGGGCACTTGATTATTTTTTTTATTATGGATTTAAAATTAAAAAATACAAACGTTGGGATGACAGGAGGCCATTTCAACGTGGCTTAGTGAACTATTTATTGTTCTTTTGATTCTCTGTACAAGATTTTGGGGCCTCTTTCCCCCACTCCCCTCCATGTCACGATGTTCAGTTGAGCATGTGTCTGCCATTTCATTTGTACGCTTGTTCAAAACCAAGTTTATTCTGGTTTCCAGTTATAAAAATAAATTGGACATTTAACTTGAATCTGTGAGCCTTGTGCTATTCTGTGCCTGGTCGGGGGTGGGTCACCTTCAAGTGTGTGTGTGGGTCAATGGACTCTTTTCCCTTTCCCCAAACTCACATTTCCACCTGGGATAAGAGACAATCAGGCCATGATACAATCTTGGGTCATGGAGAATTGGAGTTTAGAAAGGCGACCCTAGTATTGGGAACCTCCTATTACTTTGGAAACTTCTAGAACTCAGACTCACACTCCCTACCCCGCTTTGGCAACCCCTAGTCTTCAAGTTTCTCTGGAGGTGGAATACAGGTATTAGAAGCATGTGATACTCAGAGTTGTTCACACTGAGGGATTCATCTCATTGAACCTAGCAGATATTTTCTGACATCTGGGATGGAGTGTGGGGGCATTTGAGGGGTGAGAAAACCCCAAATCTGTGGGAGAATTGTCATACCCCATTGCCTCAATGATATGGACGGACACACACACACACACACACACACACACACACACCACCACCACCACCACCTCCACTTGCAGCTTCGCATTGCTGCATTTTGGTGGGGTTAGGGGCAGTAATTTTGTACATCAATACCCTAATTATTTTGTGTGCTTTTTGAGGGGGGCTGGACCACACCCAGTGGTGCTTTGGGATGTTCTGGCTCTGTGCTCAGAAATCACTCCTGGAAGGCTCAGGGGACCATATGGAATACTGGGGATTGAACCCAGGTTGGAGGCATAAAAAGCAAATGCTCTTCTCGCTGTACTATCACTCTGGTCCCAGAAACCATAAGTTTTAACACTTATTGCAAGCACCCGAGTAAATTTCTAAATCATGCATCATATTATTTGCAATAATAATTTCATAAGTATCCAATACAATACTCTTTCTTTCTTTCTTTCTTTCTTTCTTTCTTTCTTTCTTTCTTTCTTTCTTTCTTTCTTTCTTTCTTTCTTTCTTTCTTTCTTTCTTTCTTTCTTTCTTTCTTTCTTTCTTTCTTTCTTTCTTTTTGGTTTTTTTTTGGGCCACACCCAGTGACGCTCAGGGGTTACTCCTGGCTATGCGCTCAGAAGTTGCTCCTGGCTTCTTGGGGGACCATATGGGACGCCGGGGGATCGAACCTCGGTCCGTCCTAGGCTAGCGCAGGCAAGGCAGGCACCTTACCTCCAGCGCCACCGCCCGGCCCCTCTTTCTTTCTTTCTTTCTTTCTTTCTTTCTTTCTTTCTTTCTTTCTTTCTTTCTTTCTTTCTTTCTTTCTTTCTTTCTTTCTTTCTTTCTTTCTTTCTTTCTTTCTTTCTTTCTTTCTTTCTTTCTTTCTTCTTTCTTTTCTTTCTTTCTTTCTTTCTTTTCTTTCTTTTCTTTCTTGCGCTCAGGGGTTACTCCTGGCTTTGTACTCAGAAATCACTCCTGGAACCATATGGGATGTCAGGTTTCAAACAAGACTTTATCTAATGGTTGTTCCCTGCTTTCTTCCTTCTCCCCCCAAAAAAGCCTTCTAGTATGAAACCCACCATGATTCTGGGGTGATAATCCGTTGTTCTCCTTGGATCCCTCATCCCTGAAGTGAAATTTAACGAAGCCTTTGGGCTTGGGGGACAGATGTGAAGAGGGAATGAACTTTTCTGAGCATGAACCTTGCAGATTTAGAAGGTCATACTGCGAGGTCAATTTCTTTCTTACATCCTGCAGGACCTGCAAGGCACATCTGGGTTCTGTTGAAGGTTCAGCTCTGGGGGGGGGGGGTGTCAAGAAAGAATCTCTGTCTTACTTTCGGGAGCAGCAACCCCACAATGAAAAGAGGCCCCCACAGGGCCTGTGTCTTAGGTATGTGATCCTGAGTAGGTCCCCAAATAAAAAAAGCTGGAAGGAAATAAGTGCTTGTGATGTCCTGTTCCTTTGTAAGCTTTCTCCAGCTTTCTAGGACTTGTTGCTGATGACCCTTGCTAAGCTGGTGTTTCCTCCTCTTGTCATTGACTCACCAAATACAACCATTCCCCTTTTTGTCACTGCCACCAAGAAGCTCAGGGTTCAGTGGAAGGTTCTGCTAGAGCTGCCCCCTTTGTTCAAGTTGACATTCGCCTTCCCCTTTTAAAAATCTCTTCATTTTTTCTGCATAGGTAACCTTAGTGTACACTAAGGCCATAACCTCCCAAGGTTATTGTAATGTTATTACTGTAAATTGCCTGATGTTACTGTAACCTCCCTCCCCAGTATTTCTGAGAGGTGATAGAGGCAGAACTAGATCAAGAGTGAGTAACCTGAACCCAGGAAGACCTCGTTTGGATCTCTGACCCCCTTGCTTGCCTCCTCTAAGGACCCCTCAGGGTCTGGTTCTCTCAAGTTCAGAGAAGTTGGCATTTGCTGAGCACCTGGGAAACTGTACTTGGCTGGGCTAAAGACCTTAAGGATTAATTCTCTGTCTTCAGATAAACTTGGTGATGTGAGAACAGCAGAAAGAAGAGCCAGAATCTGCTTGTGTGTGGGGCTCCCAGCTCTGCCAGTGCCCAGTTAAGCCCCAGGGGTCTCTCTTCTCTCAGCCTCAGTTTCCCCATGTGTCCATGAGCACAGGTTATCTTCATCCTGTGACCAGGAGCCAGTCAAGAATTGCACAGCAAGTGCTAGATGCATTCACAGTAGCATCCCACAAAGCCACTCTGGAGCCACATTTCTTCTTCTTTTTTTCTTTTCTTTTTTTTTTTTTTTTGGTCACACCAGGAGGTCTTCAAAGGTTACTCTTGGCTCTATGCTCAGAAATCACTCCTGGCAGGCTAAGGGGACCAGGTGGATTGCTGGGATTTGAACCACCATCCTTCTGCATGCAAGGCAAATGCCCTATCTCTATGCTATCTCTCCAGCCCCTGGAACCCCATTTTCTCTATATAAAGTGTCCCCTGTTCCTAGTAGCCCCTCTCCTGCCTCCTCCAACTCCTCTGAAGGTCACCCACCTCTTATGCCTGGGGCTGCCAGTTCTGGGTGCTCACCCCATGATCCCTTCCTTCTGTGTGTGTCCCTGGGGCACCTAGTACACTCACAGAAACACTCACTTGGCCTGTCTGTCTGTCTGTCTGTCTGACCCCGTGGTTCTGCCAGCTGGGCAGGTGGTGGTATTGTGCAGGGAAGAAGCCAGTTTCAGCAGTGGGGTGCTGACCCCCAACTGACCTGTCTCTCGCCCTTGCTGGAGAATGGGATTGGAATTCTGGGCAGATGGGAGCTCCTCCTGTCCTTGAATCCTTCTGTTAAAGAATTAATTCTCTCCTGCTCCCTCTTTTCTCCATCCAACCCCTCACCATGTCTATCTCTCTGTTTGTCTTTCTGCCTGGCATCTGTTGGAACCCAGATTGGTTGTGGGCAAGGCAAGTGCCTTACCTTTGTACTATCTGTCTAGCTCCTATGCTTTGTGGGTAATGGACAGATTGGTTTTTTCAAAGGAGCATTCCAAAAGCTTGTGGCTCTTCTTCCTCTCTCTCTGACTCTGAGTTGGCAGATGAGCCCTCCTTGTCTCACCTACCCCCTTGGTACTCATATCCACTCGCTCTCCTTCATATATCCAGAGGACTATGCATCACTCCCACAATGCATATGAGGTTTAATCTTCTGTATATTCTGTTTAATCTTTTGTATATTCACATAGTGATGCTTCTCTGATGCATTCTTCATTTGTTCTTCTGTATGTTCAGGTTATTCAGGTAGTCACGCCCCCCCCATTTCCCTTTGCAATGCAAGTGCCTTATTAAATTAATCATTCATTCATTCATTCACTCATCCATCCATCCATCCATCCATCCATTCAGTACTGGCTGGCCAAGCAGTTAGCAGTACAGATATTTATTTATTTTAGTTTGTAAACAAGTCATAAATTCTAATGGCAATTTGTCTACAGAGAGTGTGGCCTTTGGATGATGCATTTGCTTTCTTTTCCCCCGAGAAGTTGAACTCCTTTGTCATCCGAGTTTGACTCACATTTTAATTTTTTTAAAAGCAAATGGTCTGTCTAACGCATCACCACACGGAACCGAGTGCCTGTGCCATTTTGGTTTTGCAGTCAATATTTTTAATTGATGTCATTCGGGAGACCCGGGAGCCCCTGGCCCTCTTGGCTCACAGCTGTAATCCACGCTTTCTGCGCCTGGCATTTTATACTCTGTAGTTTTCCTAATATTAAATGGATTTTTTAAAAGGGAAAATAATGGCTAACTATGCCAGCTAATGAGGAACCTCTGTTTTTTTTTTTTTGTTTTTTTTTGTTTTTTTTTTTTGTTTTTGGGTCACACACAGCAGTGCTCAGGGGTTACTCCTGGCTGTCTACTCAGAAATAGCTCCTGGCAGGCACGGGGGACCATATGGGACACCGGGATTCGAACCAACCACCTTTGGTCCTGGATCGGCTGCTTGCAAGGCAAACGCCCGCTGTGCTATCTCTCCGGGCCCCTGTTTTTTGTTTTTGCTTTTGTTTTTCATTTGGGGCCACACCCAGTGGTGCTCAGGGGTTACTCCTGGTTCTGCACTCAGAAGTAATCCTAAGTATAAAAAAAAATCCTGAGAATAAATTTCTGCACTCATTGTGTTATTGCTCTGGCCCCTGGCAGTGATTTTCTTAACTGCCCAGGAACATGTGAACTAAATGCAAAGTTGTGCTCAATAATTTAATATTCCTGAATTGGGAGGGCTCTGGGAAATGACCCTCAGAGAACCAGGCATTGATTTATTCATACCAGTGTGCTTGAGAACAGGCACACTCACAAGCACACACACACAAAGTGTTGACTGACATGTACAATGAATAAATTAGAACCATGTGACTAGCAAGATAAGGGCAAATGGCAATTTTATTTTATATTTTTATTTAAACACTGTGGTTACAAGGTTGTTCCTAATATAGCTGTTATTTTTCCACAGATAAAATTGTTCATGATTGAGTTACAGTCATCAATGTTCAACAGCCTTCACCAGTGCACATTTCTCACCTCCAATATCCCCAGTTCCCTGCAGTTAATTTTCTTCTCTCTCTCTCTCTCTCTCTCTCTCTCTCTCTCTCTCTCTCTGTCTCTCTCTTTCTCTCTCTCTCTCTCAGTCTCTCTCTTTACTTCTCTTTGTCTTTCTCTGTCCTCCTTTGCAAATGGAAATTTTAGTAGAAGTGAAGACTGCCAAGGTACCGAGTTCTAAAGGTTGATTTGCAAAGGTGGTGCTGAGCTTCCTGGTGGCCAAAGGGAAAAAGAGACAAATGAAATCTTAGCATCAGTTTGGAAAGGACCATGTTGGGTGTTCAGGAAAACAGTGAGCAAACACATTACTCTGAGAAGCTCTATCACTGAATTCCTCATACAGATGATGATTCTCCAAACACCATGGAGTTCCCTAGGTTCTCAGTCTCTGTTCTATCTGGCATCCCAAAAGTATTTGACAAGTCTTCTGGATTTAGAGCACAGGTATTCCTTTGAGGGAAGGACACTTAAAGTTTAGTTTATGATCAATGTGATCTTTAGCTCCTATGGTTTCTAGTTTCATGGTGACAAGTCTTCAGATAGCTCTTAGGTTTTAATTCTGTATTTGTTTTCCTGGTTGTTGCTTTGGACCAGGGGTCCTCAAACTTTTTAAACAGGGGGCCAGTTCACTGTTCCTCAGACCATTGGAGGGTCTGACTATAGTAAAAACAAAACTTATGAACGAATTCTTATGCACACTGCATATATCTTATTTTGCAATGAAGAAACAAAACAGATACAAATACAATATGTGGCCCACGGGCCATAGCTTGAGGACCACTGCTTGGACAATGGGAGTTTGTAGAGTCAGAATATGACAAGAGTATTGGCTTCACATTAGGGCCCGAGATAAAAGACTTGAGATATCACTTATGAAAGGCACCAAAACAGACCTAGAGACACTCACTGGTGCAGAGGATACAAAAACCTCTAATGTGTATGTCTAATCAGAGAAAACCTCAGAAAGCTGAACAAAGAAATAGCCAAGTCCACCCTTACCATTGGAGATACATGACAGGACAAATAGAAGATGGGAAAAATGCAGACAATGTCCCCATCAGTCAACACTGTCAACTAACTCTCTTGACCTAATTGACTTTCACAGCCCTCTTGAACCCACAGGTGTGAAGTCACATTCTTTGACATGAGGAGAACGCATCAAGACTCGACACAGTCTGGTGATAAATATCAAGTCCTCATCAGTGTCAGTTGCTATAAATCATACAAAATGCTTTTTGACCACAAAGAATTAAGTGAGAGGCCAATAAAAAAAAGAGCTGAAGAATTCCCCAAATATTTGGAAAGTGAGTGTTGCATGTCTTAATGATTCATGGGTCTAAGAAAAACACAAAATGAAATTTAAAAGCACCTTTTTAACAGAATGAAACATCAACAAGACATGCTAGGGTTGGCAATATGCAGCTAAAGCTGTACTTCAAGAAAAAGGCATAGCATTAAATGTTGATACTAGAAAGAAAGTTTTCAGACCTATGAGCCAGTATTCCTCTTTTAGAAGCTAGAAAAATTAGGGTCAAAAGAAACAAAAATAATCAGGAAGATGGAAAGAGCAGAAAGAACTGGACTAGAAAACAAAAACATAAAGAAATTTAATAAAATTAAAATTTAGGTTATTTATTTGCTTGTTTTGGGGGGAGGTTTATTACTTAATTATGTGACATAATAAAGTCTATTATGAAGGTGCTTAAAGCTTACTCCTGGCTTAGGGATCACGCCTGGTGGTGTTTGGGAAACATATGTAGAGCCAGGAATCAACAGGTCATGACATGTGAGACACTTACTTTACCTGCTATGATCTATCTGGCCACTCAATTTTTAGATTTTTTGGGGTAGTTTTATGGGTTATAAAATTTATAAATTCATAGAAGGATAAATAGAAAAAAAAGAGGAGTGGATGGAGTGATAGTATAGAGGGTAGGGCACTTGCCTTGCATGTGGCAAACCCAAGTGCAATCCCTGACATCTCATATGATCCCCAAACATGCCAGGAGTGGTCCCTTTGTGCCAGGAGTAAGCTCTGGACACAGCCAGGAGTGGCCACAAAACAAAACACATCCAAACACAAAAAAGAGAGGTGTAAAATACCAATAACAAACCTGAAAAAAAGAGCACAGTATTGTTTCAACATTGGTCTATACTACATCATGATTATTTGAAAATGAGTTAGGGGCCAGAGTGGTAGCACAGTGGTAGGGCGCTTGCCTTGCATGCAGCTGACCCAGGATGGATGCAGGTTTGATCCCTGGCATCCCATATGGTTCCCTGAGCCAGGAGCAATTTCTGAGTGCAGAGCCAGGAATGACCCCTGAGTGCCGCTGGGTGTGGCCCAAAAAACAAAACAAAACGAAACAAAAAATAGAAAATGATATAAAGCTATGGACTAATGTTGCTTTAATAAACATACTTAGGAAAGGAATAATTAATTTAGAGGAAAAAGAGGGTCTGGAAAAATAGTACCGTGGGTGGGGAGCTTGCCTTACTTGTGGCCAACATGGGTTTTGTCCTCAGTACCCCATGTAGTTTCTCAAGCCTGCCAAGAGTGAACCTTGAATGCAAAGGCAAGGATTTTGTGTGGTAGAGAAAAAAAAAATGAAGTGAAGAATCCTGTCATTATCTGTAGGTTGCTGCAAATATCTGCATATCTGCACAGCTGCAGAGGCCCAAGGCTGCCAGCGCTGGGTGCTGTGAGGCTCACAGGGGTCTGTGAGGCCTAGCTACTGGATGGGGCCGGGTGCCCACCCAGGAATGTCAATTTGTAGCTGAGCGGCAACACTGCTACCCAGGTGGCCTGGGAGAGAGAGGAGGAGAGGAGAGGTAGAAACCAAAGTATCATTTTTATTCCTGCATAGAAACTGAAGCCAGCTGAGACAGAAAGAGAGAGAAAGGGAGAGAGGGAGAGAGGGAGAGAGGGAGAGAAGGAGAGAGGGAAGAGGGAGAGAGGGGGAGAGGGGGAGAGAGAGGGAGAGAGATTCACTGGCTAGAGGGGGCCATGGAGGCCTTTAGATCCAGGTTTGAGAGAGGGTAGAAAAAGAAGGAAGGGTAGATACAGAGCACGTAGCATTTTGCTGAAGCTTTATCTCTGGCCTCCTATGGTTTGGCTGACACTGCTCTGGTCACTAACCTGCCTGACTCACAACTGCTCGAGTTTTTCTTTTTATATCCAGTGACGGGCATGTCCAAGGGCTTGTGCAGGGGGCATGTCTAGGTTCAATTGTCATTACAGTAAGGGAATCCAAGAGGTGTGTTCAAGAGGAGGGAAAGAAGTAATAATAATAATAATAATAATAATAAATAAGAAGAAGAAGAAAGAAGAGAAGAGGAGAAGGAAGAGGAGGAAGAGAAAAGCAATCACTACATGTTCTAGAGATATAAAACACAAGAGAACACAAAATATGTTAATATACCAGCAACTTATATGAAACAGAAAAATTAATTAAAACATACAAACTACCAAATTTTTTCATGTGCATGTCCCTCAGACATTGTCAACGGTTTCCTTCTCATCCTTCCTGATGCCCTCTTCCCTTCTTTCTTCAAATAATCCATAGCCTGAATAATTTCATATTTGGTAGAGAGATTGAATTTATAGTTCAAACCACCCCTATAAAACAAAATAAACAGGGCAGGAGAGATAGCATGAAAGTAGGGTGTTTGCCTTGCATGCAGAAAGAAGGTGGTTCGAATTCTGGCATCTCATATGGTCTCCCGAGCGTCTTCTGAGCGTAGAGCCAGGAGTAACCCCTGAGTGCTGCCGGGTGTGACCCCAAAACCAAAAATAAATAAATAAATAAATAATAAAAACACCCTTTCATGATCAGTTGGATTTAGTGGAGAATTTTATTTACCATTTATTAGAGAAATATTATCAGTATATAACAATTTGTACCTCAAATAGAAGTATTTATGAAACCAAAACTATTCTAATATCCAAATTACAGGTTTTTACAAGAAGACCACAGATAAATTTACCTCTTAGATAAAAATTCTTTATTATTTCTTTTTTTTTGTTTGTTTGTTTTTGGGCCACACTCAGCGACTCTCAGGAGTTATACCTGGCTCTGCACTCAGGAATCATTCCTGGCAAGCTCAGGGGACCAACCATATGAGATGCTGGAGTTGTAGCCTGGGTCAGCACATGCAAGGCAAATGTCTTATCTGCTGTGCAATCACTCTGGTCCCTTAGACAGAAATTCTTAACAGAATTTTAGTCAACTATATAAAGATAATATAAAATAATAAAGCATGGCCAGGTAGCTCTACTCCAAATATCAAAATTACCAGAGGGAGAGGGGAGATAATACTTGCTTTGTACCTGGCCAATCTTGGTTCTATTCCTGGCACCAAATTGGGTCTCCTGAACACCATTAGGTGTGTTTCTTGAGCACAGAGCCAGGAATAAGCCCTGTGCACTGTTATGAATGACCAAATTCCTCGAACAATTAATTAATGAGTAGATTAATATGTAGATCATATATAGACTAAAAAAGAAAAAAACATCTTATTGCAATAGATGAAAAATTCAACAACTGATAGTGATTGGAATCTCAGAAAACTAATTATAGAAAAGCACTTACCTGTTCTTAAAATCCTTATAGTTAAACTCCTACTTAATGGTAAGAAAACATGATCATTTGTCCTTAAAGCAGGAACAAGGCAATGACGCCTGCATTTATCACTGATTCATCATTAGAAATGTGGTCCTAGGGCCCAGAGAGATAGCACAGCGGCGTTTGCCTTGCAAGCAGCCGATCCAGGACCAAAGGTGGTTGGTTCGAATCCCGGTGTCCCATATGGTCCCCCGTGCCTGCCAGGAGCTATTTCTGAGTAGACAGCCAGGAGTAACCCCTGAGCAGCGCTGGGTGTGGCCCAAAAAACCAAAAAAAAAAAAAAAAAAAAAAGAAATGTGGTCCTAGACAATATAGGGCAAGACAATTTCTTTTCTGTTTTCTTTTTTAGAGTATTTTTTTATTTTTTTTAATTTATTTATTTATTTATTTATTTATTTAGTTATTTATTTATTTATTTATTTATTTATTTTTGGTTTTTGGGCCACACCCGGCGGTGCTCAGGGGTTACTCCTGGCTGTCTGCTCAGAACTAGCTCCTGGCAGGCACGGGGGATCATATGGGACACCGGGATTCGAAACCAACCACCTTTGGTCCTGGATCGGCTGCTTGCAAAGGCAAACGCCGCTGTGCTATCTCTCTGGGCCTGAGTATTTTTTTTAAATCTAAATACCATGGTTACAAGATTGTTCATACTACAGTCTTTATCACAGATAAAGTTGTTCATTATTGAGTTAGAGTCATACAATGTATAATAGCCTTCACCAGTGTGCATGTCCCTCAGACATTGTCAACGGTTTCCTTCTCATCCTTCCTGATGCCCTCTTCCCTTTTACCCGACCTTCTCATCTGCTTTCTGGGGTAGACATTTTACTTCTCTCACTCATTTCTTTTTTGACACTGATTGGCTCTACTGTTAATAAAGAGGTGCCATGCATGTCCCTTTCTTATATAATAGACCCTTCTCTACTCTAACTGCACTCTCTGTTTTTTGTGGTAAGCTTCCTACCATGGACTGATCTTCCTAAATCCTCCTTCTTTATTGAAATATCTTAAATCTATATGGATTGGAAAGGAAAAAAAACTAAAGCTCTTTTTCTTTCTAGTTGATGTTATCTTTTATGTAGAAAATTCCAAAGAATTTTTAATGTAGAAAACAAAAGCAAAAACAAAAACTTACAATACTGACAAATTACCTCTGGAGTGTTGGAGGATATAAAGTAAATATATAAAAAGCAATGAAATTCCTTTAGACTATCTACAAGTAATTCATCAAACTTAAAATCTTCACTAATATAAAAAACATATTTAAGAGACCAAATTTAATACCCCAAAAGTGTGTGTGTACATTGCGCATCATTGAAGCATTTGTAAACAAAGAGAATTCAAATAAATGAACAGTCTAATAGCTAGACCTAATTTTGTCTAAAATTTAACTTCCTACTATTTGAATATATGTATTTTCTGACAATTATAATGAAGCAGGACTTCTAAAATAAGCATTGACAAACTTAATTTGAAATTTGAAATTTATCTAGAATAGCTTCCATAATTTAAAGCAAATATTAACCGATTTCTAGACCTTATCGCCTTCAACCAAGGACTGTTGATATTGACATAAAAGGTAAATTTATAGATCAACAGAATTTAAGATAGCACCTTACAGTCAGTTGATGTTTATATTAAAGTATAGTCCACCAACAAAGCACAAAAACAACAACAAAAAACAACAACTATGAGCCTGATGAGAAAACCTTGAGCAGAAATGGGAGAGTGTAGAAGGTGATATAAAAAAATCATTAGAAGGGACCGGAGAGATAGATGGAGGTAAGGTGTTTGTCTTTCATGCAGAAAGATGGTGGTTGGAACCCCCGGCATCCCATATAGTCCCCTGAGCCTTGCCAGGAGAGCGATTTCTGAGTGTAGAGTCAGGGGTGACCCCTGAACGCTGCCGTGTGTGACCCAAAAACCAAAAAAAAAAAAGTCATTAGAAGCTCTGATCAGCAGAAGTAAGGCAGCTGAGCAAAAGATGGAGAAGCTCCAAGATGAGATGGAGGAAACATCTAGAAAAACATCTAGAAAAAAACCGAATATGGGGAAAAGTCTGGAAAAAAAGAACAGAATGGAAAAGATACAGAAAAAAAAGAACAGAACAAGAAAGCTATGGGGGTGAGCTCAAGAGCAACAATAAATTGGAGAAATAATTGGAGTCCTGAGGAAGATGAATTTTATGAAGAACTAGTTAAAGAAATCATATAAAAAATATCCCACAGTATAGAAAACAGGCTACCAAATATAAAGGCAAAAGAAGTCTCATCAAAAAAACTCCTTGACACACATTTTCCATGACACAATGTGCTCGAATGATGAAAGCCAAGATAGAGACAAAATATTGAAAGCAGAAAGATCAAAAAAGAAAATTAACATCAAAGGAAAGCCTGTAAGATTTACAGCAGATCTACCAAATGTAACTCTAAGAGCCAGAAGAGAATAGAGGAATAAAAGTGCAACCACCTAACCAAGAATACTCTATCCAGCCAGATGATCATTCAGATTTTGAGGAAAAATCAGAGATTTTTGAACAGGCAAAAGCTTAGGGAATTCATAGCTCTTGAGACCAGTTTCATAAGAAATTTTAAAGGAACTTCTTTAAAGGTCAGGACAAACTTCTCAGTACTGGTGGCACTTATGGTTACCCTCTGGTAGACTGAGGAAGGCATGTTTATTCCTAACTTGCTGAGGGATTTTATACATTTTTAATAATGAATTAAAGCTTTCTTTATATTGAAATATATCTTTCATATATATTTATTTATATATAATATAATTTTATTTATATTTTATTTATATTAACATATATTTTATTTATATAAATAATATTTATTTATATATAATATAAATATATTTATAATTTATTTATATATAATATAAATAAATATATATTTATATATATCTTTATATCTGATCAGTATTTTTATACTCATTTTTTTTTTTTTTTTTTGGTTTTTGGGTCACACCTGGCAGTGCTCAGGGGTTATTCCTGGCTCCAGGCTCAGAAATTGCTCCTGGCAGGCACAGGGGACCATATGGGGCGCCGGGATTCGAACCGATGACCTCCTGCATGAAAGGCAAACGCCTTACCTCCATGCTATCTCTCCGGCCCCTTTATACTCATTTTTATTGCAACCTTTTACTCATTTATAAAGACACTTTAAGCAGTATCTACAGTATAGTGTTTTCTAATAAAAAACATTATTCCCTTTCTTAGGAGAAAACATTTTATACTTTTATGGGCCTTTTATATTTTTATTGTTTTTTTTAAGGGCCACAACCAGTGGGGCTCAGCGGTTACTCCTGGCTCTGAGCTCAGAAATCGCCCCTGACAGGCTTGAGGGACTATATGGGATGCTGGGATTTGAACCGATGTCTGTTCTGTGTTGGCCACGTGCAAGCAAATGCCCTGCTGCTGTCCTATCGCTCTGGCCCCAAGATTTTTCCTTCCTTCTAAATTTTCTTAATTCTATTCATTCTTTTGTGTGTGTGTGTGCGTGCGCACGCACGCGCACACACACCACAACTGGTGACGCTCAGGTGTTACTCCTGACAATGCTCTCAGAAATCACTCCTGGCTTGGGGGACCATATGGGATGCTGTGGGGATCGAACTTCAGTCCATCCTCGGTCAGCACATGCAAGGTACATGCCCTACTGCTTGCACCACTGCTTTGGTTCCCCCCTTTTTTAATTCTATTCATTCTTATAAACATTGATTCTGTAGATTTTGCCCATTTCATGTAAACTCTACAATATATTAGGGCAGAATTAAAAAAACATTTTATGATAGGGAAAATATAATTACGACAGTAAGATCCAAGTTCAAAATAAACTTTAACATGATATACTCTAGACACCAGAGTTGGAAACGCACTATGTAAACGAGAATAGGCATTGTCTTAGATTGTATTAAGTGATATGAATTTCTTTATTTACATAGGTTAAAAATCACATAGCAATCAGTCATCACTAATTAACTTTTATGAGTCTATTTCCTGATCATTTCATTTGTCATTCCTTTAAGATTTGTTGAGCAAACTATATGAAATAACTTTGCTACATTTCTGTCAAAGATAGGGGTAAAGGGGAACTTGGGAACTATTGGTGGAGGGACAGACATGGTGGGGGTGTGACTGCTGTTGGGGTATGTGTGTCTGAAACAGCTGTATTATGAACAACTGTAAGTCACAGCATTTTAATAAAAATAGAATTTTAAAATAATAAAAGAAAACATTTAACAGTTATACAAACAAGTGATTATCTTTATGCATCTGTACAAATTAGGTAAAGGTTTAAAAAATAAAAAAGGTTTGGAGAGACAGGGCAATTGGCAGAGCATGTGTCTAGCACATATTAGTCCCTAAACTCAGTCCCTAGCACCACATACCTATGCCACCCTGAGTGCCACTGGGTATGTACCTGATGGCCCTAGCACCAAGAATATGTGGGAAAGTTTTGCCCAAAGATTTGCTAGAGGTAGTCCCTGTAAAACCAAAATGATGGGAGGTGGAAAAATAGCACAGTAGGAATGATGTTTGCCTTGAATGTGACCAACCTAGGTTTGATCTCAGGCATTCCACATGGTCCCCTGATCCCCCACCATGAGCAAGTCCTGAATGTAGAGCCAGGAGTAATCCCAGGGCCCAGCTGGGTGTGGTCTCCTCCCCCCCAAAATACCACACCCCCCCAAAAAAACCCCAAAATACCCACAAGGTCATGAACTAAAAATATATAAAATTCTGTGTATTTCATATTTAAAACATGTTCTCTTCAAAAGACCCCACAAAGGAAAGAGAAGCTATAGATTGGGAGAAAACAATTGCAGAGTTATATTCAATAAAGAACTGTCTTCTAGAAGGTAAATGGGTCTCAATGATAGTCAAATAAAATGATAAAAAGATAAGCAATCAATTCGAACAAACACCATAACAAAGAAGGTACAGGAACTTAAAACAAGCCCAGGAAAAGAAGCTTGCTATCATAAATCATGACAAACTGATGTTAGAATGAGCTATCACTACACACACTGTAAGTGCCATCACTAAGCTAGATAAAAACAAATGCTGATAAACATGAAGAGCCACTGGAACTCTCCTACATTGCTGAAGGGAATTGCAAAAGAAAGCACAATGTTGGAAATGTCAGCCTCTTCTATGATGAGACACACATCATCAAATGGCTCACAAATGCACTCCTAGATCCTAACCTATGAGAAATGCATCAAAGCATAGATTTGCTCAAGAGCTTTATCTAATCTGATGTTCTTCAGAGAGCTGGAGATCTCTGGAGAGCTAAACAAGGCTATCACAGTTATATGCACTAAAAATATGGTCGTGCAATGATTTTCATTTATATATATTTGCATTCAAAAGTGGACAAACAACTCATCCATGCAAGAAAGGGTGTGGATTTGAACATGAGATACATGTGTGAAGCTAAAGACTATTTGCAAGTTTTCCATTTCTGTAAAATTATATAGAAAAGAGCAAAATAACCCTGATAGGGAACAGCCAGTGAGTGGTAGGGGCTGGAACAGTGGGTAGTTTGTGGGTGATGAAATTGTCTTAACCATGAACACTGTTGTGGTTATCTACCTGGACACAAAACTTACCCAACAGCGTACTGAACATTGGCGAATATTATTGTGTATAAATTAGACTTCACTTAAGCTTATTAAAAAAAAAAGAATGCTGAAATTGAATGTCAGATGTTCCCAGGAGAGCAGGAAAAATGGGAGAATTGTGAAGGGCGCCCCATGCTGCAATATTCCAGGCCATTTTAATTATCTCGAGGAATTAATACCACAAAGGTTTTGATTAAGTTACTTGAACCCGAGGACTTGGAACCAGATGAGGAACTCCCAGCATCCTTATCACACCAGCGCCTCTCAGATGCAAGGCAGCCCTGAAGAATCGATCACCCATCCTACTGGGCTTCTGTTACAGAGTCAGGGGCCTGGTTTAGGGATGCAGGAAAGGCCACAAACTCTTCAAAGCATCACTCACTCTTCTGCAGTGCAGATGCTGAATTTGACACTCTGGACAGAGTCACCTAGACTCTCTCTTCCTGTGCATGTCTTGGGTGCAGGGGACCCCCTAACTCTACATCAGGAAAGTCTCTGAGGCTCATGAGGAAATATAGCTTCTCCTGGTTTCTGGAAAGCAGACCAGAAACACTTTTCATCAGCAAGTCAGATGCTAGGAGCACATGACGAGAACATATTTGTAACCATGATTTATCAACCCATATGTGTTACTAATAAACACTTTTTAGGATGAGGCATTGGAGTGGGAAGAGCTCTGTGCTCTGGACAGAAGGGTTTTTTCAGGCCCTTACCAATTGGTGGGTCTCAAAGTCAGCAGACTGCCCCACCTGTCTCCAGTCCTGGCCCCTCTCTTCCCAGCCCAGCGCTGCAGTCTCTGCACTGAGCTACTTATGCTATTTAAAGGAGAGGAGCGATTTCTGAGTGCAGAGCCAGGAGTAACCCCTGAGTGCCACCCGATGTGATCCAAAAACAAACAAACAAACAAAAAATAAAGTAGCAGAAACCAGGGCTGCACCATGCAATGCTGCCTTGCAATGCCTTGGTGTACTACTCCTACACCAAGCACTATTTCTATACCATGCTATGGCTGCTGCCTTGAGTTATAAGATTTGCTCCCTGCTGGTGTAGCTTCTCACTAATACTATGTTTTGTTTTGTTTTAACCCCTGCAGTGGTTGGGGGTTATTTCTGGTTCCGTGCCAGGGGTCATTCTTGGCGGTGACGAAGAGACCATCTAGGATGTCAGAGATCTAATCTGAGTCATTGCATGCAAGGCAAACTTCCTCCCTGCTGTGCTATTGCTCTGGTCCTTGTTCTCACTAGCTTTATCAAGCTAAAACTTCACCATGATGCTGTTGTCTTGATTTCCCACTTCCCAGCATCCTGCTGAAGGTCTAAGGCTGGATTTGACCTGACTGAGCTGTGCTAAGGGGCCCGGGAGATGGGCAGAGAGGCTTTGATTTGCATGATTTTCACTGGGACGGCTGTTGGAGCAGCTGATGACATAGATTCTTTGCTCTTCTTGTGGTTTTGGAGTCTATTCTGCCATACTCAGGGGGATCCCTCTGGGCTGGGATATTATTGCTCCTCTGTTGTGCTGGGACTCTAGCTTGAGCCTCCTGCATGCTGAGCACTGCTGAGGGGCTGAGCCTTCTCTCTTGCCCTGGGTTGGGGTGCTGAAGGAAGAGTAGTGAGTTTGTCAACCAAAAGATCATAAGTGTGTTGAGTTTGGAACAGTGGGGACACAAGGAACTGTCAAAAAAATGCTTGTGAGATTCTGGAATAATGGTAAGTAAGGGCTGTGGGAGAGATAGGTATGCTTGTGGGGAGCCTTCTCTGGCTCTCAAAGCCTGCACAGGGCAGGGATCTGGGGCCCTGCATGACCATGAGAAGGGGATCCCTGGGCATGCCTGGTGATAGTTTTGAGAACCTTGGGGTCCTTCTGTTGACTATTCTTGCAGGCACCCCACTTACAGCCAAAGTGGATTCTTCCTGTGGTTGGGTGATTCCCCAGCTCAGTACCTGGATGGGTGTTCTGTCACCCCAGTGGGTGAGGATCCCAAGGAACAGGCTAGAGAAGCTGGCTAGGTGGCCCTAGAGGCTTGTCTGCAAGATGGTTCAGCCAGGTCACTGCAAGAAGCTTTTGTTTTGTTTTATTTGTTCTTTTTTTTTTCTTTTTTAATCATATCTGGCAGGAGTGCTCAGGGGGTTTACTCCTGGCTCTGCACTAAGAAATCACTCTTGGCAGACTTGGGGGACCCTGTGGGATGCTGGTGGTCAAACCTGGGTCAACAGTGTGCAAGGCAAACACCCTCCCTGCTATGCTATCTCTCTGACCCACTAGGAGCTTTTAGAGACACAAATTTCATTTCAGAGCTAGAAGGCAGGACCAGGAAGCAGCCTAGGGATCACTGAGCATTGAGTGTGGCCCTGAAGGTCCCTAACACTCTGGAGGTAGCCCCAAGATCTCTTGCCCTTGAACTCACAGCCAGATTAGCCAAGAATCACTGAGGGTCCCTTCCCCATTTCCTGAGTATGGCTTGGGACACCCCTACACCCTAAGCAAGGGGAGTGGAGGGAGAGATTGGGGCTTAGGGTAATGGGGCTGGAGACAGGCCAGAGTCAGGGTTTAAGGTGAATTGGTGTGATTAGAGGCTGGCTGGAGAGTGAGGCGCTGTGATCCACAGAGCATGGGGTTCAGGGGAAAGAAAGGGGGCAGTAGTGAGACCACAGCCTTGAGAAGTATAGACCCTGCCATGTTGCTGATATGCTGGGGGCTGCGGTTCTCCTCACCCATCCCTGGGGGCTTCCAGATGCCCTGTGGTGCCTCCCTCACTCCCCCAGCCTGGGGACCACACAGGGAAACTCACATGGCAGCCATTCTGGACCCCACGCCTCTCAGGGCCCCCCCCTCCAGGCCCCTGCTGGGCTTATCTGGCCTAGTCCTGGTATGGGGTGGGGGAAGGACCAAAGCCTGGGTGGGAAATTATGCATTGCCGGCTGCCTAATCAAAAGCACAGCCCTTCGAAAGGGTGGATAAGGCAATTCTATGATTGGTTTCAATTAAAGATTTGCTACTATTTGATTAAGATGTATTATTGATTTGGGATCATTCCAAGTGAGCCCCGCTGGCTTCCTGAGGCCGGAGCTGGGGATTGACGGGCGCCGGGCAGGCTGGAGCTCGGGGCCACAGGCACGTCTGTGAACTTAGCTGTGACCAGGTGTCTCCTCTGGTCAAGGCTTTGTGGCTTCTGGAAGGGTCCACAGAAGTGAGGTGTGTTTGCATCAAGCCCAGATGTGGCATGAGGTGGCCTGCATCCTGTTACCCAGTGTGCTCTGGGAGTGGGGTTTACCTCTGGAGTCCACCCTGGCCTTCTCAGGCCCTCCTAAACCTCCTCACAGCACTTACCTATCTTTTGGTAAGTCTAGCGGAGTGGAGTGTGCCTAGTGCTGGATAGGCAATGGGGCAGCCATATGTGAGTCTGGAGAGGCCAAGTGGCCACCCTGATTCTACTCTCAAATCCAGCTGCTCATGTAGGCCTGAGGGCCTGACCTTGGAGTGGAGAGGACAGAGGCCCTAATGCTAGTCCTTCCACACAAGGGCTCCTGCTCAGAGGGGGTGTCTCTGGGGAAGCCCCTACCCCCAACTGCTACCAGGTAGGGCACAGACTCATTCCCTTTCCATGTGGGGAGACCCCAGCCACAAGACACCAGAGTTCACACTACCCTAGTGTGAGCACCTCAGGGCTCACAGCCTGCTTCTTCTATATATACAGCTGTGAGTTCCTATGTGGAAGAGATGGAGATAGAGTGTAGGGTATGTGTGTCTAGGTCAGTACCTGAGAGTAAAGGACCCCTGCAGACTGGGCACAGGTAAGAGGTTGTCACCTTTGCCCTTTGCCGGAATCTGGCTGCCTTAAATTGGGCCTCCTTTTTGGCTCTAAGCCTGTGTATGAACTCCTGCATCACTCAATTCAGATTCTGTGTATTAAACACCCTTTAGCCAGAGCTCTGGTGGGGACTGTGGATCCCCATCAGGACAGGGTGTAGGGAGAGGACAGGCCAAGCCCCATTCAGTGTGCCCCTGTGAGAAGTAGCCATAGGTCTGGGTGTGAGGCTAGGAGTGTGGCTAGGAGTTGAGTCTTATTGCCCAGGCTACTGTGTGGAGTTCTTGGGGATAAGCCTATCTGGTGTGGATCAAGACCACATGAATGCCCCATGGCTTAGTCTAAGTCTAACACGGGCTCAGACTGGGACCTTACAAGGCTGAAGGAAACATGTCCCTCCATCCTCCCTGAGAGGTGGGTTCCCTCAGAGAGGCCCAAGACACGTCAGGTCCAGCTGAGCTATGTCACAAACCTGGGGAAATTCTCTGGCCCATCTAAGTTAGTTCTTAACTTTGATCTTGAGCCAGACCATCTGCCCTTGACTTGGTAGCCCCTGCTAGCAGTATTTCAGCACCTAGGTGGTTACTGTAGCTTCTGCCTCTTGGTCTAGTAGGCCTGGCCCTTAGGTACTGAGACCCCAGTTCTGCTTTCTGTAGTGGCAGCAGCTGCTTCCAAACCTTGACCCAATTTTCACTTCCTGCCTGGAGGTCCATCAGCAAACCCATTCCCCCATGGCATCTGAAGAGAGCTAACTTGCTGCCACTTCCTGTGTCACAGACAGACTCATCCCCTGCAGCAGCAGCAGCAACCCTGGAGCAACTCTGGGCTAGGGCTGTGTCTGTCCTCATCACCCCAACATCTACTGCCCTCCCCCAAGCTAGAAAGCACTCAAGGATACCCCAAAGCGATAGGACTTGAGCAATCAAGACCGATCCAGGGCACAAGCTGGGGTAGCTTTCAGAGGTTCCCTGCAGGAAAAAAAGGGCAGACAGGAAGTTCTGCCGACTTCCGGAAGTGTCTGGCCAGGGACCCTCCCTAATTGGAGTCATGTGGTGTCTGGCTGGTGTCACCCCTGGGGAAATACTGTCCTAGTTCCACTTGGGTCTCCCTCTCCACCCTGTGGCTGCTTTCCAAGATGCCTGTTTTGTAACAGTTGGCCGAGTTCCCCTATTGTCACCCAGAGATGGGGAGCGGTCATCCTGCCCCAGGCTCCCCCACCAGCTGCTGGGCGCTTATTTGGACCTGGGTCCCTGGTGGGAGACACCAACTAAAACTCAGTTTCCTAGTGATGGGAGAGGTCTTGGTGGCAACTGAGACAACACACTTGGGGCCCTGGCTTGGCAGATAACAAAGGTCAGGATAGCAGCAGGGTAGGATTGAGGCTTCTCTCCCCTCTCTGGCTCTGTGCTAGTCACTCCTCCCTCAACCCCCTCATCCCACCTGCCCACCCCACTTGCCTTCTTGTTTCACTCCTACTTGACAGTGTGAAGCGAAGTCAGTAGAAACTTCTAGAACAAACTCCCTTGCTGTGTGTGTGAACAGAGATGCTCCTTTTAGCCCACAAAGCTCATAATGAAGAAATTACCAGAGAGCTGCTTGGGGCTCAAAGCCCAAGGGGGCAGCCTCCACCCTTGGTTCTTGTCTTGCTTTGGGGCTGAGGGTGGCAGGGTTGGTGAGTGATTGGGATGGAAATAGCAATGACCACACCCTAACTTCACTGAGGGGACCAGCAGGGATTCCCAACTGTTATCCAAATAAAAATGATTACAATCTGGTTAAATTATGGTATTTTCCCCCTTCATTCTGCCTCCTGTTATAGTTCCAAACTCTTTGTCACCGCCCTCAGCACAGAGACATTAAGTCACTTCTCTGGAGACCAAACAGCTCGAGGGATGTAGAGCCAGGATTCAGGCTACACAGTGAAGCCTGGGTCTGGCTTCTGTATGAATACAAGAACCTCACCTCTCATCACCTCACTCCACTGCTCCAGGTTCTTGTGTGCTCTCACTAGCAGTGCTATTTCCAGAATAATCTCCAGGTTATGCGCCTGGGCTTCTCACTGACCAAGAGGCCAATTCGAACTGGGAAAAGCACATAACATTGGCAGAGGAGAGCAAGTGATCAGTGGCTGGAAATATCTCTTACATTCCACCATGCAGAGCTGTGAACTTCCCAGAGCTTGAAGGCTTGAGGGTACAGCAGGGAAGGCATTTGCCTTGCATGCGGCTGACCCAGGTTCAATCTCCAGCATCCTATAGGGTCCCTACGCACCGCTAGGAGTGATTCTTGAAGACAGAACCAGGAGTTAGTTCTGGGTACCGCTGGGTGTGAGAAAACTAATAAAGAGTTCCTACTGGTGGGGCCAGAGCAATAGCACAGTGGAAGGGTGTTTGCCTTGCATGCCGCTGACCCAGGACAGACCTGAGTTTGATCCCCAGCATCCCATATAGTACCCCAAAGCCAGGAGCGATTTCTGAGCATGTAGCCAGGAGTAACTCCTGAGCGACACTGGATGTGGCCCAAAAAACAAAAACAAACAAACATAAAAAAGTAAGAGTTAGTACTGGAAATGCTTGTGAGGGACCCTTGTCCCTAAGGATCTTTGGTCCTCGTGATGCCTGCTCCTCACTGTGGCATCTGGTCTCACAAAGCACTGTGAGTCTAGTAGAGGGGGCATAGCAGATTTGAAGGGGGCCTAGTTTGTCTTCTGGACCTTGTACAAGGGTCAGCAGCTACCAAAGGGGACAGATATCTACATGGACCACTCATGGGTCACTAGGGCCAGGCCTCTTCGTGGCTGCCCTGAGTGAGCCCCTGATGAAAGAGGAGCTTTGGGATATCAGAGTCAGCATCGTCCAAGGGGCCGACGGAGGGGTCTGGAGTCCCAGCACCAGCTTGTCTCTCCATCTCTTCCCAGTCCACTAGCAGGGAATCTCAACTGCTTCTGGGATCCCAGGGAAAGGCCATGTTTGGGCCTCAGAAGATGGTGTGATGAGCCGCCTCTTCTCTCCAGGGCTTGGGAGGGAGGGACAGCAAGGGGTTGCCTGGGTTTGAACTTGATTCTGAGACACTCACAAAGGTGCATAGGAGAAGCCAGGGGAGAGGGAACAGAGAGATAAAGTGAAGAGAAGGGAAGGAAATGTTGGCAGCTGAGCAGGAACTGGGGCTAGCAAGGAAGGTGTGAGAAACAAACACAGAGACTCAGGGGGACACGGGGGCAAAGGGTCAGAGGAGAGGCAGGGGAGGGCACTCACTCCCTGATATGGGTGTGTTTATGCTCTGGAACAGCCTTGTTCTCCTCCCTGGTGGTTTCTTGTCTTCTTCATGCACAAAGGGAAGAAGGAAGTTGGTCCTTCACCTGGCTCCTTGCCCATGGCTTTCAGGGGAGGATTTGCTGAATGAGTGCTGATGCTGGGGGGTAGGGGTGGGTGGGAAGAGAGCAGTTGGGGGCTGACCCCTAGGAAATTCCAAGCCCCAGAGAAGCCCATGGAGCCTGAACCTCGAAATAGTCTTACATGCCTGCACCCTCCAAGCGGCTCCAACAGACCTAAAGGCGAACCCAAAGCTGTTTGGAGGTAGCCAGATAGAGGCTTTAGGGTGATCCCAATGCCCTGGTCAGAGCTGAGCTGCTAACCTGGTCTGGATGTCCCCACATTGGATATTGGGGTGTCAAGGTGGGCTGCCCCCACTGTTGTCTGGGTGGCCAATACCCGAACTCCTTAGGGTGCTCCTCTTTTATATGTCGGCTTCTTGGCTTTCCTCTTGCTCAGTTCCTCCCAGAGCTCAAGGGGAGCCACTTAATGGACCCCAAGATTTTTTGGTCACTTCAGCAGTTGGGTACCTCTTTACCTTCTCTTTCACTTTTTCTGTGATATCTCTGCCACCCACCTGGCTGCATCTCACCCATTTATACAAAACAGTTGGGAGGGGTCGGTGTCTCATCTCAACCCCTGGGAGAAGGCAGAGAGGAAGCACATCAGAGGGTATGTGGCACGTTCCTCTGGATGTGTGTAGTCATTGACCACAGCAGTTGTCCCGACTATGGCTGCTGCCACTCATGCACCACCCACTGATGAGAGGGGCGAGTGACCGATACTCCCATTGTCACTTGAGCTACCCACACCCCACGCCTATGCACACACCCACACACTGAACACTCAATGCACACTCTCTCGGCACACACACACTCTCCTCATGCACATACACAGTCCCCTCCACACATACTCCCTGTGCACACACATCATCCCCTGCAAACGTTCTTCCTGTGCAGATACACACTCGATACAGAATCCTCACGCGTACACTCATACTTTCTCCTTCTGCACACAACTCACACACATCCTCACTCACACATCCACACTGCCCAGGTGCAAGACTATCACCGTGAAAACACACACCCTTCACTTGCACACACATGCACTTCCATATATTCTTTGTGCACACACAATACCCTGCAAATACATACTCACACACTTCCTGCGTACACAACCTCATCACACATGCACACCCTTCCATGCATACACTCACACACCCCAGTGCTCAGACTTCCTCTGTGCATATACTCAATTCCTTGTGTGCACACTCACATACACACACACACACACACACACACACACACACACAGTCCCCATTAACACGGCTGCTCCTTGCACACACATGGCACACTCTCCTCTTGCTTGTGGCTGGGCTGGCCCTGGCAGGAGGCAGTTGTGGGGCCTCTACTGTTTACCTTGGAGCTGCCGCAGGGCGAACCCCCCCTCCCTGGAGCAGCCCTGGCATCCGAGCCGCGTGCTGGGAAGAAAGTGATGAGGGATTAATTTCCCATCCTGTGATGGGGGGAGTTGGGGGCCCCGTGGGAGGCAAGTCGCAGCAGTGAGCGTCCGCAACACGTGTGTGATCGGCTCTCACATGGTGGGGGCTGTCTTGGCAGGGCCCTGCACCTCGCTGGAGGTCTTTGTTGATGGGCCCCACTCTGGAAACAGGGTTCTCAGGGTTGGCTTTGCAGGCTCGGGTTTCTTGCCTTTCATTGTCCGCGTGTTCCCTAGGCAGTGTGCCAGGGAGACACTTACCAGAGGAGAGGGAGCTGGAGCGCCATCCTCAGGGCAGGATGAGTTCTGTACAGTCATGCAGGCTCCTTAGCCAGATGATGCTTTCCTAGGGCAGGGACTTTTTCTGGGCCTGCAGCCTGGTGACCAGGTGCAACCATTTTTCAGCTGGTCACAGGAGGTTCTTTTGCTCAGCTCTCTCTGTGTCTGTGTGGCCTTAAATATATCCTGAATTTCATCAAATACCTATGGCACTGCCTCACCTTCGCATGCTGTTTTTGAGCCCGATGGGCACACTTAAAAAATAATACCCCCAACTTCACTTGCTGCTTCACTTCACCATTTGGCAAAACATGTTGGCACTGATACTACTGCGATGATGCAGAGAAATGTAATATTTGGCGTCCAGGAGAGTTAGAGACAAAGCTTCTGGCCTGTTATTCTAGCTGTCCGACTGCTTGGTCGTGGGCCAGCTCACTGGACCAACTTGTCTTGAGCCTGATGAGAGCTTGGGGACAGATGTCCAGCTCTGAGCCATCCAGGTTGGTGGAGGAGCAGCATTTACTTTCATTAGTAGGTTTGCTGTGTGTACTTGTGTATATAGGGGGTAGGCTCCCTCACTTCAGGATCTTTGTTGGGGTTGTTATTCTCTATTCTTTTCAGGCCACATAAAAGCCAAGACTGGGGCCAGTTACTGAGATCCATGCCATTTCCCAGGAGTGGAAGTTTGGTGGTGGCTGACGGTACCTTCTAGTTGCTGCTGGTGGTAGGGAGTTCCCTATCACAGGAGGCAATTAATGAACAAAGCTCCAGTCATCTGGAATGGACGTGCTTGTCTGGCTGCTTAGACTCTGCAGCATAGCTGTGTGTGTGGCGAAGCTGCCGAGCAAGGGCCAAGGAACTGAGTTTCTGGTGTGGTGTGTGAAGCTAATGGGCTTATGTAAAACCAATGGACCAAAAATACAACCTCAGAAAACCTCATGGCCGCACGATTAGTAATAAGGAACAAACATGTTATTTTCCTTCATTTTTCCCCTCAACATTGCCATGCTGGGTTTCCCTCTCATTCATCAGAAGGCAGCATTGAATGACAGTTGGGTCTCCAGAGACACTGGCTTTGTGGCCAGACTGGTCTGGCTAAATCCAGAGGCTCTGTGTCTATGCTGCAGAGGTCAGCACAGCTCCCCTGCCTGGAGTGTGGAGGTGCCATAGGAAACACTGGGCATGAGAGCACTAATAGGAGGTTAGTGTAGGTGTATTTATGTGGCACTGTGTTAAATCAGAGTAATTTAGAGCCAACCAATTAGGCAACCAACCAACCTAGCTACCAGTTAACCAATGTGCTCTCTAACCAATCACCAACCTCTATATCAACTAAGAAATGAATATCTAGGGGCCGGGCGGTGGCGCTAAAGGTAAGGTGCCTGCCTTGCCTGCGCTAGCCTAGGACGGACCTCGGTTTGATCCCCCGGCGTCCCATATGGTTCCCCAAGCCAGGAGCGACTTCTGAGCGCATAGCCAGGAGTAACCCCTGAGCGTCAAATGGGTGTGGCCCAAAAACCAAAAAAAAAAAAAAAAAAAAAAAAGAAATGAATATCTAGCCAAACCAATAATCAGCCAAGCCAATAACCAATCTGTTAACTAACCAATGTACCATCTAACCAACCCATCAACTTACCTACCCACTAACCAATGTCCTGTCTAGCCAACCCACCTATTCATTAACCAATATACCTACCAATTTACAAAACTACAATCAATCTACCAAGTAACCAATGACCCCTTAGCCAACCTACTTACCAACTAACCAATTTCCCATCTAAACAATCCACCAACTTACCTACCCACTAACCAATGTCCCTTCTAACCAATCCACCAACCCATTTACCCACTAACCAATATACCTACCAATTAACTAACCTACAACCAATCAACCAAGTAATAAATAACCGTTCTAGTCAACTCACCAACCTACCTTCCAACTAATCAATATACCTACCAATTAACTAACCTATAACCAACCTACCAACCAACAAATAAAAGAGCAAGGGGCCAGAGAGATAGCACAGTGGTAGGGCATTTGCCTTGCAAGCTGCTGACCCAGGAAGGACCTGGGTTTGATTCCCGGCATCCCCATATGGTCCCCTAAGCTTGCTAGGAGAGATTTCTGAGCACAGAGCCAGGAGTAACCCTTGAGCATTGCCAGATGTGGCCCAAAAACCAAAACAAACAAACAAACAAACAAAAGTAACAAATAAAAGACCAAGCATCAGAACTACAAAGCAAAAGTTTCTCCAGCCACCAGCTAGAACCTGCCTAAGCATGCAACTGTCCACTCTGTCAAGCTCTTTGTTCATCCTGGTATCCACAGGCCAGGGGAGTGTGAAGCCTCTGCTAGGTGCCTTCAGAGTAGAGCAGGGCTCAATTTCTTCAGAAGGTACCACAGGCTCCTCTGAGGTGGGACCAGAGCTGTAGGGATTACAACATTCTGGAGGAGCTATGACATTATGATCTTGGGGTCTGGTCTCTACTGGGCACAGTGAAGTGACCTAAGGTTGTAGGCAGTTTTGGGGGTTTCACCTTTCTCCTCAGGAAACCCTGAATTCTGAGACTTCTCAGTGCTTCTTCCCTCCTCTACCTCAGCTCTTCACTCATAACCTCTTCAGCTTAATCCATTCCTTTGAAATGAAGTTGTGCTGACCCGTCCCACCTTTCAGCCCCCAAGACAGCAAACCCTCAACCCCCATGTCTGGCTCTTTGGTCCCAGTGTGGCTCTTGGAGGAGGGAACCCCTCTTGGTTCTCCTTGACATCCCTATAATCTGACTCAGCTATGGGCCCCACAAGATCTTGGTGGCTAGTTGGTAGCATGAGGACTCCCTGAGGGGTCAGGATGGGAAAGAAGGGGACAATGGGGCTGAACGTGGTTTCCACTTATTTTAGTGCCACACTGGGTGGGTCAGAAACCTCTGCAGCTGCAGGAAGTGGAAACACTCTTCTCAGGGGTATGGAACTTGCTGCCTGCACCCCCACCCCCAATGCAATTTGAAGCAGGACCGGGAGCACAGGCTAGGACCCCCACGTGTGGATTCCGTTAGTGGGCTCAAGTCCCAACTCCTACACAAAGAGTCAGACAGGCTGGGCAAAGCCATCCTGATTCGTTTCCTTCCTCATGGGCAGCACCAAACAGTGAATCGTGTTGGCCCAAGCCTGCTCCTGTCTCTGTGCAGATTCCTGTTGGGACAGTAGCAGGATGGGTTTGCAGGGGGGTGCTTGCAGTTCCAAGCACCCTTTGAGAGCAGCTTCAGATGGAAACCAGGTCAGACTACATTGCTGGGAACCCAGTTTCTTTATACACTCCCTTGCTCTGAGGAAGAGCATCAGCAGGCAGGCATGTCAATCTGTCATTTCCAGAGAAGCAAAAGGTCAGATAGTGATCATCTTCCAGCAAACTCAAACTCAAGCCAGATGCACCTCATGCATGTCATTTCTTTTTCTTTCTTTCTTTCTTTCTTTCTTTTCTTTCTTTCTTTCTTTCTTCTTACTTTCTTTGTTTCTTTTTTCTTTCTTTCTTTCTTTCTTTCTTTCTTTCTATCTTTGTTTCTTCTCTTTCTTTCTCTTCTTTCTTTTTCTTTCTTTCTTTCTTTCTTTTTCTTTCTCTCTTTATTTTTCTTTCTTCCTTTCTTTCCTTTCTTCTTTCTTTCTTTCTCTTCTTCTTTCTTTCTTCTTTCTTTCTTTCTTCTTTCTTTCTTTCTTTCTTTTCTTCTTCTTCTTCTCTCTTTCTCTCTTTCTCTCTCTCTCTCTCCTCCCTCCCTCCCTCCCTCCCTCCCTCCCTCCCTCCCTCCCTCCCTCCTCCCTCCCTCCCTCCCTCCTCCCTCCCCTCCTTCCTTCCTTCCTTCCTTCCTTCCTTCCTTCCTTCCTTTCCTTCCTTCCTTCCTTCCTTCTTCCTTTCTTTTTTTTTCCTTTTTTTTTGAGGGTCACATCCAGCAGTGCTCAGGGGTTACTTCTGGCTCTGCACTCAGAATCACTCCTGACAGTTTCACAGAATTACATAGTATTCTGGGGATCAAAGCCAGGAGGACTACATGCAAGGAAAACATCCTATCTATTGTGCAATTTCTCCGGCTCTTTATAACTATTATTTTTAATTTTACTTTTGTAGATGCACCTTTTCGAAGGTGTGGGGGTGGCAAGGGCATGCTGGAAATTCTCTCTTATACAGTGAGGAAAATCTAGAGGAGTTTTTTTTTTGGGGGGGCATGCCAAAAATAGAACATAGTGTGATCTGTGCAGTGCTCAGCCTTACTCCTTCCACAAGGCAGGCGGTGCCCCTCGTGCCCCACTCTGGAAGCAAAATCCCCTTCTTGCCTGTCCATCTTAGTGTGTAGAGCTCACTTTTGAGTCCATGGCTCAGGATAGGGAGAAAGTGGACTCTGTGGTGGCATATAGTGCATGGAGTCTGGGGGTTGGCACATTTGATTCGTGGGACTGAGGACCAGTGAGGTTAATGGGGGTGACCCTGCTGGGTCCTAAGTTGGGTCAAACAGGACCCAAGTCCTGGGCCCCATGCAGGGGTCAGTTAAGAACATGAGAAAAAGGGTGGTGGCTGCCTGAATGAAGGATGTTGCCAGGGAAAGTAAATCTCTTAGATGTTACAGTGTTGCAAATGGGGAAACTGAGACAGACAGGTTAAGTGCCTTGAGGGGGCTAAGGGCAGAAATAAAGGAGAAGAAAGCTGCTTGGGGTCCCTTAGTTGAGGTCTCTGGGATCTTTGAACACAGGGCTAGGATCTCCTGAGGGGGCTGGATCTCTGCCCATTCCCCTGAGAAGGGCATTTCTGGAGCATCTCTGAGGTGTGAAGGGTGATGGGAGTCGGGACGGAGGGAGGCAGTGGGGCAGGAAGTTTGGGAGAAATGGCTTGTAAAACAATCCATTTGATGGGCAAAATTCTTGTTTGATGTTCACTCAAAGTAAATAGCTTCCCTGGGGCCTAGGCGATAGAACAGTGGGGAGGGCATTTGCCTTGAATGTGTTCTACCTGGGTTGATCCCTGGCCCCCATCTCAGTAATTTCTGAGTGCAGAGTCAGGAGTAACCCCTGACCATGCCAGATGTTGCCCTCAAACAAAAAAGAAAAACAAACCAAAAAAAACCCCAAACAACTCATTTATTGAGGCGTTAGGGCATTTTTCCTCATCTGAATTTAAAACCCAAAGAAATAAATATTAGGTCTATCCACAGATGAGAATTCCTACTCACTGCCCAGCCAGGATGCCTTCTTGGAGGAAGAGTCCTCCCAGCAAGATCAGGTGACTAGTCCATTCTTTCATTTTCCCAGGACTGGCAGCATTGAGGATCCAACCAGCAGGGCATGAATTCTGGCCACATGCCCCAGTTCTCTATGGGACTTGTTTATTAAACTCAGACTCTGGAAAATTTGACTCTGACTGAAAATTACCCCCACTTTTTTTTTTTTTTTTTAAAAAAAGAACATTTAACATGTTATAGAGCCATGTGGTCACTGTCTTCTTGGGCAGAAACATCTTGAATGAATCTGCATTTTTAATTCTTAGCATTTTTTTTTTGTCTGAACAAGAACACTTACCCCATTTTTTTACAAAACAAACAAACAAACAAACAAAAACAAACAACTAAACCTACCCAAAAGCAACTGAGAGAAAGAAGGCAGCCATAACCAACAGACTGTTTGAGGATAGGGGACCCCACTCCCCAGTGCTCCCTGAGGGCTCAGAGTTCAATCTGTCTGCACGCTCCAACCTTGACATGGAGGCAAAGGGACTTTAGACGTGTCCGCCATGACCAGGAGCTGTGGCAATACCTCCACCCCTAGAGGGAGGGTCAGTAGGGGTCTGGGGTACTTCTGGGGCAGCTCACCCCACTGTGGGTTCTGGTCAGAAACACACAGTCTAGAGCCACCCAAGGATCACCAGTAAAGCCAACGATGCTTAGAGTTGAATGGCTGGGGCCTTCCCAATACCCTCAGGGGGGCAGGAAGAACACAGGAGGGGCTTGAGGAGCTGACACACTCCAGCGGAAGAAGATGAGCCCCAATTCCATGGGCATATAGAGGTACCAGGACTACATGAAAGAGTGGGACTCTAGGGGGTGTGAAAGTTTGCAGAAAGATCTGGAAATGAGCTCTGGAGAGATACAAAGGGCGTGTGTGTGTGTGTGTGTGTGTGTGTGTGTGTGTGTGTGTGTGTGTGTGTGTGTGAGTGTGTGTGTGAGAGAGAGAGAGAGAGTCAGAGAGAGAGACAGAGAGAGAGACAGAGAGAGATGTTGGAAAGTACAGTTGAGAGGGCTCTAATCTGGTTTCACTGCTAACTGTGTGATCATGGGAAGGTTGCTCTATATCTCTGAGCTGCCATTTCCAAGTGGCTATGATGGGAGAGTTGGGATTCTCCTTTTTTTCCCTCTGTGTTTCTTTTTGTTTGTTTGTTTATTTGTTTGTTTTTTTTGGCCGTACCCGGTGATGCTCAGGGTTTACTCCTGACTATGTGCTCAGAAATCACTCCTAGCTTGGGAGACCATATGAGACCAGGGATTGAACCATGGTCCGTCCTAAGCTAGCTTGCGCAAGGCCTTACTGCCTATGCCACTGTTCCAGCCCCTCTCTCTATGTTTCTGTGTCTCTCTGTTTCTCTCTCTCCTCTCTGTCTCTGTCTGTTGGTCTGTCTCTCTCGACAATTCCTTCTGCCTATCCAAGTGTGGGATCCATATTTAAAGTTGTTTAAAAAGAAAAAAGAGAAAAAAGAGAGAGAAGCCAACAAAAGCCCCAAACCAAACAAACACTGGGCTCCCAAGTCGCTGTCTCCTTCAGCCTCCTGCAATCTGGCGCCGTGGGCCTGACATGTTTGGCCCCAGATGGTGTGCTGGGGACCAGCCCTGTTTTCTAAATACCCACTTCCTCAGTGTAAATGGGGGACCCACACGAGATACTTGGCTCCCCTGAGCGCCTTAGCAGTTACACTTCTCTTGGCCTGGCGCCATGGGCCAGAGTGTTCCCTCCAAATGGATGTCGCAGAGTCCTTCAAGGCACAGACAGGTTGTGAAGTTTGGCAGGTGGGGCACAAAATGGCGGGGCCTGGCTACCCTGACACATTGCTGTTTCACCCACAGTGTGGGTCAGGGGGCAAGAGATGCCATGGATTGGGGTGTACCAGCTCCAAAGGAAAGGCAAAGTGACTTCATCAAGCTTCTCTCACAGCTGTGTCCAGGATGTCTGCTGTCTTCAAGGAAGACTTCTTTCTTGGTGCCTTGGCAGTACTGAGGAAGCAGAGGTAAAGTGGGAAAGAGGTCTTCAGGGGGAGGGTCTTCACACTTCCAGCAGCTTGCAGGACAGGGATCTGGGTGGTCTACACTAAATTCTAAATGGTTGTGACTTGATTCATTATGGGGAATTTCTTCGAAGGTTTGTTTCCTGGGTGTTAACGGCAGCCTGCTTCAGCTGCCTGCATTTCTCAGTATTCACTGTGTTCAAGTTCTTGCTGACCCTATGACAGATGGGTAGACAGCAAAGGGTACCCCTTGAGAAAGAAATAGACACCTAATCTCCAGAGAGGGTGCAAAAAGGCCTAGGTGGTTAAGTAGCCTTTAGGATCTAGCTGTTTGCTTCTTAGTCTTGCTTTGCTTCTTATGCTGTTCTTGCTGATCTATTCTCTATTCTCCATGCTGTTCTGTTCTACAAGTCTGTGATTCCCAACCACTTGCCAACCTCTTGGAATTCCCTGATTTCAGAACTGAGCCTGTGCTTGTCGAGTTTCTCCAAAGCCCCAGTTTCTTTTCCTGTGAAATAGAAGTGATGATGTTTTTTTCGGGTAAGGGCAATGTTTTGGATGGGAGCTGGCAAGAAAGGTTAGCACAATGCTTGGGGCTTCAGAGCAGATAGAATTGGTGTGTCCTGAGCTGGCTCTTTTATTTTTTTCCCTTTTATTTACATTTTGTGATTACAAAGTTGTTCATAATTAAGTTTCAGTCTTATTATGTATACCACCTTTAACCCATGAACATTTCCTACAACCACCCCAATTATTTTTATTTTTATTTTTTGATTGTTGAGCCACACTCTGTGACGCTCAGGTGTTACTCCTGGCTATGCACTCAGAAATTGTGCCTGGCTCGGGGAACCATATGGGACACCAGGGATTTAACTAAGGTTGGTCCTGAACTGGCCATGTGCAAGGCAAACACCCTAGTGCTGTATTATCGCTCTGGCTCTCCTACCACCAATGTGCCTGGTTTCCCTTCCATCCACCCCCCTGCCTACTTGGGCTTTGTGTGTGAGAAACAGAGGTGCATGGAGAAAGGAGGGGGCAGCCCTGCAGTCAGTTTTGGTGGGGGTGAGCAAAACCCAAAGAAGCCAAAGGAGCTGAAGGTACAGGTCAAAGCCTAAGAACAAGTGACAGGAACAGCATTTCTCAGAAGTGATGTCACTGCAGGAAAGCCTTCCCATGTCCTGTGTCCTGTGTCCCGTGTTTCTCCATGACTGATTCCAATCAGAGTGGTGAGAGCAATGAACTCAGAATGCTTATTCCTGTCTTCTGAGGAGTCTTGGACCTTCCAAAGCAGACACTGGAGAACTTTCAGGAAGGGCTGGAACCCTTAACGAAATTTAATGTGTTGACAGAGAGAAGAACAGAACCCAAATCCAGCCTTCTCTTTCCTTCCCTGTGAGCCAAATCAGCAGATTTCAAGGATGCTAAGTGTGACCTGGAAGGAAATGGACAAGATTCTGCTGGATAGCAAGAAGTAGAGGAGTCAAATATGGAAAATAATGAGGAATACACCAGAGCCAGCAAGAGCAGAAATAATGGCACCCAATAAGAAAAGTGAATTGGGGGCCGGGCGGTGGCGCTAGAGGTAAGGTGCCTGCCTTTCCTGCGCTAGCCTAGGACGGACCGCGGTTCGATCCCCCGGCGTCCCATATGGTCCCCCAAGCCAGGATCGACTTCTGAGCCCATAGCCAGGAGTAACCCCTGAGCGTCAAATGGGTGTGGCCCCCCCCCCAAAAAAGTGAATTGTCTGGTCTCCTTAGACATATGTCATTATGATGAAAATTTGAGTCTGGGGGCCAGGCCACTGGGAGAAAGTATGTTTTGGTGGGCTACCTTTTTATGACAGACTCACACAATTCTGTCTTTTGAAGAACTGTATGATTGGCCCAACACACTGTAGTTTCTCTATTAGAAATCATTGTTGAACAAGAGGCCCCATAAATTCTGCAGCCAGACTCATTTTAGTCAAGCAAATGCCAGAAAGACACTTAGATCGGCAATTCTATCAAGACAGCATACTGGGTGGTCATTGGGAGGTTTCCAAAGGCAATACTGGAAGAATGCCACCACAAGAAGGGGGCTGAATGCCAGGCAGGCTAAAACAATAGACATTGACCACAGTTCACCCATGCCCACACACCCTTCTCCCTGGCATCTGATTTCACCTCCATCACTTCCATCCAATTCTCATTGACCAGAGGGAGTAGTCAACAGACCCAAAGCTAACCACAAAGGGGGCTGAAAAATGAAAGAGCTGAGAATGTGGAAATGAGATCAAAGAGCATCTAGCCACAGGCCATTTGCCCATAATCATGAGCCATCCCCAAATTATATACTATGTATTGTATATATATATAGCTAGCCATGGCTTGTCAATGAATGAGGGAAATGGAAATTGAAATAATGAACAGAGGCCAAAATAGAGCAAGAACTATGGAGAAACACAAAACAGCTACCTGTTTTAGAATGAAGATTATTGTTGACACAGCTCTGTGTATGAAATGAAACATAAGAAATAGTTACTGCATTGAAAGATGGAGTTTCACTGTAGATTGGCAAGTAATCAACATGATACAATTAAGAAAAGGACAAGATAATTATGACCTAACCAATCAAGTTTTCCAGAATCTAGAATCTAGAATGAGACTTTAAAAAAATAACTATTAGGGGTCTGGGCCGGGGAGAAAAAAAAAACAAAAAAAAAACTATTAAGGGCATTGAAAACCTGAAGACAGAACAATGAGCATTTCAGCATATGACTAGTAGAATGAAAAATATGGAGGGTATGGCAAGTATGAAAGAAATGGCAATCATGAGGAAAATGAAGAAATATGGAATATAGAATGAAGAGGCTTCAACATAAATCTAATAGGGCGGAAGTTATTTATATAGAAACTGCATCACACAAGAGAGAAAATGGCAACTCCAGCTTATATTAAGAGTAAAAACCAGGGGTTAGAGAACAGGAGGCAGTAATAGCTGCAAGTTTCATGAATGTGGAAAAGATCCATTAAACTCCACACCTTAGCGTGAAACTGTGGAAAGGAAACCCTAAAGATCACTGAAGAATAAAACAGATTACTTTCAGCAGAACAGAAATTATATGGTTAGACAAATTCTCTTGGAAAAAAAAATGCTGGGAAAGAAGGAAATAACGCCTTTGAAGTTGAGAGAAAATATGTGTCAACCTAAAGTTTAATGCCCAATCAAAGTGCAATTTAAGGGGAAGAACAATAAAGATATTATTTAGGAAAACCAGAACATAGAATAGAAACTATGAATGTATGTTCTGTAACACAATTAGTAAAGGAATTACTTAAGTCATAAAATATTTCAGAAGGAAGGTCTGTGGTGTCAAACAAGCAATATTAAAATTTAAGAATATATTTTAGAATTACAGGATGCATAAATTATAACTCCCTGGTTGAAAAGGAATGAAGAAAATAAACATAGCCAAATAAAAGCAGAAAATATAAGAGGTGAAATAAGTCTATGCAGATTAATGAGCACAATAAATGTAAGTAAGTTAAATTGGCATTAAAAGGCAGAGATTTTGGATTTAAAACATACAAGAAGGGGCCTGACTGGTACATAGGGGTTGAGACACATGCCCTGTAAGCAGTCAACTCTCATTTTATTTCTGGCACCACATAGAGCCCCCCAAACATCACTCAGTATAGCTCTGCAGGTCTCCAACACTGCTGGAGTGGCCTATGTGAACTCGCTGACCCTGAAGAACTTAAGTTGTTCCTTTATTTACATGGACCTCACTTTGTGCCACTGACCCAGTTGACAGAGAACCATTGGAGGAGCCTCCAGGCCTCCTAACCACCACTTGGGAGGATCTCCCCAATAGACAAGAACAGGATGATTAAACAGAATGTTGAAACTATTCAGAGGAGATTCTAATATTAAGGTTCATAGAAAATAGATACTAGTCAGTTACTATCTCCCCAAATGCTAACTGCATAGAGTAGAGTTTAATATCAATTAGTACTGAAAGTACTTATTTAAATTAGGAGGCTAGTTCATGTTATTAAAAAATAGCAACACACATGAATATATACCTAACTATAAACACCAAAATATCCAATTATTTCCTACTAAAGCAATAGGAAATAATAATACATAAATTGTAGAAATTTATTTAATAAAGAGAATTTTTTGCCTTTGGATTAATTAAAAATTCTAATTAATCAATGAGTAAAAATTAAGTCATAAGAGAAGTGACAAAATAGGTTTCATTTGACATATTAAGTATGTATAATATATACTATTAGATCTAATATATATAAAATCTAGTATATATAAAAGTTACATGATCCAGGATGTATGAACCTAATCTATTATATCTAATTATAAAATATATTTTATTCAGATGTAATATACATAACACAATATATAGATATGAAAATTGGGAGGATAAAAATACATTTGTTTCATGTAAAATGACAAGGCTTGTGTGTCTTGACGTAGAAATAAAAATCAGTATAAAATTAAATGCTGAAGCTTATTTTTAAATTTTTTTTGTTTGTTTTTTTGTTTTTGGGCCACACCCAGCGGTGCTCAGGGGTTACTCCTGGCTGTCTGCTCAGAAATAGCTCCTGGCAGGCACGGGACACCGGGATTCGAACCAACCGCCTTTGGTTCTGGATCGGCTGCTTGCAAGGCAAACACTGCTGTGCTATCTCTCCGGGCCCAATTTTTTTTTAAGAATGAATTTCCATTTTATTTCCCCTCAGAGGACTTTGTCTTCAATTCTTAATGTTTTTAGCTGTTAAACATAGGTTTTGGTGGAGGTCTTGGGGCAGCACCCGCAGGTGGAGGCGTTTGGTCCTTGAGGACCTCTCGAGAGCGATTCCTTACAACCTTGCTGTACACAGTAGTGCAACTTCCGCTGGCTTCGGAAATGTCACTCAAGGCAGCGGCCTCCACGATGTTCCTGATGACAAACTTCTTGATGGCTTCTTGGGCACGCACCGGGCACAGTTGGTGCAGCGAATGGGCTGCATGTGTCCACGGCCCTTTTTTGGCCAGCCCGTTGTTCCTCCTTTTCTTGGTCATCTTGGAAAGAAGACTCGAAAAAGTGAAGTTTATTTTTTAAAGGCAAAGAAAGATTACCCCTCCCCAATTAGTCTCCTACAAAGAAATCAGATAGGGAAATAGTCAAGAGTCCTGATTAATCACCTGTTAGCTAGACTAAACCTATGGTGTCCCCTTTTCATCAGAGTTTTCATTGATTAAAATGATAGAATTCAATAAAAGTATGACATTGATTATGGTTTCTGTATTTCTATTTGATGAGCACAATTCTACCAGGGTTGAAGTATTTATTTTTGTCTTGGATCCATTTTAAGCTTACACAAAGGCTACAAAATAAAGGAGTGCCCTCTGAAATATTAGAGAAGATTCTTACATTATACCTCATTATTACAATATTTTAGTGTGCATTTCCTTAAACAAAAACACATATACACTTCAATGATCAAAATCAGAAAATTACTATTAATGTGTCACTAATTACTCATAAGGTTTATTATTTCTCCCCTAGACTATTGCAATAATCTCTGAGCTGACTCTTCTGTCTCCCTCTTCTACTCAGAAGTTATCAACATAAACTATCAAGTGCAATACATTTTTGCGTTCATAAACTGCTGTGTAAATTTTTTTTTATCTCTGATGGCATTGGTCAAACTTCTCCATTGCAAAGTTTCTCTTTCTTTTTTTTTTATTTTTTATTTAAACACCTTGATTACACACATGATTGTGTTTGGGTTTCAGTCATGTAAAGAACACCACCCATCACCAGTGCAACACTCCCATCACCAATGGCAAAGTTCCTCTTTCATTTATCGAATTTAATGAGCTTACTGTGAGGAAGTGTTTGTAAACTGCAAATATCCCACTTATGATCAAAAATGTATTTACTTTCAGTTTTATCATCTCCTGGTGTTTGCTGGTTGAATTAGTAATTACTATGATGGCTGCAAAATTGAAATGGTAGAATTCAATATAATCTGAACTTGATAGACTCTCACTTGGTACATTTATTACTTGGCATGCTCCTTTAAGGGAAATATTTCCTTTCTTACCACTTACTAATGTTCTTCTTTATAGCAGAATCTATAGTGATAGATTTAACCCAATGAATGTGTTCTAACCATGTCAGTATGGTTAATTGTATCCATTCTCAAATTTTCATTGATTTGGTCATTCATTGGGGGAGTCACTGATATTCTTCCACCAGAAACAAGTAGAATATGAGACAAAACATAAAACCACATTTTTAGATGCCTGACGATGGGCAGAGCAGGCCTAGAACTGAGCAAATCTTACAAGCCCACCGTGTTACTAGTCTTCTTTTTGTAGAAATGTTGGGTCTTTGAAGCTAGAAATGAATCAAGATGGAGCACACAAAGATGGGGAGGAAATGCCACAAGAATTAGAGAGTTGGGAGTGTGGGGAGGGCTAGAGTTAGAAACTGAGTGCCACAGAAAAGGTCACTCCATGCTGCATAAAGATCAGCATCGAGGTAGCTAAGAGCCTCATAGACCTGAAGAGTGAGTATGAGGTCTCATGTTGACTGGTAGGACCCTTTGCAGCTAGACAGAAAGCCAAAGAGAGCAGGGAAGGAGGTAACAATGTACCTACCGGAGTATTCACAAAGCTACCAATCATTCCAGTTCTAACTCCAGAGTGAAGTAACCTTGTTCAATAACAGGATATGGAGATTCAGAAAACACCAGAAAGGTCACTCTTTTAGAGTCCTACTGAATGAGCTTTAGAGTTGAGTGGATTCCAAACTTATTTGGATAAAGATTTTTCTCAAAGACCTCAAATGGCTAACGGTGTTCTGTACCTTTCTTACCTGCTGTCAGAACAAAATTATCGATGACAGAAGGCAACATATTTGGGCGCTGGAAAGGTAGTATGGTGGGTAAGGCAATTGCCTTGCATGAAGTTAACCCAAGTTTAATATAGGACATCTAATATGGCCTGAGCACTACCAGGAGTAATTCCTGAGTGCAGAGCTAGGAGTAAGCCTTGAGCACTGCCAGGTGTGGCCTCAAAACCAAGCCACATGAAACCAAAACAAAATAAATAAAAGAGCACCAGGTTCTACTACATTGGAATAATCTAGCACCTACTAAAAAATTACTAGGCATTGAAAAATCAGGAAAAAATGTGGTCCTAACTGGGAAAACGAGAATCAACAGACAAGCTCAAATGCTACAGGAAGTGAAAGTGCCAGGCAAGAACTATTAGTGTTTTTCAAATATGCAGTCAGGAATGTAAAGGAAACAAGAAGACAATGAGAACCAAAATAGAAATGAGAAGAAAGAAAACATTGGATCTTCTAGAGCTGAAAGCATCATCTCCAAATTCAGACCATCACTGGGCCAGCTAAAAAATCTTTTATAACTGCTGAAGAAGCTATTTAAGGCAATCACAGAAACGATCAGAACAAAGACAAGGCAGTCTAAAGCTGAAACAATGGACAGTCTCTAGGACTCAGGAACGGCATGTGGCCTAATGTATGTGGAATTGGAGTTCTGAAGAGTGATAATAATGGAGAAAACATGTTTGTGGGAATAGTAGCCCAAAAATGTGCTGCATAATCATCAATCTCAGTGAAATTGTAAACACAATAAATGGAAAACTCACACACATTAAGGAGTATACAGTCAAGTTTCTCAAAACTAGTGACAATGAGAAAACTCCTTAGAAGAAACCCTTAAAAAGTTTCTAAAGGAAAAAGACCTGTTCCACATAGGACCCTAGAGATCTAAAACTAAGAACTTGTACTACTCTTAGAAACAATTTAAATTCACGACATTGATGACAAACATCTTTAAAGTGTTGGTAAGGAAAATCCCACCTATATATTTTGGCCACCTATAGTTTTATTTCCAGCAAATATGGAGGTGAAAAAAAGGCATGGCAGACAGACTGAAATCAAGAAGCTGTGTTCTTGGGGCCGGAGAGATAGCATGGAGATAAGGTGTTTGCCTTGCATGCAGAAGGACAGTGGTTCGAATCCTGGCATCCCATATGGTCCCCCAAGCCTGCCAGGAGCAATTTCTGAGCATAGAGTCAGGAGTAACCCTGAGCACTGCCAGGTATAACCCAAAAACCAAAAACCAAAAAAAAAAAAAAAAAAAAAAAAAGAAGCTGTGTTCTTGGCATACTTATACTAACCACAGTTATTAGTATCTCTTAAGATAAATACTAACATACAGTTACTAAACTAAAATTTTCTGGGTGTATAAAATGTTTCAGGCAGAAACAGAAATCTACAAAAAAGAACAAAGAGGGTTATGATGTCCTATGTATACACACATATATGCATATATATATACATGTAGAAACATATGCTCCCTTTTAAGGAAAAAGTAATATGTTATTTACATAAAATACCCATAATTTTCTGTGGGATTTATAGTCTACATTGATGACAGATATGGGGCATCAACTGTGCCATGGATAGGGAGGAGAAGGGATGTCTTCATCCTCTTTCAGGATTTTACTTTACATGGAAAGTTACAAGATGTTACTGAAGACAGACTGTGATTGGTTATTTACACACATATTGTAAACTCTAAATCAACCAATAAAAAAAATCAAAGAGACATACTAATAAGTCTACTGGCTTGTTGAAATTGTATATAAACATAGTGACTTAATCCTACAAAGCTATAAAAAGGAAAAAAGAAACTAATAATTGATAGCAGGAATAAGAAAGGACAATAGAGTAGATTTAAAGGCAACCAGTTATTATTTTTGTACTAAGTAAAATTGGCCTAAACACTCTATAAATAGGCAGGTCTAGGATTAAAAAAATCACTCAATTATACTCTAGGTATAAAAACTTTTAAAAGGAAGCTATCTATTACCTACCTATTTATTTGTCTGTCTGTCTATCTATCTATCTATCTATCTATCTATCTATCTATCTATCTATCTATCTATCTATCTATCTATCTATCTATCTATCTATCTATCTATCTATCTATCTATCTATCTATCTATCTATCTATCTAGGCAAGAGTTTAAAGATGGTAATAGTGTTTTAGAGAAAAGACTAATTAACCACTAAATTGAGAGGGTCTAATTAATATCAGTAAAAGTGGACTTTAACACAAAGGATACTACCAAAGAAACATTCTCCAATTATAAATGATCAACTCATCAAGAAGACTGAATTCTAAATATTGGGATTCTAGTAAGATAACTTTCTAGTCCAAGAAGGAAAGAAGTAGGAAGTACTGACATGAAAAATCTATAATTTTGGGGCCGGAGAGATAGCATGGAGGTAAGGCGTTTGCCTTTCATGCAGGAGGTCATCGGTTCGAATCCCGGCGCCCCATATGGTCCCCTGTGCCTGCCAGGAGCAATTTCTGAGCCTGGAGCCAGGAATAACCCCTGAGCACTGCCAGGTGTGACCCAAAAACCAAAAAAAAAAAAAAAAAAAAAAAGAAAAATCTATAATTTTGATGAGCATGTTCAACAATCTTCCCCAGTCTTGGATGGAATAGAAAAAGTAAGCAAAAATACATTAAATTGTTTTAAAAATTAAAAATTACAGTAAGCAAAATTATAATAATAAAATACTGAACAAGTCCAGAATTCACTTGTCAGTCACTGACACCTATAAATTCTTCTTGATAGCTAAAGAAAATAAAATGCATCTTCTAAAGTGAACCTTTCTTTCTGAGGGCACATATGCTAGGCCAGTCAATAAATTTAAAATGTTTGTTGATGAGAATGTGCAATCTACAGAGCATAGTCTCCAGCCATAGCCAAACTGAAAGAAAACACGATACATTTGAAAAAATTCCAAATATTTTGGAATCAAATGATAACTTTTTTTGGTTTATAGTAATGGTTTCTCATGGGCATGATTCAAACATCATGTCCATCACCTGTGTATCCATATCTCTCCCTGCCCTCTCACCCACTGTCAGTTCTCCTGTTATGTTACCTTTGGGTCTTTGTTGCTACCTCGCAGTGTATCTTTAGATCTCATATATGAGAGGGATCATACTGGGTCTGTCCCTTTTGCTCCTACTGACTTCACTCAGCATCTTCTCCTTTAGGTTTATCCATGTTGCTGCCAATTGCCTGATTTTGTTCTTACAGCAGTGTAGTATTCTGTTGTGTATGTATGTGACACACTTTCAAACTACTCATGGGTTTCAGATGAATCCTAAAGGGCACAAAATGATACTTTGCATGGAAATAAAACAAAAACAAACATATTCAAATGTGTGGTGCTTGTGCTTTCTAGAGGAAAGTATTTACCTTAAAATGCTTATTTATATAAACAAGAACTGGCTAACAACATGACATAAAGTTCCATTTTGAGAAATGAAGAAATCACCAATTTATTTCTGTTTATTTAAAACTAAACATAAGCAGGAAGAGGAAAATAGAACAAGAACAGCCTTCAAGTAGAAGATGAAAAAAATGGAGAAATGAATAAAACCTGAAGTTTAATTCTTCAAATAGTTTGATAAGTTGATAAGTTTTGATTGGTTAAAAGAGGGATCAGTGGATGTTTAGCATTTTCAGGAATCAAATAGGAAATATAACTGCAGAATTTGATGTTAACTTCTATATTAAGAAAATACCAAATGCATTTTATGGTAATAATTTTAAAAATTTAGGATGATTTTTGGAAAGACTTATTGAGACAGACACAGAAAAAAATGCCAAGATTTCTATATCTCTTATATTTGAGTAAGTAATTAAAGGTCTTCCTGCCATGGCCCTTATGTCCTGATGCCTTAACTGGTGAGTTCTATCAAAATCTAAAGAAGAAAGAATAGTTTCAATAGTATGTCATTATGTTTTTCAGGAATTAGAAGAAAAGGTAAAATTTCTTAACTGATATGATAGTGAGTACCATACAAAAAAGGAAAACGAGCTCATGACTATGAAGGGTAAAATTCTTAACAACATATTATCAAATCAAATGTAGAAATATCAACAAGATAATGTTAATATGCAAAATTATTTTGATATTAAAAGTATTTCAATTCATAATTGTACCAGGAAGTAGTAAAGGTAATCAATTTTATCAATAAATACAAAAATAATTTACCAATATTTGGCATACAGATATAGCAATTAACTGAAAATAAAGAAGGGCTTTAATTGATAAAATGCATCTAATATAGAGCTAATAGAAAACTTAATACTAAAAGAGTAATATCAGGCAATAATGACCATCCTTACCACTTCCATTTGCTGACTGGAGATCTGAGACAACACAATAAAGCAAGAAAAAGAAATTAAAAGTATACAAAATAACTGTAGTAGAATGCCTGTCTCGAATACAGGGATGGGGTGGGAAGGGGATAGGAAAAGGGAGGGGGGAATGTTACATTGGTGAAAGGTGGTGTTCTGTTTGTGACTGTAACCCAACTATGATCATGTTACTTAAATAAAAAATATATTAAAAAAAAAAAAGAAATTTAAGGGCCCGGAGAGATAGCACAGCAGTGTTTGCCTTTCAAGCAGCCGATACAGGACCAAAGGTGGTTGGTTCGAATCCCGGTGTCCCATATGGTCCCCCGTGCCTGCCAGGAGCTATCTCTGAGCAGACAGCCAGGAGTCACCCCTGAGCACCGCCGGGTGTGGCCCAAAAACCAAAAAAAAAAAAAAAAAGAAAAAAGAAATTTAAAGTGTAAAGATTGGAAATAAGGAAAAAAAAAACCATCTTGATTTATAGATAAATATGTACCTAAAAAATCTTTAGGTATTTGCAAATGTGCTGCTAGGACAAGAATTTGGAAAGATTGATAACTGCAAGGTCAATATGCAAGTGTCAAGGGCATTTTTTTTTGTTTTTTTTGGGTCACACCCGGCAGTGCTCAGGGGTTATTCCTGGCTCCAGGCTCAGAAATTGCTCCTGGCAGGCACGGGGGACCATATGGGGTGCCGGGATTCGAACCGATGACCTCCTGCATGAAAGGCAAACGCCTTACCTCCATGCTATCTCTCTGGCCCCGTCAAGGGCATTTTTACCCCTTTGATTGAGTACCTGGAAACATAAAATAGGAGTCAGTATAATGAAAGTGTTACTGAGAACAATCAACACTTATGAGGAAAATTAAAATCTCAGTATATAAACTAAGTAGCAGAACTATAATTTTAAGACTCAAAGTCTTAATATCTTTAAGATATTAGGAAAAAATTCCCCTCAACTCTTCTTTTAAAAGTATTTTAAAATTAATTTTTAATTTTTTAAAATAAAATAAATTATTTAACTGAATTACAAGTTGTTTATGACTTCCAGTCTACAATGTCCAACACCCATCCCTTCATCAGTGCATGTGCTTTTTCCCATTTAGAAGCATTCAAGAATTTCATGTTCAAGAGTTTTTCTCATTCTCTTGTCCAATCTCCCTTTCCTTCCTGGAGGTTGGAGGATAGGGCTATGAGCTCCTCCCCTGGAATCACCTGATTTTCCTGATGACAAGCCCCATCCTGTGGCCCTCTAGAAGCTGTTCTTTGTTGCCTCAATTGCAAACATCAGAGATGATCAAAAGGAGTTTGCTATGAATACTAAAGGGTCAATCCATTATTCAGGAAATGTCAAGTATGTGAGAAGCTTTGCACTAGGAAAAGGGAACAAAGTTCAGGTGTTTTTCTTAGCATACCCCAATATCATCTATCCCAACAAAAGTATAAATTTGTGTAAGCCCAATAGGTCTGGAAAAGAAATTGATAAATCTCATTAATATAAAATTTATATGCAAGGGCAGGGGCCATAGTTAGAGTGAATAAGCATGTGACTGGCAAGCGCTTGGTCCGGAGCTTCATGGGCAGGCTTGATCCTTAGATTTGATTTCAGCTCTGCTGGGTGTAGCCCTACGACAACCCAGCCCACACTGACTGAGCTTTACCAAGGGTGAATCTTATAAACATGTTTATGGAGCTACAAAGACCCAGAGTAGCCAATGAAAAAGCAGCATAAATTAGACCACCTCATTTTAATATTTAGAACATAGAACTGTATTATTTCAGTTAGAACAAAAGTAAATATAGTGGACCACAACCTTGCAAAGGGGCCCATGAGAGACAAGAATCTTTTAGTAAAATATTCTGGAACAATTATACCACAGAGACAAAAATACAGCTTAATCCCATCTCACAACATTCAAGGAGATTGCATGCTGTCCTTCAAGGGTTAAATGTTCTACTTTCAGAGGAAAACACAGAAAAAATATTTCCAAGCTTGAAATAGGCAGTGGTTGCTGGGACCATAAAAAAACAGACACAAACCATGAAATAAAATTTGGCAAATGTGCTTCAACAGATAAACATACCATGAGGATAATGGAAAGCATCTAACAACAGGCAGAAAATGTTTGCATTATGTTTGTCTGGCAGAGAATTTGTATCTAGAAAGAGTCTTACAACTCAACAACAAGTCAAACAACCCAACAAATAGGCGCAAACATTTGATCTGGCACCATGCAGAAAGGCCACATGAATGGCTGATAAAATCTCACAAAGATACTCAATGCCATTAGCTAATAGGAACAGCTCAAGAAAACCATAATGAGATTTCACTCTAGCCCTATTAAAACGACCCAAACAAAAGAGGTAGACATAATAAATGTGGATGAGAATGCGGAATGACTAGTCTGTTCAAACCTTGCTGGTGGAAATGCGCAATGGTACAATCATTTTGGAAAACACTGCAAAACTTTACCATAAAAAAAGTCAGATAAGTATCTTAGTGCAGAGAGAATTCCAGTCCCAGTTCTTGCCTTAGGGAAATGCTACATACTATCCATGTAAAAAGATGCATATGAATATTCAAAAGTGTGATATTCAGGACACCCAACAATGAGAAACAAACAAATGTCCCTCAATACATAGATAAACGGATTGGATTGTCCTAATTTAAAAAACTACTCAGCACTGCAACCAAAAACAATCCAGCCAATTCCTGACATGTGCAGAAAAGTCAATGAGTCACATATTCTCCCCCATTCCCAATAAAAATTTTTATTTGTTACCAAAAGAAGTTTAAATTTCCGATTCTTGCACTGCTGGTTTATATCCATCATCTCATTTGACTTGAGCATGCTTCATCCCTGGTATTTCTTCCAAAACTACTACCTTCACCATGAAACTCCATGAACTTTCCAAATTCAAACTGGGGTTCCTGCAGTATTTCTAATTTTCTAAGAAAAATATCAAGATTATAGGTAATGGGCTGACAAGTCTTTTCTGTGTCTTTCCCAGTGTTATCTTGAATCCAATGATTATCACTGTATTGGCCACCTTTTTAAAGGCATTTGCCTATACTTCTTGGATTCATGACTTTGATCTTCTGAATCTAGCAAGTTTGCTGACACTGCACTTACAAAGTGCACCTATACTTCTGAACCTGATTGTTGTGTTTCTTAGTGAAACCAGCACCTAGCAGATGAAGCAAGTAGCTATTGGTAATCTTGACATCAACATGAGCTTCAATCATAATCTGCCTTTTTTAAAAAAATACACAGCATGTCTTGTCATGCATACGATCCATACCATGAAAGTTTATCTGGCAGTTTTTGCCCTGAACATCCTTCCTTGTTAACTTGAATTTCCTAAATGCAATTTGATTTCTCTGCAGGTCACCAAGGTTCTCTTTAAATTCACAACCCTTGAGGCCATCAGAAGTGCATTGTAGGTTCCTGGATTCTTATGACTGATATTTCCCCAATATTTCTCATATTAAACATTGTGAGTGCTTTTACAAGTCATATTCGTCTTTCTTGGAAAATGAATCAACTACTTTCTTCTTGTCTCCCTTGGTGGCATCTTTAGAGAGGTGCTAATGTTTGTTGACTGCCGTAGTGCTGTTGAGACAAGCAAAAGGGCTGAACCCTAAGTAAGCCTGAGAAGGCAGAGACATTAGATCAAATTCTAGGAAAGATTAAATGAACATAGAGTCACCCAAATCCAGACAGGTGTCACCTCTCCAGAGAGATGAATGAAGACCTGAGAGAATAGTGTATTTATATTAAAGTCACTGGCCATGTGTTCGTGAAGATAAAAAATGTATTTGTCCAACCCCTCTGGTCTGTTTTTGGAAAGGTCTGCCTTCATCTACGTAAATTATATCAGAGTAAAAGGTGTTGCATTGTTTGAATCAAATTTGGCTTTTGTGCGTCTCTTCCAGCTGGTCTTTACACACCCCACCATTCCTTAAACACGTTAGTTTGGTCACAAAGTCTCCCATTTCCATTTGGTTACTCTTGGCATCCTACAGTGCCTTCTTCTCAAAAGAGCCATTTACATGTCCCTGAGCATAGTGGACCTTAAACTTCGGTTACAAATCAAGAATTTTCTAATAATAACTCATAAAGACATTGAATAATTTATGTTGCTTTTTATTGTGGGGCCACAATTGGTGGTGCTCAGAAATCATTCCTCTGGAGATAGGGGACCTTATGTGGTGCCGGGGATCAGAATTGAGGTTGGTCACACATGGAGCAAGTGACTGTCTCTCTAGCCTAAGACATGAAGATATTTTTTGATGATCTTCACATTTAGTTCTGTGACTACACAAAAGGTGTGACCCTGGTTTAAGAAGTTAGACTCTGGGCCCTGGTTGTTATAGATGGGGAAGGGTGTTTAGAAGCCAAGATCTGAGCACAGTAAATGGTCTGAAATCCTAGAGCAGAATAGAATATATCTCAGCGCACCTCCTCCCCCAACTCTCCCTTATCTAGACCCGCATCCATCTCTGTGAGGGGAAAGGAAGGCTCAGGCTGGCATGTCACATGTTTATGCCAGACTTTCTGCAGGTGGCTTTTCCCTTTGCTGATGGCTTCATTATTATTCATCCATGCTTCCTCTCTCTCTCTGCCTGGCTGTAAGGATTCCGCCCTGAATAAACCCCATTGTCCAGACAGCCACCTCCTCAAAGCACCCTGCCTTTTCCTGGGGTTCTGCTGTTTGGGCATTCCCCCTCCCTTCCCCCACCCCTGCTACTGAGGATCAGTGGATAAAGGCTTATGGCTCTTAAGTCCCATATCCTCCAGGCACTGCAGAGATAATCCGGGAGTGAAGGTGTTTGCATTGCATATTGTTTTTATTTTTAACAATTAAATTTCTTTATTTTAGAAGCTGTAGTTTAAAGAGTTGTTCATAATACAGTTATTATTAGCATTCAATATTCTAACCCCAATCCTTCCACCAGTGAAACATTCCCTCTACCCTTGCCACCAGTTTTCCAACCTCCCCCAAGCTTGCCCCTTGGCAGGTATGAATAATTTACCTAATATCGCTTGGCACAACTAAAATGGTAATGGAATCTTTGGAAAAAAAACTTCATTAAAAGAAAATTTGTGAAAATTGTCATATCTCGGGATGGGGACATCACATCATTGTCTACTAAGCTGCATGCTGGTTGAATGCTCAGTTGTTAGTTTTGTTTGTTGAGCTTATGTGGCTCCTAGAGTAATTGGGTATATTCCTACTGGGAAATCAGTACTCAAACTATGAGGGTGTCATGCAGCTAGCATGAGGATCTGTGAAGCTGGGAGGATGAGCTCATATGGTGACAGCAGTGGTCCATGAGTGTGGCTGCTTGGACTTCTGGAAGTACACAGGTATTAGGGTAGAGGGAGAAACTGGGGCCTGGCCTGGCTTTAAATTAACCCTTGCTTTGCATGCTTGATTTTTGGCACCCCACAATGTCCCCTTAGTCCTGCCAGGGCTCACTTTTTTTTTTAATTTTCTTTTTTGTTTTAGGGCCTCACCAGGTGATACTTCTGGCTCTGTGCTCAGAAATTACTCCTGCCAGGCTCAGGGGATGATATGGGATGCTGGGCATCAAACCTGGGTTGGCTGAAAGCAAGGCTGAAAGCCTTCCACCCTGTGCTATTGCTCTAGCCCCTGCCCAAGGTCACTCTGGAACACAGAACCAGGAATAACCTCTGAGAAATGCCATGTATGGCCCAAATCCATTCCCAGCCCAACAAAACAAAGTAAAACAAGAAAAGAGCTTGATTGGGAGACTCCTACCTTCTAGAAGACTGAAGAAGCCAGCTTGGGAGTTGAGAGGTGGCAGAGAGGATGGTTCTAGAATTAAGCTGGTGAACCCCAGCATCCTCCCCAGAGCACCCAGGGGAAGTACTTAACTCTGAGCTTCCTCCAAACACAGGGTACCTCTTTAGGGGGAGATGCTACTGCTTCTGGCATGGTTCCTGTGCCTCTTTCTTCACTGAAGGAGTCGGGGTGCCCAGACCTGGGCCATGAGTGTGGGACTGAGTCCTGGGCAGCTCAGGATATGGTAGTTGCATTCTAGGGCACAGACCTACTATCCTTGCATCTAGAGCATCAGCATCCTTTGAACTACTGGTCCTGTTTGCTTCCAGGTGCCTGAGAATGGTTTCATTCCCCTAGCTAGCACTGACTCATCTTCTTTCCTGAATCTTCCGTGGGCCTCCCTGGGCCTCATTTCCTGCAAAGATGTCCCCTGCCACTCTGTGAAGTCATACATTCTCACCAGCCCCATTTAGATTAGATGCCCTCTAAATATCCTGCACCCCATGACTGTGTTGGAGGAGGTCATTCAACTTGGAATAACGTGGGACACGTTGAACCCTTAGCAGTGGTGTGGTCATGTCAAGTTTGACCCTAAAGTCTATTTTTTCAAGTGCATACTGTCTGTCTCCTGCAGGCTCTGAAGCTCACCCCTACTCCCAAAAAATAGATAAAAGAGAAACAACCTACCCCCCCCCAGCCCCAGGAAGGCAAGAAACCACATTCTCTCTTCCCAGAATAGGGGTCGAACTTGCTTGCTTTTTAAGTTAAACCTTCTCTCTCTCTCTGTCCTCTTCTCTCTCTCCCTCTCTCTCTCTCTGTCTCTCTTTCTCTCTCTCCTTCTCTGTCTCTCTCTGTCTCTGTCTCTCTCTGTCTGTCTCTGTCTCTCTCTGCTCCTCTCTGTCTCTGTCTCTGTCTCTGTCTCTGTGTGTGTCTCTCTCTCCCGTAAGTGCATGGTCTGCTAAGTTGTAAGTAGTCAGGCCAGGGGACCTTGGAACTGAGACTCACAAACCAAGCTGACAAAGGCCTGGAATCCAGGTCTCCCTTTATAACACTCCCCTACTCCCCCCCCCCCCAAGCCTGTGGCCACTGACATCCTCTTTACACTGAGGGTGGATATTAAACCCCACTTCTCAGGAATGAAATGCTCTTATACATGATTAATGTGACCTTAGCAAGTGTCTTCTCAGAAATCTCAGCCCCATCTGACTACACTTGAGGTTGAATTGAGCTAATGGTATTCACCTCATCTTTAGATGCAAAATTGGAAGATAAAAAGAACCTTGATGTAAAAGAAGGGGAGGGGGATGAGGAAGGGAGTCTGGGGGGGGTGTATGGGCTGTAGAGGGTGGCGGGGTGGGGGGAGATCAGAAATGCTGCTTAAAAAATCTCATGATTGCAGGGTGAGGAAGAAATACCTCCTCTTTCTGAAATCCCACGCGGGCCCCCGAGAGGTCCCGATGCTTTTATTTTTAATGATAGAATCTTTTTATTCTGGGGCCAAGGAAATTTGAATGTGGCTGCATATGTGGCCAGGAGATACACTGACCTTTAGCAAATCTTATTTTTTTTGAGATCAGCTGGAACTGGTATTGCAAAAATATTCTGGTCCTGGAATGAGATAGAGAGTGAGAGAAAGAGAGAGAGCGAGTAAGAGAGAGCAAGAGAGAGAGAGCAAGAGCGAGTACTTTCTTCCTAAGTAATCAGACGTGGATTAAACTTATTAAAGATGTCACATCTGCTTTTAAATCTCTTGCCACTGTCGTTCTGAATGATAAAGAGCCACACGGAGACACGGCACCTTCAGATTCCACCTTAAGATCACAGAGAACTGACCTTGGCCCATGGGAGGAAACTTGTTCCTTTTCTGCCACCTTCAGTTGCTACAAAGGGGGGCCCTTTGCTGGCCTCCGAGGCATGCAGACAGGGCCCCACAACTCCCATCCCCAAAGCTCATCTCCACCCCCTACTCCCCACCCCACCCCCATCTCACCGGTTTCCTTCCAGTCTGGGCGTGTCTGTCCTGAGTCAGGGCCTAGGACGCTTCCTGCCAGCGGCTGTCCTGGGGTGAGGGGCCCATGACAATCCATCAGGGAGCACACCTGGTCTGCCCAGAGGAGACAGCGGGAGGGAGGGGCGGGGAGTCCATGGCAGGGCTGCTGACATGACACCCTGGCTTGACAGCAAGGGCCCGAATCACCGTCAGGATCCCAGGTGGGGCGGTGTAGAAGGGTGTCCATAATTTAGCAGGAGGGGATGACAGATTGGCATGGTCTGGCCTTTGGACTTTGCAGCTTCTGGCTGGATTTAATAGGCTGGACGCTTGGGCCTGCAACTGAGGAAAGGCAGATACAGGTGGTGAATGGGTAGGTGGGGAAAAAGTGGGGGAGGCAGAAACATTGTCTCTGCTCCTCTGTGCTGCCTCCCGCCCGCCCTTTGGATGCTTTGGAGAGTCTGGTCTGCTGGGGGCGAGGGGCCCCATGAAGCTCACGAGGGCATGGGACAACGGACTGGCCATGCAGGAAGAAGTCTGGGCCAGGGACCCCTGAGTTGAGAAGCATTGGTATTTCTGCTTCATGGCAAGGGTCCCCCTGACCTGAGATGAGTGGATGTGCAGTGGACAATGAGTTCTAGGATCCTGGAAGTGTCAGTCCCAAGACATTTCAGACTTAGACCTACTTTCTGGGCCATTTTCCAACCAGTGCTGGGGTTTCTCGGGCCATCAGGTCAATGAGAGACTTGAGGGTCCTACATGAGTGAAGCCTTTGGTATTTGGGAGGACCCCAGGATGCACCCACCTGGCATGGCCCCTGGGATCCATCTGGGGCCAGCCACATGCTAGGCTTAACTCCTGTACTGTCTCTGTGCCCCCTCTAAGAGAAGCTTCACCTGAAATCTTGGGGGTATTGACTAGTATTAGAGGATGAAAGGATGAAGGGTAAAGTATCAGGGAAGGGGTAGAGAGGAACTTGGGTGAACCCACTGGCCCGGGGCATTTCTGTGCACTCGTGGGAGTGACAGAGAGTGAGGTGAGTTGTTGTCGAACTCAGTGGAGGTTGGGGAGTGGGTGCTAGAGATAGACAGGACACAGGATGGGTCAGGGTTGATGCCAGGTTTCAGGAGGCTGAAGAGGGCACTTCCATGTGTCCAGGCTATGTAAATGGGGGTGCATGGATGGTCATCTCACTTCACAGCTGGTTGGGGAGATCAACTGGCACCTGGATAATGGGGAGGGCTCTCAGATGGATGCTGCCATGAGTCTGCCATAGAGGAAGATGAGGTCAACTTCACCCCAAATCCCACAGCTGCACCCTTGTTCTGCTGTCCTCACACAGAGCCCCATGGCAGGCCTGGCTGGTTCCTCTCCAGACTTCCACACCTGCGGTGCTCACCCTTGCTTAGTGCTGGGAACCTTCTGGATCAAGGAAGATTCCAGCCCTGCCCTCCAGGCCCTGAGAACTTTCTTTCCATTGCACGCCACCGCCCTGGGGGGGGGGGTAGTGGAGGGTCAAGTGGGAGGGGGGCTGGGCACAGTTTCCCAACCTTGTTCTGACCAGTCCTCAGAAACGCAATCCTGGAGGCTGAGTGGCTGGGGCGGCCCCTTGGTCCACTTTCTCTGGCCTGGGGCCACCTAGCCTGCAGGGGACTCCCCGAGTCACCAGGTCGGTCACCGCAGTGAGTGGGGTGCAGGGTGGGGCCCGCAGGCCTGTCATCGCGGGGGCCGGCTTCTCCCTCTCCTGGAATGCACAGGCAGGTCTGAGCTGGCCCCCGCCCCCGTGGCCAGTTCCCAGGCACAGAGGAAAGCTCAAGCTGGAGGCCCTGGCGCCTTCCAGCTGGACTTAGCTTGGGTGCAGTTGGCATGGCAGGACAGAAGGCGGGTGTGGTGGTGTGGCTTGGAGCATGGACTCTGTGACTTGCAGACCCGGGTGGAGATGTGTAATTCGTGGCCACGATTGTCTCTGAGCCTTTGTCGCATGACAATGAGGATGGCTGGATAGGCTGCAGAAATATGAGAGACACACAGGGATTTTTCTCTAGAAGCCAAAGCTGAACTCCTTTCTTTATTCAAACCAATTTCCCAGTCTCAGGTGTGTGTGTGGGCGGGGGTGGGATGGGGGGGAGGTCAAGTCACAGACTAAAACAACTATCCAGTGGGTTTTTACATGTTAAAGGAAGAGGTTAGGGAAAAAGGAAGTTTGGGGAAACTTTTGCTTAGGGTTTATAGCTGGGTATTTACCTTACAGTGAACATCCCCCCTGAATGCCATGGAACACCCCAGAACTCAAACTGTGTATCCCTAAATGCATGTCCCGGAACAACCCGGAACTCAAATGGTGTATGCCCCTGATGTCCCAGAACACCCCAGAACTCAAACAGTGTGTACTCCTAAATTCCCCCAAACACCCTGGAATTGTCCCAGTGCCTGCCCTATCTGTGCACCTAGTAGTCAGGTCTGACTGCTCTGGACACAGGACACTTGGGGACATTTGGCTCCACTAGCCTCATGTGGGTGAGCTGGATACTGAGCAGTAAATACTGCAGGTTCCCCCCACTATATTCTCCCATGAAGGGGCCCATAGAGGTTGCTCCTTAATGCCGAGAGCCAGAGAGGCTTGCTAGGGCTAATAGAAGGTGGGGGACCTTCCACCACCACAGTGCCCTAGATAAACCCCGAGGGTTCACTGCCAAGGTCATCCAAAAGCCCTGTAACTGTAACTGTAGCTGGCATGTCCTGAAGGTTGCCCAGACAATCTCCTGAGCCATAAACCTTCGAGCTCTCCTTCTCTGGGGCTAGGAAGAGGGGATTCACACCTAATCCTGGAGGGCTCCCCAAATCACATGCTGCCCTGGCCTGATCTCCCCATCCTCAAGCCAATTTCTGCTCCACATATTCATGGCGTGATCTGCAGTTGCCTTGTTGACCCTGCTCAGCCCGGTTCCCCCACCTGGGATTGGGAGTTGGTTTAAATACAGAAAGGAGTCTGGCTGTGGGTTTGAGAGAGAAAGCACAGGGCACATAGGCAGCACAGGGCAGAGAGAGCACATGGCAGAGAAATGCCATGAAGTAAAAGCAGGCTGACTCCAATAAATCTGATGTTAACTGCTTGGTGTATTATTTTTCCACCCTGCTACATCAAACCCGTCTGCCTAAGGGGTTAGAAACACAGTGCCTGGGGTCAGAGAGATAGCATGGAGGTAAGGCATTTGCCTTGCATGCAGAAGGTCAATGGTTCGAATCCCAGCATCCCAGATGATCAGTCCCTCGAGCCTGCCAAGAGTGATTTCTGAGTGTAGCGTCAGGAGTAACCCCTGAGCACTGCCGAGTGTGACCGCCCCAAAAAACAACAACAACAACAAAAAGAAACACAGTGCCTGGGGCAGTTTCACTCAACTCGTGAATTTATATTTTTATTTTACAGTACAAAGTTTGAGTTCTGGGGTATTCTAGGACATTCAGAAGGTACACACAATTTGAGTTCTATGGTGTTCTGTGGCATTCAGGGGCACACAATTTGAGTTCTGGGGAGTTCTGAGAGATACAGGTGTATCCAAAATTTAAGTTTTAAGTGTGTGGGGGGGATAGAAACTCAGCAGAGAACTGGTGTTTAATAAATTGAGAGCCCACCAAGGGGGTCCCATTAGCATGTGTGCCCCAACTGTTTTGAGGGCCTCTGCTATAGTGTCCAGAGTAGCTAGTCCATACTCCCACCTGACAGGTTCCAGACCATGGTTCCTACAATCTTTTGCAGGTTAAACCTAAAACCCACAAAACTCTCTGCACCCCAGCAGGGATGAACCTCTAGCCTTTCCAGTACATTCCATTTCTGGGGTCTCCACAAGCTCCCAGTGCTCCCAAAATGGATATACCCCTGGCTTTCCTGACATACCTCATATCTGGGGTCTTCTCCTCTCACTAAGCCCAAGCTGACTCCTATTGAATAGTGGTGCTGGAATTGCAGCCTGGGGCCCCCCTCATTGCCCAGCAACCTGCCTTATATCCTACCATGGGCCTAAGCTCCCCTATGCCCCCAATGCCTCCCAAAGGTAGGGATATGGCTCTGTGAGATGGACACATGCTCTGTGAGAGGTGGAGAGAAAGAGGGAGAAAGGAAGAGAGATCCGTTGGCCACTGTGCTTGCTTGTCTACCCTGATACTGGATAGTCCATATGATCAGGTCTGGGTACAATTAGAGAGCATCCCATCCCATCCCCTAAGTTACCAACAAGTCTTTACCCACCTTCCAAAGGTCTGGTGCACAGATTCAAAATCTCATGGCAGCCATGATGGTCAGAGGAAACATGTTCTCAGTCCCTTAAGGAGGCTTCAAAGGACCTCAGTCTTGGGGTGCAATCACAGCTGTGTCCATGGCCCATGCCCCAAGCTCAGTGGGGAAGATGCTCTTGCAGTGTCAGGGCTCCAGGGTCACAGTTTGTACCCTAAACTTGCCCATCAGTCTCAGCACACACTCAGTTCCCATAGAGATAAGACCTGCATCTTCTTCCTCTTCGGAGAATGCCTCTGGGTGTTAGTTCTATGGATTCTATTATTTATGCTTGTGGGCTCACACCCTACAGAAGGAACTACTCCTGGCTTGGTGCTCTGGGTCAGGAATGAGCCACAATCAACTCCTTGAGCTGCGTCTTCCAGTCCTATTTTTGTTTGTTTGTTTGTTTGTTTGTTCATTCGTTTTGGAGCCACATGCAGCAGTGTTCAGGGTTTACTCCTGGGTCTGCACTCAGAAATCACTCTTGGCAGGCTTGGGAGATCCTATAGGATTGAGGGATTGAACCTTGATTGCCCACATACATGCAAGGCAAGCATCCTACCCGTTGAGTGTCACTCTGGCCTATTCCAGAGCACAGAGAGCTGTACCCTGCCTAAGGCAACAGCAAGACAGTCCCAATGGGATGAGACATCATAGACTTCAGTGATTTCTCCTTTCTTCTCTTTCATGGCTGCTGTATGGGTGCCACCACCAGGATCCCCTCCACAGCTGGGTGTGGTGTTGACTGGGTGAGGCAGTGCCACATGTGGGTCAGCTGGACAAGGGTGGGTTGCATGCCAGGTAGGGGTCAGTACTGGGCATGGCACCAAGCTGTGAATTGACCAAAACTTAAGAAAAGCAGAAAACACCCACCTTTGCCCCCAGTTGCCAACTAGGACTTGAGGTCTCTGGGTCCTGCCTGAATTTGATCACAAACTATTTCTTATTTATCTTAGATAGGAGTGGCCCAGCTTTGAGACCCTGTTTTCTGCCATGTGAGGGAAGACACCCATGTTGTCCCTCTTCGTGAGTTTCCTTCTGCAGCAGGAACCAGACACTGGACTCTTTGAACATCTTGTTTACTTGGAAACTCCTTTTTATTCTGTAATTCCCTACTCTTGCTGCCCCTCTGCTAGTCAGCCAACCCAAAAGGCCCTCTAAGCCAACCACTAGTCAATTGGGTCTGTTTAAATTCCCAGGACATTTTGTGTCATTCTTGACTCTCTTCTGTAATTTGTCATTTCACTCTGCTGCTGGTCAAGGAAAGCCTCAAGCTGTGGACTTGGCTGAGACACATGGAGCATTTGCTAAGCCCTTCAAGTGGTGGGCTTGGGACTATATAGAATGCCCAGGATTGAACCCAGGTAGATGCATGCAAGAAAAGCGCCTCCCCTTGGTATTGTCTCTTCAGCCCCTCTTCATGCTCTGGTGACCCCAAAGCTCCCAGTGCCCCAGTAGGGAAGTCCAGGAACTGCCCAGAAAGGTTATTGAGGACCAGAACAAGAGAGAAACCCTGTGAGTCCTCCCACAAGATTGCCCCCCCAAGAAACCCTTGATATCTCATTCTTTGGGGTCTCTGAAGGAAGGCCCAGGAACCTAAAAATTTATTTATTTTCTTTTGTTTTGATTTTTTGGGTCACACTCGGCTGTGCTAAGGAGTTACTTCTGGCTCTGCACTCAGAAATAGTTCCTGGCCCAAGGGACTATGTGGAATGCTCGGGATTAAACTTGCATTCGACTGGTTCAGTCACATGCAAGGCAAATGTCCTACCACTTTGCTACCACTCCAGCCTCCACCCTGAAGACTTCTGGGAGAAACCAGAGCAGGACTATATTCCAGGGTTGCCCTAAATTCTGTGGGGTTGAACCCCCAGTCTGGCTCAGCCCCATAAACTCCTGCTTAACTCCTGCTCCTGTCCAACCTCTTGGATCTGTTGGTGAAAAATAATTATTTGCTTAAAACCTGTGAAGTGCCCTGTCATTCTAATCGTTTTCATTTAAATTTTAAACGAGGATCTTCAACCTCTAATCACTTTAAAGCTGGAGTGGTTTTCACCAAATGTGAAGTACTTTAGTGTTGGAAATGGTCTGTGTGTAGGGGAGAGAGAGACAGAGAGGGACAGACAGAGACAGATATAGACAGAGAGACAAAGAGACAGGGAGACAGAGAGAGGCAGAGAGAGAGAGAGACAGAGAGAAAGAAAGACAGAGAGACAGAGAGAGGCAGAGATAGAGAGATAGAGAGGCAGAGATAGGCAAAGAGGCAGAGACAGAGAGACACAGAGAAAGACAGAGACAGAAAGAAATAGAAAGAGACAGGAATAAGTAGAGAGACACAGAGAGATGCATAGAGAGAGATACAGAGAGACAGAATCACAGAGGCATAGAGAGACAGAGAGAAGAGAAGGGGCTGAGACCAAAGGGTACCCCAGAATCTAAGGCACAGAATCATGGCAGACCCCTCAATGGAACAAACTCAGCCCCTTTAAAGATCAATCAAAGGTGCTCCCTGTCATTATTATTCAAACCCACAACTCAGCTTGGCACAAAGCTTCAGAGGCCACTAAGATTTTAGGTCGCTTGTTGGCAGGGCTTCTGGGAGACCTGTGAAGTCCAACTTGGTGACACGTCCCCATTCCAGATCATACTTGATCTGTCTTGGGTCCCACAGCTGAGATAGGAAGTTGAGTCTTGGCTTGTGTTATGGGTCCCTTCTAGGCTGCCCTTGGTGTCACTGATGTCATTTGGCATTAATGCTCTTCTCCCTGTTTTCTATTCCTTGGGATTTGCATAGTGTTGGTAATGTCACCGCCCTCCTTTCTTTTCTTCATTTGTTTTTTTTTTTTTTCTTTTTTTTTTTTTTTTTTTGGTTTTTGGGCCACACCCGGTAACGCTCAGGGGTTACTCCTGGCTATGCGCTCAGAAGTCGCTCCTGGCTTGGGGGACCATATGGGACGCCGGGGGATCGAACCGCGGTCCGTCTCCTAGGCTAGCGCAGGTAAGGCAGGCACCTTACCTCCAGCGCCACCGCCCGGCCCCTTCTTCATTTGTTTTTTATTAAGTAAAAAAAGCTTACAGCCACACACGGTCATACTCAGGACTTATTCCTGACTCTGCACTGATAGAATCACTCCTGGCAGCTCTAGGGACCATATGGGTGCCAGGGATCAAACTGAGTTGGCTGCTTGCAAGGCAAACACCTTACCTGCTGTCTTATGTCACATGTCCCTAAGTAGTGGTTTGTCAAGGTTAATTACCATTTGAAACCTAAAGCCATACAGACAAACTTTATACCAGCCCTCACTCACCTGCATGTGTTTCTTGGATGCATTGGGATAGAATTTTCCACTCCTGGTCTGAGTCATTTGGCAAATAGTACTTAGAGGTACATGGATCTTGTAACACATTTGATTATCTGGTGTCCTCCAGGACACTTAATCATACCCTCATTGATCCTAATCTTGTGGGATTTCAACGGTTGGGGAGTTGTCCTGCTTATGTGGGCTAATACGCATGTTCCATGATTCTGATCCTTATTTGGAACTTTTACTAATTCCTTGGGAAACTTCCCTGCAAGTGGGTTGAAGACAAGTGAATTGGAGTCAAGTGGCATTGGCTCCATGTTGGCACTGTTGGTTTGTCCAACCAAGGAAGCTGTCAGACACCCAGATGCTCATTCCTATGAAAACAGGAGGATGGAAAAGCCCAAGTCCTCCTTGACTCAGAAATCCTCCAGGACCTTTTCGGGAGACACCTACTGACCTACTCTGCCCTCTCACCTGCCACTGATTTTCCTGTCTTTGAGCACCGTCTCATGAACATGCTGGCCCCTCCCTCAACATGGTCTTTGCAAAAACACTCCTCACCCTTCCTGAGGCTGCCCCATGACCAATAGCGACTCCTCTCCCTGAGCCATCCACGCCTCTCCTGACTCCAAACCAGCCTGATCCTCTCTTTTGGGGGCACCTGTGGGAAACTGATGCTCTCTGGTCCACTCAGACCACCCCTGAAGCACTTTGTACATCTCCTCCTGAGAAAACAGAAGCTCTTTGTCAGCTACCCTCACCCCAAAAGTCCTGGGGGGGTTTTTGCCAAGAAGTGACATCTGGACCTTGCTGCCTCTTCATTCTGGTGTTCAGCCACTGCTGTCCTGGCTGGCAGGTGTGTCTTCATACAGAGGGAGAGTTTGGATAAAAATGCAAAATCTCCTCCTAAGCAAAAAAGGGGGACTCTTGAGGGCAGTTGGAAAGTTTTGGCTGGTTGGGGAAGGAGGGAATGTTGTAATGCACGCCATAGAGTGTCCTGCTATGGAATCCGCTTTCCAGCAAGAAATGGCCACGCAAATCTTGCAGACATAGTTAGAGGCTCCCAGGGAACCACTCTGGCTGTTTGAGCTCCCTTAACATTTTATTTTTTGGTCACACCCAGTGGTAGGTACTCTGGGTTGACTATTGACTCTATTGGCTTTTACTCAGGATCATTCCCGATATGGTTCAGGATACCTGATTTGGTGCTGGCAATGGTATTAGGGTCTCATTAAAGGGAGAGATGTCACACTAATTTATGGGACATATATATATATATATAAATATATAAGGTAGCATGGTATTAATATTCAGAGACAACAGAGATAAGGGTCAGGAGGGCTGGTCCATGGTAGGAAGCTTGTCACAAAGAGTAGGGAGTGCAGTGAGAGTAGAGAAGGTGCCACTGTGACAATAATTGGAAATTATCAGTCTGGACAAGAACTACTTATTAAAAGTAGGGAAAGTGATAGGCATGATACTCCTTCGGTAATAATATTGCAAACCACAGTGTCTAGAAGGAAAAGGAAAGGAAGAGAGAGAGAAAGAGAGAAGAATAGAAGAAAAATGTCTCCCCCAGAGGAAGGCAGGGGGAGGAAAAACATTGGTGGTGAAGTATGTTGGACTTCAAGAACAACTTTGATTTGTAAAAACAAAAACAAACAAAAATAACTATATTATGAACAACTTTGTAACCACAATGTTTAAATAAAGTAATTAAAAAAATAAAGGCAGAGAAGTGGCCAGTACAGTCACGTAGGCAGGAGAACTGGGCTTGTGGGCCCCTTAGACTATTTACATGTGTGGATTCACTGAGCACCAGAGAAACGAGATGCTCAGTATCAAATAAAAAATTCTGAGTGATGGCAAGTGGACAGAGTTAGGGCACATCCTGGCAAATGGCTGACTCTGCTTATCCCTCCTGAACCCCACAATCCCTCCTGAACACCTACCAAGTGAACTCCTGGAGGCCTCGAAGCAGCACCAGGGTACCCCGACAATGGGGACACTGTCAGGCTTGGGTGCCATTGCATCCCGGCATTGAACCATTGGGGTGGTTGGCAGAGAGTGACCAGAATGACCCCGAGGTCCTCCTTGCTTGAGATGCCCTGAAAAATTTTAGTTTAGGAGAGGTAAGGTAGAAGATAAAACTAGAATAGTCTATGAACATAGGTATGTGCATGACTTGGAAACAGGCTAAACTTTAGGGACCATGAACCCTGATTCTAGGGGTTACCTCTGCCCCCAACTTCCTGGCTAACTTACCTGATGGTCAGATCAACTCAGATCTGAGAGAGGTCTATGGAAGGTAACAAAGGGGTGTGAGAGAGTTTGAGCAAGAAGCCTCGGGGGGAAGAAGCAGCATGGAGGAATAAGAGACAGATTTAAATGCAGGGCAGCGGCAGAGAGGCTGCTTAAAAGATTAGCTTAGAAGCCATGTAAGATATACACAGGGTGATTAGAGTCTTATTAATAATAAAGCCTCATATCACCTGAAATGTGACTGCTTGTGGATCATTTCCTCGCCACTACCCTGAACCTGCAGACCCGCTGGCTGGAAGGTAATGCAGGCACCTGACCTGGCAGAATAAGGATCTACAATCAACAACCGCCATCCAGGACTTATATTAATTTAATTAATTCTGAATATTGGCGCCCGAACAGGGACCTGAAATTCTTTTCCATCCAAGAATAGAGGTCCTGTCACTCCAATGGAAATGGGCATATACTCAATGACAATCTCACAAGCACCCATCACTAAATTACCCAGATGTAAATAAGCTGTGCGCTTCTCCAGGTCGTGTGGGCTTACCATGTGGCTTCGCTCCACAGAATGCCAAGCCCAGCAGGCGGTCCCAGTTGGAGCTGTGCATGCTGTTCCACTGGCCTGGTCAGGAGCTCCTCCACCTCACCCCTGGTCCTGTGGGCCGAAGCCGCAGCTGCCCAGCTTGCTCAAGTGCAGCGGTGTTTGGAAGTGTAGCTCTTTGCCACAACATCCAGTCTGGGAGTTTAAAGCAATTAAGATCATCTGAAATTTCCAAAGTTGAATCCATGTCCGGGCTGAAGTCGTCAATCCAGAAATCAGTCCTTTCAGTGAAGCCATTTCTTCCTGCTCCTTTTCCAGTCAGTGGCCTCCATAAGTCTCTGAGGAGGCCTCGGACCTTGGAAAAAGGACTTTTGGCAGAAAAGTCGCAGTCCTAGGCCTCTGAAGGGGTTACTCCAAGCTTTCAGCTCCCCTCCTTCACTGGCTTTTATGCCCTAGAAAAAGACTGCCATGTTTAGAAAAGGTACCACATGGCCCGAAGTTTTGGGCTCACTACAGCTGAATAGAGCCAAAATCAACCACAAGAACAGGAATCTCACCATCATCACTTTCTTCTTGGGTCCAGGGTTCAAATCAATGTTCTGGCACCGATATATAGAATTAATTAAATTAATATGAGTTCTGAACGGTGGTTGATGATGGTGGATCCTTTCTTGGCCAGGCTAGGCACCTGCATTCCCTTTCAGCCGGCGGGTCTGCAAGTTCAGGGTAGCAGCGAGGAAATGATCCACAAGCAATCACATTTCAGGTGATATGAAGCTTTATTATTAATAAGACCCTAACTACCCTGTGTATATCTTCCATGGCTTCTAAGCTAATCTTTTAAGCAGTCTCTCTGCTGCTGCCCTGCATCTAAACTGTCTCTTACCCCTCCATGCTGCTTCTTCCCTCTGAGGCTTCTTGCTCAAACTCTCTCACACCCCTCAGGCAACCCCTTTGTTACCTTCCATGGATCCCTCCCAGATCTGGGATGGTCTGATCATCAGGAAAGTTAGCCAGGAAGTTGGGGGAGAGGTAACACTAGGTACCTGACAGCACTTAGTCAAGACTCCTGGTGGGTTGGGCAAAGCTCAGTCTCCTGCTGCACTCCCTTTGCCCTATGGTTGGGGTGGGCAGTGGAGGATTATGGGCATCAGAGGAGGGAATTTCTACCATGCAATTTATATTGGAAGCAAAGTTTGGAGATTCAGGCTCCCAGACCTTTTCATTCTCTGTCCCTTCTTCCATTCACCTCCCCTAGCAGCTGTGCTGTGATTTACTCGTCTCTGCACGAGGCTTCCAGCATATAATGAGATACGGAGTTCTGTGAAATGGGATCTTAGAACTCTTACAGCTTTTTCTATCTGAGTGGAGTTTCTGGAGAGAGACACATGCCCTGCTGTTGGCCAATTCCTGAGGTGTAAACACTCCTGCTGCCAACCAGGCCTCCAGAGGGCACTCCCCTCTGGTGGGCTGATGCAGTTGGTTCTGATGAACTGGTGCTGTTGGTTCTGATGAGCTGAGGAAGGACCTGGGGAACCCCAGAAGCACCCCTACCCTGGGATTGGGGTGTCCTGCCAAAGGCATCACAGCCCTTATCTCTGTGGCTTCATTATCTGGACGATTCATAGACAGAGAAAAACAACCCAGCATAGCCCAGACAGTGGCCAGCGCCACGTCCCCTGGTCACAAAACTATGACTGACAGTCCCCTCTCAGCACCCTGTATATGAATTTCTCCCCCTTTCACACACAGAGAAAGTGAGTTGCAGGAATCAGGAGGGTGGACGTGGTCTTAAGGGGACAGAAAAGCTGCTTATTGCCATGTGCCAACGCTGTCATAAAATATCCCCCACAGATTTATTTACCAGGCAAGCCTGGCACTTGGTCCCACATTGGTGCTGGAGTAGAGGCTCCAAGAGGTGAGGGTACTACACAGCCAGTATATAGAGCAGTGGGTCCCCTGCCATGGTCTCTGCCTCTCTGTGTGACTGCTGCCTCTTCCAGGCAGTTCTCCTGGCATGCTCTCTGCTGTCTTCTCTTGTTACCTGTCCTCAGACTTGTGCAGAGTATAAAACCCATCTCAAAGGCACTGTCACTGGTGGATGTGGATGGCCCAGAGCTTGTTTCCTGCACTTCCAGTTCCTTCCCTGCTTGAACTTCCTGCCTGGGACCTGGGCCGAGTCTTTCCCACCTGCCAAGCTCTATTCAGGGGTCCAGAGGCACCAGAAGGGGAGTGGAATGGGCTGTTCCTGTCCCTGGATGGCCCCTGTTTTGCTGGTGAGGGTGTGAGTCACAGAGAAGAAGGGGAGTTAGGATTTCTCTGGGGAGATCTAGGGATGGGCACTGTGCAAACTTGCTCTTCCCTGGCATCTCTTAGTGGTGCTCCATGCTACTGACTTCTCTGGTACTCCTCTAGCCCAGTGTGGGGTCCTCACTCTGCCTCCTTCTCTGTCCCACAGTTTCAAGGTTCTGGAAATGCTGCCTGGAGCAGCGAGGTGACGAGGTCCATGTGGGCTGGCGCCTCCGCCCTCCTGGCTGGGCAGACGCGGCTCAGCGGGCCCAGGACAAAGGCCCTTTATGCGGGCGCTCACACACATGTCTGAGTGTGTGAACCTGCCGCCCCAGCCCACCCCGGCCCACGGGGGGCAGAGCCCCAGCCCAGCCTTGTTCCCACAGCGCCCCAGAGGTCATCTGGGGTGATCTGCCCAGAGGCACCTTCTGTGGGTGTGGACATGAACATGCTTTCACTGCAAGAGGACGGATGAGCTGTTCAGTGTCTTCATTGCGGTCCTGGCAGGCCCCAGACAGAGGAGGGGGGTCAGGGGAGAGGAGAGGTCTGGGGGAAGGTGCTGGGGTTCGTGGGAAGGCAGCTCTCAGGGCCCTTCTCAGCAGGAGGTGTAGCTGGGGGATGCCGCTCTTAAGGTCTGTCTGTGAGTATCTGAGGAGTCTGCAAAGCCAGACTCGAGGGTACACTCAGCCAGATACAATCTAGCATCATGGAGATCACAGAGCAGAGCAAGTCTGGGAGACTTCCTCTCACCTTTCCTGACTCCCAGGCCCAAATGGCTCACAGTCATCCAACTTTTATTGAGTTGGGATTATTTCTCCATCATATCATCTATTTCTCAGCCTTTCATCTACCATTTGTTATTTTCTGTCCATCCTTCCCTCACTCTCCCTTCTTTCCTCCATCCATTTGTGCCTTCATCCATGCATCCATGCATCCATCTATCCATTCTTCCATCCATCCATCCAACCATCCATCCATCTATCTACCCATTCTTCCATCCATCCATCCATCCATCCATCCATCCATCCATCCATCCATCCAACCATCCACCCATCTATCCACTCATTCATCAACTATCCATCATTCCATCTACCATCCTTCTATATTTCCACCCACCATTCATTCATTCACCCACTATTCATCCTTACATTATCCATCCATTTATCCACCCATCATCCTTCCATCCATCCATCCACCATCCATCCATTTATCCATCCATCCTTCCATTCATTCATTCATTATCTATCCATCCATCTATACACCATCCATCTACCCATCCATTCATCCATCCATCTATCCACCATCCATTCATCCACTCATTCATTAACTATCCATTCTTTCATCCATCATCTTTCTATCCATCCATTCATCCATCCACCATCCATCCTTCCATCCATTGATCCATTCCAGGGTGCCAACACCACTGAAGGCCTCCCTAGGCAGTCAGAGAGCCTGGATCTGCAACCTGGGTAGCTCTGCAGATCCTCTCTGGAGAATCCAGATGAACCATGGTGACCTTGCAGGGACTTGGGGGACCTGGGCCATGGGTGGAGAAAGCACTATTGGTCAATGAGCAAAGAACAAGTGAACAGCTGGGAATAATAGTGTGAAAAATATCATTGGCCCATAAGTGTGGTTAAGCATGGGGTAGGCCCCCTTTTCCCCAGGAAGAGAGATGAGGGAGAACTTCTTGGAGGAGGTGACACTGATGATATAGAAGCACTCACACATAGACACACACACATACTACACACACAAATTCTGAAATGTGTGCATGTGACTAACTTAACATGTTTTTAGGATTTTAGACATACACAGTTTCTTCAAAGTCATCCTGACCAGATCATAAAAAAATATTTTTTGGGGGAGGCAGACGCTCAAAGAGGGTGGGCTCTTTGCCCATCACCACGCAGCAAATGGGGCTTGACCAGACAAGGATGACACAGCACATTGTCTGGCGAGGGAAGGGGGGGGCTGCTAGGCCCTGTCTGATCACCTATGATTACAACATACATTCTTGTCACTTTGCCTCAAAGGTGTTTTAACTCTTGCAGTGGGCCTTGCTTGTGTGATAAGGTCCCAGGGAGCAGAGTGAGGAGCGGAAACTTTTTTTTTTCTGAGGACCCCAGCCCAATCCTCTAGGTTGGGATGTGGCGGGGAAGTGGGGGGAGTGTGGGTTGATGGTGGACCTTGTTGGAAAGAAGCAGTGGCCGGAGGAACCAGGAGCTGCATGTCTTATTTGTGAGTAATCTGTTTTGCACAATCCGCCTTTTATGCTCAATTCAAGAACGCGCCAAGGTGCTCTTAAAGGAGAAGAGCTCTGCTCACCTGCAAAGTCTTGCCTTCCTTCCACACATGCACGCACTCTACCAGGGTGAGAAAATCCACCCAACTTACTCTTTCACCCACAAGCAGTTCCCCCCCCCCCAAAAAAAAAAGGTACAGACCTCAAAGCAAACAGGACACCAGGGGCCTCTGGAGGAGGAATGAGGGAAAAGTCCCCAGCAGGGAACATGGCTCTGGGCTGTGCTTGGCTTGTCAGGGGCCCCAGAGAGGGCTGCCCAGCTGGGCCGCAGGCCCAGAGCCCTTTTTCCTGCCACAACAGGCTGAGACATTCATTGTTGGGCCTCTCCAGGCTCAGGTGCTCCAAATTTCCTGCTTCAAGGCTGGGACTTGCCCTGAGGTTCTGTGCGTGCCTCTGGAATCCCACATACAGCTGCTGTCATCTCTGGGGATGCACCTAGGGGAACGTGGGTGTCGCTGCCGAGGGGGGGCTGCTTCTATTTCTCGTTTTGCACTAAGTTTACGGGGAATTGAGGTGTAGAGGGGACTAGAGAAAGCTGCGAGGTTTCACAACACAAAGTTGAAGTGGAACCAACTTCTCTGGCTCTTCTGCTTCCTAACAATCCCTGTTTGGTCTCACGATGCAGAAGGGTTCAGAAAGGGTTTCAGAAGGGATCTGAAAAGGGAATGTACTTCAGACCACCTCACTTTCTTTACAGTAGTTGAGGCTGGTATTGTCTCACTACGAGCACCAACCTTTCCATTGTTATTTATTAAATTTTTTTTTTTTTTGCTTTTTTTGGGCCACATCCAGTGACTCTCAGGGGTTACTCCTGGCTATGTGCTCAGAAATTGCTCCTGGTTTGGGGGACCATATGGGATGCTGGGATCGAACCAAGGTCCGTCTTAGGTTAGTGTGTGCAAGGCAAACGCCCTACTGCTTGTGTCACTGCTCCGGCCCCTCTATTATCATTCTTAAAAGATGCCTGTGGGAAGGCTCAGCTAACACCACCATAGCCCAGTAAATCTTCAGACACCGACTTTAGTAACATTGTGGAGAGATAACAATATGTGCACGTGGACCTGTGTGGATCTAAGTTTTTTTAAGTTAGCTTTATTTTTGTTTACTTATTTTTTTTTCAGGCCACATCTGGCAGCTTTCAGAAGTTACTTCCTGACTCTGTGCTCAGAACTTATTCCTGGCAATGCTTGGGGGACCCTATGGGATGCTGGATATCAAGTCTGGATTGACTGCATGCAAGGCAAACAAATGCTCTCCCAGCTGTACTATTGCTCTGGCCCCTGATCTAAGGTTTGATCATTGCATTTGTCTTTGTGTTGTCACAAACAAAAGAAAGTCAATTTGTTTGTGCCTACATGAAAGTAGGCTGGGTGGTGGGTGGGAAATTGGGGACTCTGTTGGAAGAAGGTCATGCTGGTGGTGCGATTGGTGTTGGGAACATTGAATGCCTGAAATGACTGTGTTAGGAAAAACTGGTTAAATCAAAGTGTTCTAATAAAAATTGAAAAAAATGAAAATGAAAACAACAAGACCCAACTCTCATTTTTTGTTTGTTTGTTTGTTTTTGGGCCACACCTGGCAGCACTAAGGGCGTATTCCTGACTCTGTGCTCAGGAATCACTCCTAGCAGGTTATAGTGACCCTATAGGATGCTGGGGATCAAATCCAGGTTGGCAATGTGCAAGGCAAACCCCCTCCCAGCTATGCTATTGGTTTGGTTCGAAAGATCCAACCCTCTAGGTGAATACATGCAATAAACTATTATATTAATTTTTTTTAAATCCTATGGGAGCTGACAATACAGTACAGTGAGTAGATAAGTCACTAGCTCTTCTTGAATATGGTTGATCTGGGTTTGATTCCAGATACCCTAAAGATCTACCATTTGAGCACCACCAGGAGAGAGACCCCTGACATCTTAGGTGTGACCCCCCCCAAATGAAACAAACCCCTATGGTGGCCTGGAGAATTTACGGGCTATCTTAGGAGACCTTGACCCTGCAGATCCTTCCCTGACTTCCTGGGCTGACCGCCTTCCTCCGGGAATAGGCTCCAACTCCCAGGATGTGCCCCAAGATTTCTCAGTGTCTTGCACTTTTGGTAAGTGACAGTTTTGCAAATTGCGGGGAAAGAACTTAATGTCTAATTAAATCCCAAAGATGTACAGGAGCTCGAAACCCATGATTGACGCGCACAAAGGTGCGGCCGGCTGACGGGGCCGCCTGACAGCCACACTCGGGAGCTGACGGCTTGTTGTGATCCACCGTGTCATTTTTTCATTACTGATTAAAATTAAAAATCTGCCTGGCAAATCCATTGTAAAAATTCCCTTCATGAGCATCGACGGGTACAAATTATTTTGTCAATCGTCTGGCAATCAAGAGGGAGCTGGAGACGGATCCGAGCCCCCACGTCTTTGCAGTCCCCCTCAACTCGCTCATGCCGGTGACTTTTCACAACAAAGTTTTCCAAAGCGTAGGTAGCAATCTTGGCAGAGCCGATGAAAGAGAAGAAAAAAAACCACCAAGATTCAGCTTTTGTCATGAAATGTTCTGTCTGTTGAGCCCCTCCCCCTGCAGAGAGTGAGGGGGAATTTATTATTATTATTTCTTTTTTTTTTTTTAGGGGGGAGTGTTTCTGTCTGCACTGCTGTTGTCTACTGCTGTGTAACGGCTGGTGGGTAATACTAAGAGAATTTTTTTTTTTGGTTTGTTTTTTCTTTTTGGTTTCTGGACCACAACCGGTGGCTCTCAGGGGCCACTCCTGGCTCTGCATTCTGGAATCACTTCTGGCAGTGCTTGGGGGACCCTATGGGATGCTGGGGATTGAACCCAGGTTGGCTGCGTGCAAGACAAATGTCCTTCCTGTTGTTTTATTGCTCCTTCTCTGAAAAACCTTTCTAAACACAATCTTGCCCTTTTTTTTAACACAAACTTCTTTTTATTTATTAATTTATCTATCTATTTATTTGTTTGTTTGTTTGTGTTTGTTTTTTTTTGCCACACCCGGTGACACTCAAGGATTACTCCTGGCTATGTGCTCGATATTGCTCCTGGCTTGGGTGACCATATGGGACTCCGGGGGATTGAACTGTGGTCCATCCTAGGCTAGCTTGCGCAAGGCAGATGCCTTACTGCTTGTGCTACAGCTCTGGCCCCAAACTTCTCTTTTTAAACACATATTTCTTTTTTTTTTTTTTGGTTTTTGGGCCACACCCGGCGATGCTCAGGGGTTACTCCTGGCTGTCTGCTCAGAAATAGCTCCTGGCAGGCACGGGGGACCATATGGGACACCGGGATTCGAACCAACCACCTTTGGTCCTGGATCGGCTGCTTGCAAGGCAAACGCCGCTGTGCTATCTCTCCGGGCCCTAAACACATATTTCTTTTTTATTTGAAGAAGGCACATTAGTCTGACCCCCCCCCCCACCTTGCCCCTCACTGGGGAATATTTGCCACAACTTCAAGGAGAGACTTTGCAACCTCATGGTAAGGAAGGGAAGAGGAAAGGAGCACAGACAGCTCTTTGAGTCCGGTGATGTATGACTCTGGGCTAGTGAACCCACCTCTCTGGGCCTTGCACAATTGCTGGCATGATAGAGTGATGGGATCACTCAGCTGGGAGCACCTTCTGCAGATGTGTGTCCTGGCACATCACCACTAGAAATCACAGGCATTCTGTCTCCCACAGAATGTGGCACATACAGGCAAGGCTGTCTGTGGGACCCCTGGGGTCTGTCTGTGGGGGCTGAATTTCTGAGCCCAAGGCATCTGATGCTTCTCTTGGAGATCCAGTTCCTGAGTCTAAGGGTTGGCATCAATCTGAATGGAAGAGACAACTGATGTTTGTGCTTAAAAAAATTGTGGTTAGAAAAAATTTATGCTTAAAAAAAATTGGAGGCTGGAGCGATAGCACAGAGTAGAGCATTTGCCTTGCATGAAGCTGACTGGGGTTCAATCCCTGGCATCCCATATGGTCCCCTGAGTCTGCCAGGAATGATTTCTGAGCATAGAACCAGAAGTAACCCCTGAGTGCCGCCGGGTGTGGTACAACAACAACAAATTTATTCTTAAAAACAAAAAAAAGAAATTTATGGGGCCGGAGAGATAGCATGGAGGTAAAGTGTTTGCCTTGCATGCAGAAGGACTGTGGTTCGAATCCCAACATCCCATATGGTCCCCTGAGCCTGCCAGGAGTAATTTCTGAGCATAGAGCCAGGAGTAACCTCTGAGAGCTGCTGGGTGTGACCCAAAAACCAAAACCAAAACCAAAAAAAAAAAAAAAAAAATTGTGCTTTAAAAAAATGTGTGCTTATAAAAAGAAATTTTGCTAAAAAAAAAAAAAAAAGGCAAAATCACCATCAAGATCAGCAAAGGAATTCAGGAGTTCTCTGGGAAGAGGGAAAAAAAAATCTTGGGGTTCCCAACAGTTCCTGAGCATTAGTTTCTTTCTACCAGGGACCAAGCTGCTTACCCTGTACTGCTGGCTGACCTTCAGCCCTGGTTTCTGGGTTCTGAGCCAAGAGTAACCCCTGAGCACTGCTGGGTGTGGCCCCCAAACAAAACAAACAACAACAAAAGTCCATGTGCTTCCTCACTACAGCCTTTTGGGATTTTACAGAGTCTCATTGCCTGGCAATGAGGCTGGTTCCCTGCTCTCATGTACCCTCCAGCTTCTCTTGTTCCCAGGCAGGCAAGGGTGGGCCTGGAAGCATTTGCTAAGGGCTGGGTTCCCTGGCACCTTGCCCGCCTCGGAAAGTGCTTTCCAAAACTCGCCTCATTAACATAAACTCATCAACTCAGGTGTGTTCAAAGGGTCTCCTTAGGAATCTAAGTATCCCTTTATTGCTCTTATCTTGCAGGAAATCTCCAGGGTTTCTTTCTTTTTTCTTCTCCCTACTCTGTGCCAGAAATATGTATTTCTGACTATAAATCACAACACCACGCCCCCAATGCTGCCGGGAGAGTCTTTATTGGAGCTTCGGGTCCCAGAAGACCCTCAGAGAAGCTGGTTTGGCCATAAAGGTAAAAGTAGGGTCAAGAATTTATTTCGGGGCTGGAGAGATAGCATGGAGGTAGGTGTTTGCCTTTCATGCAGAAGGACATTGGTTCGAATCCCGGCATCCCATATGGTCCCCCGAGCCCCCAGGAGCGATTTCTGAGCATAGAGCCAGGAGTAACCCCTGAGAGCTGCCAGGTGTGGCACACAGCCAGGAGTTAGCCCTGAGGTCTCCTGGTATGGCCGCCAAACCAAAATGAACAAATAAAAACAACTGATCTCATGGATTTCTGTGTCCTTAGACTCCACCAGCGATCTTTGAGGAGACACAAAATGTGGAAGATCTTCCAATACCATTGAGCTGATCCCAAGAAAACCTAAAACTCTAGGACAGGGAGTCATTTTGGTCGTTTTTCCCGCCCTCCTCCATCCAACTAATAGGAGGTGCCTTTGCTGGGAGGAGGCACTGCCCCTTTGTGTTGTTCCCGCCCACCAGGATGAGTGGCACCTCAGAGCTTTGCAGAACTTATAGAGCATTGAGATCTAGACAGGGTGGAGTCCTGTTTCATTCTCTGGGGGGCCTGATTATTTCTGCACTTCATTTCCCCCTTCTTTAGCTTCTTACAATCTAAAAAACTGGACGTCCTTTGGGGGGGGGGTAGGTGAAGGCAGGCTATATTTGGAAGAGGCTGAGAGGAGAAGGCTGTCTGGAGCAGAAAACAATGCTTTGTCTGTCTGTCTTTTCATAGCCTGGTCTGCTTATTAAATACCTTGAACACATCACAGCATGGATAAAGAATTTGTAAACAATTGCGATCCCTAGGAGCAGAATTCCAGGTCGACATCCTTGCATAGACGAACGGGAATATTTATTTCTCTTCACACACACAGTCTGCAAGTGACATTGTCGAACAGACAAGAGGGATATTATGAAAGGCAAATAAATAAATCTGCGTATCCGAAACTCCCACCACCCTCCACAGCTTGGCAAGGTCCTGGCTATTGGGAATAAGGTATCTGAAAGGTTAAAACAACAGCAGTCTCCAAGTCTTCCAGAATTGGGCAACTTTCTGTTTTGGAAAACAGTTCTTTCCGTTTTATAGGATGATTTCCCCAAACCTATATTTTGTGGGCATTTTGCTAATGTGCCAACCCATAGTTGGGAAGATGGGCGTACATTTTCCACACCCCCGAACTGTGAAGTCATGCAGTGAGAGACCTGTTCCATCACCCCATGGGGTCTAGCTCTTTGCTTCTCTACAAAACTAGGACACAGATAACAGGAAGTGGGGGTGAGGGATTTGATCTGAGAGTCCATCGTTCAACTGCATGTCTACCTGCTTCCCATGTATGATCCATAATTGTTGATTTGGTTTAATGTAACCATCCTCCCTCTGCCTCTGCTCTTCCCATCAATGGTCTTATATTCTGTGTGGCTTTAGAATAAGACAGTGAGGCCAGGTTCTAATTGCTCTAGAGACAAATATGGTTGGAGGAGACAGGCTGAGGTTTGAATCCTCTCTGAATTCCACTCTGCTGAAAGAATTTCTCAATACACCATTACTTGAGCGGAATGGGGAGCCGGTCAGTGGATAGTTTCTGGAGCAGTGCTGTCCTGTGTCATTGCAGACATTAGGAATCAATTGTGGCACTCATTTTACATCAGCTGGAGTACTGAGTGGCCACCCAGATGAGCTGGCATAAGGAGGCAACTCTAGGGCTTAGTTGGGGTGTGACCCCTGGGGATGCTTCGAGTTGCAAGCCACGTGACTTCTTTCTGTGTCCCCAATTATCTGGATACTGCAAACAAGACTCTATCTAAAAAATGTGGCAACAAATGCCCCTTTCAGCCTCTGACTTCTGGCCATCGCATGGGTCAGTAAGGATATCTGAAGTGGTTACATGTTGGTGGAGGACCTGCTGTGAATCAAACATCTTGTTAACTCTGATGGAAAGACAAGTACAAGACAGAGACATTAGGGAGGAGGTGGTGGCAGTGGATTTGAGTCTCAACAGAGAAAAATATCTGGTCTCTGCTGAGAGACAAGAGAGGGGAAGAACTGTGGGCAAGGCTGTCAGACTTCCTGGAGGAGGTGGTATGTCTTCTGTGCTTTGGCTGATGGGAAAGACACCTGTAAGCAGAATGGGTTGCTTGGTTGTTAACCGGGATCCTGTTTCTTTCCTCTCTGGGCTTCCGATATTTCCTCTGCCAATGGGACAACAGAACAGGCACTTTTTATTAGTGCCTTTTTATTTATTAAGACAGAGCAAGTCATCCAGGAAAGCCTGTTCTTGAACTTTCCCATTCACTGTCTATTATGAAGACTCCATTCACGACTTTTCTGTGGAGCAGCTACTCTGTTCCCAGCCTACTCAAGCCCTGGGGACTAAGTAACAGAAAGGGAGGAAGAGGGTGATAGCACAGCAGGAAGAGCATTTGCCTTGTACCTTGTATGCAGCAGACCCAGGTTCGATCCTTGGCATCCCATATAGTCCCCTGAGCACAGCCAGGATTAAGTCTTGAGTATAGAGCCAGAAGTAAACTCTGAGCAGTCAGAACTATGAGCGAACAAGATACTGAGTATACAAGACAGTGCAAGCAGATAGAGCATAAGGAGAGAATAGGATAGGAATATTTATTTCTAGGAAATAATAATAATAGCTAGGAAATATTTATTTCCCAGAGCACAGGAGATAGAACATAAGGAGATGATGAGTGAACAAATGCTGAGTGCACAAGACAGCGAATACATGAGATACTGAGTACATGAGACAGTGAGTTCATGAGACAGTAAGTCCATGAGATAATGTATGTACAAGACAGTGAGTACCTGGGATAGTGAGTACACAAAACAATGAGTACACATATAATGAGTACACAAGATAGTGAGTTTATGTGATAGTGCGTGTACAATATAATGAGTGCATGAGATGTTGAGTACGTGCAATAGTGGGTGTACAAGACAGTGAATACACAGTATAAATGAGTACACGAGATAGTGAGTGAATGATGCAGTGAGTTCCTGATTAGTGAATGCACGGGACAGTGAATATATGAGATAGTGAGTGCATGAGAGAGTACACAATATAGTATGTTCACAAGACATTATATGAATGAGACAGCATGTGCATGACATGCACGAGGCAGTGCATGCATGGGGCAGTGAGTGTACGAGATATTGAGAGCATGGGACAGTGAGTGTATGAGCCATCCATGCCCAAGACATTGAGCCAGTGCCTTCAACTCAGCTCAGCCCAGTGCATGCCTTATAAGGCTTATATGGACTCAGCCCCAGGTTGCCTCATAGCTTCAGACCCTGCCCTCCCAGGACTCCCAGGCCCTCTTTACAGATGTGAAACTGCTAGTGGAGTGAATAGAGCTCACCTCCTCCCAGCCAGCACCATGAGACCTGAGATCCTTCCCTCCATTGGCTGGTCATGTTGTGCCCACTTTGTGCCTTCTTGGTGCTGTGGGGAGAAACTGGGTAGGAGGCAGAAGGCAGGACCGACTCCAGGGTAGATCAGATGAACAGTTCCTGGTTTAGCTCCAAATGCTGCTGCATCTTCATCTGGGCAGAGGGGGTATTTTAGTTATTTATTTTTCTATTGTTTTATTTTTTTAGGGGGAGGGCACACATGGTGTGCAAGACAAGTGTCAAGTGCCTTATTTCCTGCTCTGTGTCTCTGGCTCTAGCTGAAGGATTTCAAAGGGGGAAGGAAGGGATATGTTTGTGATGGGTCAGGATATTTAAACACTTGTCGTATGTAGGGGTCTCACCCCCTTGGCAGTTTGAGTCAAGCCACCAGGAGAAAGAACCTGGGGAGCTCTCTTCCACTCCCCCAACCATCAGCAGGCCCAAGCACATGGTGTCCCCAAGTGCCCCCTTGCCTTAGCAGCTGATATACACTTGTCGTGGGCGATGTTCCCATGATCAGACAGTTGGTGGAATCACAAAAATTCATTTCTGCCTGTTTCACACACTTGCCTCTTTTGTGACAGACTGAGCACTTTGGCTTTGGAGGGGCCCCATCACCTGGAAACCCACCATGCTGGTCTGTGGGATACAGAAGATTTTGGGGGCTACTTGGGGAGAGACTAGTCATAGAAGCAGAGAGATGCAAAGTCTAGGCTGGTCTGGTCTGACTGGGGCATCTTGACCCCAACACCTCCACTTTGCAGACCCCCAGTAGCCTTGGCACCCCCAGGCTGAAGGCCAATTTCAAGCCGGTGTCCATAGTTGCACAATCTGAGGCTGCATTTGTGGGGGGGCACGGGGAGTGGTGAATATGACCAGTCCCTGCTCTTTAGGGGTGGGAAGGCTCCATGCCCTTCTATCCAACTCTTGGGGACACTTAGGGGAAAAATCAATATTAGCGCTTACTGAATCCCAACCATGTTTGAAATTGAAGTGAAAGTAGCTCTTCCTAACTGCACCCAGAAAACCTGAGGAGAGCTTGTCTGGACTAACAGCAGGGCCACCTACAGTCTTCAGAGCAGGGCTGGAGTTGGGGTTCTGGGTCACACGGGGGGGGGGGAGGGTCCCAGAAACCGGGCAGGAGGGGCATAGAGAGGCTTCTCCAGAAAACAAAAGTTCTGTTGAGAGGCAAGTGGGTGGGTACGTGCCTTGCTGGAGGGCTGGGGGCCAGTCCCTGGGCAAGACTATGTGGGTGCCACAGCCAGTGCCAGGAGATACATACAGGGCAGCCTAGGGGTGGCAGGAAGAGCACCCCTAGATAAAGAGGTCTTTTTACACCTGAGCTGGGTGAAGAGCTGTCTTCTTCCATGGCTGTGTTGGCATGAGACGTGCCAGGTCCCAGGGGAACACAGTGGGCGAGCCAGGAGGGCAGGGCTGGAGCTGTGCCAGTCTGTGCCACCCTCCAGAATGACTAGGCAAGATGGGGCAATGTGTTCCGGGGGGCAGAGGGGGAGCAGATACTCCCTCCCTACCCTCCCCATTCTCCCCTTCCCTCTTCTCCCTCCTCTTTATATCCTTCTCTCTCCACTCCTTTCTCCTCACTTCTTCCCATCCTTCACCTTCCCTCCATTCTTGCCCTCACTTCTCCTCCCCTCCCCTCTTCTTCTCTTTTCTTTCTTTTTCTTTTGAGCCATGTTTGGTAGAGCTCAGGTCTTACTACTAGTTCTGTGCTCAGGGATTGATTATTTCTGACACAGCTAGAGAGTCCCTATGTGGTACTGGAGATTGAACCCGAGCCAGGCCAGTCATGTGCAGGTCCAGCCTTAACCCTGGAGCTCTCTCTGCAGCCCACATTCTCCTTTCCCCAATGCCTTCTCCTCTGAATCCTGAGGGGTCTGCCAGTGCCTCCCCCCAAATAGGAGAGTTTCACAGTAACAATGTCTCTGAAGCCACAGCTGACACTGGAAATGAGGAGCTGATGGTGAGGTTGGGGTGTTTAAATACCTGCTCTGCACCGGAGATAGTATGTGACAATCCTTTATTGCATTCCCTTAGCCACTCTGGGTTGGGCTATTTTAATTTTCTTTTATGTTTCTTATCTGAGAGAAGTAACAGCTTTTGGTTGTCCCTGTAGCCAGCAGGCCCCCGACCCCTCTCCATGAGTTTGGGCTTGATCCTTTGTCCTCTTTGCATCCTGGGGAGAAACTACTTCAAGGTCATCTCCAGACTCAAAGCTCTGCACCCAGAGAGGGCCAACCATCACAAACTGCGCTCACAAGTCCTATATTCCACTTGGTTTTTATGGGCTCAAAAGCAGCCCAGAGATTGCTGGGACCCACTTCTGGAAGAAGTTGTTGGGTGTAGTTTAGAGAAGGAAGGGAATGAGGCTCTTACAGATGTGCTGCATCTGGGCTGTGGGCTGGGGCACTGGGCAGAGAGAAAGACTGTCTACCAGCTTGTCTCCCAGAGGGATATCCCAAGCTAGATACAGGTGATTTTAGTTCCGTGCCTCCAAACTCCAGTGGGGTCAAGTCAATTGAATTCAACCCAACAGCCTGGTTCACCTCCATCCTCTTTGCCAAGATTCCCTCAGCTGGGGTCAGCGACTGGCTCAGGGTAACCCCCTCCACTTCACTCAGCTCAGGTGAGCTCCTTGCTAATTAGTAGCAGCTCAGGGGCTCACATCAGTGCTCACTGCACCTCACCAGCCTCTGCAGGGTTGATATTCATTCAGCCAAGGGTCAAGGCTTGATGAAAGCTGGACACATGGGGGTGTCCCCAGGAAAATTAGTTTGAAAGAACTCATATGGGAGGAAGTAGATACTAATATAAAAGCAGAGGTGGAAAGGTCCATGGAGGAATTTCTTACTGCTAAAGACTTCTTGAAAATCCTATTATTATTTTTAATTTTTTGTTTGTTTTTGGGCCACACACAGAGGTACTCAGGGGTTACCTACTCCTGGCTCTGTGCTCAGAAATTACTCCTAGCAGGCTCGGGAGACCATAATATGGGATTCCAGGGATAAAATCCAGGTAGGTTATGTGCAAGGCAAATGCTTTCTCCGCTGTCCAAGAGTGCTATCACGCCAGCCCTAGTTTTTTAAAAATTATTTTTTAATTTAAGAACTGTGTTTTTCAAAGTTATTGATCGTTAAGTTTTTAGGCATATAAAGTTCAACACCAATTCTACCATCAGTGTCAACTTCCTCCACTAAGCTGCCATATTGCATCATCCCCTACTCCCCTACCTCTACCTTGTCTGCCACTTTGACATTATTACCAAGTTCAGTAATTGCAACTTAGATCTCCTGTTTCCAGGTTGTTGAGTCTGTGCTTGGAATGTAGAGCTGGACTTCTTTCCCACATCACCAATATAACCAAAGCCCTGATTTCTGTTTCCCTATTTCTTCCCTTTTCCATCTTCTTCCTATCCCATTAATTTATTTCCTTCTTTGTCTTTTCCTCCCTGAGCTCTGGGATCTGGGGTGATCTAGGCATTCACCTTTACTACACCACACCTCCTCATCCAGTTATTCTATATGCCCACATAAGTGAAAACATTGTGTGTGTGTGTGTGTGTGTGTGTGTGTGTGTGTGTGTGTGTGTATCTTTCTTCTTCTGGTTTACTCCATACAACGTGAGATCTTCCAATTTCAACAAGGTTGCAGAAAATGACATGATTTCATTGCTCCTTGCAGTTGCATAAAAATCCCATTCTTTCAAGTAAAATTTTTTTTATTTTTGGGTCACATCTGGCAGCTCTCAGGAGTTACTCCTGGTTCTGTGCTCAAAAATGACTCCTGGCAGGCTCGGGGGACCATATAGGATGCTGGGAATTGAACCTGGGTTGGTCCTGGATTGGCTGTATGTAAAGCAAACTCCCTACTGCTGTGCTATTGCACCAGTCCCCTCAAGTAAATTTTTATTAATTTTATTATTATGAATTTTTTGGTTTGTAGAATACACTAATGGTGCTCAGGCTTACTTCAGGCCATATACTTAAGCAGAGCTCCAGGGATAGAACTTAGTTGGTCATGTGCAAGGCAGGTGCCCTATTGTTGTACTATTGCTCTAACACCTACTTGTATTTAATTTAATTATCTATATAACTTTATTGTCCTTCATTTCTTTCTAACAATAGAGAGCCATGAAAAACAATTGGCACAAACCACAGAAAAAGGCCTAAAAGGAGCCACAGTAGATGGGAATGGAGGTGGAGAGTTAATTGGGCATAAGGTGCTGAGAGATTTAAGATAGTCACTGAAGGGCCTACTCAGGAATCTGCACATTTTCTACAATCAACACTCCATCACCCTCATGTACAGAAAACTTGGAGAAGTTTTTGGTGGGCCACTGGGAAGTGGTTGAGTTATACATGAAACTACATTGAGAGAACTTTCTTTCCATTCTGCCTGTTTCCTCAGATACACAGCTGGAGTGTGTGCTGTGTGATCCTACTGGATTTTTACACCATAAGTGCCCCCAGACCAGAGGATAGGTAGGAAATGTTTGAAGCTGGAGCATCAGTTAAAAGAGGGAATTGGGAGTTCTGGGTAGTGTGGAGAGAGGAAGTGTTTGCTCAATATGTTTCTGGGACTTGCACAATGTCCTGTAGAGCCCATGACTTATTAGAGGGGAGATGGAAAAATATAGTCTCAAGTCCCAAGTCCCTTCCTCTATTAGAACCTCAAATTACTTCTTTGGATAAATGAGGTTCCAACTTTTACTACTGCCAATAATTGCTCGAGTTCAAAGAAATGGCTTTTGAATTTTTTATTTTTTAAAAATTACTTTATTTAAACACCATGGTTACAAGATTGTTCATAATACAGCTGTTCTCCCTCTGCAGTTATGAATTAAGTTTCAGTCATGCAATGGCCAATACCCTTCACCAGTACACATTTCCTCCCACCAATGTCCTAGTTTCCCTCCCCCTTCCTCTCCTGCCCTCTTCCCTGCCAGCTTGTGTGGCTGACATTTTTCTTTTCTTTTTTTCTCTCTTCTGTTTTTCTCTTGGGAAAGGTTTTGAACTCAAGAAAGATATGGGAAAAAAAGAAAAATATGCAAAGTTATTTTACCCAATTATGTACCAAATTCGATATAATTAAATAAGTGCCAATGTTTTTCCAAGATTGTCTTGCAATTTGTGGGTTCATTTTGGAAATCAAGCCTTGAATGGTTATGTTCACATTCTCTTTGTATAGTTCCCCAAATCTGCTCTTGTCATCCACATTTGAGGCAAACCTGTCTGGGAACTACTGCTCATGAAGATCTCCTCAACAGTAAGAGGTGCTGTCTGAGTGATTAAAATTTGCCTTAAACATGACAACACCTTGTGCAATATGGATGCAACTATAAATGAATTTGAGCCATTTACATTTATTGTGATTCCTAATAGGAATAGGGTTATTTTGTTGTATTTATTCATTTCCTTTATACATAAACACATTTTATTTGTTACTACTTTTTTCCTCTTAATGTTCAGATGGGGCAAACCATGGCCTATGAGTTAAGTCTAGCCTGACAAATAATTTTGTAAACAACATCAATTGATGGGGCTGGAGAGATAGCATGGAAGTAAGGCATTTGCCTTTCATGCAGAAGGTTGGTGGTTCAAATCCCAGCATCCCATATGGTCCCCTGAGCTTGCCAGGAGCAATTTCTGAGCATAGAGCCAGGATTAACCCCTGAGCGCTGCCGGGTGTGACCCAAAAACCAAAACAACAACAACAAAAAAACAACAACAAAAAACAACAACATCAAGTGAATCATGATTGGTGCTCATTTGTCTGACTTTGGTCTTTCTGCAAGGGCATTTTGGACACAGATGGTGAGATTGTCAAAGCTGAAAATAGTTATTCTCAAGCTTTTCTAGAAAACTTTTGCCAGTCTCTATCTGTAGGACTGATCTTACTTATTTTATAGCTACATATTTGTACTCACACACATTATTTTTAGACTTTAGGGCCACATATAGCAGTGCTCAGGGCTTACCCCTGATTCTGCACTCAGAAATCATTCTTGTCAGGCTCAGGGGACAAGATGGGATTTTAGGGATTGAACCCAGGTTGGCCATGTGCAAGGGGAATACCCTATGAGTTGTTCTATTGCTACAGCCCCTACATTACTTTTGTTCATTTTATTTTAAGGCCACACCCAACAGCGCTCAGGGATTACTCTTGGTTCTGCACTCAGAAATCAGTCCTGACAGGCTTGGGGAACCATATGAGATGCTGGGGATTGAAGACAGGTCAGTCTCGTGCAAGGCAAATGCCCTCTCACTGTGCTATTGCTCTAGCTCCTATATTACTTTTTTAAAAAGAAAATTCAATGTCCTCAAAAATTTAAGGTGAATATTTAGAAAACATAAGCCTCCCCTACCTCCCTGCTCTGACAGAGCCTCAATTCTTCATGCCTTTACAAAACAACATTGTTTATATATACCCAATGACTACTTGGTGTCTATTCCAGAGGCCTCAAAACCCTATTTTGAAAAGGTATTTTATACTCCTATTCTCATGGCACTAGTTGGTCACAGTAGCCAGAATCTGGCTAAACTCAAGTTCCATTAAAAAAAAAAAAGTGTTTATAAAGATACAGTGGTCTAAACACACAATGGAATACAACTTAATTTATAAAAAGGTATCTTGCAATTTATTGCTATGTGAATGGAACTAGGGGGCTATCTACTGAGTGAAATCAGTCAGAAGAGGGAGAAAGACACACCTTTCTATCTCATATTGTGGAGCATAAGGGAACAAAAATCAGTAGTAGATTCTGACTCAGTCCACTAATCTGCCAAGGGCCAGGGTAGGGGGCTGGGAGTGTTAGATGATTGATATTCAACTATTACCCAAAACAAAGGTGGTCCTCTAACATCCTCTTTCCTTTTTACCTATCCCTTTTATATCTAAAAGTCCACTTGGATAGGAACTTTTGTCTCTCATTTGACCTCCCCGCTCCTGGTGAATTTGTACTGAGAATAAAGAAAGGGCAGTCTAGCTTGGAGCACAGAGACCACAAGGCAAGAAGCAAACCAACTCCATGATTCTCTCCTGACTGGCTGAGATTTTTAATTCTTCATGGCTACCTGCTTCAGACCTATTCATCTGGGGTAGGAAATATGGTACGTAAGATGACTTCACTGCAGGGGGATTTATTTTACAAGGGAGATGTTGAGACATTGGTACAAGGATACTGACACTGGTAGTGGCTGTGGTGTTGGCATATCACACATCTCATGACTATAAATCACATGACTATAAATGACAGTATCTAAGTAAAAAAAATTGGCTGGGGTGTCCCATTGTCTAATATTTTTATTCTACTTTATTTTTTAACTTCTGATAATTCCTATTGTTAATTTTTTTGCTGTTAGTTTTGCATTAGTTTTTGAACATCTTTATCAAGGTCTGAGTCACCTGGCCTCTTGTGGTCCCTTGCTTCAGTGTCTGCATTTCTCTCCTGATGTGACCATCTGAGGACTGTGCCTCTGAATGTCTCTTGAATAGTCTTCACTCACACTTGGAGCAAATGCCTTCCACAAGTCTAAAAAAGATCTTGTCATTGTCTTTGTGATTTGGGGAGAAACACAAGAAGTTGGCTTTCAAGGGATCCTTCCTACCTTTCCTCTCCAGAGAATTTTCTGGTTTTCTCCTTGTCTTTGATGTTCCCTAGGTTCAATGCACCTCATGGTGTTTCTCAGCTAAGGCAAGACTTTGGGTATTTTCAGTGTTAAGAAACTGTCAGGTGTCATCTCAGCATTGTTATTTCCCTCCTCGCCTAGCTGTCCAGACCCTGCCAACGAGAGCAGAGCCAGCTGAAAGTTAAATACTTCTGAACGAACCAGTTTAAATCAACAAGTAGGGCCTCACTTTTGGCAGGGTCAATCTCAAATCAGCTTTCTAATGACTCACTTGATTTCTCTTGCTTTCTGTTTTCTGGCTAATTGCCAAATGCATTTTTACTCCACAGATCTCTTTTTTTTTGATGGAACCTGTCTGTGGGGCTTTTTTTCTTTTTCTTTTTCTTGCAACGACCGTATTACTCATCTTCAGAATGTATATTTAGTTGAATTCAGATGTGCCTTTGCTTCTACATACAATCTTGGTTTTGTATTTCTTGGGCTCTTTCTTTTCCTGTTCCTCTTCCAAAAGTTTAAAAGTTAATTTCAAACTTTATTTCTAGTTTTTGCTATGTGCAAGTTTCAGTCATGCAATGGCCAATACCCTTCTCTCATTTGTGGCATGTTTTCATGGTGCCTGCCCTCCAAGAGTAGATAATTTTTTTGTGTGTGCTTATTTTTCTAGTTTCAGTAAAATAAAAACTTTTGGACCATATCTAGCAGTGCTTCTAACTCAGTGCTTACTCCAGGTGGAGCACAGGGGACTATGTGGTGCTACTGAGGTCTCCTATAGGCAAAGCATGTGTGCATTCAGTTATCTCTCCAGCCACAAGAGTGGATTTTAAAAATTTATGTGAATTGTGATTTTTTTTTAAAACGGTGAGTTCTTCTTTAAAGGGACAACATTCCATAAGAACTTTGTTTTCTTGTGTTTTGGAGATATTCCTACTAAGCATTTTTACTCCACTAAGATCCTTTGAGTATTAACTTCTCTGCACCAACTTTAAGGTCACATTTTCATTTGGAGTTCCATGAATGGGAGATACTTTATGGTATCTGGTTCTCACGAGGGCTTTGAGAACTCTTTAACTCATTTAAGTCTGTTTTAATGCTGTGTCAGCCTCCTGTGATTCTACTCAAATATCCTTCCCAGCCTCTACCAACTACTTTGGTTTCTATCTTCCCTTGGGGCTCTTGGAAATTTTACTTCCCTTGCTTTTGAACTTGACTTCGTAGCACAAATTATATATTTTTTTGTTTCTTTGTTTTGTTTTATGGGTCACAATTAGTGGTGCTCAGTGTTTATTCCTGGCTCTGTGCTCAGGGGTCACTCATGGTGGAATGTGGGGACCATATGGGATACAAAGGATGGAACATTGAGTGAGCTACATGCAACAGAAATTATTATTATTATTTTGCTGTACTGTCTCTCTGATCTGTTGATGATTTATTTTTTTAAAACTTTATTGATTGATTGATTGGTTTTTGGGTCACACCCAGCAGCACTCAGAAGTCACTCCTGGCTCTGTACTCAGAAATTGCCCTTGGCAGGCTGGGGGACATTATGGATGTGGGGAGTCGAACCGGGTCCCTCCCAGGTTGGCCACATGCAAGGCAAACACTCTACTGCTGTACTATCTCTCTGACCCTGATAATTTATTTTTTTATTTTATTATTATTATTATTATTATTTTTGGTTTTTGGGTCACACCCAGCATTGCTCAGGGGCTACTCCTGGCTGTCTGCTCAGAAATAGCTCCTGGCAGGCACGGGGGACCATAAGGGACACTGGGATTCGAACCAACCACCTTTGGTCCTGGATCGGCTGCTTGCAAGGCAAATGCCACTGTGCTACTCTCCGGGCCCTGATAATTTATTATTAACTTCATGAAACATTTTATTTTATTGAGATTGGGCCAGGTGGGCAGTGCTTAAGTACCACCCCACTGAGAATACCCAATAGATGGGCAATTTAGGATCAGAAGTGGTTGTTAGCTTCAACATTTCCTTGATCATGAGAGGAGCCAGAGATGTTTCCAGAAGCCAGTCAATGGATGCCAATTTACTTTGCAAGCTTAGACGTTCTTTCCTAAGTGGAAGGCAAGGCACACTCAATCTCCGTTGCACCAGGAGGGATTTCAGAAGGAAGGATGATGGTGTTCCTTGCTTTTCCCTGCCTTTCCAAGATTGCCTTCTGGGTTCTGGGCAAAAGTAGAGTATTCTAGGCTCAGTAAAGTGACCTTTCTCAGGCCAGATCCAAAGGTCAGGTCTCAGTTTTCTTACTTAAATCAGCCGGCCAGTCTTTCTATCTTCAACTCTTACCCTGCCAAGCTCTCAGGACTCCACCCTCTCAATTTCTTCCCACCCAAACAGCCATTGTTCCCACACCCTTATGCAATTCCTAAATGTGGACGCCTAAGCCCTTCTCCTCTTTGGTGTCTTCTGGGATTTTGTTTTTGTTTTGGGGCCACACCTGGCAATGCTCAGGGCTTATCCCTGGCTCTGCACTCAGAAGTGCTCAGGGGACCATAAGATGCCGGAGAGCGAACCTGGGTTGACCACATAAAAGGCAAACAAACACACTTCCTGCTGTACTATCAATTACTCCACAACTTCTCTTGTGCCTTCTGGTCCTAGACCCCCATCTCCTTTTTTTTTTTTTTTGGGCCACACCCGGTGGTGCTCAGGGGTTACTCCTGGCTGTCTGCTCAGAAATAGCTCCTGGCAGGCACGGGGGACCATAATGGACACCGGGATTCGAACCAACCTCCTTTGGTTCTGGATCAGCTGCTTGCAAGGCAAACGCTGCTGTGCTATCTCTCCGGGAGACCCCCATCTCCTAATTATAGGCACACAGTATATGCTTATCTCTTGTCTCCTTTGCTACCATGAGGTTTGCCCTCGTGGGCCCCAAAAAAGTCTCTTAATTCTTCTCCAGGTTTTTCTGTCCATACCCAGTTAACTCTGATGTTAAAAACCTGTGACATCCCATTGAACCTGGTGTGGAGCCTGATGCCAGTCTTTAACCTTTAACCTTTAAGGGACCAGATCTGCTGAGAGTAGCCTCACCACTTTCTCGACTTTTTGCAGGTCCCCCCAGACCCTTAGCACTTACTGGTCCTTTAAAACACTTTGCCCCACTGTAATCATTTGTTCAAGGCCATCTTTTCCCTATGAGCCTCTATTTCAAGATGGCTTCTTGGGCCACCTCCCTTCCCTAGACCTTTCTCGCTGCCATTTCCCTACTTTCTGCTTTTCTAGCTTGGCCATCAGCTTGGACCTAGTTGATGCTTTGGGCATCTCTCCCCACCAACAATGCTGCCTCATATCAGGGGCCAAGTCTGCCTTGCTCAAGGTCAGTTTTCTAGAGTAAACAACACTGGATGTGGGCCAGGTTGTCAAGTTCTTGGAGGAATGAGGGAGATCTCCCAAGGGTTCTGTGCCTGTGTCTTTTTCTTTAGAATTCTGTCACAGCAGGGCCAAAAGCATGTGCTATGCCCAGCTCAGAGACAAGCAGGAGAAATGCCTAGGAGTCCCAGAGGTCAGGGATAAAGGCAGAGACAGCCTACAGAGGTAGGCTTTTCCTTGGGAAAAGGAGCCAAAGTCCCTGCTTGCTCCTTAGTTTTGAATTGCCTGTTGGAAACAAATTTGGAGTTTGTTTGGGTGCTGAGGTTGACACACAGCCCCTGTTGAACTAGGGTCTCTCTTTTGTTAGAGAAAAACACCCTCAGTGGGGCAACGTGGGGTGCCCAACTGCCCTGAGTCCCAACCCGGATGACAGCCTTCCCTGAAAATGCCCACACAATGTTGAGTATTATGCAGAGGCATTTTTTTAATCAACTCTGTTTTGGAGTCTTGCGAACCATAAAAAGACCAGTGTGAAACCACAAAACTTCGATGTTTCTTGTGCTCTTAAACTAAAGAAGAGAAAGAAGGGGGGTCGGGGAGGCGGCGAGGGTGGTGGTGGTGGGGGGAGAGGGATTATTTGAACCATATTTTGCAAATGCTAGAGCTTCTTTCCCAGTTGGAGGAAGTTGGTGCCAAGTTGCAACTCGCCACATATTTTCATGGGCTGAGTTATTAACCTTTGCAAACAGCTGCCTGCAGTGGAATTACTGACAGACCTCACATCTCTGGGCCAGAGAAAGCAGCAAAAAGTGGACAGTTCCCCCCAGGGAGGACAGCTTGCTCCTGGCTTGGGACACTTGGCCTGTCCTTTGAACACAAGTGCACATAACTCTGTACAAAATCGCTCTAGTTTGACTCTTTCTCAAAGATTCCCAAGTTAGGGGTGAAGATAGTGGTATACTTTTTGGGAGGGGCTTGGGGGGACCCTATGGAAGGCTGGGAATTGAACTTGGGTCAGCCATGTGCAAGGCAATGCCCCCCCCCCCCCCGCTGTGCTATCTTTCCAGTCTCATATACTGGGATACTTTGAGCTGAGGAAAAGGATTCAACTCATGTCCTTATGTCCTTATCACCTGTAATCAGTGAGAATCGAGGTGCATAGTTATCTTCCAGGTCTGATAAGGCTCAACTGTGAATCTTGGCTTCAGATACAGGTTGATTTGGGCATACCTGGGAGCAGAGAATGATTGCAACTCACCGTCTATACCCCAAACTCCTGAGCTGGATGGCACATATATGGTAGCTCAGGGTGCAAGGGGGTAGTAGGCTGGGCACTACAGAGCACAGCAGTGCAATTCAGGAACCTTGGTTTGAGTTCCACTTATGGCTTCTTCCAGCTGTCTGATATGACACCAATTCAGTTTCAAGGCATCAACTTCTTCATGGCCTAAGACCTTGGGGAGGTTCCAAGAGAACCTAGGTCTCAGAACCTAGGTCCTCAGTCTCCATACAATTCAATGGGTCCTTGACCCTAAGAATGGTCTTCAGGAGCATGGTTTTGAGGGAATTTTCCTAAAGGAGAAACTGCAGGATTCTACACTCTTTGACACCTTAAAAAAGTTTTCTAGGTAGAAATCATGGTTGATTCCCTACAAGGGTGTGTATTTCACTTAAACAGAGAGAAACCGAAGAAGAAGGAGGAAGAGGAGGAGGAGGACGAAGAAAAATAAAAGGCAGAAAACCCTTTGTTCGGTGGAGAACATGTTTCAAAGGCGAGCCAGCAGCCAAGAAATATTCGGATCCTTTTGTTATATTCTGAAGAGATGATTATTTTGTAGGCTCTGGGGCACTTAAACTCTGTCCAGAAATTCTTTGGGTAAATAATAATAATAGAAAATATCCTTTGGAAATAATAGAGGGGATTTAGCAAATGCCTTTCTTTCAGGGATCTCAAAGGCTTTCGTATAATTTTAGGGCTTTAATGATTTTCTTAAAAGGGTTTGACTTTCTTTCCTGCCTCAGCCAGAGGTATGTTCACAGGAACTGGGGAGTTGGATGGGGGCCCAGAGATGGTTTTGTCCAGCCTGGCTGCTCTGCCAGTGGGAAAAACTGAGGCCTGAAATGTGGCCCAGATGCTGAGATAGGCTGGCAGCTCTTTGCTCATCCCATCTCCTGAAGAGACCACCACCTCATCTTCCAATGGGCTGCTTCAAGCTTGATCCCTGACCTGAACTGGTTCAGCTATCTTGCTGCTTCCTTTTGGTCAGCTGGGCCAGTGGGTGACTGTTAGAGACATGGACTTCTCCATGTGTTGCTCCCACCAAGCCATGTAGAGCATCTTCACAGTTTTGGGGGGCCAGGATGGCTGCTGGTTATGTCTCTATATGGAGAACAGGTCTCACAGGTCTCCTGGTCTTCCTCAGAAAGGCCATGGGTAATGGCCTCACCCTTCTATTCCTCAAAGACTGTCATTCTCACCACACCTGCTTGCTCCAGACCCAGGAAGTGGCACACATGGCCTCTTGTTTCTGGACAGGATATCCAATAATTTCATTCATTCATTCACTCACTCATTCATTCACTCATTCATTCAGCAAACATCTTCTGAGTCCCGCTGATGGCCTCAACCCAGCACAGACACTCTATCTTATGGTAGAGCCCCAGATCTCAGCTCCTTTCCCCCATTTCTCTAACATGGGGGAGTCCATGAGTTGAGACCAGCTCTGGTCAGGCACACACGAGGCCCCTCCCCATTTTGCCCCATGGTGGCATGAACACCACAAAAGCTGAGCTTTGCTAAAATTTTGTGTCTGACCCTGTTGATGTCCAGCATTATGGATACTCAGAGCCCTGCAGAGTAGCCTGCCATTGACTTCACTGCTCACAGGAAAAGTCACCGAGTGGAACAAATCCCAGTAATGGGGGGAGACGAATCCTTGGTAACTTCCGCTCTACCTCACTGGCTGGAGGAAGTCCCTTGGTAGGGGTGGGAGGCACTGGCTACCTTCCACCCATGGGAAGGAGAGGAAAAGCCACAATTTTTGGTGGTTCCAGCTTTGGACCTTCATTCTCCGTAAGTCTCAGTTTTCCCTTCCATAAAGACAGACTGTGGGACTGTTGGTCTGGTCACAGCCCTTGAGGGCTGTTATGGAGGTTGCTCCCCAGCCTGCTGTGATCCTGGGGGGTGGGGGTGGGCAGGGAACCTGCGGTCTCCTTGGGGGGCTGGCAGAGGGGAGAGGGTGCCGCCAGGGCTTAAAGCTAATTTAGGTTTCTAGTTTCTAGCCTGCAGTCAGGGGCCTCTTTCCCCTCCGCTCTCAGATTCAGGCAGAAATATTTCCAAGGTTATGGTGATTACCTCGACGATTCTTTTAATTTCTTCTTTGAGTGAAATCCGCTTTTACAAGGTGCGGGAGGAGGGGTGTGAACAGGCTGGATTCTCCAGGAAGGGGCGAAGGGGCTCTGAGCTCTTGGTAGGCGAGTTGTGAACCTTTAGAAACCAGTAAAGGTGCAAAGGCTCTTTCCTTCCCAGCAGATTTCCCTGCTGTTTCCAATTGCTGATGCTGGTTCCTTTTAAATCTTGCCCTGACTTTTTTCCACTTCTGCTGGAGACCCTCCCCCATGACTGTAACCCCCCTCCCTTCATTCCCCCACCTCCGTGGGGGCAGCTGCATTTCCAAGGCCAGAGAGTGCAGGGCAAGGGGGGCAGGGGTGGGGGTGGGGTGTTTGAAATATGAACCCGAGTCCCGGGTTGGGTGGTTGCTGCACACAGCTCTTCTCAGGGTATGGGGGCTGCCAGGGACCTCCTGGAAGTTTGGATGATAGGAATGAACCTCCAGAGGCAGGAACAGAGCCAGTCTATATCAGTGACCACCAGCCCCTGGGGTTGAGTGGACAGTGGGGGACTGTGAATGCAGTCCACCAGGAACTGGGGGTTCACTCTGTCTTTCCTTGGTCCATGCTTGGCACCTCCACAGGCCCTCAGTGGCCACCAGCTGTGGGGGGGGGCATGGGCAGTTCTGCTGAGAGAAGCCCTTTCCAGAAGGGATGAGGGGCTCCCCCTACACCCCACATTTCCAGCCTGGAACTGGGGGGCTCATGACTAAGTCAGATTTTAAATTGATTTTTTAAAAATCAATTCCACCAGCTCTGGCTCTGTGGGTTGCACTGATTCTGCTTGGGCTGGAGTCTCTGGGCTGCCTGTGTCCTCCTCCCACACATGCTGGGCCCAACATCTGGTCCAGAACTTGAGAGGTCACAGTGGTAGGTCCCCCATAGACTTGGGGGCTGTGGAGCTGCCTGAGAAGAGCAGGACTTCCTGACTGGCAGGACTCAGAAATGGGGAAGGCCAGAGTCACATGCAAAGATTCTGAGGTTGATTGGATCAACATGCGTGGGGCCTGGTGGCCCGATGGAGGAGGGCATTGGCATGGGCACCTCCCTGGTGCCACCTGGGAGGTGGAAGAGAACAGAAAAGGGCCATGCTAGGACCCTGAGGGGCAGGATTGTCACCTTCTTGCAGGTCCTCGGAGGCTGGAGAGAATAAACTAGGAGGACTCTGGGGGCCTGATGGGGGGGGCTGGTCTTGTTCCCACAGACCCCTTGGGGGGAGTGGTCAGGCTGGTCTGTCCTGGATTTGCTCTGCTGTGGGCAACAGGGTAGGGTGTTCGTGGAAAGCTGGGGGCCCATCACCAAACTGTGGCCTCCTTCCCACAGCATGTCCCAAATGCAGCTTGTGTCCCCTCCAGCACCTCAGCCGCTGCCCTCCTCCCTCTTTTGTTCAGATGGTGTTTATGGAGGACTGTCTCCAAACTATCACCCCATATCTATCCCCTCGCTTCTGTCTCTGCCCAAAGTCCCAAAGTTCCAGTCACAGGCAGCCCATATTCCAGTGGTCTTTAACTTTAGGGGATTGTTGGTCACACCTGACAGTGCTGGAGTGGGTGCAGATGGGGCCCAGGGTACTCGAAGGTGCAGCCAGTGCCCCTCCAGCAGGGCTCAGGGGCTGAGGACACATGCAGAGAGGTTCAGTATGGCCCCAAGGGAAGCAGCTGGTGATGGTGGAGGGGCTTCTGATGCTAAAGAAGGTCTGTAGGTGCTGGAGCTAGCAGAACCTGAACTTCTCCTTCTTCCTTCCCAAGCTGGAGGAAGGTGTGGCTTCACTGGCCTCTGTGCCCTTTGAACTGTGGAGCAGGGATTACTGATGTCATGCCCCTTGGACACCCCACTGTCACCTCTTAGAACTGAACTCAGTACTGGATTTGCTACATTCCACGAGCATCTTTCGGGAGGACTGTCCACTCCAAGCAAACTCAAAGAAAAAGAGTCATCCATGGCCAGTCAAGCTAGTCAGTCCAGGTGTGAAACAGGGGCCAGAGGGCTCCCAGATTTGAATGCCTGGGCAGGCAGCTGTATCCCCAAGATGTCAAATTGTCACTTGGGCGGAACTCAGACCCGTGGCTCATGTCATTAGGTGCTGATCTATAATTAAGGCACTCAAGGACGTGGGAAATGTGAAGGCCAGGAAGGAGCCTTCCAGGGGCCTTGCACACATACCCCCACCTTTCCGGAGCGGCCAAGGGCGCCTCACTTCAGCAGCTGACACCTAATTAGTGGCAATTGTATGTCCCTGAAGCTGAGCATTGCCACCAAGAAGTCTCCGGATAACCGGCAGCTGGAGGCCAGGCTGGCTGGGGAGGTGGGGACCAGTCTGGGTGCAGGAATGGCTGAATCTGCAGAACTGGGACCCTGGGAGGGGGGGAGCTTAGGGTTCAAACCACGCCTCCTCTCCCCCCCCTCCAGTTCCCAGAGGCTGGAGCTGCTTTTGGAGCAGGTCCATGTGGAAGGGAAGCGTCTGTCCATGGCTTCTGCCCGCCAGGCCGCACCCGCTTGCCCGGCCCTGGGCGGGATTGGCGGCGTCTGAGCGTCCCCTCTGGAATGTCTGTGCTTCAGCCCGCTGGGCTAAATGAGAAACAGGCTGGCAGGCCACGGCCGGCGACTCGTGCGGTCTGGGAAGGGCCCCTTGGCAGGGCTGTCCTGGAGGACACATTATCGTTGCCTGGCATGAGAGGGCTGGGGGTGGGGGCATGAGCAGCTGTGTCAGACCAGAGACACAGGCATGGAGGGGCACAGTGCAGAGGGTGGGTGAGGATGTAGGCGGGAATGTGCCAAGGCTGCACCCCACTTTGAAAATAGCCTGGCTCATGAACCCCTTGACAGCATCTGATGGCCCAGGACTGGGGATCTCCAGAGCAGCTAAGTGGGTACTTGCTAATCGAGATCTAGAAATGAATCCAATAGTCCTCTTTGGTGGTAGTGACTCAGAGACGTTCAGGACCGGACTTGAGGGTCACACAGCAAGATTTGGGGTCACACAGTCAGGCATGTTCCTTGGGACAGTGTGGCTCTTGCCAGCAAGTGTGCTGGGCTCAGCAGCTAGGAATATGGGGTGATGCCAGGTGTTTCTCACAGAGAGCCTTCAGCCACCATTTGCCTCTGGTTCCATCTCAGCCTCGCCTGTTCAATTTTGACATTGGGATTCATGGTTGAACTATTCCCTGTGCCTGGTTCCCAGCTGGGGAACCTAAGATTGGGTTCTTCCACCAGAACCCTTGCTTGCATAGTTGCCCCAGCATTATCTCTTTGTGTGTCACCCCCTTTTTTGGCAATTGTTTTTACAAGTGGTATTCAACTATGCTCAAGGTTTATTTCTGGCTCTGTGATATCCTTTACACATGTTCACTCCAGGGAGGAGCCTGTGGAAAGGTCTGTGGTGATGTGAGGGGTCAGCAAGACTTTCTGAGTTCCTCAGCAGAAAGTCTACATTGGGTCATTACTACAGTTGGGCAAAGTAGACTTATGAGGTAGAGCTATGGGGATGGTTCATAGGCCCATTGACCCCTAATCCACTGACCTACAGATCCATCAAACACCAACCTAACAATCCTCCAACTCAGCAACCCACCAGTCCAACAATCCACTAATCCACCAACAACCCACCAACTTAAAATCCTCAACTTAACAACCAACCAACCTACCAACTCAATGACCCATCAACCCACCAATCCAGCAACTCACCAATTCGGCAACTCACCCACCCACCAATGCAACAACCATTAATTAACTTAACAACTAACCCATAATTTAACAACCCACTAAACCACCAACCCAACTACTTAAATACTCAACAACCCACCAGCCTAACAACCCAACAACCTACTAACCCACCAAACATCAACCTATTATCCCATCAACTTAACAACTCACCAACCCACCAATACACAAACCCATCAACCTACCAACCTGTCAAAAAACTCACTAAACTACTAGCATACCAATTTACCAACCCAGCAGCCATCAACCAACAACCCACCATACACTGACTCACTATCCCATAGTCCCTCTATTCCACAAATTCACCATTCCCACTAACTCACCATTCCACCAATGACACCATCCCATTGATCCACCCCGGTAGTGGACAGTGCCTGTGTCTGTGTCTGTCCTTCAGCGTCACCTACTATGCTATTACATGCTCAGAGGGTAGAGAGGGTTCCCTTTGGGACTGGGACCATCACATAGGTATTGGGATGTTGTTCTGGGACTCCTGGCAGTTTCTGCAGGGTCAGGTCTGGGCTTGTTCTGAAGTTCAGTGGGATAGTGTCACCCATCAGAGGGCAGGTGACAAGCACTGGGGGCTGTGTGCGGGCCAAGACAGGATTTGGGGTGGCAGATTAGGAGGGAGATACAGTTAGTCCAGGATTTCCAAGGCTCTTGGAGACTCTGGGAGTGGCAAGCAGTGTACCCTGCCAGGGTTGAGTCCATACTATGGCCAGAAAGCAAATATCTGGGCCTCCTCTTCATTATGAGATACAGACTGGTTATCACAGTATCATCCTCATGGCTGAATGAAAGTGTCTCTACATCTCCAAAGCATGAGGAGGCACTTCCAGATTCAAAACACAAAACTCAGTGGGGAGGAGCAATGGTGCAAGCGGTAAGGTGTCTGTCTGCCTTGCCCCTGCTAGCCTAGGATGGACTGTGGTTAGATTTCTGAGTGCATAGCCAGGAGTAACCCCTGAGGGTTACGGGGTATGGCCTCAAAACAAAATAAAACAAAAAAATCACCTCCCCCACAAAACTATGGATTTTTAGGGCTCTGAGATAAGAACATGAATAGGGCATTTACTTTGCCAGTAGTCAACCCAAATTCAATCTCCAGCACCCAGTTGGTCCCTTAAACCCACCATGAGAGTAGAACCAGGAGTAAGTCAGGAGAAAGTTTGGTGTGACCCCCCCCCAAAAAAGCAAATCTGGGTTCCTCCCATTGAGAAAGTGGAAAGAGGTTGGAAAGATAGTCCACTTGTCTTGCAGGTGGCCCATTTGGGTTCAATCCTTGCATCCCATTGGATTTTCTTAGCACTGCCAGGAATAATCCTGAGTGTAGTAGAGTCTGGAGTAAGCCCTGAGCATCACTAGGTGTGGCCCCAAAACAAAATAAATACAATTGAAAAAGATAACCTTAGAGGAAGCAGAATGCAGAATGGGATTTGCTCCAGGACCCACTGGGGTATAAAGGCTGAGGGATGTCCTAAGGACCTCAGATGAGGAGGTGTTTCTAAGTAGGGAAGGGAACATGGTCAGGAAGACAATGTGTGCACTGGGAACTGCCCCAGACTCCCCTGGAGGAGCTTGAGAGTTGGGAGATATCTAACTTGCTTCCCCAAAGGGTCTTAGGGATGAAGAGGGAACACAAACAGGTGAGCCAGAAGCTTACAATGAACACCTGAATCACTACAAAAACTTCCTTCAACTTGGGAGTTTCTGTAGTGTTTAGGGGACTCTACCAACCTAGCCATGGGTTTAACCTTGGACTCCAGCACAGAGGCTTTTGGGGACATGCCCCTCATATCTGGAAGAACAATTTTTTCAGTTGCTTTATTTAACGTAATAGTTATACGATGGTTCAGAATACAGTTGGGCTTTTTTTCACAGATACAAAGTTGCTGGGTGATGGAGTTTTAGTCATACAATGTCTAACCCTCTTCACCAGTGCACATTTTCCACCACCAGTGTCACCAGTTTTCCTCCTGACCTTCCCCGACCTCTCCCCTGCCTACCTCTATAATAGACATTTTCTTCTCTCTCTCTCTCTCTCTCTTCTTTCTCTCTCTCTCTCTCTCTCTCTCTCTCTCTCTCTCTCTCTCTCTCTACTGTGGTTTATAATATTGTTGCTCAAGGGATACCATACATATCTTTCCCTCCTTTCAGCACCCAGTTCTTATTCAGTGTGATCATTCCTGACTCTCATTGTCATAGTGCCCCCTTCTCTGCCTTAATTGCACTCTGCTATTTGTAGCAAGATTCCTACCATGGACTGGTCCTCCTGGCCCTCAGCTGTTGGGAACAGACAAGTTTGTGTGTGTGTGTGTGTGTGTGTGTGTGTGTATTTTGGTTTTTGGGCCACACCTGGCGGTGCTCAGGGGTTACTCCTGGCTGTCTGCTCAGAAATAGCTCCTGGCAGGCACGGGGGACCATATGGGACACAGGGATTCGAACCAACCACCTTTGGTCCTGGATCGGCTGCTTGCAAGGCAAACGCCGCTGTGCTATCTCTCTGGGCCCGTGTGTGTGTTTTGGCTACAACCAGTGGTGTTCAGGCATTACTCCTGGCTCTGTGTTCAGAAATTGCTCCTGGCATATTCAGGGGTACCATATGGGATACCAGGGAGCTAACCTAAATAGGCTGCATGCAAGGCAAATGCCCTACCTGCTGTACTATAGCTCTGGCCCTGAATAGACAAGTTTTATCATCAAAAGAAAACCGGTGTCCAGCGGAGCCTCCTGCAACACTGACTGAAGTCTGCAGGGCCTGGGTCTGAGAGGGGCTGCAGGGCAGAGGGAAGTTTGGGACACTGCACCTGCCCCCTCCACCCAGACTCCCACCCCCTACCTCCTGCATGCACCCTGGATCTCTCAAGCCACGGTAGGAAAAGCCTGGTTTGGACATGTTAATCCCGCCCCGTCAGCTTCTTCACTTTGCATGTGATCTCAGCATATTGGATTTTTTTCTTTGAGGAAAGAAATAAATTACTTATCTAGGGAATATGCTCAGAGTTCTCCACACGCCTCATGCATTCTCTATATTGGGCTAAAATAAAATCAGGTTATAGGCTGATTTTCATGTAAATCTCTAAAGCCAGGGTGTCATAATATGGGGTTTTATGTGCCAGGTGAGTTGGCCGTATCAGCAGGAAAAGAAAAAGAAAGAGGGTGAGGAAGACAAATTAGTGATTGAATCCAAGGAGGATGAGAACAGATTTCAGTGTGGCCATGGCACACAGGGGCCCAGAAAAGTCCATTTGCCTAGGGAAGCATCATTGACCTTTATATCCAGCCCAGACTTTCCAGGCCAGTGGGAAGATTCTTGAGTTCCAGCCACATCTCCCTGAAGTCTGACTCAAGGCTCGAACCTCCCTTATGCTCTTGTAGGGTTGGGTGCTTTCCTGAGAAGCATTTGGAGATCAAGAGCAAGGTGGGGTTTCCACTGCAAATATTCATGGATTCCACTTCCTTCATCTTCTCCTATCCTCACCCCCTTCCTGGTTAACTCTGCATGGGACGAAAGTGTGGCTCTTCTAAACCCTGTCTAGGGTGAGATCCTCTGATGATACCAAATATTAGATTATGTTCATGGGGGTGTCTGCATCCTTGTTCCTAGCAGAGCTAGCCCCAGTTGAGGGCTGAGAAAGTTCTTTCCATTAACACTTGTGGAAGTTGGGAAGGTGGACTTGAAGACAAGGAAGAGCAGGGGTTGGTTGTAGATTCCTGTTTTCAGCAAAGGTCTCTCTGCAGCCTTGGACCCTCCTCCCCTCTTCTGCCTGCCTCTCCAGAGTCACTGAGTCCTATTTGGGGGTCACTGTCATTTTATGACAATTGTTGAAGCTTCACCACCTTCCTCATTCTTGGGCAAGACCCCTCTGGTTACTCTGATGGGAAATGACCTTTTGATCCTATGGCATGCTGGAGGTCAAACCCAGGTCAGCTGTGTGCAAGGCGAACACGCTCCCCACTGTGCTATTACTCTGGTTCCTGGAAAAGAACCTGGAAGCCCGTGTATGAAGTAGATGCTGCCTTGGCAGTGGGGGACTGGGAAGAGTATGATGGGAAAATTCAGATTGGGGAGCTGAGTGAAGGAAGAACAACCAGTTGATCCCCCAGAGAGCTGGGGTGCAGGCAGGGATCAGGAATGAGCACTTGGGAGAAGTGAGAAGCACATCAGGACGTTCTGGGGATCCACTGGGACCTTCCTGGGTGAGCCCCTGTGGACTTACCTGATTGGCCACTGTGGTTTGGTGCAGGATAGGGACCCCTGTTACCTGTGTTCGTTCAGTGGCTGTAGTCCAAGTAGGAGCCCAGCACTGTGGATGCTTGATGCCCATTAAATGCACCTTCCCTCACTGGCACGGGAGCCCCAGAAAGTTTCACCTTTTACTGAAATAAATGACTCAATTAACAAGATGAAAAACAGCGGTGGCGGCGGCCCCACTTGGTGGCCAGGAAAAAGGCTAGAGAAGAATTATCTCAGCAGGGAGTTAATGCCGCCAGAGGCCCCGCGCGGTGGGCACCCGCTGCCTGCCAGCCTGCCAGCCTGGCCGCTGGGCCCGTGACCGCTGTGGTGGGGGTGCCATAATGTGGGGCCAGAGCCTAGTAGGGGTTTGCGGAGGGGCAGCACGGTGGCTGAGGGTCTGCACTGTTGAATCAGACACTGTGTCTGTGTCTGTGTGTGCACATGTATGTGGAGACATGTATTTATGTGGGAGCTTTTTTTAGGCATACTTAGCCTTGCATAGGGGCTTGAAAATGAATGTTTGCATGTGTGTCTGCCTGTGTGCTAGTGGATGAACAAGTAAGTGTGTGCAAGTGATGTGTGCTCTGCTACACATGAGTGAGCTTGCATGCCTGCCTGCCTGTGTACAAGTGGATCAACACATATGTGTTAATATGTGCTTGTGCACATGTGCCCACATGACCATGTACTTACATGTATGCATGCCTCTGTGCAAAAACATGTGATATATGTTTATGCATGCTTAAACATGTGTTCACATACATACACACTTCTATTCATGCCTGTATGCAAGTGGAGGAATATATATGTGTGCAGCGATACATATTTGTACATGTAGGTGTGCTTGCATGCATGTGAATGTCTGTGTGTTAGTGGATGAGTGTGTATATTTGCATACATGAATGTGCATACATGGATATCTTCTTGTGCATGCGCACATGAGAATCCATGTGCTTGTTCTTGCATGTAAGTGCCTATTACATAAGTGCTTGTGGTGTGTACTCCTCTTTGTGTACCCTGAGCAGGTCACCATTGTCTTTGTCTGTGGAGTCAGACCCCTCCAATTGACTCTCTGTAGACCATGATAGAGATAAAGGACAGAGAAGGCTAATGAGGTGTCAGGACTCCAGGTCCTGAGCTCAAACTCTGCATCCCCAATGACAGTGATTCCCTCCTGGCACCCTGTGCCTCACTTGCAGCTGTGGGGGGATAGCCCCAGAGAAGAAAGTGGTCTCCACTGCCTGCTAGGCTGAGAGTGGGTGAGATGTGTGTGTGTGGTGTCCCCTCTGTCTCAGCATCTCTCAGTGAGCTCAGCCCCTCCCTGGCAGGGCTGATCAGAGTTGGGACTTGGCCCCCCATTCTGGCGTGTTCCACTGCCATTGTTGCAGAATTTCTAGAACACCATTTACCTTCCATACTGCATGGAAATTATGGTAGTTATTAGGCCCTCTGGTCGGGTTTGTTATTTAATGCGTTAATAAAGAAACCTCTGCACTTCGAGATCACAAATCTGTTTTTAATATTTGATAACTTTCCAAATAATTGGTTTCTTTTGCTGGCATTGGGGCTCTATGTTACCCAGCCAACAGCATCTTTGGAGAAAGTTCGAGGTGTCAGTGAACTTGCTGGCACAAAGACAGTGAAGGATACCTGGACTAGGAATTTCCAGGGGGGTTCCTGTGAGGAGCTGGAGCCAGGATGTCATTGTAAGAAGATGAGAAATGATTTCAATTGAACCTCACGGCCCTGGGCTTGGTGCTGCATGGAAGTATACTGATGTGCTTTGGCAGATAGGAAATTCCTGCCCACCATACACCTCATCTCCCCTCCTATTCCTCCTCCCTCTTCCCAGACGCAACCTCTTCAATCCTCCTCACCTCCATTCCTTCTGCTGCTTCTACTTGCCAAACATGGAACCAGGTGGGCTGACCCTTCTGCATTTAAGTCTTCCACTCAGTTCCAGGGTCTTGTCCCTTTGATTTCTGACTAGCATGCCATAGTCCATTATGTTCCCATAGGAATTAGCCTATCCCCAGTTTTTTCTGTCATTTTCTCACATATACATCAACAGGCTCTTCCCAACATGTGATAGATCAAGAAAAGTGGCCAAGGAGTGGAACTGCTAGATTCTGTAGTTAGAGTGTGTCTGACTTAGAACAAAGGATCTCCTCACATTGGCAGTCTGTCCATTCTCTGTCCTGGACATGTGTCCATGCATATCTCTCTCTCTCTCTCTCTCTCTCTCTCTCTCTCTCTCTCTCTCTCTCTCTCTCTCTGTGGCTCCTTCTGACTAACTTGGCCTTCAGAAAGCCCAGATCCAGTCATGTTTTTGTTTTGCTTTATTTAGGGGATATCCTCTTTCTTAAGTCGCAGGGCTATAAATAACCCTTTTCTTAAAGCAGCAATTTGGCCCAATAAAATAGAGGGCCCAGGGCAGTACCACTGTATTTGCATGGCTCTTATGAATAGGGATACAGGCTGGGGGCTTGGCATTGGAAGCTGAGGGCTCTTCTTTCTTTGGGGGAGTCCCTCATTTGGGACTGTGTCTGTTTTCTTGCCCAGATGTTGGCCTGGTGTCTGTCATAGGATCCCTTATTTGGCACTAGTCCTGAGACATTCCTTGATGTGCCCTGGGTCCCAGTTCTCATCCATGGAATCCTCACACTGTCTCTCCTCTGCATTTTTCACCCTGACTTGAGGGTGTCCCCCCTGGGTCCAGGCTTGCTGGGGGCTTGACCTCATTTGGTTTGTGGCTGTAGGCAGGATTAGCCTTTGGGTACTGGATGGGGTGGGAGGGAGGAAAGAGCCCCAGGCATGATCCTGGCCTAAGAATTCTGTTTGCTGGGCAGCAGATAAGGAGGTAACACATGTCTTCTGGTGGTGTTTCTTTGGACCAGGCATTGCACCCTCTCCAGAATGACCCCAGAAGTGAGGTGTTGAGAGCTGATGTGGATAGATGTGGAGGGTGCGTGAGGGAGGGAGAGATTAAAAAGGGGGCCTAGACTGGCCCCCTCAGGATTGGGGCTCTGGCCTCCTACCTCAGGGACTGGGTTGGCCTCTGGAGTGACCCCTTGGTCTCCATGGGCCCTGGGAGCTGGGGGTAGCTCCGTGAGGCTCATCTGCATGATATTGGGTTGAGAAGGGGGCTTTGATAAGCTGGTATCAAACCCTGGATCTGTGTCTCTCTCCCCACCGCTGGATCCAGACTTCAATAAGGTGGTGTAGCATCCAGGCCTGTGGGGACCCAGTAGAACTCCCAGTCTCAGCCTTGCTCTTGCCAGTCAACAAGGGGGAGTTTGGCTTCAGGTTTCTAGAGATGTGCACCTGGCTCAAGAGGATTTGGGGTACATCCAAAAAGCCCTGTGTTTTCTGTTCTTTCAGAGTCCCCAGGTTAAGACAAGATGGGGGCTCAAATCCCAGGGTCCTCCCACATAGGCATTTTCAGTCCCTGATCTAGAGCCAGACCCACCCATGGGTGGCCCAGGGGATGTGCCAGATGCACCCAGCTGGGGACAGTCATCACAACAAGGGTGACAATGTTCAAGGTTCTAAAACACCACTGGCCACAGGGTCAGCATAGAATAACTCCTGTTCTCTGGGGTGAGAAACATGAGACTGGAAATGCTTCTCCCCAAATCTCAGCCACATTTCAGGGGTCACCCCCTCTGGTGTCTGTAACTAGCAGCTGAAGGGTAGATGTCTGGGCAGTGAGTTGACCTTCTTCAGCTGAACCACGAGCCGAAGGTCATGGTTTTGCCTCCAATGGAAGATGCTGAAATCAACCACCAGCCGTCGGTGCCCTTGTTCTTTTGTGGGCCTCCTGAGGAGTCAAGTGTGGGGGGTGGTCTAGGGAATAGGCCTTCAGTGCATTGGGATGCTACATGTGTGAAGCCTGCCCCCCCACAATCCTCTCTTGACTTATTTTCATGGGCTGAGATCAGGAACCAGTTTTGTGGCCAAGACAGAATATTCCATGCATGTATGTGTGTTCAGTGAAGAAAGCTTACAGGAGGGAAAAAGGTCTACACTGGGTCCCCCAAGGATGATGCCTGGATGTAGATATTTGCGCCTTCCCTCTTTAAGCTGTGCAACCTTATTGGGAGGGGAATCATGGGGCTTGGGTTTCCTGATGCTCAGATGAGTAGTGCCACCTGGAAATCAAAGTGCCTGGGTTTCAGGGAGGACAAATGCTGGTGTTATGAGATGGGGCAGAGACCCCAGCTCGGTGCATAGGGTTAACTTCGGGGGTGTTTGTTGCATCTCTAAAGGGCCCAGTATGACCTGTAGTGTCTGGGTCAGGCTGCCACTGGAGGCATCATAGTTGTACTGGGCTTGTCCTTGTCCTCAGTGGGATCACAGGGAAGATCCAGTCATCACTGGGCATCCCTGCTCTGTGTACTCCCAACATGATACACAGGTATCTATTGTATTTTCCAGCATATAAGATGACTGGGCGTATAAGACGACCCCCTAATTTTGCAGTTAAAACATAGGTTTAGGCCTATATTTGCTGTATCAGACTGAACATTCCTGTGCTGCAATTGTATGTACCACAGTGAGCCAATCACAACAAGCAAAGGTTCAAAGGTTCTACTGTAATAGACTTCCTCTCTGACTCTGGCCAATCTGAGCAGGCTTTTGACAGTGTAGATTCGGGTCCAAAACATTGTCTAATTTGCATGCACAAAAAGCCTACTTGGATTGGCTAAGTTAGAGAGGCGGTCCGAGCAGCCTGGCAGTGATTGGTGCAGGATAGAGTTGGAAAATTCGTTTTGTGGCAATATTCAGACAATTTTCGTTTAACGGCATATTGAAACATTTTTCGGGATATACTCAGCGTATAAGATGACCCACGATTTTCGGTTGACTTTTTTTTTTTGTTTCAAAAGTCATCTTATATGCCGGAAAATACAGTACATAGAGGATGGCAGGAGGCCCAGGGATACCACAATGCATCTGTTACCCTGTGTGTGATTTTTGTCACCTTAATGGGACAGAAACACAAAAGAAGAGAAGGTACTAGTTCTTCCTCTTCAAGGGCCCCTTCCTCTGGACTCCAGAGTCTGTCTACATCCTGGGCTGACTGAAGCTTCTTTCTGAACTTTAAGTTGATGGGGAGGAGGGAACATTAATACCACTGCAATCTCCCCTTGGGTCAGGGGTGCTTCAGACAACAATACCTTGTTGGATTAACTGGTTTTCACTCTATTCAGGATAATTCTTCTTTGCTGCTTGTTCCTCTGGTGCTTGTTCCTCATGGACAAGAAGTATCTCTAGATTGGTCCCTTATCCTACCTGTTCTCCACCCAAGAGGGTGGTCTTTCTCTTCTCAATAAACCCTCAGGTCTCAGGGAGAAGCCACTTACAGTTTCAGTTTGCACAATGAGTCTATCTGCCTGCTGATATCATTTACTAGTGAGTGGAAAGCTTGTGGTGGAATTTTCCTGAACCTGTTTTATTCTCTTCAACCTTATGTGGATTATTTCCTGTGTTGGCATTTGCTTCCAGACCCAAGCCCCTTAGTTCCTCAGGATTGGGGCATCAGCTTCTGTTTCACTATACCTCATCCCAGGGATAAGCAGAAACCAGACAAGGTGCTGGGCATATACTGACAGTGCCTTTCTCTGTCCCTGGTGCTACTTCTTTATTTCTGTCTTTCTTCTCAATGTGACACTGACCATTTGTTCCTCGAGCCTGCTGGAGCCACCATGAACAAACAATGTGAGTTTGCAACAATAGCAGGCAAGTCAGGGAGGTTCAGATGGGGATCACTCCCTAAAGAACCAGCTATCTTTGACGTATTTCTGGAAAGAATTTTTCTTTGCCTCTTGAGTATCTTATGACTCTATATTGGGGTTCGTCTGAACTGTGTCCCCATTAGGACTTTTCAATACAACGTGACATCCTAGCACTGCTTCTAAAAACAGAGTGCCTGGGCATTTTTTGCAAACACCCAAAATTCATCTCCAAGCTTTTCTTGCAACTTACTCCAGCAAGTTGCTCTCAACCACTTTGGCTGAAGGTGTGTGGTGTGATGCTGCCCAAGAAAGGGGGTTAAGTCCCAAGACTTCCTACAACTTTTTCCTGCAAAAAGGGGGTAAACAATAAAAGCCCCACTTTGCAATTTCATCCTCATTTCCATCCATCACCAGGCTGTGCCTCCCCTCACACCAGAACGATGCATTAACTTGTTTGTTTTTCGTTTTTTTAACAATGAAGGAAAACTTCATCGCCTCATCATTCATTCGAGTGTAGGGGGGACTGAAACAAAAGGCAGCCGCCGAAATTTGCATGGTGCTCAATTATACATTAGTGAACATCACTTGGCAATCTGTTCATATCAATTTAATTGGATTTTAATACTGCCTCTGATCTTGTTTTCTAATTAACAGCAGTGCTTGGAAATAAAGCAGAACCATGCACCCCGAAACACCTTTGATCTCCACCATATGGCGAGCCACCTAGCTCCTGGAAAAACACACACACACATACACATACACACACAAAACACAAAATACCTCCTTTGCTTCCACAGCAGCCCCAGAGAAGCGGAGGGGCCCCAGATGGCCAGTGATGTGGATGCCTGTATCTCACCCATCACCCCCCACCTCCGATCAGTCCCCACAGCCCAGACTGGCTTTGCATACCGGAGACTGATGGATGTCCCTAGAGTAGGGTGAGGTAGATGATTTTGTAGCTTGTATTTGGGGAAACTGATGCTGGGGTAAACAGATCTGACCTTGCAAGGTAGGCTTCAGAGTAGCCAGATAAGATTGTCCTGAGTCAATCTTGAGGTGCAATGCTCCATGTTGATGCTCAGGTCCTTGAGCCCCACTTCTAATCTTATAGAAGGGGTTCATGATTACATGCTCTGAGCTGTGACATCATGGACTGGGGGGGTGGTGGAGGAAAGAGCCCAAGAACAGCTCTCATGACCAGACCCCCACATCCTACCACATTCTCTCTTCGCCATTCATGCCCATCTCCCTACACTTTCCAGCTACCTCCCTAGCAGGCTGTATTCAACCCTGCTTTCTAGAAGCATGAGAGACTGAGAATACATGGAGTTTTCCAGAGACCCATCTCTAGATAGTCTCTCAAACTGTAAAGTCACTTGCTATGTGGCATGTTTGGTCTCACTTATAGGGGACGTGACATCTAGGCTCTAGTCTCTCTAAGGGACCCCAGTTAATGTGAGCTGTGCTTTAGGCCCTTCTGGAAAGCAGAATTTTTTCTGAGACTTGACTTTTTAATCTGCCTTTGGGAAGAGCCTGCAGCCAGTGCACAGGCCCGGTTGCTCATTTGGAATGTGAATGTTCAGGAGTAAGGGCATTGAGGGTGGGGGAACCCAATTGGGTTTTTGAGTACCCTCCAGATGTGTTCACTTCCCCCTGTCAGCAGGCTGACCCTCTGTGCTGCTTCCAGGCCTGTATTTGTCTACATCTGGAGCACTGGGAGCCGGGATCCTTCATTCTTTTTATTTTATTTTATTGTTTTGCTTTGTTTTGTTTTCTTGGGCCACACCTAGCAGTGCTCAGGGGTTACTCCTGGCTCTGCACTCAGAAATTACTCTTGGAAGGCTGAGGGACCTTATGGGATGCTGAGGATCAAACCTGGGCTGGCCATGTGTAAGGTAGATGTCCTACCCACTGTACTTTTGATCCGTCCTCTGAATATTTTATTTTATTTTATTATTTTTATGTTTGTGGGCCAAGTTTGATGGACTCAGGCTGTACTCCTGGCTCTGCACTCAGGAATCATTCCTGATGGTGCTCAGGGGACCTTAGGTTGTATCTGAAACAGAACTGGGTCTCCTGCATGCCAGGTGAGCACCATAGCTGCTGGACCATCTCTCTGGTGCCTGAACCCTTTATATGTTAGAAAGACACTCCTGGTGGTACATGGGGACCATTCTGTGGTGGTAGTGCTAGGGGTCTAATTGAGGATTATGGATGCAAAGCCACTCCCCAGCTTTTGTGCTCTCTCGAGTACTGACTAGCCTTTCCATGCAATGACTGAGGAGAGGTGACATGAGCTCCAGGCAGGACCTCACAGAAGGAAAACACTCTGAGGCAGAAGAATAAACGGCATCAGCCCCCCTCCTTCAGGAGCACCCCACTGCCCTGGCAAGGTGAACTTGGGAGATTATCTCACCATACTTGGGGTACATGTTTTCAGTGTTGATCCACTGTCCTCTGCCTTCCACCAGCTTTTGAGATGAGATTTTTTTTTCAGGCCTGGGTATGTAACTTAAACACTATGGGATTTCCCCAGATCCCAAACAATGCTTAATGTGACCTCTAGAACACATTATGTATGTATGTATGTATGTATGTATGTATGTATGTATGTATGTATGTATGTATGAGGGGGCCACACTAAGTTGCACTCAGGGTTTAGTCCTGGCTCTGTGCTTAGGATTCACTCCTGGCAGGCTTAGGAATGCCACAGATAGAATCCTGGTGGGCCTCATGCAAGGCAAATTCCCTTCCCGCTGTGTTATTGTTCCAGCCCCCACAACACTTTTTTTTATTTTAAATTTGGGCTACATCTGCAGTGCTCAGAGGTTATTTCTGGTTTTGTGCTCAGGAATCACTCCTGGTGATGCTGGGGGACCATAAGGGATGCTGCTTACTGAAGTTGAGTCAATCAAATGCAAGATAAATGCCCTACCCACTGTTATTGCTCCAGCCCCACCTTTATTTTTTTTTTTTTTTGTTCTTGTTTTTGGACCATTCCCAGCTGCACTCAGGGGCTACTTCTGGCCCTGCACTCAGAAATTACTTCTGGCAGGCTTGGGGGACCATATAGAATGGGATCAAATCCAGGTTGGCTGTGTGCAAGGCAAATGCATTCCTCATTGAGCTATTGTTCTGGCCACAACAAGTTTCTTTTTTCAAATGACAAATATGTCCATGTGCTAAAATTCACCTCTTAATGTAGGTTGGGTTTGATCATAGTGCCCCCAAATGATTTCATTAAAATCAAATAACATTGGTTTACTTCAGGGTAATAGTCCATCTCCCCACCCCATACCAAAAGTTTCTCGTTCTCCTTTGTAGTCCCCACAGCCCCCCCACCGCCCCAGTTCCAAGATGTTGACTGCTTTGGGTCACATAGGGTGGGATTCTGGGGCATCTTTACTCACTCACTCACTCACTCACTCACTCACTCACTCACTCACTCACTCACTCACTCACTCACATGATGCCAGAAACCCCCATATGTTTTGTAGTTTCTGTTTATATTTGCTTTCTTCTTTGCCAAGTAGTATTCCTCTGAGCTGCTGCCATATTAGGGTCCCTGTTTCCAGCTAGGGCTGTGGACATGAACAAAGCCATGATAAATAAATACCTTAATATAGACTTTTTGGGGTTTTCTTGGGCCATATCAAGAGCTTGGGGGTTTCTTCTGGCTCAGGAATCACTTCTGGCAGGCTTGGAATGCGGGACTGAACCCAGGTCAGCCACATTCAAGGCAAAGCCCTCTCTTCAGTACTATTTTCCCCAGATAGACTTTTGAGTGATCCCAGATTCCCTTTTTGCTATGCTTGTTAGAGGCCACTCTCAGCTGCATTCTGGAATTACTCTTGGATCTGCATTCAGGGGTCACTCCTAGTGGTGCTTTGGGGGAAGATTTGGGACATGGGAATCAAGCCCAGGTTCACTGTGCTGAAGACTAGCACCTTCTTCACTGTCCTGTATCTCAGGCCCCAACTCAGGTTGTATTTTCCTTGGGTAAATGACTCCTGTGAACGGAGTTTATCTCATAGATGGGGACTAGCCTGTTGTCCCCATGGGGCCCAGCTCTGTGCTGACCCAGCAGGCAAGTGCACAAGCCACTTGATGATTTTACCTTGATCTGCACTTTTCTGACTTTAAAGATGTTTCCAGGCATGCAGCTTGTTTTCCGGTAACCATGGTGATGAGCATCCCTCCCCGGGGTCTGTCTACACACCTTTCTTGGTCAACTGTCTCTGTGGACCCTTTGCCCTGCTTGTTCCTGAACTGGCTCCTTATTTGGAGTTGGGAGAGTTCTTGATGTATTATGAGCGAGAAAGGCAACGTGCAAGTATTTTCTTCCAGTCTTAGTCTTATCACGAACTTTCTTTGTCCTGCTCTTCCATTTTCTCATCCCCCTTCGTCTTCTTCCTTATCCTCATTCTTCTCCTGGACCTCTTTCTTCTTTCTCCATTTTGTTTCTCTTCTTCCTCCCTTATCTTCTTTCTCTTCTTCATCCTCTTCCTTCTGTTTCTTCTTCCTTCCTTTTCTTACTTCTATTTCTCCTTCTTTCTCTTTTTCTTTCTACCCATTTTATTTCTTCTTTTTCCTCTTCCTCCTCCTCTTCATCTTCTTCTCCTTCTCCTCCTTCTCTTCCTCCTCTTTCTCGTATTGCTCCTCCTCTTTTTCCGCTTCCTTTTCCTCTCTTCCTCCTCTCCTCTTCTTTTCTTCTTCATCTCCTCCTCCTCCTTTACTTCATCTTCTCCTTGTCCTCTTCTCTCCCTTCTCTTTCTCCTCCTTTTTCTCTTCCTCTCCTCCACTGTGCTGAAAAATCTGTGCTGAGAATTCCTGGCTCTGTGCTCAGAAATCGCTCCTGGCAGGCACTGGGGATTATATGGGATGTCGGGCTTCAAACCACCATCCATCCTGGATCAGCTGTTTGCAAGGCAAACACCCTACCATTGTGCTATCTCTCCGGCCACATTCTTCTTCATTTTCTTCCTTCTCTTCTTCCTTTCACCTCTCCTGTCTTCTTTTTCCACCTGTTGCTCTTTCTCCATTTTCTTCCTCCTCCTTTTGGGGAACTCCTCAGCCATACTCAGGGAATCTGGGGACTTCTTTCAGTGATGTCCAGTTTGGATGTGCAGGTAAAGTTCTACTGCTCAGGCCCAGTAAAACTGGGGTTGCTCCTGACCTCACTCAGCAGTGCTCGGGACTTTTTAAGTCTTTAAGAGTGTCTTTTGAGAAGTTTTACTTTTGCTATATATTTTATCAGATTTTGTTTGATAATTTTACTTTGTGATGCTCTAATTTGTCAAGACAGATATTTTCTCTCCAATAGAAATATCACATTGATACCCTATAAACTGTGTAAATACCAAGATATCGAGTTAGAGAGGTCTGTTTATATCATCCACAACTGAGTAGAAAGATGCCTGGCACCGTAAAAAGACCTTGGGGAAGAGAAGAAGAGCATGTACAGAGCCAGCCTGTAGTGGTTCTCATGACAGTATGTTTCAAGGGTGGAGAAACTCGAAATCTCTTAGGTTAAGGGAATTCCCTTTCCAATTTCTCCAATACTTACTATGCCTTTGCAAAAGAAGAAGAAGAAGAAGAAGAAGAAGAAGAAGAAGAAGAAGAAGAAGGAGGAGGAGGAGGAGGAGGAGGAGGAGGAGGAGGAGGAGGAGGAAGAGGAGGAGGAGGAGGAGGAGGAAGAGGAGGAGGAGGAAGAGGAGGAGGAGGAGCACAAACCTTTTTATGTAGTTGCCTTTTTTTTTGGTCTTTTTTGTAGTCGCCAGCTTTGGTTTGCTTGTTTTTTTTTTTATTTTTGTTTATTTTTTTGTATTTTTTGTTATTGCCTGTTTTTTTTTGGTTGGTTATTTTTTGTCTTGTTACCTTTTTCTCATTTTTCCTTTCCACTTCTTTTTTTTTTTTTTTTTGGGTCACACCCGGCGGTGCTCAGAGGTTACTCCTGGCTGTCTGCTCAGAAATAGCTCCTGGCAGGCATGGGGGACCATATGGGACACCGGGATTCGAACCAACCACCTTTGGTCCTGGATAGGCTGCTTGCAAGGCAAACACCGCTGTGCTATCTCTCCGGGCCCTCCTTTCCACTTCTAAATTGATATCTACACCACCTAGAAGGACCCCTCTTAGGGTTTTTTTTTTTATTGTTTTCTTTTCTTCTTTTCCATTTCCTTTTCTATATACTAAACAAAACCACATTGATTGAATCATCTTGTTCAGCCTCATAAAATGATGGGGTAAAATGAATGGTACCAGGTCCAGACACCCACATGAACATTTAGTGGAAATAAAAAAATGATGAGACCTGAACATCAAACCCAAAGTCAACGACAACAGAATCAATACCTAAAACACAGCAAGCTCTACAAGTAGGGACCAGTTACACTAGTATTCTAGGGGGGGGGGGTAAAGGAGGGAGATATGGGATGCATACTGGGAACAGGGGTGGAGGGAGGACATCACTGGTGGTGAGCATGCCCTTGATTTATTGTCACTATGAACCTTGAATATTACTGTAAAATATTTGTAATTCACTTTAACCACACTAAAATTAATTAAAAAATACCACATTGATTCACTAAATTGTTAAATGAATAGGGTATTGGTTTGTAAGAGAGAAGCTATTTATGTTTTAGGGGTAAATGTTCTCACACCACCACCACCATTGTTGCTGGGGAGTTCACCCATTCCTAAACCAAGTCACACAAATTTTCTTCCTGGTTTATGCTAGAACAGGAGTGGTGAACAAGTTCGACACAAAGAGCCAAAATTTTAAACTGTGAGAGTCAGAGAGCCACACCACGCAGTGACCTGCCAAAACAGACAAACACTCACACAAAAGCATATCATTTTAACAATAATATATTAAACACATATTGCATTTTGCTATTTTGAGTGAGGGTAAAAATCCTGCAGGGATGGTGAGGGTGTGCTGCGTCCTCCACACTAAGAACTAACGGCAAGATGTGACAAAACATGTGACACACTGGTCCCCCACCCCCACCCCCCGCCCGCGCCGGCCAGTGCAGTTGTTTCCGAGGGATGAGAGATGGGAGGACGCAGCCTGGGGGCGGGACTTCGCGCTCGGAGATCTCTCCTCAGAGATCCCTCCCTCCTCAGAAGCAGCAGAACAAAATTTAAACTTGGCAAAGAGCCACATATACAAAATAATGATAAGAGGCAAAGAGCCGCATTCATTTTGGCCAGGAGCCTCATGCGGCTGGAGAGCCGCATGTTCGCCACCCCTGATCTAAATTGTGAAAAAGGTTGAACTTCCCTTTCACTCCTATTCTTTGCACATCCTTAGTGTTCCAGCCTTGCCTGGTCATGTTAACTCACCCAGACACTATCACCTTATGGGAGCACCATGATTCCATCAGATCCCCATCACCCCATCTCTCCTGCCTGGCCTTAGCTGCCAATGCACCCTCTTCTGAGATCTCAGCCCTTTCAGAGCACTCAAAATTTATAGACCTTCGTCCCTTTGTCCTTGGAAAATGCATTCTCTACAGGCCTGGGAATCTTTGATACTTTGAAATGAGGAAGCCCAGATTTCTGGAGCTTCCAGGAATCTGGGCTTCCCTCCCCGCTATTATGCCCCACCCACAACTCAGCTTCATCCTGTGCTTCTCTGTTCTGCTTCTGATTCTTTTTTTTGTTTTGTTTTGTTTTGTTTCTTGGGCCACACCCATTTGATGCTCTGGGGTTACTCCTGGCTAAGTGCTCAGAAATTGCCCCTGGCTTGGGGGGACCATATGGGACTCCGGGGGATCGAACCACTGTCCGTCCTACGCTAGTGCTTGCAAGGCAGACACCTTACCTCTAGCGCCACCTTGCCGGCCCCTCTGCTTCTGATTCTTAATGCACCTAACTATGGATTTGAAACTCACAGATTGTGGGTGCTTTGATATCCACTCACCCCTGTTTAAGCTCAGAGGATGGGTGTCATGCCTCTAAGTTCCAGGATGATCTTAGAAATTGTGTTTCATCCTATTTGGTTTTTATTCAACTCAGTTTCTGGCCATTTAGTTGAGGCCATTTAGCTTAAAATTTAAAAAGGAAGATAAAAAACAAAAACAAAAACAACAGCCACCTGTTTGATTACTCATTTCCTTATCAATTAGGATGAGTGACACACTAGTCTCCATAAAAAAAGAATACGTGACATTCCAAGGACCATGTAATAAATGTTTGTTTTTGCTATTGTTTGTACTCTTGAGAGTTGGGACTCTCTGTTATGTGACCCCCAGCATGTCAGCCTCCACATCCAGATACTGGATAGAGGAGAGAGTGGATGTATGTGAGAACGAGACTGAGAGAGACACATAGAGATAAACAGACAGAGAGACAGAAAAGGTGGGAGGAAAGAAAGAAAGGAACGGATGGAGAGAAAAAAAGAATAAGACAGTGGAGAGAAGGAAAGGTCAAAAGGAAGAGAGAGGGAGGGAAGAAAGAAAATAGAGGGTAGAAGAGGCTGAGAGGAAGAAAGGGAGAGAGGTGAAGAAGGAAAAAGAAAAAGAGACTAGAGGAGTTTGTGACTTGGAGTAAAACTTAGGGAAGGTTCCATTCTGTCAATACACACAGTCAATTTGCTAGAACCAAGTCACATGACCAGCACCTAGTTGAAAGTAACGCTGGCAAATGTAGTCTTCAGTAAATCTACAGAGCACCAAGAAGACGCGCTGGGGGCAGGGAGCTGGTGCTTCTCTCCTTCCTGTTCTCCTTGTTCCTTTAATTGCATCTGCCCTTAGCCTTTCATTCTGTTCCAACCAGGACTTAGTTTGTACCTAGACATACCTGAGCATCTGAATGAGTAGGACTCACGGCCTCCATTGGGGTGGAAGGGGAAATCACATGAGCTGTGATCCTTCAGCCTTTGAAATGATGGAGTGCCCCAGCAGTGGCGAGATGATACAAGAATAGACATATTTGAATCCACTCTATGGACACACAAATTAGTTCGGAAGGATAGCCTTGACCAAGGTTGAGCCCTAGTGACCCAATCTACCTTGATGAAGTTTCACATTTATTCTAAGTGGTTAACCTATCTTTGCAAGGAAGGATGCTTGTGACTAGTCTGAGGGGGTTGGGGAAAGGAAACACACAGAACCAACAATTGGCACCTAGAGAGGCCAATGGCAAGGTCACCAGAGTGCTGGTGAGGGGCTTAACTATTGGATCTGAGTCAGGAGCTCAGCAGATAAAGAAGATGAGATTTTAGTTTCATATATTACCTCCCTGGTCTCTGTTTCAGGGGTCCACCCCTCTCAGGATTCAGTTTTGGGTGTGTGTGTGCTGTCTTAATTTGTGATGTCAATGAGCAGAGTTTCTGGGTCAGTGGAAAGGAAATGGTGCTTTGAGTCTGCAGAGCCGTGTCCCCAAAGGTGAAGATGTTCTGATAAAGACCCATGATCTCAAGCTCTGAGAAGACCCAAGCAGGAGATAAGGGCAGAGACAGTGCAGAAGGGACTTCCTGTGGAGCGTGATTGGCTGGCTGAGCAGAACTGTTGCCGATTGGCTAGTTGGTTGGTTGGTCTGCTCTGCTGCTGCAGCAGAACCTCCAGAAGTCAATGGTTTGTAATGCTGAGGCTGCATTTCTTGCTCCACCTTCCCAGTGCGGTGTCCGTGTCCAGTCATCTGGTCCATACATGCAGGATGCCTTTGAGACCGGCAGAGAGGAGGGAACTGACTGACTTGGGTTTCAGCCCTGCTCTGTTCCTAATTACTTAGTTCTGAGACGGCGGGAAGTGTGCCCGCCATCTGGGCTTTCTTTCCTTCTTCTGAAACAGGGTTGTCTAGCTTTCTTTCAAAGGGCTGTTGATAGAAATCAGCATGTGATGAATCTCAAGTGACTATACAGTTATTTGAAGGAGAATAGATGATCCATGAAAACTGGCTTTGCTTTTTAAAAATTGATTTATTTGGTGACCTCTCTTTGGCAGTGCTTAGGGATCACTCCTGATGATGTTGGGAGACATCATTTGGGATGCAGAAGATTGAACTGGGGCTGTCCATATAGGCAAGTGTCCTGCCTGTGGCACTATCTCTCTTAGATCCTGGCTTTGCTTTGTTTATGACCATAATAATCACTATCATGATTATTAATACTTTCATCACCATCCACATTTGTTATGACCCTGGTCACAATTACCCTGGTTAGCACTCTCACCATCAGTACCATTATAACCTTTATAATGATCATGATCCCAATCCCCACCTCTTGAGCGTTATCAGTCTCACTACCATCTCATCATCACTATCATTGTCACCATTGCCATTGCCATCTTATTACCATTCTTATCACCTCCGCCATCATTATTGCTATTATTGTCATCATCATGATCATCAATACTATCACTATCATCATCATAGTCATTATCAGTAGGATCGTCATTATTACTATAGTGTCACCATCATGATCATGATCTTTACCCTCATCATCACATTATCACAACACTCCATCATTCTCACCTGTATCATCATCGTCATCTATCATCATGATCACCTCATCACTATTACCACCATCATGACCATCAATACCACCATCAACATTATCATGACCATCATCATCGTCACTCTGTTCTGATCTCAGCCTTTTCTTACACAGGCATCCACTCCATCTTTCCTAAACATTCTACCCAAATGCTATGTAGAGCCATAATCGGTCCTAGCCCTATGAATTTCGGGACTAACAAGGTGACTTAGTGAATAATCAAATTCATATGTCACTAGTGGGGACCAAAGATGGAACACCACATTGATGGGGCATTCATAAGCAGTGGACAGCTTGTGGTCTAGTCCAGATCAAGGTTGAGGGGTTCTACTGGGTCCTTCAGATCTACTTCATCAGTCTTGATCTTTTAACCTAGCAAAGAGCAGGTCTGGTCTCTCCCCAAAAGTGGACCTGCCTGGCTCTGAAGATAGCAGAATTGCGGCCACCATGATCTTGGCTCTGTTTGCCTTGTTATGTGTCATTGACTTTATCATTAAGATAGGCAAAGGAGTAAGGAAATCTCTTTCCTATCTAATTCCTCAGATGCTGACAGCTTTTGATGTGTTCTTCCTCTTTCTTTGTCCCTCTCTCCTTCAATCCTTTCCTCTCTCTCCTGCCTTCCCTTCCTCTATTTGCCCATTTCGTCCAGCCTTTCCTTTCCTCCCTCCTTCCCATTTTCCCCTTTATCCCTTCCTTCCTCCTTCCCTCCTATTTCCCTCTCTTCCCCCTCCCATCCTTCCCTCTATTCCTCCCTTCCATACCTCTCTCCTTTACTTCTCTTCCTCCCTTCTTCCCTTTACTCTCCCCCTCTCTTCTCTTCATTTTCTTTCTTCCTTCCTCACTTCCCTTTCTCCTTCTCTTCCTCCCTTTCTCTCAGTAGTTCCCCAATCCTGAGGCTGGCTCTGTCTTGCCTGGATAGAGCCCCCACTGACGTTTCCACAGGGGCAGGAGCATCCAGAAAGTTATCCTGTAAGCTGAGAGTCAGTCCTGGGACTTCTCCTTAGACCAGGGGTCTCAAACTCGTGGCCCACGGGCCGTTTGCGGCCCTCCGTACAACATTTTGTGGCCCATGGCCAGCCTTCAAATATCGCAGTATTCACGATTATCCACTTACCAAATAATCGCAATAAAAATCGCATTAGTAAAAAAAATCGCATTAAACATTTGCATACCCCGAGCAGTTCCGTTCGGGGTATGCAAATGTTTAATGTGATTTTTTGCGATATTTTTCTTACTAATGCGATTTTTTATTGCGAATATTTGGTAAGTGAAATCCCTTATGCAGCCCTGCCTCACCCTGACTTTGCCTCCTGCGGCCCCCAGGTAAATTGAGTTTGAGACCCCTGCCTTAGACCAATCTCCCTTGAATACAAATAAAACTTATGCTGAACTTGTGGATCATCCCTCATGTAGGGAAACAATTTGAAGCCATGCTTCAATGATGAAAACAGAAGTCAGGGCAAACTTGAACCCTATAATATGAAAAAGTGATTCTTTCTTAGTCAGAGATGCCTTGTCTAGTAAGGAGTTAGAGTTCAGCAGCTGAGACAGCTTGAAATATCGTGGTGACTTTGAGATATGGTTTTGGTTTTCACTGGCATAGAGGACCCAGTGTCTGCCCCACCTCAGGCTTTCCATGGGCCTTTTGTCTTTGTTCTGTCTCTTCTTTATTTTTTCTACATCATTTTTATTTAAAGAACCCTGATTTACAAAGTTATTGATAGTTGAGTTTTAGGCACATAATATTCTAATATAAACTCATCACCAGTGTCAACTTTACTCCACCAGTGTTTCCATACTGCAACATCCCCAAAAATGAATTAAAAAAAAAGTTGAGGGGCCAGAGAGATGTCTCTTCTTAACCTGGGCCATGTAGACAAGATTCTGGTGGGAGACTAGGAATCTAGGTTTTAGTCGTGGCACTAACCTTCTGGTGTCTTAGGGAGATCCTATGTCTTTGTCTGCAGCTCCGTGTCCAAGTGCTTCTGAGAAGAGATTGTGCTAAAAGAACTGATTTCTTTTCTTTTCTTTCTTTCTTTTTTGGGCCACACCCGGTGACTCTCAGGGGTTACTCCTGGATATGTGCTCAGAAATTGCTCCTGACTTGGGGGGCCATATGGGACACTGGGGGCATCGAACCGAGATCCGTCCTAGGCTAGCGTAGGCAAACAGATGCCTTACCACTTGTGCCACCACTCTGGCCCTAAGAACTGATTTCTGTCAGTGTCCTTCCCTTCCCATTCCCAATCAACTCTGACCCTGAGCCATGAGAAGGTGCCTTGGGTCTTATGTACTAACCACTAATAGGAAGTTAGCAAGAACATGTCCACAGAGGGGCATATCTGCCTTGAAGATAGTTCACTTTCAGGAAAAAAAATAAGAGAATGTTTGGGCCCAGATTTGCAGGCCACTTTTTTTTGCCAGCCTAGAGGGCTAGGACTGGAGTATGAGATGGAGGGAATCCCTCATTTTTAGGGCTTTTGCAGTGGCTCAGTGTGAAGCCTGTATGTGAGCCTAAACTTCAATACTAAGCTATGCATGGGCAATACTTGGAACTCTAGGACCACTGGGCAAAGGTACATACATACGGCCTTCTTAATGAGACAAATTAGAAGCAGAGTTTGCATCTATAAAAATAAAAATCACTGTCCCTGTATATTGTACTATTATTATTAATTATTATTATATTATAGCAGTCCCATATTATAATTATATACAACTATTCTAATATTGTTTATGGGATAATATGTGGTGACACAAAAGGATACAAACTTGTAGATTTATCTTTTGTTTTGTATATGGAAGGAGACATGGATTGCAGAAGTTTTTTTGTTTTGCTAGTTTTCAGGCCACACTTTGCAGTACTCAGGAGTTACTTTTGGCTCTGTGCTTAGGAATCACTTCTGGCAGTACTTGGGGGATCAAATGGAATGCTGGAGATTGAATCTGAGTTGGCTGCATGTGAGGTAAATGCCCTACCTGTTATGCTATTGCTCTGGTCCTATGGGTTGCAGTTTTTGTATCTATCATATTGACATATGCTAATTTATGTATTCTAGTACCACTTGTTGAAAACCTCTTTCCTCTACTGAGTTATTATTGTAGCATCTTCATCAAAAATCAACTGGCTATTGACAAATAAACCCAAATGTGATTTGTTTTTGTAATCTAATCTATTTGTCTGCCTCGACACCCATAATATACTGTCTTGCTAATAGTGGCTCCATTAAAAAGTCTTGAAGCAGATGGTAATCTTATACCCATGTTTTTTTTTTAAGAGGCAGTCTGGCCATCCTTTGCACTTCTGTAAGAATTTTTGGACTTGAAGGTGAATTTCTGTAGAAAACTGGTTAAGATTTGCATGGAAAGAACACTGATTCTCTACATCTGATGTAAGAGCATACTATTGGGTGTAGGTCACTCCTCCTCCAAATTAAAAGGTATTTAAAAATTTCTGTACACTCTTATGCTCATTGTAGCATTTAGTACAGTCACCAGGATATGGGAAAAATTCAATATCCAACCACAGATGAATTGAGGAAAAGAAGCTGTAGTGCATATAGGTACATGATGAAATATTATGAATCTGTAAAAAAAAGGTGAAATGTTGCAGCTTGCTGGCATGGAGATGGCATTAGAAGGTGTCTGTTAAGCAAAAATAGGTATGAAGGAGAAGGACAAATAATAGATGATCTCATTCAACTGCACTTACAGGGAAACAAAACAAAAAAGTAGACTGTTTCAGATCATGGCAAACCCTTGGCCATGGATTGCCAAATTCAGAAGATATTAAGTGGGACAATAGGAACAATAGTGGAGGGCCTTGGACTTTTTGATGATGGTAAAGATTCAGTAATTTTGGACATTATTGTAAATGTTAACCCTATTGTGACCATCTTACCCAAAATATAACTTAAAAAAATCTAAATTAAACTTGCATTCCAAGGAGGAAACTCACTTGAATATAATGTCCTTTATTTAAGGTTATAGGTTGGCTAAAATATTTTAAAAGTATACATTTATGGTTATACTTGTATTTCTTGGAATACCTTAAACTTGCTTTACTGGTGTAACAGATGATAGTGAGAAACATGCCTTCCTCTTTTGTTTTCCAGGAGAGTTTGGTGTGTTATCTTTTTCTGAAATGCTTAAATAAGATTTACCAGTGAAGACATTGAATCTGGTGTTTTCCAGTTGAAACTTTTAAACTAAATTTAGAATGTTTTTGATAGTTAAAGTGGTATATATCTTCTTGAGCAAGCATTGAGTATTTTTCTATCTTAACCATTAACTTTTTTTGACATGTTAATAATAATCTCAGATTATTCTTGTAATATCCTCAGATTTTGTAGTTATATTATTTTTCTCATCCATGATAATGTTAATTTATTTCTTCTCTTTCACCTCTCAATTGATCTGGCTAGAATTTTTGTTAACTTGATTGATCTTGAAAACAAATCCATTTTATTGATTTTTTTCTATCAAATTTTAATTTTTCTATGTATTTTCTTCTTCTTTTTTTTACTTTTTTTTAATCTTTATTTAAACACCGTGATTACAAACATGATTATAGTTGTATGATTACAGTCATGTAAAGAGCACCCCCCTTCACCGATGCAACATTCCCACCACCAATTTCCCAGATCTCCCTCCTCCCCACCCCCCTACACCTGTACTCGAGACAGGCTTTCTACTTCCCTCATTCATTCACATTTTATGATAGTTTTCAGTGTAGTCATCTCTGCAACTGTACTCATCACTCTATGTGATGAGCTGCATGTCCTGAGCTGCACCTACCAGCCCTCATCTCTCTTGTCTCTGAGATACTGTTAAAAATGTCCTTCATTTTTCTTAAAGCCCATAGATGAGTGAAACCATGCTCTGGAATTATTACTGTCTCTGAATGCAGAAATCATTCCTGGTGATTCTCAGGGGGGTCATATAGGATACTGGGGATCAAACCCAGTTTGCCAAAGGAAAGTATCCTACTACTGACTGTACTATTGCTCCAACATCCTACCTCTTCTATTTCTTTATTCTATTGTGCCTTTTATATTCATTATGTCTACTTAAATTGTTTTTATCTAATTTTATAAAGTTTACGCTGAGATAATTGATCTTCAAATTTCTATTTTTTTCTAAAATAGATATTTAATTTACAATTTCTGCAAAGTGCTGCTTTAGCATTTTCCTGTACATTTTGATATGCTTTCATTTTTATTTGACTTAAAGTTTTATTATGATTTTTAAATTTTTTTAGCTTTATAGACCACTCAGTTATTAGAAATTCTCACTCAGTTTCTAAATACTTGGGGATTATTTAGATACTTTTATGTCACTTATATTCAACTTAATTTCATTGCAGACAGACTATGAAGCATGTGTTATATACTGGCTGTTGAGACTTGTTTTCTAGCCCATAGCATCTTAAATTTTAGTGAACATTGCTTGTGGGCACAAAAAGAATATGTATTGTACTGTTGTTGCTAAATTGTTCTCGAAGTGTCAATTAGGTCAAGGTGGTTGAAAGTGCCCCAGTATTTTTTAATGAGGTTTCAATCTTCTGAGTCATATTTATTCTCTCCCGTGGATAGCGTTAGGTGGGGTACTTTGTCTGTGGCCAGGATATTGCAAATTAAATTCCTTGATATGATCATTTAAATTGTCTATAAAAAAAGAAAGGGAGGAATTATAGGCCAATTTTCTTCTTTCTGTTTCATGTGAATATCTCCTTAGAGATGGGGTAGCAGAAAGACAGCTGACTTCTCATCATGGCCATGCATTTAGGTACTGGACTTTTCTCAATGTTTTTCAGGATTACTTGAGACAGCAGGACTAGACACCCTTCTAGGCCATTTTCCACCACAATACAAGGAGGTGTCTGAGAATTGCCTCGAAGAGGAGACTGATTGCCAACCATTACTTCTTCCATTTCCTCTTCTCTCTTTTTTTGGAAATACAGTGGCCAGAGAATATGTTAGGGTGTGCTAGACTTCACATAACCATTAGCCTGGCGGTCTGGGCTCTGCCATAGCCTTGTGAACACTGGGCTGAATCTCTCCTTGTGCCTCAGTCTCTTCACTGTGATACATCCAGGCTCCACTAAGCCCCTTTCCATCCATGAGGTGCCACAGTTCAGCTGGAGATCTTTCCAATGAGTGAAAGGTTGCCAGTTCTTTTTATTGCAACGTGTTTGCAATAGAGTTAACAGTCTTGGCTTCAATGTCCAGTTGCTGCCTTTCACCAGTCCTGAGGAGCCCGTTTTCTTACACTACTGTCTTAATGCAGATTCTACTCTATCTTGACTTCCTCCTCTTCCCATTGCTTGGTAATCTGGGTTTCAAAAACAAAGCTAAATTTCCTTCAACACTGTCCAAGTCCCTTGCTCTGTTCTCTCTATTCCACAGATGACTGAGACTGTTACCTGTCCTTTTTTCTTTGACTTATTTTGCTGAACACAATACCATCCAGTTCTATCCAAGCTGCAATAATGGCAAGATTTCACACTTTCTTATAGCTGTGTCATACTCCATGATGTAGGAAAGGCTTCATGTAACTTGGGTAGAACTGAAGCAGCTGTGGCCTTATTCAGGTGGAAGAAAACCAGGTCATGTTGGAGCAACCCCAGGCCTCATGCCCCCCACTCAGTCGTGGACTGTGTTCTTCGTGTCCCAAAGACATGGGTGAGTGGAGCCGGAGCTCAGCCACCCTGCAAACCCAAACCAGGTCTCAGATCTATGCTGAGTTGGGGCTGTGACCAGGAGTAGGTGGCTTGTGTTTGGAGGCAGAACTGAAGGAAGTGGAAGATAACCCAGGATTCTGAGGGGACCCATGTTGGTGTTACTCACAATCCCAAGTCTCTATATATCTTCAAGTTCGATCTTCATCATCACCCTGCACTTAGGGAAGCTCTGGAAGCTTCTAGAGGCTGTTTGTTCCTTATGCAGCAACCATGAGACATTCTGCTAAACTCCCCTGTTCCCACAGGGTGGAGGGTATGGAGAAGGGACTTTCCCAGGTTACATGAGCATCCCAAGTCTGGAAGGGTACACTCCATACATGCAGTTGGGGAGTATGCTGAGCAGAATTGGGGTGCTGGTGCTTAGGAGGCCCCCCCTGCAGACCACACTCATTCCTTCCTCGCAGGCCACCCAGAGGGCACCCCATTCCCTCTGAAGCCGGCACTCTGAGTTCTGACAAGAAATATTATGATCTAACTACTTGTGGCTTCAGGAGATTTGGATCTGCGGTAACACTTCAAATTAAGTGTCGTGAATGAGTAATTACTTTCTGAATCCGAGGAGTCCGATTGAATAGGAATCATTATTATACGTTAATTAAAATACCACTGATCATTAAAATTATATTTTGGTGTTTTAATAACTCTAGAAGGGGCATGGAGATAAAGCACAGAGATAGACCCTCTGGGTGGGTTCTGAGACAAACCCTCCAAATCCTGGATCAGCTTGGAACCCCTTTGAGTTGAATCAGATATTCATTCAAGCTGTGTTTCACCAGTCTAGTTGCTCTAGGCAGTGTTGATCTGGGTCAATTAAGAAGGGGGTCCAAAGCCCATGACTCAGGGGGGCTCTGAGGAGTGGGGACATCAGAAACTTTCTGTTTCTTTGTTTATTTTGGCCACACTGGGAGGTGCTCAGGGGTTACTCCTGGCAGTGTTTGGGGACATATGGAATTGAACCCAAGTCTGCCCTGTGCAAGGCAAATGTCCTCCCTGCTGTAGTATCACTCCAGCCCCAGCAGGGGCATTTTTGCCTCCTTCCTTCCCTCTCTTGGCCTCAGCACTATCCCCCAATTCCTTCCCCTTGGGGAGTCTGGGTGCGGAGGTTGGTATTGTGGGGTGGTGGCCAAGCCCTGTTGTCTCCAAGTGATGGACCCCACCTTTTAGAAACCAACACCCAGCAGGACCTTCTTCTTCCTCATAAAGCACTCCTCATTTTGCCTTCTACACGACGGACTGGGCTGTGTGTTTAGGGGAGCTACGGGCCAGTGGGCATATGTAGTGCTCAGACAAAGAGTTTGATGCACAGGTCAGGGTAGGAAACAACTCTCTGAAGCCAGGTCACATGAGGGGCCTGTTTGGGGGTGGCCATCATCAAAGGGTGGACAAGAGTCAGAGGAGTCCTGGGGGGCAGGGTCTGATTGGCTGGGAGGTTGGGGTGTGGTGGCCTTGGTCTCAGGAAGAGAGGTGAGGTGGATCAGGAGAGTCCTGCAGCTCTGGGCCACCCACAGAGATGAACAGAGCTCTGGGAGCATGGCTGGGGTGGGGTCTAGTGACCCAGACTGTGACCTTGAGGACTGCTACTGCTGGGGTGGGGCTAGTCTAGGCATTGGTCAATGGCAGCAGGGACCGGTCTGGGAGGAGCAGGCTAGAGGAAGGAGGAAGGAAGGAGAATGGGTGTGAGTAGTGGGTGGGCACAGGGCAGTGGCTGCTGAGAGGCCACAGGTAGCTCAGGAGTCTGGCTACATACTCTGTCTACAGAGAACTCAGTTGCCCAGGATGTGTGGCACATCCTCGAGCTTGTGCTAGGAGCAGGGACAGAGCCACTGTCCTGGGCTGGGGTCTCAGAGTGTGGAGAGAAGAAGAAGGAGAAGAGAGGGAAGAAGGGGAGGAGGGAGAGGCAGCAAGAGAGGGTGCGAATGGAAAGGGTGAGGAGGGAGAGTGGAGGAGGAGGAAAAGACCCAATCAGGGAGAGGAGGTGAGGAAGGAGGAAAGGGAGGATGGACAGGGCAAGGCATGGGCAGAGGAGGCCTCCATCCTGGCCCTGGCCTGGTGATCCCATAATACACAAAATCTGGGGAGACCTGATACGTGTCCTATGGTCCAGGTTTTTGGGGGCTCTGAAGGAGCATTCTTCAGCCCAATTCAGTGCCCTGAAACCTGAATTTTCACAGGGGACACAGCAGTGCTTGGAGCTGGGGCTCTGCCCACTACTTAAGGACACCAGGGTCACTCCTGTTGCTGCCCAGGGTTAGACTCACACAAGGTGGGCATGTGCTCTGTCTCCCAGGCCAGCTTGGGGCCTAAGAATCTGTCTGAAGGGGCCTCCCTGACTAGTTGGGGCCAGAAAGCAGAATGAGAAGTGACTTTTTCCAGTAAGGACCCCTCTGTTGCTGTGTAGACCTGGGAGAGCTATGGAGGAAGAATGGCCTGCTGACTTCCAGCCCAGGCCTGTGTCAGGAGGCCAAGGGGCAGAAGCCAGGGTCTGGCAGGGTGCAGGGGGGCGGCTGACTTTGAAGCCTTTGTTTTCACCTCCTGGCTGCAGGCAGCTCTCTGGGAGGTCGTCTGCTTTGGGCAGGGCCTCACAGGGAGTGGGCGAGCGGGTGCCAGGCCCTTCCTGGTGGCCGGGCCCTGGGCAGACAGAGGCCCAGACATGGTCTGCTCAGCCTCAGCAAGCCCAGTGGAGGGAGTGAAGTCTTTAGAAGCTGGGGAGAGCCGGACAGCTACAGGGATCCTGGGGAGCTTTGCAGAGGGTGGGAATGGAGGAAGAGGTGTCACTCTACTCTCTTCTGTGGCCTGAGGGGGTTCAAATCTGGCTGTAGAATGTGTTCTGGATTCGATGCTCCTACCAGGGCTAAGGTGTGAGGAACTGCCCCCCCCCCCCCCAGCTTGCTTGATCTGGACAGACAGGAGTGTTGTGATGTGTTTGCAGCCACACAAATAGACTTTTGTGTGGTGCTGCTCAGCTGGCCTGTGGTCAGTATCTTGGATCCTGAATGACACCACCTTCTCCTTTTGCATCCCTGAAAACCCTCTTCACCATGACTCCTCATTTCTTCACTTGCAAGGAGGCAACATAGCTGCCTGGTGGGGTTGTTAATAGCATTGTGGGATGTGGAGCTGATCAAAACTACTCGAGGTACCAGGCAGATAGACAAGGTCAAGGGCCGTGCAGTTATGAGTGATGGTGGATAGGACTAAGCTCCCAGGGGGTGGGGATAAACACAGTCTACTTTCCTGGGAGCAAAACTCAGAACTCAGGAGGGGACTGTGTTTCTCTCTCTCTCTCTCTCTCTCTCTCTCTCTCTCTCTCTCTCTCTCTCTCTCTCTCTCTCTCTCTCTTTCTCTCTCTCCTTCCTGTGTCTCCTACTTCCAGTTTGGAATGACAGTCATAGTTCAGGAAAGCTGGTCATAGATCTAATCTTTAAGATTTGAGATTTGCTTTCTTGACTCACTTATTTGGAACTCTCTAGAGACAACTCAGGCCTATGGGATTTGACAGGATGGGGATGAGGTTGGGAAAATGTCCTGTTACAGATGCACAGTTGGGAGAGGAAGCTGTGTGGGTTGAGTGAAGAGGGGGGCAGCATTTGGGGTCAAGGGTGGGTCTCAACCCAGGCTGTGATAGCTCCACCTTGCTATGTGCTGTTAGGGAAGCCTCCCAGCCTCTCTGAGTCCAGAATGCCCCTCTGAAAGGTCTCAACCATGAAGCCATGCAAGGTGATTGCTGGGCTTCACTCAGAGAGCAGTGGGGTCTTATTTCTCAGGACATGTCAGCTTAGGGAAGACTCTTTAATTAAAATGCTTCTGCTAAGAATGGGCCCAAGGTAATAGAATAGAGATGATTTTCACTGAGTTTCAAGATACGATGATGGAATCCATTGTCTACTTTCCTTCTCATCTTCAGAGCCTCATTGAGATTGGAGATGAGGTCACTTGTTTACACTCTCCAGTGTCTTTTTTTCATTGACCCAATCATTCGTTGATCCTCAAACAAGGGGTTGCCTCACCTCTGTGTGAAAATGGTTGTGGCTATGGCTGCAGGTAGAGAGAAATGGGAGGTGAGGAGCCAGGGCCACTGAACCTGGCCAAGCTGCTAATTACTAGCCATGCCAGAACCTGACAAGACACTGTCACTTTGAAGCCTTCAGCTTTTTCTCTTGTACCAGCACTGTGGTGCCATTTCCCTGACAGGAGGGTTAAAAGTAATAGGAGGACCTCAGTGTAGGTGGAGTGCTAGTGTGCTAACTAAGATGATTATGCCTCATAGAGACAGTATTTTGCCAGATCCATCCAAGATCCAGCCTAAAGCATTTGTACCTATGAAAACACTTGGAAGATACTAGTCCCAATATCTTCTGAGTTGCCTTTATTCTGCTTATCTGTTCGAGGCCCCTGACCTCTGGTTGAGGCTGTGCCAGACTTTGAGTCTGTTAGAAATGAGGTTAAACAAACTCCAGGTATGCTGTATTTTTGTGCTGACATCTCTGGGCATAGTTTGGAGCCAGGCTGGGCCAACTCTCCACATGCCTGTGTACTTTCAGAAGTCCCAGCAGCTGTGCCCATGATCTAGAGCCTTCTGCCAACATCATAGACTCATCTACATCTAGATTGAGAGGCCGAATGAGCAGGAAAAACTCATGAAAATACCAACCTCACATCTGATAGTACTGGAACCCTTCCAAGGGCCCCTACAAATTACTGCTTTCACCATATGAGCTCATCAGTCCAGCTCCACAGATCTTCAAATTTGTTGACCATGTGGCCACTTCTGTGGCTGCATGAAACCCCTATACTCTTAATATTTATTTTTTGTGTAGGAATATACCAAATTAGATATAAAATTATCACAGAAACCACCTTTGCTCAGCAAACATGACCAACAACAGATTACTCAGCCAACAACACACAGCTTCAGACAATGACATAAGACCCCATTGTGAGATAGGACAATTTTCACAAAAAATTTAAATAAAGTTTCTTTTTGAATATTTCCATTACCATTAAGTTCCATTACCATTCAAGCAATATCAAGTAATTTATTTGTATCTATGAGTGACTAGGCTTTTGGGAAGTTGGGAACCTGGTGACAAGGGTGGAGGGAAATGTTACACTGGTGGTAGGACTGGTGTTGAGTGCCAGAAATAACTGTATTATAACAACTATGTAAACCTCTGTCTAAAATAGAGTTAATATAAGATAAAAAGAAAGGAGGCAAAGTTGGATGCTGCCTGAGGCACCCAGATTGGGGCCAATGAGTGCAATGGGGTGGCCCAGAGAGTCTTAGAACTAGAGCAACATTATACTAATGGAAGTGACCCTAGGAGGTTCTGAGATTTACTTGAGATCCAAAATGAAATGCATTGGGATGGTGGGACTCTGGGCAAGGGCATCAGGTGACATAGACAGGCAGTCTTAGACTAGATGATGGATGAATGGTGGATAGGTGGATGAAAAGATAGAATGATGGTGGATAAATGATGGTAGGTGGATAGGTGATGGATGGTGGGTAGGTGAATGGACAGATGGATGATGGTGAATGAATGGATAATGAATAAATAACAGATGGATAGTAGATAGATGGATGAATGGTGGATGAATGGATGATGGTGGATTGATGATGGATAGATTATAGATGGATGGTGGATAGGTGGATGGATGGATGGTGGGTAGGTGGCTGGACATATGGATAGATGCTGGATGAATGTATGGTGAGTAAGTAGATTGATGGATGGTCAATAGGTGGATGGATGGATGGATGGATAGATGATGAGTGAATTGGGATTGATGTAGGCCTCTTCTTGGGCCCTGCTGCTCCCACACACTTTCCCCCAGTGATTTGAAGGCAGCTGGGCTGGAACCCTACTCCTCACTTCTGCATGTTCTGGAGGTCTTCTCACCCCTTTCCCCAATCTGCTGGCATAAACAATGATGTGTGGCTGTCTGTGAATAGGTGGGGTGAATCTGAGTGAGGAAGATACCGCCCTGCTGAGAACACAGGTCCAAGCTGTCACCCGAGAGTCCTCAGTGACCTGACCTGGCTCTTTGTGTGTGACCCTGGGAAGTCCCTTCACATCGTGGAGCCCTGTTGCCTTCTGTGGAGAATGGGGTTGAATGCAAGCAGCCCAGCCCGGCCCTCACCACCAGATGCTGGTAATGAGTAAATGGCTTTTTCTGAGCTGTTCCTCCCTCTGCAGAGGTGAGTAAAAAGGACAGAAAAGGAGAGGTACTTGGTGCTGATGGGTTCCCCGAGCTGGAGTCAGCCTCTAGGAATCCCAGCTTGTGCACCCCCACCCTCAGCTGCTCAGGAAAGGCTGGGAAGTCGCCCAATGCCCCTCTTGCCTCACAGTGGGCGTTGCACCATCTGCGCTGTCCTGGGACCGCGGCCTGAGTCATGGGAACTAGGGGCGGGGGAGCCCCTTGGGTGTCCTGCCGGGCAGGGCAGGTGGCGGGAGGGAGGGGCCGTTAGTCAGGGGCCTGGCAGGGCCTCCTTTTGCCAGGAGCTACCTGGCGGGGTGCCCAGGCCTGCCTGCAGACACACCTGGAGTTCTCAGGTTCCTGGGGGTAGCTGAGGGCCACCCGGGCTGCCCATAGAGGGAAGGCACAGTGGGGTGCTCATCCCCTCCCCCAAGCTGGTGCTTTCCGAGGATGCTCCCTGGGCACCACTGGACCTTCAGCCTTTAGGGGTCTTGAGGGCTCTCCTTCACAACTTCACCTTCACACCTTCACTTACTCCTGCTGAGAATGTGGGATACCTGGGTCCCCTTATTGATGGAAGAGGAAGAAGGAAAGAAAGAAAGAAAGAAAGAAAGAAAGAAAGAAAGAAAGAGAGAGAGAGAGAGAAAGAAAGAAAGAAAATGAAAGAAAGAACGGAGGAAGGGAGGAAGAAGGAAAGGGAGGAAGAAAAAAGAGAAAGAAAGAGAAAGAGAATGAAGAAAGAAAAGGAAGATAAAAAGAAAGGAAAGAAAGGAAGAAAGAAGAAAGGAAGGAAAAAAGAAAGAAGGAAAGGAAAAGATAGAAAGATGAAAGGAGGGGCTGGCGAGGTGGCGCTAGAGGTAAGGTGTCTGCCTTGCAAGCACTAGCCAAGGAAGGACCGCGGTTCGATCCCCCGGCGTCCCATATGGTCCCCCCAAGCCAGGGGCAACTTCTGAGCGCTTAGCCAGGAGTAACCCCTGAGCATCAAATGGGTGTGGCCCGAAAAACCAAAAAAAAAAAAAGATGAAAGGAGAAAATGAAGGAGGGGAGGAATGTAAAGGAAGGGAGGGAGGGAATAAGAAAGAGGAAGTAAGGAAAGAAAGAAGGATGGGAAGGAAGGGAAGGGAGGAGTAATGATTGGGGCCAGAGTGATAGTGCAGTGCAGTGGTTAAGGCACTTACTTGCCTTGCACTTTGCCAGCTTAGGTTCCTCCATGGCATCCTATATGGACCCTTGAGCCTGCCAGGCGTGATTCCAGAGCTCAGAGCCAGGAGTTAAACCTGTTATTGTGGGATGTGGCTTCCCCCAAAACAAAAAGAGAAAGGAAGAGATAGAAAAGTAGAGATGGAGGAAGGGAGCAGAAAGAGCAGAGAGAGAAAAGGGAAAAAGAAAAAAGAAAAGAAGTGAGAGAAGGAAAGAGGAAAAGAGCAAGGAAAGGTGAAAGGAGGAAGAAGAAGGGGTGGAAGGGAGGAGCAGGGAGGAGGAAGAAAAACACAGAGGAGGAAGAGGAGAAGGAGGAAGAGCAGGAAGAGGAGGAGGAGGTGGAGGAGGAGGAGGAAGAGGAAAGACACAGAAAGCCTCAGGAGTCTGCCTCTTTAGTGCTTTGCTCTCAGCTACTCTAGGAGCTGGGATCATCTCCTGGCCTCAAACCAATCTTGCTGGTTAAAGTTGTAAGTTGTTTTTGGAGCAGGGCCTGGGCACTGCCTTAGCTTGAGAGTGATGTTTGCTCACCCATGAGGTCAGGTCCCAGGATCAGACATACCCTCCTCCGAGAAGAAAAAGCAATTCTACATCAGCCTCTATTAACACACTGCTGCACAGTAAGTAACTGGCAGCAGGGGCCTTAGGGCTCCTGGCTCAAGGTTGACCCAACCCTGGGGACAGGCTTCATGGCCTCCAGCTGGGCTCTGCTCATCCTGGAAATGTGCAGTGCACAGGTCCACCATGATAGTGATCCTGGAGAGTCTCATCCCCAGCCCATTTTCCAGCTGGTGGCCCCAACTTAGCCCCCAGGGTCTGTCCATGCTCAGGGCTCCAGAGCTTTCTAAGGGAGAATTCCATACCCTACGGAGCTGGCTTAAGGGACTCTGGCAGGAAGACAAACAGGCTTCAGACTGTGCAGATATTCATTCACCTTTGGGGATGCTTAATTTTTTTTTTGTTTGGGGGGCATACCTGGCAGTATTCAGGGCTTCTTCCTGATTCTGCACTCAGAAATCACTCCTGGCAGGCTCAGGGGACCCTATGGGATGCCAGGAATCAAACCCTGGTCTGCAACATGTTAGGCAAATGTTCTTCCCACTATTCTATTGCTCCAGCCCTGGGTTAAATTTTAATCTGCCCCCCCCCCCAATACTGAAGCAAACCACCACCACCACACATTAGGTTCCTCACCCTGGGACCCCACTTTCTCTCTGGGAATCCCAGTGTAAACAAAGCTCTTTCATATGGTTTGGAAAGATTGTATAGTAAGGGGGGCACTTGCCTTGCACACAGCTAAACCTGGTTGGATCCCTGGCACCAGGAGTAATCCCTGAGAGTAGAACTAGGAATAAGCCCAGAACACTACCTGATATGTCTCCAAATAAAATAAAATAAAATAAAACAACAAGAAAAAAAGCTATTTTTATCTGTTCTGCTTTTATTGTTCCTATGGTTCCTGAGAGGGTAACCATAGGTGCAATAAGAGTTTGATCAACATCTTTCTCTTTTCTTTTGCCTTGTAAGCTCTAGTTTCTTAATTTATTGAAGACTCCTCTCCTGCCCACCTTTATCTCTCTCTTTCCAGCCATTCTCCCTATATCTGATGTGCTCAAATTCATCTCTGGGACTTGGGGGACTCACCTACCCATCCCCTTCTCTACTTCCACCACCCACTTTAGCTTCTTCTTTTTGACTCCCAGAGCTAAACTCATTTTGTCTGGTTGCATAGTATTCCCCCAAAGAATGGGAACTCCCTTACTCCCTTTCCTCTGGACTCTCTTATCTGCTTCTGAGTCTCCTAGCATTTTTGCCCTCCCTTGAACCTGGATTTCTGAATGTGGCTCTTCAAGGGAGGGTGCTGGCTTTCGGCTACAGAGCTCAGGACAGGGCAGTTCCTGGAAGGCAACTGGGGCTTGGCCAAGTGTCAGCTCTGGTCCTGAGGGTGTGGGGAGGCTGTGATTAGAAGCACAGACTCAGTAGCACTTCCTGCTCTTTCCAGAGCTGTGGGGAGCCCCTTGCCCCTCTCCTTTTTCTTTCTTTAGAGAGTCACTGTTGGGGGTGTCCAGAGCAGAGCCCAAGGCCACTCCTGACACTACTACTCCTCCAATCACCTGGATGGGTCACTTTTCAGTCTGAAGCTGACCAGGGCCAGCTGTGCCCCAAATCCCTCTGCAGCCCCGGGGTTCACACTCTTCTCCTACACCTCCACCCACCCCTGTGCCTCTGTCCTGTTGTGGGCCTAAGGCCTGGCAGAGTTCGCTGGTCTTGGGGAGCATCCATTCCATCTGGCCCCTCATTTCTTTTAGATGATCACCCTAAGGGCCCCCTCAGCTTCCCACCTTCTCACCTCTCAGTACTGGGATGATGATGTAATCAGAGCAGTCCATTGGACTTCTGGGGACAGAGCAACGGTTCCCAAAGGCAAAGGGGCTTTATCTAGTTTTGATATGGGGTGAGATTAATTTCCTAGGAAGGAAGAGGGAGATCCTGGGAAACTGAATCCATGTGTATAGGCCAAAGCCCTTGTCAACTGAGCGCGGGGATCCCCCAGAATGGAGAAGGAGGGTAGTGAGGACCCTAGCATAGGACTCAGGACCTCATGCTCCCCATTTACCTCATAAGCACCCCAAAGGGCGGGGTTTGCTCTATGCTCAGAAGGGTAAACTGTGGCCAGGGAGGCAGGAGGAGTGGAAGCTGCAGTCTGGGGTCTGGGGACAAGGCAGCTGGGGCAGCCTGGATGGTAGAGGATGAGGGGGTGCCTGAGTGGGCAGGCAGCAGGGCAGGGAGAATGGCTGCACCCACAGACTGAGAGTCCACCTGCTGGCCTTCCCTGTTATCCCACCTCCCTTCTTTCTCCACCACTGGTTCCAATCTCTGCTGTTTTTCTTCTTTCTTCTCCTTTGTCTTCCCTCCCCTCTCCTTCCCCTTCTCCCTTCTTATTTTCTCTTCTCATTCTTTTTTTTTTTTTTTTTTTTTTTGGTTTTTGGGCCACACCCTGTGACGCTCAGGGGTTACTCCTGGCTATGCGCTCAGAAGTTGCTCCTGGCTTGGGGGACCATATGGGACACCGGGGGATCGAACCGTGGTCCGTCCTAGGCTAGCGCAGACAAGGCAGGCACCTTACCTCCAGCGCCACCGCCCGGCCCTCTCTTCTCATTCTTATACCTCTTCTCTCCCTTCCTCTCTTCTCCCTTATACCCCCTTCCCTCTTCATCCTGTCCCTCTCTTCTTCTGCCCTACCATCTTGTTCCTCCCTCCCCTCCCATCCCCTCTCCTCTCCTCTCCTCTCCTCTCCTCTCCTCTCCTCTCCTCTCCTCTCCTCTCCATTCTTTCCTCTTCTCCTTTCCCTTCCCTCCTCTCTTCTCATCTCATCTCCTCCCCTCTTCTCTCCTCCCCCTCCTCTCTTCTCCTCTCCCTCCTCTCCCTCCTCTCCTCTCCTCCCCTCTCCTTTTTTCTCCTCCCCCTCCTCTCCTCCCCTCTCCTTTTATCTACTCCCCTCTTCTCCTTATCTTTCCTCTCTTCCTCTCTCCCCTTCTCCCCTCCCCTTTTCTCTCCTCTTCTCTCCGCCCTTCTCCTCCCTCTCCTCCCCTCCCCTCTCCTCTTCTCCCTCTCCCTCCTCTTCTCTCCCCCTCCTCTTCTCCTCTCTCCTCTTCTCTCTCCTCTTCTCCTCTCTCCTCTTCTCCTCTTTCCTCTCCTCCCCTCTCTTCCCCTCTTCTCTCCTTTCCCCTCTTCTCCTCTCCTCTCTTCCCCTCTCATATATTCCCTATTTTCACCTCCTTTTTCCTCCCCTTCTTCCCTTCCCTCCCATCTTTGTCCACCCTCCCTTCCCCTTCTTTCTCCTCTCACCTCTTCCATTTTCTCCTTTGGTTTCCCCCTCACTCTGCTTCTGTCTCTTCTGATGCAGGCGGCCTGAGACCCAGCCTCTGGGACCCGGAGCCAGAAGCCTCAGACCCCATCTCTGCGCTGTCTGTCTCACTTTCCCAGGTGCCCTCCTGTGTTCCTCAGGAAGCTTGGGGGCACCCACCCCCGACCCAGGCATAATCTGAGGTCAGCCAGCAGGGCCTGTTAGTGACAGAGTTGGAAGTCCTGCTGGGCATCACTTCAGGCTGACCACAGCAGGGGCTGTTGAGGCATCCTATTGACATCGTGGAAAGCCGTGTGTGTGTGTGTGTGTGTGTGTGTGTGTGTGTGTGTGTGTGTGTGAGTGTGTTTAGCAGGAGGGTCCGGTCTGCAGTATGTGTCTCTGAATGTGAATATCTCTGTATGTGTGTCTCTTCTGTGTGTATTTCTTTGTTGTGTCTCATGTATCTGTGTGTGTTTCTGTGTCTGTTTCTTTTTGTATCTCTTGTGTGTCTGAGTATGTGTGTCTGTCTGTTTTTGTGTGTCTGTCTGTTTCTGTGTGTGTGTGTGTGTGTGTGTGTGTGTGTGTTTGAGACAGGAGGAGGCTCGGCCTGCTCTCTGCATGAACAGCCTCCAGCCCAGGGCCAGCCCGCACTTGCCTTGGCAGCAACAACAGGGCCGACCAGCTCCCCCAGGCAGTCTCTGTGCCCATGGCCGGTCCGAGCTGTCCCAGCCCACGGTGACAAGTGGCCCCCAGACCTAGCGGTTGCAACATTGCTGAAAGCTGCCATTGTCAGCAGCTCTGGGCAGGCCTGCTGGGAGGGGGGCACTGTCCCTCCTGTCAGACCAGTCTTGGGTTGTTCACACGGCTGCAGCCAGCCTGACTCATCTCTGGACAGGGAGCAGCGGTGCCCTGGGCTGCCACCCTCTTCTGCTTCTCCCTCCCCTTCTCCTTCCTTCCCTTCTCCCCCTTCCTCTCTCCCTCTCCTTGTTCCTCTCCTCCTTCCTCCGCTCTTCTCCCCCCTCCTCCCTCCTCCTGCTACTCCAGACCTCCTGTCCTACCTCTGGCAGGGTGGGGGGTTGTTATGCAACACTAGTGGGCTCCATTTAGACTTAAGATGCAGACTTGAGACACCTCCAGATTGTGCCTGGGGATCCCTATCTCACCCCCAATCTTGGCCTGGAGCTCAAGCCAACCCACCTATAGTGTTGGGGTGCCCAACAGGTAGAGGGGTCCAACAGACAGAGGGATCACTCAGCAACCCTGGTTTATCTGGAGACACATGAGAAGCCTAGGGGCTCTGTCTTGTGTTCTGAGCCTTCTGTGGTCCTATCTAGTTTGATCCCATCTCAGGCTTTCCTCAGACTGTTTCTAAACACAGAGAGGTGGAGTGACCCTTAGGGGGACGCCCAGCATGGGGGTGCAGGAGGTGGGTACCAACTTCACAGCATCACACTTTGGGGTTTGTACTGTACCCCAGACCACAGAATTACAGGTGCCCCCACACCCCATAACTGCTAGGGCAGCAGACTTTCCCAGACATGCATCTCTCTCTCTCTCTCTCTCTCTCTCTCTCTCTCTCTCTCTCTCTCTCTCTCTCTCTCTCTCTCTGCCCAAGACTGATCTAGTTCCCTACCCAGGAAGACTCTGTTGAACACAGAAATGAACCTTCTTTCTGAACCCCAAGGTCTCCCACAGGGAAGACACAGAGCCTCTCTTGTGGTTGCTGCCAGTTCTGGGGGGGTAGCAGTTTAGAGTGGGGGTCACTAACAGCCATAAGCCCCAACTCCTTCTTCTCTAGGGACCGTTTGACTTCTCAGTGCCCTCATTCTTGTCCTGAACCCCACTAATGTTGCTCCAACAGTGGGAGGGTGGGTAGGCATCCGGCAGAGGTCAGGTTCCTGAGCACTTTCATGGCATTGTTAGTTTTATGGTTTAAGACACTCTGGGACAAAACTTAAATCACTTCAGCCCTGCCATGTCTAGTGGCCACTAGAGCAACAAGTGGGTGTCTGAGAGTGGAGGCATGTGGATCTGGGGATTGAGCCCAGGGCCTCACACTTGCAGGGCATGACCTGTGCCCATATCTTCAGCCCTGGGATGGGGGGGCATAAGTGAACCAACTGTCTCCAGCTCCTGGGAGGTACATCTTGACAAACAGTCCTGTATTCTAGGCTCTGCCAAGTCTCTTGTCATTCCCCCCTATGGAACAATTTCCCTTTTCCCATATTTCAAGGGACAAACATTGATGTCTGTGCCCCCAAGGATGAATATGACCTCCTTCATTCTGCCTTTGCCCCAAGTGTCTGACAGCTGGTCCCACCTCTTCTTCTTGGTCAGTTTGATCCCAGTGACTACCTGCTTTATCCTTTGAGCCCCCTACCTGGTGGAAGCAGGTATGTGGATTGAGAATGGGTTGAAGTGAAAGTGGTGGGCAGGAAAATGGACTGGAGGAAAAGAAAATAGGTAGGCAGGAATGTTTATGGGAAAAAGGGAAAGTGGTGGGAAGAGACATGGATGGGAGGAAACAGAGTGGAAGGGTGGGACATGGAAGGGAGGAAACAGAAGTGGCAGACAGGGATGTGGATAGGAGGTAATGTAAGTGGTAGGTGGGACATAGAGGGGAGGAAGAGGAAGTATGTGGGCGTGAATGTAGGTGGGAGGAAGTAGAAGTGGTGGCTGATGACAGGGAGGAGAGAAAGTGGAAGTAGGTGGGTGTGGACTACACTATACCTCATCTAGGTGGTCACAGATTCTCTGTGTCTGCTTGGCATTGGAGGGTGCTCAGTTTGGAAGTGACTGTCATGAACCCTTTAGAGTCAATTTGGTTTCCACTTGATAACAAGCTTCTTTCTGATTGCTGAAGAGTGAGAAGAAAGTTCTGGAAAGGCTCTGCACATGCATGATTAAGTGTGATGGTTTAGACAAGGGAGGGACTATGTAGAATCCTGAGACAAGAGGAAAAAGTGTTAGAACTTTGGGTTTGGCTGAGAGTCTTGGATCTGAAAGCTTGGTGGGAGGTATTTAGAGTACAGGGGGGTATAGGAAGAATTTCCTGTGTGCCTGGAGGCAAAAGGGAATGAATGTGCTCTGGACCCTCAGGTCAGCTTCCTCCTGCACATGTTTAGAGAGAGGCCTAGGTTTGATGGAGAAAAAGGAAATATCAGCTTCTTCTCCAAAGGTGCACGTTGCACCCTAATATTAACTCACCCACCTCCTCAGATCCTCAGAGCTTCTTTTGCCTTATCCCATCCAGTGCTCACTGTTTCTTCCTCTCCTATATAGCCTGAAGCAGCCCTTTCCCAATTCTTTGCTATGTCAGATTTCTCTCCTCATACTTACAACATCTGCCACAGTGCTGGATCAGGACCCAGGACTTGGGCTCCATGAACACTAGACAAAACAGTGGGAAGTCCTCTGGAGATCAGATCCTTTCAACCTGGGCCTGTGATGAAACCCAGAAGCACCTCCATTGGATGTTCCTTTTCCAGTGCTTTGGAGAGCAGCTCTTACCCCCCTTTCCCTCTCTTGCCTTGTTTACTGCCATGCTCTGTGCAGCAGCAGCAGCAGCAGCAGCAGTAGTGTATTACCAGTAGCAGCAGCAGCAGCAGCAGCAGCAGCAGCAGCAGCAGCAGCAGCAGCAGCAGCAGCAGCAGCAGCAGCAGCAGCAGCAGCAGCAGTAGTAGTAGCAGTAGCAGTAGTGGAAGTAGAACTGGAAGAAATGTGCTTTCATGTGGTCAGGAAGCCCAGGCCCACAAAGATATCCATAGAATTTTATGGCCAAGCCAGAGAACTGGTAAGTTTGCAGGGGGCTGCCCTACTCCTAACTGCTCTTCTTCACTGGGAACAAGACCTAAAAATAGCTCCTGGCAGTGAGAGAGCCAGTGATCCCAATCTCCCGCTGTATAAATAAACAACATGTTCAGGAGTGATCCTTGATTACAAGGGAAGAGTCTCTGAAGCCTTTAGGCCATCCCATTGGCATTTTCAGCTGAGGCCAAGGAGCTGTCGAGGAGGAGGTGTGTGTGGATGTGTGGAGATGGAGGGACATCTGGTCAACCTGTCCCTGTCCTCATGCTACTCAGAGAAACAAGTTAGTGTTCAGTGGGCCTGGGGGAAATAGATTGTCCCAGATAGTAAGAACAAGACCTGATTCTGGGGGGCCCAGATGTAGGAAGAAATCTCCATCTGCTGTGTGGGGCCCCCCAGTCCTTTAAACCCCCCCTCCCCCCGTCTGCAGCATCTCACAACAAGCCTTCAAGATCCATGTTGTTATAAGCCTGGTATTTGCCTGGGTGATACTAAAAACACATGTTTGTTTGTTCTTTCTGGAGGCGTTTGAACATGTGGAGATGCTTCAGGAAAATGGAAATCATGTGTCCCCTTGGCACCCACAAAAAGACTGCTGTGTGTTTGTTTAGGGCCCCCCCCAACTTAGATAGACAGGGAGAAGTCTTAGGAAAGAGGGCAGGCAGTCCAAGGCCAGCTAGATGGAAATATTCTAAAGTTGGGGTGAGATATGAGGCTGAAGAGCTACAGATCTTTTGGGTGTTGGCACCTTTCTTCCCTCAGTCTCACTCCTTGGAGGCTCCTCTAGACCCACACAGATGGGGGACTATCCTTACCATCCCTTCTCCCCTCTGTTCTCTCCCTACTCCTAGGGCCAGTTGCCAGGGCAAGATACAGCTGTGGGATGCTGTGGTTCAGGATCCAGCCAGACTCACTCAGCTCTGGCTTTTCTCACTGCCACCCGTGAAGTATATCTATACATTTGTGAGGAATCAGGAAGTTGATGGCAGGCTCACTCTGCAGCTTACCTGCCCCAGGAAAACACAGGTCAGGCTCTGAAAGAATTTCAGATCTGTATGTGAGTGTGTTTCTCTTCATAACCTTCCTGTATGAGATTTACTCAGATATCAAAGTCAGTATTCCAGGAGTCCAGGAGAGAGGACATGGTTGTGGGCACTTACCTTGCATGTTGGGGCTTGGGCTCACTCCTTGGCATCTGCCAAGCCCTGCCAGGAGTGATACACATGCACAGAGTCAGGAGTAAAACCTGAGCATCACCAGCTCTGGCATTCCATGTGTCCTAATAAGGTTCGTATTGTAAGACAGAATCATGGTGGAAAAGGAGAAAATCCTGTTGGCAACATCTTTGTTTCTAGATGTGGAGGAACACTGGGAGAGCCCAGAAGTTGGCCCAAGAACAGTTCAACAACAGCTTCCCGAGGACTCACCAGGCCTCTGAGTTTTCATTCATTTTATCCCCAAGACCTTCAATATTGACAGATCTCACAGAGAAGAAAATTGAGCCAGAACTAACAAATCTGAGAATGAAGATTTCACCTGTAAAACAGCTGAGCTAAAGAGTCTTTGCCACCAGAAATGTCCTGTGAGACTTCAGTGAATCTTCAGTTTAGGACATAGAATGTGGGTCCCATTTCCCTGTCTGGTGCCTTGGCTCAGCTTCCAGCCCACAGATACCAAAGACAAGCCAACTGTTTTCTTCCTTATGATGAAGAACAAGTCTCAGACCTAATCTGAAGTCAGAAAGTAGAACTTCTTACATTTGGAGGGTGCAAACCAACTAGGATCCTTCTTGAATTGGTACCCTTTCCTTTCCATCTCCTGGGGCTCTGAGTGGGAAACACATATCCCTAGTGTAGGTGAATTTGGGTCAAAGTAGAATCCTGAAGATATGGGCCATATAGGGGGTTCCAGTAGGAATAGGAGACCCCCAAGGCTTAGGGTTTCAGGTCACAATGTGGAGAAGGATCAAGGCTGTAAAGATGAAAATGGGCCAGAGTGGGATGGATAACTGCCTCTGGGGAAGGTCAGTTGAGCTTCAGGTGGGTTGTTGGCTACTTATGTGTGAAGTCTTAGACCTTTTTCTTTCCCTCACATTAAGATCTAGCTGACTCCATCCCTAATAGAAAGAATCAGCATAGGACCTTCTGTATGAGAGAAGCTTAACAAGTCAGAACAGGGAGAGGAAAACCCCAAGTCTTAAAACAGAAGGAAAACATCAACACTTACAACATTCCTATTAGTAATGTGAATGGACCCAGAAACTGGCATTCACATTCATCCACATGCACTTGCATCTCACCGAGGTCGTGATTCAAAGTTTAATGTCTCCAGGAGGAAGTACGAAGAAGATATGAGCACATGGAGGGAAAGAAAGTAAATTTGCAGAACTCAAGTAGGAAAAAACACAGAATTAATGTAAAAAAGAAAAATGTTTCCAATGCAAGTCCCATTAAAGTCTTTAAAAATTAGTCAGAAAAGGTTGTCAAGGACAAACTGGCTCCAGACTGGCTTAAGGATATTTTGAGCAGCACATTGGCCACAAGTCAGTACTTCTAGAAGCTGAAAGACTAATTGGGATGCTTGATGTTTTTCCCCAAATGGTCACTATGCTTCATCCACTTCCTGTCAACCAGTAATTTGCACATTTCCTAAGTGTGAGCACAGGGAAATGTAAGTACAGTACAAGTGATACCTCTATAACACAGGCAGATAGACGAGACAACGATCAGTATGCAATTGATATTCTTTAGGAAAAGACCAGACCAAATGAGACAAAAATATTCAATGATATAAGTGAAGAAAACTTGATCCACACAAGGAAGGGTTGAGCCTTTTGCTCAAATCCCCGGGAACATAAGATTCAGAGATGCAGCATCAATGTACATGCCTGTGAAAATACAGATCTAAAGAGTAGACAAAGAGTTCTGTTGGCTTCAAGGAGGAAAATGCACATTGTAAGGTGTAAAGGAGAGTTGGGCCATTTTAGAATTTTCCAAAGTCAGTGTCTAAAGGTGAATACCTACAAAACTGCTGACTATAAGAATAAAGGTGTGCTCCATAAGGTTAGAGAAATAGCTCAGCAGGGAGAAGTTCACTTTGTATGTGGCTAACCCAGGTTTGGTCCCTGGCATCCAATATAGTCCCAAGCACTGAAGGGATTCCTGAGTACCAGAGCCAGGAGCATCACTAGGTGTGGCCAAAGAAGAAAAACAAAAAAGCAAGTAAAAATAAGGTGTGCTTTGAAAATTTTTTACAAGTCCTTTGGTCTTTCTGCAGACTGGGAAGAGAGCTAAACGGGCTGGAGCAGATGCTTGCATGCAGGAGTCTGGTTCTAGCCCTGAGAACACCTAGTCTCTAGAATACCACTGGGTATGACTCACATTCTATTCTATCATCCTTCAGGGATATAATTCAGGTTTTAGAAAGGGATGTCAGATTTGGGAAATCACAGATGGCAAAACCCATGAGCCTTTGGGGGAAGATAAACACAGTTCAGAACTTCCTAAATTTTCTGGTATGTTAATTCGGCACTGCACAGAGACTGATGACAATAGATGATACAAGAATGTGACATTTTGGCTGTACAGTCCAGGCTACTGGCGAGCCCCTTCCCTGCAACAAATGCAGGTACTATGGGACCAGGACACAGAAACAACCAAAGATCTGGAGAAAAGGGTGGAAGAAGGAGAAATAGATTATCTAAGTTTTGCTTCCTAGTAGGGAAGTAATAGTCTGAAATAAAAATGTAATTTAAAGATGACTGCAACCTTGTGTGTTCTTTGTTCTTATGCTCTTTGTTCTTAATTCAGCATTTTTCCTTAGGAAGGAAATCATCTCCCATGTACAAAAGAAAATGGATCTGAAATAAGTCTCCAAATTGGACCTGAATTCCATGTTTCTGTCAGTAAACTCAAATGCAAGAAAATTTAGCTTTTTGAATATTAAATATATAGGACACAAATAAGTGTGTCCTATATATTTAATTCAAATAACATCAATTTATTAATTAAATAACAATCAATTAAATATTTATTATTTTATTAACCATCTTAATACATTTATTAATTTAAATAATATTTGGCACTATTTCTATCATTTTACTTTTGTTCTGTCCTTTTATCTATCTTTGTATCATGCCTGGAATGTTTTCACCATACTCTGTCTAAGATTTGCTTAAGCACAAAAGTCAATAATCTTTGCAGTACTTTGGGTTTTGGGGCCACACCCAGTGTTGCTTAGGGATTACTCTTGGTTTTGTGCTCAGGGATTATGAGTAATGGTGGGGATGGTACTGGGGTCAGCCATATGTAAGGCAAGTGCCCTGCCTGATGTACTATCTCTTCAGCTTTAATAAAGTCAATATTAAAAATATGTTATGACTCAAAACTCAAAAAGGAAGAGTTGATTCTGCTTTATTGATTCAGCTAACTTGATTCTGCTTTGTTCCTTTTCTATGATGTGTGTTTCCTTGGGTGTCCTATCTCCTCTGTCCATTCCAAGGAACTTGGATGTCAATGAGAGTTGTAGATCAACTGCCCTTGTCCCAACATCTTTCCTTAAGAATGCCTAAAGTTCTTTGTCATTTTCAGGGCTGAACCATTTAGAATTTCCTCGAGCACATGCAAAGGCTTGAGAAGAGCCTAGTCACTGTATGGCTGAGAACTGATGGCAGGATCTCATGATGCCTTTTTGCTGGGCTCTGTCAGGCATAGAGCCAGGCTGGAACTATACTAGTTCCATTTGCTTTGACTTGATATCCTAGTGGTGACCCCCAGACTGTGCAGGCATCTGGGTTGTCACACAATTGTTAGTGAACAGTTCAAGGATGGTTCATGTATCTAGTTGGTCAAAGGGAATGAAGGCTGGGACTTCCACTAGTGCAAGGGGAAGGAAGGCACCAGTTGAAACTAGCCAGTAGCTTCTAAGGATCCTCCTACCCACCGAGTGTCCAAAGAATAAAACCAACCTGATAAAGGCAAAATTATTGTGCTCTGCCCATTAACAGTCGAACTCTAGGTTCATGATTAGAGCTGGGAATGTGAGTAAGGTAGTTGTTTCTTTCTGAAATGCGACGTATTTTATGCCTAAAGTTAGATGGGGATGAATTTGACCTACCTACATGTTCAATAGTACTTCCTTCCTTCCCTCCTTCCTTCCCTCCTTCCTTCCTTCCTTCCTTCCTTCCTTCCTTCCTTCCTTCCTCCCTCTTTTCCTTCCTTCCTTCCTTCCTTCTTCCTTCCTTCCTTCCTTCCTTCCTTCCTTCCTTCCTTCCTTCCTTCCTTCCTTCCTTCCTTCCTTCCTTCCTTCCTCCCTCCCTCCCTCCCTCTTTTCCTTCCTTCCTTCCTTCCTTCCTTCCTTCCATCCTTCCTTCCTTCCTTCCTTCCTTCCTTCCTTCCTTCCTTTCCATCCTTCCTCCCTCCTTCCCTCCCTCTTTTCCTCCCCCTTCCCTTCCTTCCTTCCTTCCTTCCTTCCTTCCTTCCTTCCTTCCCTTCCTTCCTTCCTTCCTTCCTCTCTTCCTTCCTTCCTTCCTTCCTTCCTCCCTCCCTCCCTCTTTCTTCCTTCTTCCTTCCTTCCTTCCTTCCTTCCTTCCCTTCCTTCCTTCCTTCCTTCCTTCCTTCCTTCCTTCCTTCCTCCCTCCCTCCCTCCCTCGTTTCCTTCCTTCCTTCCTTCCTTCCTTCCTTCCTTCCTTCCTTCCTTCCTTCCTTCCTTCCTTCCTCCCTCTTTTCCTTCCTTCCTTCCTTCCTTCCTTCCTTCCTTCCTTCCTTCCTTCCTTCCTTCCTTCCTTCCTTCCTTCCTTCCTTCCTTCCTCCCTCTTTTCCTTCCTTCCTTCTTCCTTCCTTCTTCCTTCCTTCCTTCCTTCCTTTCCTTCCTTTCCTTCCTTCCTTCCTTCCTTCCTTCCCTTCCTTCCTTCCTTCCTTCCTTCCTTCCTTCCTTCCTTCCTTCCTTCCTTCCTTCCTTCCTTCCTTCCTTCCTTCCTTCCTTCCTTCCCCACTGGGGGAAAAAAAAAGAAAAGAAAAGCCTTCTCTGCACAGACACAATGAGTTGGCAGGAGCCCTTGAAAAGGAAAGTTTATAAATGTAATGATAGCAAGAGCAGCGATGCACATTAATTCAAAAGGACCCCTTTATTGGATTGTGATCTGATTGTGTTTACAAATACATAGCCAGAAGGCTTTTAATTTTGGGGCAATTTCATTGTTCACAGCTCCGTCTCCAGCTGCAGAAATCCAGGGATGAAATTATGCGCTTCTGTGTTTTAAATAAGATACTGGCCCTCTCCCTTAATGCAATCAGGTCCCTATTTTTATGATCGACAGTGGCCCCAAAGTTGGGGCAATTTGATAACAATCTCATTCGAAATATCTTAATAGATGAGCCATGTAAATAATCGGATGTTTCAAGACCCGACTGAAATTTGAATTCATTGGAATTTAGCGGCCACAGAGCTGACTGGGACGTGCCTTTATTACAACGTTCAGTGGCTGCACTTCTTCCTGCTTTGCCAGTCACTTTCTTGCCTTCTTGCTGTTTATTTTTCTTTCCAGCCCGAGTTCAATAAATAAACCCAACTAACAATTAAAAAGTCCCCGAACGAGGCGAGATTGAGGGGAAAAAAAAATTCAAAAATAGCCTTTCTTGCTCTGCATTTGCTGAGGGTTTGATCAGTTTGTCTAATTGCTTTCCAAGGGCGGGGACCCACTGCAATGTGGGGCACTTTTAGCATGAAGCGCCGATGAAAAACTTCAATTACCACCCAAATGGGAAACCTTCATAATAGATAAATGCGATTCCTATTTGTGTGCTGCTTTTTAAAAATTACGGAACCTTTTTTGGGGGAGAGCGGTGAGTCTATTTCCTCTTGTTTACTGTACATTCTGCTCCGAGTTTGCACGTCTTGTTCCTCCTTAGTAGATGGGAGGTGGTGGTGGTGGGGACACACCACCAGCTCAGACACTGGTGTTCTGGGGTCTCAATGATGGGGTCTTGGCTTTGTTTTTTGCAAAGAAGGGAGCTTCAGAGGATGATATTGTTGGTGTTTGGGGTAACCCCACTGTCTCCTTGTTTGGTTTGGTTTTAGACTCTGTTGTGGATAGTGGAGGATGCGGGGTTTAGCAAGGGCAAGAAAGCATGTTGGAACCGTGAGCATTCATGCTGCCTTGACCCCTGTATCCTCAGTGCCTGGGCCCATGGACAGTCCTCCAACATTCAGCTCCCATGTCACCTTTCCCAGGAAGCCTGCCCACATCCACTTAATGCTTGTAGTAGGGTGCAGGCTTCATTTAATGGGGTCACAGCTGGCACCGCCTCCTGCCACCCCCAGTCTCCTCTATTGTTCTCGCTCTGCTTTGTCCCCACTTGCCCTGTGCTAGCAACAAAGCTGCTCGTTCCACGTGCCTCAGACTTACAGGGTTGGTTGGCTGCTCTGGGGAGCTGGAACAGGGACTGTGAACCGCATACCGACTCTCCAAGTGTGTGTGTATCTGAGTGTGTAGATGCATATTTTTATGCATGTGCACACACGCATGTACACATGCATGTCTGCGTATGTGTACCTAGGTGTTTCCACATATATCCATGCGTGTATGCACACACGAACATGTGTACCCATGTATATTCATGCCCACACAACCATGCACACACGTGCACATGTCTGTATCCATGTAGACACACAATCAATGCATATATGTATCCATGTGCATATCCATGTGCACATACATGCCCACATGTGTGTGCATATCAACTCATTGGTACAGGCACCCGTGTTTTATGCATATCTGTACATGTGTAAGTATGTTCATGCATGCCCACATATGTGTGCACTTATGTCTGTGTACACACTGGTATAGTGGTGTGGGTTTCTGTATGTGTATCCATGTGTGTATCTAAATGTGTGTGTCCATGCATGTGAACATACATGCACATATACACATGTGTGTGCGTGCCTAGGTATGGGTATGTATATGTGTGAGCATGCATTTGTGTACCCATGCATGGTTCTATAGGCACACATCTATGTGAATATGTGCACACATGTATATGCATGTATGTACCCACATGTGCATGCCTGCCCATGTGAATTGGACACTCATGAGTGTGCACATGAATGCATGCATGTTGTTGTATGTGCACGTGCATATCTATGCATGTGGTACAGGCACCTACATGTATGTGCATGCGCATATGTCCATGCACATGTATCTATGTCCATACAGGTGCACGCTCATGTGTGCATATGCATGTCTCTGTGTATGCACCCATGTGTGTACATGTCTTTGCTTGAACCCATGCATGTGCTTGTGTATGGGTCTGTGAGAAAGTACCCATTGCCTTCCCTCCCTCCATGTGGCTTCTAGAGTGTGGAACTCCGGGGCAGGATGGGCTCTGTCCGGGGCTGCTCAGCAGAGGCCCTGATGGGTTCTTCTGGGCTGCTGCCTGCAGTGGAGTCAACAGGACAGTAAGTGTTGATAAAAAGCAGGTGGTTGGGGATACAGGAGGAGGATGGAGGAGGAAAGAGGAGGAGGGAGGAGGAGGGAGCTGCGCTTTTGCCTGGCTCTGCATGTGCTTTTGCCTGGCTCTGCATGTGCTTTCCCACAGTCCTCACATGAGCTGGAGGTTTAGAAAGGACATGGGGGCGGCAGTGAGGTGAGTGATGAGTGGAGGTACCGCTCTTCTGTTGGCTGCCATACAGTGTGGCTGTGTGATTGACGTTTCGTAGGGCCTGATTAGAGGCCACTGCAGAAAGAGGGAATCTTCCTGCTTTCCTGGACTCACTTCTGGGTCTATGAAAGACTCATTGGGTCCCATCTAGAGCAGGACAATGGGGCCAGTCTCCATATAAATGCTGGGGTCTGCTCCAGAGACCCCCAAGTTAGTGCCCAGAGTCTCTCTAGTCTATCACCTTCTGAAGGTGGCTTTATGGCAGCCCAGCTCTGACCATTCATTCAGGCAGCAGGAAACCCACAGCTCCAAGCATTCTCTTGCGGAGGCCTCCTGAACATAGGAGTCAAAGCTTCCATCATGAGTGCATGTGTGTGGGATGCCCAAGAGCAGTCACCAATCCTGGGTGGTGTTGGCAGATGTTGATGGCTGACATGGGACAATATTAACAATGTCATGTCACTCTGGAGACAACAGATGCCATCATGAGGCTGCATCTATAATGTCTGGATCCTGAGATCTCAGCACCCCTCCCAGCTTCTGGGGCTGGTGGCCTGAGCTTGCTCTGAGTCAAACCCCTTGTAGAAACCCATCCTGGCTCCAGGAAGCTGCCCAGTGCAGAGCATCTCTCTCATTACATATTGTCCTCAACCCTACTAGCATTTCATATCCATCCTGTTACTTGGGCAGGTACTTGCCCATCCTGTTATTTGTTCCAAGCCCCAGTTACTCTGGACTTCCTGATGTTTGTTTAGTGTCTCTTGCTTTCTGGCTAGTGCTGCTCTAGATTTATGTCTTCAGAACCACTCAAAGGAATACATCCCAGACTCTCTGATCTGGAAACGAGCAAATATAGCTGCTATGACACAAACCTGGAACCCTGGGGTCTAGACATAGATTCTGCAGAAAAATAATGTCCCGGGACTAGAGCAATAGTATAGCAAGAAGGGTGTTTGCCTTGCAAGTGGTCAATGTTTGCAAGCCTGGGTTCAATTCCTGGCATCCTATATGGTCCCCTAGCCTGCCAGGAGTGATTTCTGAGCATAGAGCTAGAAGTAACCCCTGAGAGCAACAGGGTGTGACCCCAAATCAAAATCAAGCAAGCAAACAAACAAAAAAAATCATGCCCCAAATGCCTGCTATGGTCTGATTGTGTCTTTTGAATTTGTTAGTCATGAATGGGTCAAAAATGGCTCCAGAGGGCACAGGGATGGACACTCTATGAAACTGCCTGAATCTGACTCTGCAGGGCATTGTCTGCTAACTGACAGCTCAACTTTGCGGGAGGGTGGATGGGGGCCTGGGATTTGCCAGTGGAAGTTTTCAGGGTGGAGAGAGAGGATCATAATTACAGGTTGGATAGAACTGGATGCTTGTCACTGGGGCAGTAGATGTGTTACAGAGACAGTGTGAGGCTGAGGGTGTTTAAGCACCAACTAAAGGCTAAAACTAAATGTGAAGTCAAGAGGGAGAGGGAGAGGGAGAGGAGAAAGAGGGGGGGATAGAGAGACAGACAGACAGGAGACAGAGAGACAGAGAAAGAGAGAAGGGGCCACCTGATGGAAACTCACTCATGCTCCCAAAAACAGAAATGCTGAGGAGCAGCTCAGGATGCAGTGGCAGGAGCTATAGAAAGTTCCAGAAGCTCTGAGGTTCTCCAGCCTTCAGTGTGAGACTCCTCCCCTGCTGCCTTTCCTGTGATCTAGCTCAAACTAACCCCCTTCCAGAGATGATATTCAATGAGGGTGCAAACTGGGTGTTTTACACCCTCATAAGCAGTCTCCATCCCTGGGAGCAGAGGCGAAGCCAACACACAAGATGGCACAGGGATGGGTGCTCTGTGAAATTACCCAAATCTGACACTGAAGCTGGGACTCTTAATTTCTCAGGGAGATGAAATTTGGTCTAGGACCCTTTTTCTGGGTGTGACTCTCTGCCTAGAAGCTCCTTCTTGTATCAACTTCAGGCTTGTTGCATCCAGATCTGAGCTGGTGAATGCCAACCTCTGTCTGCTGTGGGGCACTGCTGAAGGGCCAGGTTACATCTAGAGCCTAGAGACCCTTCTGTTTCTCTCTGTTCTGTATCCATCTCATGGGGTCCCCACCTGAGTGTTCCCACCAACAAAGCTCAATAACACTCCACACACATGGCAAAGCCAATCTCGTTCCAGGGGAATGGGTCTGTGAGTGATCTTGAATTCTGCTCCCCTCACCTTCCTCTAAGTCCAGGTAATGGCTCACTGTTCCTATTTCTTGAGAGTGCCATTGGGGTTCTTTACTGCCTCTTCCTGCCCCTATTCTGGTGCACCCTGGTTTCCAATCTTGACAGCTCATAAAATGATAAAGGAAGTCCTGTTCCCTGAGGGAAAAAGAGGATCAGGGTAAAGCATGCAGTTCTCCAGGGATGATGTGCCAGAGGCAGAAAGGCCTTCGGGATGTGCCATTATTGTCTGCCCAGTTGGGCACCATGCCAGTAGAACTCAGAGATGCTTGGGCCCTTTGTTCTGCCCACAGCAGCCAGTGTCCATCTTGAATTGTGGATCTGCCTCCCAAGGCTGCCTGCGGTAGTGTGTGGCTTGTGGGAGAGTCCAAAGTGTAGTTTTTACTCACATTTGCACATTTTTAAGTTTCTTGCATTCCCAGTGATTTATATATATATATAGTTTTGGTTTGAGGGCCACACCCAGCAGTGCTTGGGGATTACTCTTGGCTCTGTGCTTAGAAATCACTGCTGGTAGGCTCAGAGAGGGATATCAGGGATTGAACCCGGGCTGGCCATGTGCAAGGTAAATACCCTACCCACTGTGTTATCACTCTGGCTATGCTTATTTTATTATTGTTTGATTTAAAAATTTTTATACAGTCATTGAAATTATAAAGTTACTCACAATTGGATCTCAGGCATACTGTGAATGCTTCAACACTGATCCCTTTTCCCATGTCCACTTATCTATCATTGTCCCCACCCCATTTGCCTCACACTTGCTTCTACAAAACAGGCTGTTTCTTTTTATGGGAGGGCAACAATGATGAGAATTTATTCTGGCCCTGTGCTCAGGAATCACTCCTGGTGGGCTCAGGGGCCATTTGGGATGCCAGGAATCAAACCTGGGTTGATTGTGTGCAAGACAAACATCCTCCCTTCTGTGCTGCTGCTCTGGTCTCTGAGGCACTTTTTTTTTTTTTTTTTTTTGGTTTTGGGTCACACCCAGCAGTGCTCAGGAGTTACTTCTGGCTCTATGCTCAGAAATAGCTTCTGGCAGGCTCGGGGGACCATATGGGATGCTGGATTTCAAACCACAATCCTTCTGTATGCAAGGCAAACACTCTACCTCCATGCTATTTCTCCGGCCCATCTGAGACACTTTTTTAAAATATAAATGTTTACACAGTATTTCTCAGTATTAATGCTGATGTGGGTCCCCTTATAGATCTTTGAAGCCAGGTGTTCTCATTTCTCTGTGGACAAGACCCCCAGACACATTTGGGCAGCTGGCCTTAGAAGCTATGTGGAAAAGCTATCTGCATATCTATATTTATTACAACACTACAATAGCTAAAATCTGGAAACAACAGAAATGCCTGACAATAGATGAGTGGCTAAAGAAACTGTGGTATATCTACACAATGAAATATTATGCAGCCGTTAGGAAAAAAGTGAATTCATGAAATTTCCTTATACATGAATGGATATGGAGAGTTTTATGCTGAATGAAATAGTTCAAAAGGAGAGGGCTAGACATAGAATAATTGCACTTATTTGTGGGATATAAGAAAAATAAAAGAAAGCATGGCAATAATACCTAGAGACAATAGAGATGAGGATCAGTAGGACCAGTGTTACATGGTAGGAAAAATGCCACATAGAATGGAGAGAGCACTTAGGGTAGGGACTGGTCCAATGGACAGTGATAGTTGGAACTGACCACTCTGGACAAAAACTGGGTGCTAAAACGAGATAAAATGATAAGCCTGATACCTCTTCATTAGCAGTAGTGTAGACCACACTGTCACAAAAAAAAAAAAAAAAGAGAGAGGAGCTGGAGAGATAGTACAATGGGTAGGGCATTTGCCTTGCATGTGGCTGACCTGGGTTTGATCCCTGGTATCTCAGGAGTAACTTCTGAACACAGAAACCCCTGAGCTCTGCCGGTGTGGCCCAAACCAAAATATTAAAAAATAAAGAGAGAGAGAGAGAGAGAGAGAGAGAGAGAGAGAGAGAGAGAGAGAGAGAGAGAGAGAGAGAGAGAGAGAGAGAGAGAGAGAGAATGTCAGCCCCAGAGGCAGGTGGGTGGAAGGGAAACTGGGAACATGAGTGGTGGGAAATGTGCCCTGGTGAAGGTGTTGTACATTGTATAACTGAAGCTTAATCATCAACAACTTTAACTGTGAAAAAATAACCAACTGTAATATGAACAACCTTGTGGCCATGGTGTTTAAATAAAAAAAAAGAGAGAGAGAAGAAGTTGTGTGGTGTTTGCTCTCCGAGCAGAAGATGAGGTGCAGGGGGCAGGGAGTGACTCAGACTGAAAGGGTGGCCCCGAGGAGCAGAGACAGATGGTCTGGCTCTTTGGGTGCTGGTGGGCGTCCCCTGCATCCTGGAGAGATTGGCACTGGCTAGGCCGATGGTGTCTTGGCTTGAGTCACATCTATGCTCTGTGTGCCCCAGATGGTCGCGTGTGCTGGGGACCCGCCCTTCTCACCATCCTCTTCTCTCAGTGGCCTTGAGAACCACCGTTCTGTGCTGTGAACAGGGCAAAGGCAATCCGCCCTCCTGCCGACTTGTGGCTTTGCTGCAAAGGCCTCTGGGAAGATCCTTTCAGCTTGCCTTGACCACATCCTGCAGCTGTGAAGGCAATCTCGACCCAGACACCTGTGAGGAGAGTGGGTTGCGCACTGGGGGTCCTAGGATGGCCCCGAACTCACTATGGATGGGTCACTAAGCACCTTTTTTGGTGAGTTTGTGATTCCCGCAAGCTGGGTTCTCAGAGCTGTGAACAGAATCCCCTGTGATCCTCTCACCTCCAAAAGGAGAGGGGGAGCTTGTAATCGTCACCCCCAAGTCTGCAGAGCTGTGGCCAGCCCAGCGGCCCCCTATGAGCTGCCCAGAGGGTTGACAAGGCCTGAACGGAAATGGTTGGATGGACGTACAGCTCAGGCCTGGGACCCGGTTTCCTGAGGGCTCTGATCTGGTTGCAAAGGAGGCCCGGAGTGCTGAGCCGGGGCCTGACTGGCCAGTGTGGACCGGGTGGCTACCCCAGCTGCGGTTTGCTGCCGTGACTTGGGGCTGTCGTGTGGACAGGGGAAAATGCTTGTGGTGGACTCAGCCTCCGTCCAGGACAGCTGGCCAGGCTGAGAAACCATGCGGTGTCCCTGCTGCTTTCCAGTCTCTGCTGATCCACAACCACAGGGCTCAGACCAGACATCAACATTCTAGAGGGTTCTGCAGTGAAGGGCGGGTGCCCTGTCATGCCAGAGGGGCAGGGACAGGGAGCAGCACAAACAGGCTCTCCTGGCAACACCTGGGGCTGCTAGTCTGAGTCCCCAGAAAGAGGGCCTGAAGGGAAGAAAGGGCGAAGGCTCTTTCCTTCCTTTCTTCCTTCCTTCCTTCCTTCCTTCCTTCCTTCCTTCCTTCCTTCCTTCCTTCCTTCCTTCCTTCCTTCCTTCCTTCCTTCCTTCCTTCCTTCCTTCCTTCCTTCCTTCCTTCCTTCCTTCCTTCCTTCCTTCCTTCCACCCTCCTTCCCTCTCTCCGTTCTCCCTCTCTCCCTTCCTTCCTTCCATCCTCCCTCTCCCTCCCTCCCTCCTTCCCTTCCTTCCTTCCTTCCTTCCTTCCTTCCTTCCTTCCTTCCTTCCTTCCTTCCTTCCTTCCTTCCTTCCTTCCTTCCTTCCTTCCTTCCTTCCTTCCTTCCTTCCTTCCTTCCTTCCTTCCTTCCTTCCTTCCTTCCTTCCTTCCTCCCTCCCTCTGGGACCCACACTGATCTCAGTGTCCTGGGTGCCAGTCACTACCTCCTGTCTGCCCTCCCTTTCCTGTTCACTGTTTGCCTTTGTCACTGAAGTCCCCATTATCATGTGTGTCATGGCCTTCCTTCCAGACTGCTTGCCAATGACACATATATAAATACATGTACACATCACAAAAACACAAATTGTGCACATGCATACATTCACATATGTGAATATATACACATAAAGACACAAAGAGAATCCCATAGGCATACACACAAATAGGGTCACATTCAAATGCATAAGTGCATGCATGTAAACACACAACACACAGAAACAGGGTGATATCCAAGTACACACATGCACACATATGCTCATGTGAACATACATTTATGCACACAAATATTCATGCACACACATAAATGTACTGATTCATACAAGAAACATGGTAACACCCAAACACATGTGTTATATGTGCATATGAGCACATAAAACACATCCAAGCAAATATTTGCACATACACATATGTGAAGCACAGAAACAAACGTGGTCATACAAATCAACATACATGCATGTGAGTACATACTAGCATGGTTAAAATGTGTGTACACATCCATGAACACGAACACATATGCACACATAAACACAGTCACAATGAAGCACACATTATCACACACAAACATAGTCACATTCTAGTACATGCATGTGCACATACATATGTGTGAGAACACATTTAGACGCGCACACACACATTTTCAGGTAGGACTGCAGTGATTCCTGAATGAGAGGGGACCAGTCCCCACAGATCTCACTTGGCCAAGGGCCTCCGGGATTCATGAAGATCCCTCCTTTCTGGCCAGGGGAGGAAGTGCACTGGGTAATCCTGATGGCCGATTCCACTTGGGGTCAGTAGAGGCGTGATGCCTGATGGATGTTCTTACAGGTTCCCTTCTCTTTGTGTCAGCTGTGGCCCAAGCTGATCAGAGTGTGGAATGGCTGCTGGGGACTCTCTAGGCCTCCACTGGGGCTGAGGGGGGGCTAGTGATGGGTGCCTGCTGGACCAAGTCTGGGATCTTTAGGACTCTTTGGCAGGTAACAACCCCTAGACTGGCCCAGAAGGGTCCCTGTCCTGAGCAGCGAGTTAAGGGGAGGGACTGAGATTAGCCACCAGGACACATAAAGCTGTTTTGGGCTCTTGTTTGTTTTGGGGTATACCCGGTGGTGATTAGGAGTTACTTTAGGCTCTGCATTTAGGGGCTACTCCTTTTGGGTTCAAGGGATCAGATGCGATGCCAGGGATCAAACTCGGGTCAGCCACATGCGATGCAAGAGCCATCTCTGCTATATTATATCTTCATCCCCAGGAAAACTGTTTGTGGATGGACACACAGATCGGAGCCTCCTCACCTCTAGGTCATGGAACCACTTTGGAGATATGTCTCAGGTCCTGCTACCTGAACAATACTATCTCCAGGCTCTCTGGCCTCAGTTTCCTAGTTTGTGGAAGGCACAGCTGAGCCACACCCTTCAGGGGCTGCTTCCAGCTGACAGCAGAGTCCCAGACACCCTGCTCTCTCCAGGCCGTTTCCTACCAGAGTTGTCTGCAATCTGCAAGGAATCCGACAATAGGTGACAAGGTAGTAACAACTTCCACTGATGCCAGCCTCTCTAGCCCGGGGTTCCCAGGAGCCAGAGTATCAACAGGCGCTAATTTTCATGGATGTAGCAAACCAAGCCCGGTGCCTAGCCTCCTTTGGGCCAGGCTGGGAAGGCCCCATTGTTGTTAATTCATCTCTTTCCTCCAAGCCTGAAAATCCCAGCAGGAATGAGTCATGGCGGGTGTATAGGCCAATTGTCCTCAGAGCAGAGCTACCCGGCCCAGCCTGGTTTGAGTGTGGGGGAGTCTCATTCTGATCTCAGGGGGGTCTCTCTATCTTCAAGAACCTTCCAGATGCTGGACCCTGGACTCTGCGCAGCTCAGCACAGAGTAGCTGTTTCTTCCTCCCTGACCCTGGAGTGTGGCCTCTTGGACAACCAGGTGCTTCCCGCCTCTGGGACCCTCCCTGCCTTGCTTGCTGATCTGGGGGAGCCCTTGGGCAGGTGCTGGCTAGTGCTAGCTGCGTCTCTTCTTCCCAGGCGGGCGTGTGGGGCAAGTCTGTTTATGGGGCAACGCCTTGCCATAGCCAGAGGTGGTGGCAGGCAGAGTAGATCCGCCCACGCTGCCTCAGCCCTGCACGTCTCTCTGGAGCAGCCCGTGGCCTCAGTGGGGCAGATAAGCACCTGCCCCGGGGAAGGAGCCCTTGATCAGGGCCCTGATAAGCTCAGGAAAGGCTCGAAAACAACAAGGAGGCACCCAGCGAGTCCTAGGTCGGATGCCTTTTCATGTCCCGCTGGGTGTGTCCCCTCAGTCTTCGCCAGCTCGCGGGGTGATGCAAAGCTCTGGCTGGAGTTGACTCTGGTGGTCACGCAAGCTGGGAGGCGAGCGTGTCGGAGCTGGAAGGGACTTTGGGGATTGTCAGCGCAGCTCTTTCATCTTCCGGGACAGGACACCGCACTGAGGACTGCCTGCGGCAGGGTCTTGTTGGGGTGTTGCCGAGAAACTGGACCGCAGACACCCCCTTTCCCGCCCCCGCACCCCAAGACCCCCGGGGCCTGTCATCTTTCCACCCTGTGCATTTGTTTCCCAGCTGCCAGCTGCGGCCTCAAGGGCATACCACAGGTGCGTCCCGTCCTGCCCTGTCCCTTCCTGCCACCAAGCTGCCTTTTCTGCCCCTGGAGCCCAGCGGCCTGTGGTTTCCACCCATGTGTCTCTGTGAGGTCGACCAGTTAGCTCCAGGCAACAGGTGCCTTAGACCCCAGTAGACTCATCCCTAATGTTGCACTTGGGTTTTTTAATATTTTTTAATTTGTTTCAACTTTTTAAAAATTTGATATTTTGGGGGGCATATCAAGCGTAAGTCCTGGCTTGCTGCATGGGGGACTATGGGGTCCAGGGATCAGATAAGGGGCTCCTGCAATGCAAACATGTCCTCAGACCCCTAGTTGCTGTATTTTACTGCATGAGCATTACGGTTTGTACCATCTTTTTTTTTTTTTTCTCACAGACTATAAGGTGTGTTCAAAATGTGAAGTTTTTTTTTTTTTTTTGAGGGGGTCACACTTAGTGGTGTTCAGGGCTAACTCCAGGCTTTGTACTCAGGAATCACTCTTGGGGGTGCTTGGGGGAACATATGAGGTGCTGGAGATTGAATCAGTGTTGGTTACATGCAAGGTAAGTTCCCAACACCTTGTACTATTGCTTTGGCCCCATATGAAACTTTTTTTGTTTGTTTATTTATTTTTAATTTTTAATTTTTTTTTATTTTGGGGTCACACCCGGCAGCGCTCAGGGGTTACTCCTGGCTCTACGCTCAGAAATCGCTCCTGGCAGGCTCAGGGGACCATATGGGATGCTGGGATTCGAATCACCGACCTTCTCCGTGCAAGGCAAATACTATACCTTCACGCTATCTCTCTGGCCCCTGTTTATTTTTGTTTTTTAGGCCACACCCAGAAGTGCTCAGGGGTTACTCTTGGCTCTGTGCTCAGAAGTTACTCTTGGTTGGGGCTGGAGTGGTAGCACAGTGGTAGGGTGTTTGCCTTGCATGCGGCTGACCCAGGATGGACTCGGGTTCCATCCCCTGCTTCCCATATGATCCCCCAAGCCAAGAACAATTTCTGAACTCAGAGCCAGAAGTAATCCCTAAGCACTACAGGGTGTGGCCCAAAAAAACAAAAACAAAAAAATAAAAATAAAAATAAAAAGAAATTACTCTTGACAGGTTCAAAGGATCCTATGGGATGCTGGGGATGGAACCTGGGTCAACCCTATGCAAGCAAATGCCCCCTGACTGTGCTATTGCTCTAGCTCCTATATAAAGTTTTTTTTTTTTTTTTAAAGAAACATTGTGCTGGAATGAAAATGCAGGGTTTTTTCTATATGGTGAAATGTGAAATCTCTCTGGACTGGCTGGTTTACTCTACTCAAAATGCTTTTTAGAAGTGCTCAAGAAAAAGTGATGGAAGGGCAGATATTATGACACATGATATGCCGAGAGTATTTCTGGGACTAGGTTTAGCCCTCATGCCCCCTGAAAACCAGGAACATAGAACTTTCTGTTCAGAGAAAACAATCAGTTAAACCAATTTCTTTCTCAGGGATTAAAGTATTTGCCTCATATGAAGCTAAATTGGCTTTGATTTCTCATTCTAAATATGGTCCCCAGAGTTCTGCTTAAACACAGAGCCAGGAATATGTCCTGAGCACTACTAGGTGTGTCCCAAGCCTAACACCCCTGTATCTCCACCTCTTGTCACCTAATCCATCCCTTTCTTTCTCTGTTTCTTGTTGTAGGTCCTCTGTGGTTTGGGTTCAGATTATGGGCTTCAGTAAATGAATCCCAATGCTGCCAGCAATCACTGAGAATCACAAAGAGTTCTGCAGATTTGTCTTTCTTCCTTCTTTTCTTAAAATTTTTTTGGAGGTATCACACCCAGGAACTCAGGGGTTACTCCTGGTCTGTGCTCAGAAATCACCCCTGGCAGGCTTGGGGGACCATATGGAATGCCGGGATTTGAAGTCCATCCTGTGTTGGCTGAGTGCAAGGCATGTCTAACTACTGTGCTATCACTCCGGCCCAGATTTGTCTTTCATTGGTCAGGAAATAAGTCCAGTCCTGAAACAGCTTGCTAGGCTCTTGTCTTCTTTTCAGATTTTGGGCTTCTTTGTTATTGATACAGTCTCAGGTCCATGATTCTAAGGAGAGGGCCAAGGAGCCTGACTCTGAGAGCACTGCAGGCATTTTTCTGGGAATTGTTTTCCTGACCTATTGCTGAGACTGAAGCAACAGGATGTCACTTACCTTTCATTAAGTGTAAACTATTTTCCAATCTTGGAAGAACATTAAAAAAAGATGATGAACTCTATTACATTGAAATGGCTCTGTTCTGTTGGTTAGGAGAGAAAGAGAGAGCTCATCTTGACGTAAGTATAATACCCTCTCCAATTGTCAGGAGTGATTTTTAGAAATGGAACTTCTAAGGCTGTAAATGTGTTAGTCTTTGAAAAAATGCCTCTTCGGCAGCATTTTTATATGCGAATGCAAATTCAGTCAATATGATGAATCCTGAGACCAAACAGATGGTTTGAAGATTTCATTTCAAAACAAACCAGTTAAATAGGTTGTCTCTGATTTGAGCAGTTTGGAATATAATATACGTATTTACATTTATTTTTTTCATAAGCATACTAGGTATTCTGAACTTTGTCAAGTTCTTAGCCTGGTTCTGATCTGATGAGCTCATGTGACTTATATCTCTTGTCCAAGACTAACAAGAAATGCATAATTATGATTTACACATCATGCTTCTGAAAATATTTCAATACTCATTTTATCAGCTGAAACATAATGCCAATGGTCTAAGTTAATTTTTGAACCTTGAATAATATCCTGTAAGTTTAGAAACAGGTAATCTCGGGGCTAGATCAGTGCTTTGTGCATGTGATACTCTGAGTTCGATTTTCAATTGGGAACTATGACCAGGTAATTAACTCCCATTGGCCTGTCTGATAATAGACACTATGTATAGTTTCAGATCATTGTACCATCTAGTCTTCTTGGTTATGGTGTTTGTGTCCTTGGTGATTTCTATGACAGGGATGACTGCAGCCATGTGTTGTGCTGAGTCGATTCCTTCATATCTCAGACAAGAATATTCAGCTTGGTGAGAAATCAGAGCCGAGCTCCCAGACTCATAACTTTAGTCATCTTCTGCATGGGGTGGGATATGTAGCACTGCTGCAGGAGACAGTATGCAGGTCACTTGAAAGTGCTGTTATCTTGTCTGGGGGTGTAGAGAGAGACAGTCTTTCTTTAGGGAAGAGGGGACCACTTGTGCTGTTCAGAGAACCCAGTTCTCAGAGGGCTCTCAGTGACCTGAGAGGATGATGGGCATGAGCCAGAGGGGGTTCTTGAGGTTGAATTTGAGCATGAGCACTTCATGTCTCACTTGCCAACAGAGGTGAGGAAAAAGCTGGGAGAGGCCAAGGGAAAGTGATTGGTAGGTGTGTGTGTTCATGCAGTGTTGTAAGTGTCTGACAACAGTATAATGACACCCATAATCATGATCCTGCCATTAAAATTTTGGATGGAAAAAGTGTTTTGTGAAGTTGAACTTTGCTTATTTGCCTGTGTACCAGACTCCTGACTTTGTGCTGTGAATTAAGGGAAGGAAGACACTGGAATTAAAGCCTTTTCTACATATATTTGGCCCATCACCAGCAAAAATGAACCAACAGCACCTCAAGAATCATAAGGATCATGGTTGTGCCATGATCTCAAGTGAAGTGGAACCATGGGGAAGGCAACATTATGAATGTGAATTTGATTCCTGCCTGTGGAGGGAAGACCAGAGACAATGCTACCTTGCTGGTGAAAACCACAGTCCTTGGTCACATTATCCCTTGCTCTATCCTCTCTCTTGGGTACTGAAGTTTTATTCCTTAACTATACTTACTTACTTATTTTTTATTTGTCCTAGGAAAAATTCCACTTCTATGTATACATATGAAATGTGTGTTAAAATATATTTATAATGTTCACTTTAATTGATCAGGGCTGGCCAATTACATGAGGACCTATCCTCACAAAGAATTTGTTCATTTAGATGATCTCCACATCTCTTTCCTTCAATATTCTATCATGAATCATATTTTGTTTTATTTTATTTATTTATTATTTTTATTTTTGGCCATACCCAGTGATGTTCAGGGGTTACTCCTGGTTATGCACTCAGAAATTACTCCTGGCTTGAGGGACCATATGGGACTCTGGAAGATCTTACCGCTGTCTATCCTGGGTTGGCCGTGTGCAAGACAAATGCCCTACCACTGCGCCATTGCTCTGGCCCCCATGAATCATATTTTAATCTTTCCATTGATATGTTTACTCATACATCCATCTACCATTTATTAATTCACCTATCCATTTATCCATCCATTAATTTGTCTCATCCATACACACACTCTCAATATTTTAGTTTCTTGATTAATTGTTTTACAGATTTAAATAACCCTTGATTACATTTTTAGTCCATGACAATACAATGACATCTGGCTCACTAGTTATAAGAAAAATAACAGTACCACCCTTTCTCCTGATTCCACTTTGATTTTTACCATCAACTCTACTTTTAAATGGCTAATTGGGATCTTGGCTTTGCAAACTAAAGTCTACCAAGTCCTACTTACAAAGTTTTGAGAAGTCAAGAACCCATAAAATAAATCCTGTTTTCTTCATTGCAGCTATAGTTGTCTTGTTCACAACCATGTTTAGGACCATGATGACTGATTCTCTTGTATATTTGTGAAATTTCTAATTGACTTAATCTTATTTTCCTGTTTTGTTTTTATTTGTCACCTCCTTTGAAGATTTCTAATTTTGACTCTCTTCCATTGTTTCAGTTTTCATTCAGACCAATGTTTCTGGCCTCTATAAAATTAGGATGACACTGCTTTGCTATCTTACTTGGGTACCTTATCATGCTCCTCTCCCTGGTGTATTTGCTCCCCTACACTACAGAAACTAAATAGTTCCAACATCTCTGTACATGATATCTCTCCATTGGCACTTTATATAACCTCTTCCTTTGTTGGAATCCCACCATTTAATGGTAGCTGAGCAAGGTTTGGAATTAAATTGATTTTTGCCCAGGAACTTGGGACTTGGAAAGAACTTTTGCCTGTGTTCTTTGATGGTTATAGATGACAGGGTTAACACTCCTTTGATTCCCTTTCTCTATGGTGTTTCATAAAGTAACCCCTGAGCATTGCCGAGTGTGACCCCCCCAAAAAAAAAACAAATTTTTTAACCTAGATTTCAACCTATTTCCATGTTCCAGTATTCTCATTAGTTGGGTACCAATTCTGTTAAAAGACCTTCTCTGCCACTCTTCTCCCTCTCTCCCCCTTCCTTTCTACTTTATAGCATTGTGTTCTGGCCTCTAGAAGAGCTTCTTAGCAATACCTTGTATGAACTCACTTCCTTGCTCGTGATGCCCTCTTTGTTATTCTCCAGGATTTGTTCTTCCTGTGTTATCAATCCTTTGATGTAGTCTCTTGTTTTCACCTTCTAGGTACAATAGTTTCTAACTCATCTGAGAAAATAAATTATTTTTTTAATTGTCTCCTTTTTCCCCCAAAATTCATTTTCTGTTTTTAAAGATTTGTGTCTGTCCTTTATGTTCAAGCTTCCCTAACAATGCCTGCTAATTCTGTATTGCTCTTCTAAGCTAAAAGACAATAGCTGGATTTCTATGCTGACAGTCCACTTTCCTCTGGAGTGACAATCCTGAGGCTTTATGCTACCCTGGGAAGACCAATTTACCAAAGCCTTTAGGTCCTTGATCTTAGGTCAGCACATCCCTACTCCTCAGTCATCCCATTCATTTCTTTTTTAAAAAACTGTATTTAATTAAAATATTTTTATTATTTGAAGTACCATGATTTACAATACTTTTTAAGACAGGTTTACATGCAGACACGGCTTCAATACCACACCCTTCTTCAGAATGTCTGCTTTCCTCCACCATTGTCTCAGGGTTCCCTCTCATTCACCCTTTTTCCCTCCTCTTCACCTCTGTACACTTGGTTAGCTAAGTACTGCAGATCAGCTTTCAGGTTCTGCTGTCTTTGCCCATTTGCTAATCCCTTTACTATGCTTTTTTATATGCCACACAGGAGAGGACACTTTTTAATTTTAATTTTTGGCCACACTTGACAATGTTTAGGGGATACTCATGGCTCTGCACTCAGGAATCACTCCTGTCTGTGCTTAGGGCACTATATGGACTCTAGGAATTGAAGTTGGGTTGGCCTCATGCAAGGCAAGCACCTTACCTGCTGTACTATCTCTCTGGCCCTGAGAAGAAGGGAACATTCTATATCTGCCACTCCCCTGACTGACTTCATTCAGCATGGTATCCAAGTAGTAGCAAATTATATGATTTCATTTTCTCCTTCTAGCCAAGTGGTATTCCATTGTGCACATGTCCCATAGTTTCTTTATTCAGTCATCTGTCCTTGGACAGTCATTAGTCCTAGAAACAGAGTTTTATTTAATTTTTCCAGATTTTGACTATCGTGAACTGTGCTGCAACGAACATAGGAGTGCAATTATGTTATTTTTAGATAACTTTGTGGTACATGAAGGGTTGTGCTGCGCTGGTGCTGGAACCAGGCTTTCTTCCCTTCAGAACTGGTTCTCTGCCATTGGAACCCCCAACCTCTGGCTCTCTTTGATAATTTGGGAAAAAAACCTAAAACATCAAAGAGAACCAGGGACCAAACCTCAATATGTGAAGCAAAGTTTCTGGCTCTCCACTAATTTCTTTAATACATGATCTATAGCTATTTAATGCAGATAGCAACTGGGCCGCCTTTACTGTTTGTGGGGTAATGAGCCTACAGAGTTCAAATTCCTGTTATATTTTCAAGTCCCACTTCTCACTCCTCGTTGTTCACACAAAACTGCTCTGGCTCTGAGTCCATATGAGTTTTCTCAACCATCTCTTCCTCCTGTACCAAAGGCCTCATGAGAATCTGGGTCCTGGTTTCATCATGCTAATCCCCTGCTCTTATCTCCACATGACCTAGAAATTTGCTCAATGTTCTTCCTTCTAATTTTCCTGCCTTCTTTTAAAATTTAGACTCAGGCCGGAGAGAGAGCATGAAGGCAGGGTTTTTGCCTTGCATGCAGAAGGATGGTGGTTAGAATCCCGGCATCCTATATGATTCCCAGAGCCTGCCAGGAGTGATTTCTGAGAATAGAGCCAGGAGTAACCCTTGAGTGCTTCCGGGTGTAACCCAAAAAACAAACAAATAAATAAAATAAAATTTAGACTCTTGTTACAAATACTCTCAAAATTATTTTTTCTTAATTGAGATTATTTTATTGATCTCTGGTCAACAATGTTGTAGAGCATTAGGGGGTTGAGCATCATACTCTGTTTTACTTGTATGTGATTTTTTTTTTAATTTGGGTCACACCTGGCAGCACTCAGGGGTTAGTCCTGGTTCTACGCTCAGAAATCGCTCCTGGCAGGCTCAGGGGACCATATGGGATGCCAAGATTCAAACCACCGATCTTCGGCATGCCAGGCAAACTCCTTACCTCCATGCTATCTCTCTAGTCCCATTATATGTGATTTTTAACCTAACCTTCTACCTCCTATGAAGGGGATTTTGAATGTCAGCTTCCATAGATGTCAGTTGTCTTCAACCTGGTCAGAGTCCTCCTGTCTCCCACCTCTCCAATTTGGCCACAGCTTGTTCATGCTCTCCATGCTGCCCCAGGTCTGACATCTCAGCTAGACCTAAATATCTTTGGCTTTTCTCTTCAGCTGCCTCCTGCAAGCGACCTCTATTTCGATCCCAGAAGCTCCTCTCAGATGAGTTGAATTAGAGTAGAACTGTACTCTCAATCCCCTGATGGCTGAAGGGGAGACTAATGGCTGTGCAGTTCCCACTGAAGGCCAGGCAGCTACTGTCTAAGTCTCCAGGGCTCTTGCCATGCACCTCCTCCCACTGCCAGATTCTGCACTCTGCCCATCTCTCTGGTCCCTGCCTACCTGTCCTGCCTAATGAGAATCAGCTTTGCTCCTGTCTCTGCCTCCACTAGGAAGCCTTGTTCACTTGTCTCTTCTTTCTCAGGGCTGGACATTTTTCAAAGTTGGGTCCTGGTGAAGTGACTGCTTTAATGAAAGTCTCACCCCTCTCCACACCACCCCAGTTCCTGGAAGAGCTTCCTGCTCTTCCCCACAGTCCCACTGTCCCCACAGTCCTCATGAGTCAGTTCAGTATTAGCATCAACTCAGCCATTCTCAATCCTATGTTTCTGGGTCTCCCATTGGTGGAGACAGCAGTGAGATATGAAACCATAGAGTGAGGCTGAGGCTGAGGCCCTCATGACCACTGAAGTACTTCTCTGCTTTCTCTGCACTGGGTTTACTCTGAGAGCACAAATGTGTGTGTCCATTTCACTGTTTGAGCCCCTTTAACTTTGAAGACCTTTTCCGGGACTTCTTACCTCCCATAAACCCCGCCTCATTTTATTTCTCCATCTCCAACAAAGATTTCTGCTTTGTTCTATTTTAGGGGAAGGATTGGATCACACCTGTGATGCTCAGGTTTTTCTCCTAGTTCTGTGCTCAGGGAGCACTCTTGGTGAGGCTTAGGGGTTATTCCTGTTCTATCTCTTCAGCCCCTCCTTCCAAACTCTCAAAACCCTGAGATCAAGTTCTTTAGGTAAACCAGATGTCTCTGGGCAAAGTAGCTCCCTGGTTTTTTTTCCTCCTCTGACTCCCATTCAGATTTCTGATAATGATTCCTACTATTTTACAGCTATTTGCTGTTCCTCACACATGCTACCTTGGGCCCTTTAAAGTGCATGTTCTGCTGGTGCTTCAATGAATTCATTGAGTCAATAATTTTCAAATATATTCTTTCCTTTCTCTTCCATCTCTTTAGTTTTTATTTCAATTTTCTATTTTTTAAAAACATGTTGCTTTTGGTCTCCCTAAAAATGTATTATTATCCGTTATGTCAACTATGTAATGCATCTTCTTTAAATAAATTAATTTTAAAAAGTGCAAGTATCTTAGCTGAATCCCCCTCAGGGATGGAGCAAGGTGAGCAGGTCACATGCAGGTGTTTTGACTGTACTCTGTGTGCTCCCAACCCTTTCTCTCATGCCTACTTTTAGCTTGAGGAGATCCGTACAGTGGACTCAAACCCTCTCGATCTATCCAGGATGGGACACTATCATGGTTTCCAATCTTGGTGAGAGGGGAGAAAGTGCTAAACCCATGTCTTTGACTCTCTTCTCTGGGTGTGACAGGGTGGCTGGTGGAAGAGGATTGCAACTTCTGTTTTTTTGTTTTGTTTTGTTTTGTTTTGGGGCCATACCTGAAGGGTCTTGTAAGCTACTCCCAACTCTGTGGCTTCGGGTTATGTCCAGTGATGTTCTAAAACCAGCATTGCCAGTGGCCAAACCCAAAGTTTCCTCCATGTAAAACCTGTGCTCAGCCCACCATGCTTTCCTCTCTCCCTCCCTTCTTCCTTCCCTCCCTCCCTCTCTCCCTCCCTTCCTCCCCCTCCCTTTCTTCCTTCCTCCTTCCCTCCCTCCCTCCTTTCTTCTGTACTCCCCTTCCTCCCTCCCTCTCTCCCTCCTTTCTTCCCTCCCCCTTTCTTTCTTTCTTCTTCTCTGCCTCCCTCCCTTCCTTCCTAAATCCTTCCTTTCTCCCTCCGTCCTTCCCTCTCTCCCTCCATTCCTTCCTTCCTTCATTTCTTCCTTCCTCCCTCCCTCCCTTTTCCTTCTGTCCTTCTTCCCTCCTTCCCCTCCTCCCTCCCTTCCATCCTTTCTTTCTTCCTTCCTCCCTTCCTTCTGTCCTTCCTCCCTCTCTTCCTTCCTCCCTCCCTCCATCCGTCCTCTCTTTCTTTCTTTCTTTCTTCTTTCTTTTTTCTTTCTCTTTCTTTCCATATTTTTCTTTCTTTCTTTCTCTTTCTTCTTTCTTTCCTCTTTATTTCTTTCTTTTTTCTTTCTTTTTCTTTCTTTCCTTCTTTGTTTGATTCTTTCATTCTATTTCTCTTTCTTTCTTTTTCTTTCTTTCTTTCTTTCTTCTTTTTCTCTTTCTTTCTTTCTTTCTCTTTCTTTCTTTATTTCTTTCTTCCTTCTTTCTTTTTCTTTCTTTCTTTCTTTCTTCTTTCTTTCTTTCTTTCTTTCTTCTTTCTTTCTTTCTTTCTTTCTTTCTTTCTTCTTTCTTTCTTTCTTTCTTTCTTTCTTTCTTTCTTTCTTTCTTTCTTCTTTCTTTCTTTCTTTCTTTCTTTCTTTCTTTCTTTCTTTCTCTTTCTTTCTTTCTCTTTCTTTTTCTCCTTTATTCTTTTCTCTCCCCACATCTAGCAGTGCTTGGGGATTATTCTTGGCTCTGCACTTAGAACTCATTCCTGGCAGAGTGCTAGGGACCATATGGGATGCTACAGATCAGACCTAGGTTGGCCAACCTCAAGGTAAGTGCCCTTTCTGCTTATTATTACTCAGACTCATCACACTTAACTCTTAAGTTCAGGACAACACCTTTTCATCCAGGCCCCTTCAAAGTCACACTCGGGGGTGTCAGCATCTTCTGTTCCAACTCTGTTCCAGATACAACTCTCAGCTCTTTTCAAGATCCCTCTGTCCTTGCAGGCTCAGACCAGAAATGGGAAGCAGCTGCCTTTCTCCCTAGGCTCAGAACCTCAGCCATTTATCCAAGGACCAAGGCCCCAGGAGCCCTTTTCCCAGAAGATGGGAGTTGGGAGGGGGGAAGGGAAGGAGAAATTTAAAGGCAACCAATGTAGGAGCACATGGGCACTGAAGGCTTAACATCAAATGCGGCCCGAAATCCATTTCCACACTTTCATCGGCCATTCTGGACTCCGCCTTTCAAAGGGAGAGAGATGAATTCAGAGGCACCGCTTCCCTTTGTTCTCCTGCCCTCCAGCCTTTGGTGCCAGTGTGGACCGGACTACAGGGACACGGGGAGATCAAAACCCTGCTCGGCTCACGGCCCTGCCCCCAGAGCTGGCCCTTGGCAGGATGAATGAAATCAGCTTTGCTAGATTGACAAGGCTCTGTCAATGATAATCGTTTATCTTGGCCGGCAGTGCATTCCGGCACTTGAAAGAGCTGAGGTCCGGGGGGCCAAGAAAAGCCAGACTACAATGATGCTGTGCAGTGGATTGAGTCTCCTTCTCTGGGCTTCAGCAGACCCAGAAAAGTACCCTGTCCCTTTTCCAGCTTGTGACAGGCCCAGACCCTGAGACATCCGAGGGCATATATGTTTGAGCACAGTAGAGGCACCCTTGAAATCCCTGGCGCTGGGGAAACCCCATGCACAATGTATTATCACAGCTGCCATGTGTTGGGGATTCTGATAAGGTGTGTGGAGAATGGAGGGGCTTCTTATCACCCCATGCCAATGCAGGGTATGTGCCAAGGGCCCCTTTAGGGCCTCATGAGAAAGAAGAAATGAAATGACTGAGCCTTGGTCAGAAACACTGTGATGGACACTTTTTCTCCCTTATCCCTTTGGTTTGAAATGTTAATTGTAGGCAGCTGACCCCAAAGAGAACTTCCTATTTTGCCCCCATCAGCTTTTTTAAAGGGGGAGCACAAGAGCAACCACTGAGAAATGTGTGTGTGTGGGGTCAATTGTGGTGCAGAGTAGTGGGGGATCAGGTAGGCTGGGGGAGGCAGATGGTGGGTGCTGGTGTCTGGAGTCCATGGTCCTGCACAGTGTTGTGTGAAACCTTTCTGGGAAGTGCCCAGTATGCCTGAGTGCCCCCTGAATACAGGGCAGGCCAAGTATGAGGTATGTGGGTTCAGGAGAACCTGAATATAGGTTGGAGAGTATGTATGAAGTGAGCTACCAGGGGCCTCATTGTGAATGTTGAAAGCCTCAACAAATGCTCCCTCAGGAAGTGCTGGACCTGGCCAGTCGTCTCAAAGCCAGAAAGTTCTATTCCATCCCCTGCTGCCCAGCACCTCAGATCTTTCTGGGAGAGGAGCAAAGTGAGGGGTATGCAGGGTAGGCCTGGGATCATCCCTCAGGGGACCTGAAGCTCAGACACTTACTGCATGGAGGTGAGGTGTCAGTGGCGTCTGAGTACTCCCATACTGGGGAGATTCAGGGGATGAAGGATAAATAAGATCCAGTTTGGGCCTGGAGACAAGAACTGGGAGGGAGGTGAGGGTTTTGCTTGTGGATCCATTAGGGTTGTCCCTGGCACTATTTGGCCCAGGTACCCTCAATCTCTGGCCTGATTGCCCAGTGCTGTTGGGAGGGCTCTGCCCACTGCCTGGGAGGTTCTCCCAAATCCCACCTGCACCAAGCCAGGAAACTATTCCATTTATATTTTGGTTTTTGGTTCACACTCAACATTGTTCAAGGCTAACTCCTGGCTCTGCCCTCAAGAATTACTCCTGACAGGGGACCATATGGGGTGCCAGGAAAAGAATCCCTATCTGCCATGTGTAAGACAAATGCTCAGTTCACTGTGCTGCCACTAAGCCCCATGAAACCACTCTGTCTGCAAGACTATTTCAATAGCATCTACAGGGATATCAGCTGTGAATAATCAGCCCAGGTACTTAGTGCTTAGTCCTTTTGAGATAATAAGGGGATGGGGAACATCTTCCTCCTAGAATATGGGAGTGCTGGGGGAAATATACAGCAGCAGAAACTGGGCAGAAGAGCCAGAGTGATAGCACAGCGGTAGGGTGTTGGCCTTGCATCTGGATGACCTGAGAAGGACCTGGGTTCAATTCCTGGCATCCCATATGATCCTCCCGGGCCTGCCATGAGTGATTTCTGAGTGCAGAGAGTAAACCCTTAGCACTGTCATGTGCCCCCCCCCAATCCATACAGAAACCAAAAACTAAAAAAAAAAGAAACTGGGCAGAGTGGTCTGGGGTGACTTCTGAGCAGTTGCCAGCACCCTACACATACCTCAATACTGCAGCCTGTCTTGGCACCCCTCGGCCCCCCCAACTTCACTCACCAAGTCCCCTTCAGTGAGGGCAGGCTCTCAGCTCCCCAGATAGAGAAACTTAGGCTTAAAAGGGCCAGGCAGGGAGCAGTCAAAAATGCAGTGTCTTCCCCTCCCATGAATGCCTTTGTCTCCCCCAGTTCCCTGGAGACCCTGTGACCCAACACCCCTAGTTTTCAGGTCTATGGACAAATTTATAGAAATACAAGCTCCAGGCAGCTGTGTCCAGCTGTTTTGGACAAGGTTTAAAGAGGCCCAAGCACTGGACACCCCAGGGATTTCTTCACTTACATGTCTGCCCTGGCCACTGAAGTCAGCTGGGGGTAAGGGGTGAGGGAGGGAATTCAGGCCTTTTCCCCAGCTATTAGATTGGGGTGTATCCAAAGGAGAGTGCCCTAAATGGTGTTCTCCACATTAACTGGGCAGGCCCAATCTGCACCCATGGGCACTGGAGTGGCTGATGGACACAAGACTAGGAGCATCAGAGAAGTTGAGCTCTTGTTGCAGTCACACAGGACCCAGGGTTTAGTTCAGGCTGATGAGGTCTCTGGCCCTACCACACTCTTCCTTCCTTTGACATTGATTTTCCAGGCTCAGACATGAAGCCGCTTGCCCCTGGGACCTTCCTAATAACATTTCCTTGCTCTAATTCATACATCACAAACGTACTCCATAAATTAAAAGGAAAAAAAAAAAAAAAAAGCCATGCAGGCCGGAGGAATGAATGAAGCTATTGTAAAATGACATGAATAGGGGTGAAAATCTCAGGCTACATTTTTCTTTTCAGGCGGGGAGTGGGAGGCCGGGTGTGTTACATGGGTGTGGGGGTTAGGGGGCAGAGTGGCCTGGGGGGAGGTGTAGAGGGGCGGGTGGACATTGGCCTTTGAGAGGCAGCATAGGACCCTCGAGGTTTGTAATCTCGCCTCCCTGAGACCAGGCGGAGAACAAGGGGCTTTTTGTGAGGGTCAGGCGGTGGTGGGGGGAGCCATGTCAGCTTTAGGCTGGCCCCAGATGAGGCAGTGTGTGTGTGTGTGTGTGTGTGTGTGTGTGGACACTGGACACCGACCTCTGTCCTCCACCTGCTGTGCTCCCCACCATGGGAGGCTGGATTTTCTAGGAAAATTCTACTGTGTGGGTCACCCAAACTGGCAGGCCTTTCTCAAGAGCTCCCATCTCAGAACAGAACTCCCAAATCTGTCCACCGACCTCTGTCCTCCACCTGCTGTGCTCCCCACCATGGGAGGCTGGATTTTCTAGGAAAATTCTACTGTGTGGGTCACCCAAACTGGCAGGCCTTTCTCAAGAGCTCCCATCTCAGAACAGAACTCCCAAATCTGTCCATCCATACAAGGGCTGTGCTGGCCCTTCTGGCTCTCTAAGATGCAGAGATGAGAGGCTCAGCTGGCCGTGAGGGGTGATAACTTAGGGAGTGATACTTCAGTGTCTCTGTGAATTTGTGTGAGTCGTGGTTCTTGTGTAACAGTTCTGGTGCTTTCTCTGCCACATGCTTCTTGCTGGCAGCTCTGGGGCTATGGCAGATGCTGGTACTGGTGCCTAGGAACCAAAGGTGGGGCAGACAGTCAGTGAGAGGCGTGCATAGAACTGGAGCTCAAGTCCAGCACATTTTGTTACTCTACAGCCCTAGGCCATACACATTCTTAGCCCTGCTGAGGGTTGGTTTGATTTGGGTGCAGTTAGTGTGGGCTCAGTTGCCTCTGAACTTGGATGAATAGAAACCACTGACCCCCATAGCTTTGACCCAGGCTCTTGCTAAGAACATTCAGACATAGGGGCCTGGGCAGTCTCTGAGGAGAGGGCAGTAGTCACGAGGACTTTCCAGGTAGGGAACCCAAGAAACCAAGAGTTCCAGCACTTACCTTGGATTCTGGAGAGTCTAAACAGATCTATGTGTCCCCATTGGGGCATCTGGTTGCAGTGACTAGGCTCTTCTCAGAATGGGCCAGGAGCTGGTATCAGTTGGGATCATGGGCTCAGAGAGGGCCCTAGGGAAAGAGTGTTTCTATGCTTCATTCCTTCTCTGATTGTAGAAGGGTCCCTCAGCCCAGGAGCAAACACAGTTATGCTGCCATAACCCCTGGAATGAGACCAGTGACTTCAGGCTTACAGGTATTACTTGAGAGCTGGATCTGCTTTAAGGTTGATGGAGGCAGTTACCCCATGTCTTCTGATTAGATAAATATTTTCAAAACGAACAGCAGAAATCTGTGTGGCTACAGAAAATAACCAGAAAATAATCCCAAGGGTAGACCTGCTGACCTGATGCTGGGCAGGGTTTGGCACTTTCTAGTGAAATGGAAGACTCATTTCATTGTCCTAATAATTAATTAATTTTAGCCACACTTGTTGGTGTTCTTGGGACTACTCGCTCGCTCGCTCTCTCTCTCTCTCTCCCCACTTCTGTTGTCTTCTTAAGACCATTGTTTCTTCCTCCTACTTTTACCTTGTACCCATTATTCTTGAAAGCTAGTCTATCTCCATCACCACCATAACTTTCATTTTACCCTTGAATGAGGCCATTGTAGACATTTCTGGGTGGAGATCTTTGGGTAATCCAGTGAGAGGAATCCCTTTTTGGATTTCTGGTTCAAAGAAAATTATACCTATTTTAAATACAGGTGATCATGTCTGAGGTTTGGCAATGGATTCTTGAACTCAACCCAACAGGCTTAGATGGAACATTTTGGGGCAATGAGGTCCACTTGAATGAGATGCCTGAAAAGTCACTGTGGAACAACTACAGTTTTATTTGAGAGGTAGGGAATTGTACACCCATTCGATGGATAAGAAAACTGAGGTCCAAAGGTAAGCCCAAGGCATTCACAGCTACACTGCAGGACTTATCATAGCCCTGGGCTTCTCTCTGGGGTGCTCAAGAGTCAAGTATGTGGTCAATGCTAGAAGACACTCTGGATGACAAACTATGAGTCACCAAAAGCACTTGACCCTCTCAGATACAGACGAATGACTATCCTATGTATTCTTATTTTCCTGTTGATTCAATGTGAATAATGTGCTTTGTGATGCCTTGCCAGAGGAAGAGAATGTTGCCATGGTAACATCAAACCATGTTTTTCTTGAGCCCTTCTTGAAAGAGTCTCCAGGTCCTTGACTCTTTTGATCTCACTTCCTGATCAGAGATTTCAAAATGCTCCCATAATGCCCTCTCTCCTTTTCATTTCCACCCAGCAAATGCAAGCCTCTCTCTTAGGGCCTGCTGACTCCTCCATGAAGTCACCTCAGCGGCATGACCACTCTTGAGTGTTGGGTCACATCCTTTTTAGTGATTCTCACTAATACTGTTTTAGTTAGCTAAAACTCATTGATCCATCCATCTACTCATCATCTATCCATTCATCTATCTACCACCCACCCATCCAATCATCCATCTACCATTCATGAACCCATCCTCCAACATTCTACATATCTAGCCATCCTTCATTGATCTATTTAATTACCCACCATTCACCCATTCATCTAGCACTCATCCATTGATACACTTATACATTCAGTCATCCATATGTTTATCTATTCATTCATCCACCCACCCACCCACCAACTCATCCATCCATCATCTACCTAATAATTCATCTATCTATCTAATCACTCTAATCACTCACCTACCCATTAACCCATCCATCCATCTAGCCATTTATCTATCCTACCCATCCACTTACCCACACATCTATCCATCTACTACCCCATCTATCCATCCCCCATTTACCCCCCCACCCATCCACCCTCCATCCATCTACCCATCCATCCACCCATCCATCATTAAGTATATGATCAATATCTCTATCATGCTAGGAGGATTTGTATTCAATATTCTCAAGTCCAACAACTCATCTCCATCCCCACTTGAAAAAGCTTCAAGAACTAAAAATGACACCCACACTTTGTACTCTAAGGACTCCTGATCTCCTTGGGAGTTGTTTATGCAAATCTGCCATACAAATCCGGAAGGGTGGAGTCCACCAAGGTATGCACCATGCTCACTTCCTCTGCATTAGGGCTTTGGGAAAAGCTCTTTGAGTTGGCAGGTCACTGGTGCTGAGGGCTGACTCCCAGCTCCTGGGGCAGTGTGGTGACAGGCTCTGCCGGCTTGTGGCCAGCCCTATGGAGCTTCTCTGTGAAACAGGAAACTTTGCCTTTCCCGAATCATCCACCCACACAGCCCTGCTTTCAACCTTTCTCTCACCTCCTCTCCTATATTGGTCTGAACATACATCCCAAATTCTGTGACTCTGGCCACAGAGCCCCCTGCCCCCTGCATTTGTCTGATGAATAGATCTTATCCAGTTTGGTCCTGGGCAATAGACTATTTTTGCTATTTGACACCACTTGGTACTTCCACTGGTTCTTGACTATATTGAGCATCATAGAATTTTATTTAACTCCCTATGGCTCCTAGAAACAAGGCCAGGAACCAGCCCAGTCCAGCAGTTCATTAGTTAGGGGGATTCTCCCTGGAATGTGCAATTTAGTGGACGAGTGACCAGGACTGGGTCCCTTTAGTGTTGGAAGGATTCTGTTGGGCATTGTGGGTCATGTGCCAGCTAGATAAAGAAAGAGGTCTTAGAGACAGCACATAGCCTGAGAGTGACCCCGGACTGCACTTGGTGGTAATACTGGTTGCCCAAGAGCAGAATCTGCAAAGTCAGGAAGTTCAGGGTTATTCTTCTAGAGGCTAGAGGTCTCAGCTTCCCATTTAATAGATGTAATTATGGAGTCTCCAAAGGCCAGTAAAGAAAGTTCTAAAATGACTGATTAGACTGAGACTGGTTTACCTGCTTTCTTTCTGGGGACCACTGATTTCTCCCCTTTACAACACAGTCTGCATTGTTAACCTACCTCATATGATGAACGTTTGTGGGGCTAAGTTTTGGTTAACTTGATTTGGTTTTTTTTTTCCCTGAGTCCCCAAAGGCCCTGAGGAATAGTTAGATTCTCCTGTTAAGGAAAGCAATGAACTCAGGCATGGCTTCTCAACATTGGCGGTGGGGGAAAGAGGACTTGGTCCCCTGACCCAAACACTTGGCAGTATGGATGGGGTTCACTCCTAGTTGGTTGCAAGTAGGACTTTTCTTTGAACACATCGTGGATGTAGTCTAGAGAGGAAATGTTCAGTAACCAGGATAATTTCTCCTGACACACAGCTACCAGAGTCCACACATTCCCAGGCTAAGACACCTTTGAGGTTACCCCTTTCCTGCCTGGCTTCAAAAGAGAGGGGGGCAAAGCCATTGTGTGTGTGGGGTTACTTTCACTGCCAAGGGTTTTGAAGAGGATTAGGACAGGCATGGCCATCAGAGGTGTCACTCCAAGGACAAGTGGCCAATGCTCCTGATCAGTAAGGCTTGTGGGCAGGCTCTACTCAAAATGGAAGTTCACTTTGCTCGGGGCCAGCCCAGGTATGCTCCTGGGTAGTGATTTCCAGTGATCCCCATTTCTCTGTCTCTTCCATGGGCCACCTATGGGCTAGCCAACTCTCGGGCTAGTGTGACAGAAAGGAAGATCTCAGGTAACCAACCGGGCAGTGTGGGAGCAGCCACTTAATCAATTTGTACCATCACCTGTGTATCTGCTGGACCCTCTTCCAGGCATGGAAGTCGGAGGGAAGGTGCCACCTAGTTGACCTCCTGCCAACTGGACAGATTCGACAGGTGGGGCCAGAGTGAGGGGGCAGGGCAGGTCCTGGATGGAAGGTGGTGGAGGGAGGATGCCCAGTTCAGCTTAGGGTTGGCTTCCCGATACCTGATCGGCACAGGCCAGCACGGGGCAGGGAGGGAATGTCCCTCGGGGCTGGGTGGGTGGAGTGTGGATCAAACCTGCCACATTTTAATTTGGAACCAGCGCCCCGGGGAGGGATTTAGACGCAGGCTGCTTTGTACAAAGAATCCCTTCCCGGACAGCTGTCAGAGCTAGTCCTGCAGGAAAACGCCTGTCCTGACCCCCCGACAAGGAGAGGGGGGCTGCCTGGGGCAGGCACTGAGCCAGAGCCCACACGAAAGGGGGGCCCTCCTTCCAGACGGCAGCCCCAAGATGCATCGGGGCTTTCACCTGGTGCTGTGGGGCAGAGACTGAAATTGCTAAAGGCCAGCAGGGTTGGACCTGAGTACAAGGAACAGGCCGCCTGCTTCAGGCCTGCTTAGAGATGCTGAGTCGAGCCAGATGCCTGCACCCTGCTCTAGGGGTGGAGAGGCTGTGGGTGAGGTCAAGGTTAAAGAGGGACCCATGCAGTGTTCTGTGGAAAGACAGGCGGGACTTAGGTTGAAGGTCACAGGTCATGTGAAAAAGGTTTGAGTTCTTTTTTTGATCATTTTTGTTTTGTTTTGGGAGCCATACCCAGCAGTGCTCAAGGGTTACTCTTAGCTCTGCCCTCAGGTATTACTCCTTGTGGTTCTCTCCATTGTGCTATTGCTCCAGCCCCAAACATCTGAGTTCTATCTGATTCCACACTGCCCACCATGAACACAGAGTCAAGGCATAGGGGCTGCCAGCTCTGGTTCACTGTCTCCTCTAAGTACTCCTCAGGAGGTCACCCCTCAATAAATCCCCCTGAAATGTAGCTGGTCTTCTTTGATGACCATTTCAAATTTGGGTTGATGGTGTCTCATTCATTCAGACTGACCCTGTGAGTCCCTGCTGGCCTGCAGGTGACAATGTCCCTGGGACAAAATCAGTCATGGTGTTCAGAAGAGCATCCTTCCTTCCCACTTGCTACCCTACTTGGCAGTCAGAGGTGGGGTCCAGTGAGTTCATGTGCTCTTGGTCAGGAAACAGTGAATTCTTCCCTGTTGATCTTCTCTTGTATCACAGCCTATGAGGGTCCCTTAGTCTTTGTAGCCAGACTGACCCCCAAATAGAACAGGGAACCTATCCAGAGTGTGTTGACTTACCCTTCTCTCTCTAGGTTATTCCATGTCTTAATTTTATTTATCTAGTCATTATACACTTATTTCTAATTTTATTTTTATTTGTTTATGGGATTACTCTTGCCTCTGTGCTTATAAATCACTCCTGGCAGGCTCAAGGGACAATATGGGATGCCGAGGATTGAACTTGGGTCAGCCTTGTGCAAGGCAAATGGTCTACCCACTGTGCTATTGCTCTGGCCCTTATATTTAATTTTTGTTTATTGGTTTTGTGGCCACATTTGGTGGCACTCAGGGCTCATTTATGGCTCTGTGCTAAGGACTCACTCCTGGTGGGGCTCAGGGGACCATATGTAATGCTTGGGATCAAATCTGAGTGGACTGCCTGTAAGACAAACACCCTCCCCACTACCTCTCTGGCCCCCAAATGTTGTATTTTATGGCTCATAAGACGAATTTTTAACCCTTGAAAAACTTTTTAAAAGTCAAGGGTCACCATATACACCATTATACTCCAATTCAGGGATCAGTGATCCACCCACCCCCTCTTACCACTGCATCCCATCCAGCTGCCAGGTGTCATCACTCAGTCCTCTGCTTGTCCTGATTCATCTTTCAGGGTCCACAGAGGAACTGAGTTACAGAGCTCCGCATCTCATTCAGCCACCAGGCATCATTGCTGGTCTGTGGCTTTCCGGTGCTCAAACCCTCTATTTTAACCATAAAAGTAGGGGGTCATCTTATACACCCAGTCGCCTTATATGCCAGAAAATACAGTACTTATTTTTATTAGGGTTTTCTCAGGGGTGTGGGTCAGACAGTGCAGTGCTCAGGCCTTGCAATGCTTGGATACCATAGACTCAGACACAGGTAGTGATGGGGATCAAAGTAAAAGCATCACATGTGCCAGTGACATGTTCTATCCTCTGTCCCATCACCCTATTCTGCTCCATTAGGTTTTTTTTTTTTTTTTGGTGTGGTTTTTGGGTCACACCCGGCAGTGCTCAGGGATTATTCCTGGCTCCAGGCTCAGAAATTGTTCCTGGCAGGCACGGGGGACCATATGGGACGCCGGGATTCGAACCGATGACCTCCTGCATGAAAGGCAAACGCCTTACCTCCATGCTATCTCTCCGGCCCCTCCATTAGGTTTTTTTTTTAAATCATTATTGGTTTTGTTCATCAATTTTGAGCCACAGCCCACATTGTGCAGGGCTTATTCTTGGCTCTGCATTCAGGCATCATTTCTGGTGGGCTCAGGGGACCATATGGGATGCTGGGGATCAAACCCAGGTTGACTGTGCAAGGCAAATGCCTTTCTCACTATGCTATCACTCTGACTTCAATTGGTGTTTGTTTGTTTGTTTTGGCTACATCTGGCAGCACTCAGGGTTACTCTGGGCTCTGCATTCAGAAATCACTCCTGGTAAGCTTGGGGGACTATATGGGATTCTGGGGATTGAACCTGGGTCAATCCTCTCTCTGAAGGCAAACACCCTTCCTGCTACACTATTACTTTGATCCTAGCTGCTGTTTTTAGTAATGAAGACACAGGGCTGGGCACAGGGCCTCCCCTTATAAACCTGAGTTCTGAGTTTACCTTCAGCACTGCAAAAAAAAAAAAAAAAAAAAAAAGGTTCGAATATTGCCCAATGAGTAGCATATGCCTGGCTTGGGTTCAATCCCCAGCACCACATTGTTCCCTGAACATGGCTGAGAGAAGTTTTGGAAGTCTATCTGCCCTGGGCGGATGACCCATGTCATCCTCTACGCTTCGGGGTCCCCAGAGCACTGCCAGGCTCCCCAACAAAATCAAGGAAAAGAAAAGAACAAAGATGTAGCTTAGATCGAGCACCTGGGCAAGAAATGGGTGGGGATACCCATGACAATGACCAAAGCAGACTCGTGTGCCCAGGCCATGGGACCTGCCACATATCCACCCTTGTGACTCAGTTTCCTACTCTATACAGTGAGCAGGAAATGTTAGAAATCATAGCACTTTGGAGCAAGCCAGTAAGAATAATCACTGCTGGAAGTGGCTTCCAGAAACTTCCATCCTTTTACTCTTGGAAGCACTGGCACCACGCCCCAGGCTCCAGGCCTTGGGGGCCTTCATGGTCAGTTGGATTCGGGGGGAGCAGAACTCAGCCCTCTCTTGGGCTTTTCCATCAACGGCTCCCTCTGATCTAGCTGCCCAACCTCCCCCGGAGCCCGATTTCAAAGGGATCCGACCTCCAGCTCCAGCTCCAGCAAGCCTCAGTCCTGCGCCCAGACACCCACCCGGGGCTCAGTGTCTCGGTCCTGAGCACTTGGCACAGAGCCGAGGGCGCCTTCAGAGGCGCTTAGCAAAGAATGCTGGCATTCGGCTGGCAGTGACGCGCCCGCAACCCCACCCGGGTGCTCGGCCCGCGGTTCCTGGCAGCCCCCGCTAACCACAAGACAAGTTTTATCATCTGTTAAACCTGTCGTTTGGAAAAAAAAAATGACTTCAATAAAATATTTCAACAATTATAGTCCGTTTTAATTAGGTGTGTGGCACATAATTATAGATTAAAAAAAGAAAGAAAGAAAAAACGGATAAGCTTTCAAAACCCGGCACCCTGGCCTTGCGGACTTAGCTGTTCTCCCTCGGAATTTCCAGCCACGGAGATGCATACCTGCTCCCAACCCAGCCTAATTAGCCCCTTTCATCACCAGCACTCAGTCCTTCCTTTCCCCTGGAATCCCAGAAGCCACCAGAAAGGGAGTGGGGGTGGGCAGACAGATGGGGTGGTCCCCAAGAACCTGGAGGGTCAGTGTCAGAGGAGGAAGGCCAGGGAGGGTAGGGGAAGAGGGTGAAGTCATTAGTAAGAGCAGACAGGGGTGTGGGGAGGGGATGGCAGGGCAGGGAAGAGGTGAGGTGGGCAGAATGGGGAGGGGAGAGGATGGCAGGGCAGGGCAAGGATGAGGAAGGGGAGGCACAGAAGGGAATTGAACTGGAGGGCAGGGGAGGGGATGGCAGGGATGAAGTGGTCAGATGAGAGCAGGGGTGAAGATTTTTGAGGTGAGTTGGAGAAGGAAGTTGGTAGCAGTGCTGGGAAGGCAGAAGGGAGGTGATTAGGATAGCGGGAGGTATGGAGGAGCAGATAATGGCTCTGCCCCTTTTCTGCTCACTGCCCATCCCTTCATCCACTGTGCCTGCACACAGATTCTGTATAGACAAACAGCTTCAATTGGGGGAACTTGTGCCCACACAAAGGTCCCTCATTACCTATCTATTCACCTGTCCACCTGCCACGGGGCATCAGATGGGACCAGGTGTGAAACGCTCCTGTTTGCCTGAGTCCAGAGCTTCAACCCTTCCCAAAGGCTGCTCTGAATTTGAGGTCCCTGTATCTGGGCTCAGGGGGCTCCAGGGTCCAAGATCCTGATCCTGGGATGTCTGTGTCTACTGGCATGTGGGCAGCAATCTGCCAGGGCCACTCAACTGCCGGCTCTGGTGCCTACTCACTGCCAGCTTAGGGGCCTCTGAACTCTGAGTTCCTGCATAAAGATTAGGGTACTGTCTCTGTCAAGACTGTCACCTCCCCCTTCTCAATGCCACAGAATATCTGGCTGTGCTCCTGCACCCAGAATATAGGGGGTCATGCCTGGCTGGCACATTTGAATCATGTGGGGGCTCAGGGATAGTTCTGTGTCCCCACAACAAGAGTTTTTTTTTTCTTATTGTTCGGAAATTCATTCATTACTCTATCCATTGTGCAAACCAAGAGGGAATGAATGGTTGGAAAACTTGGTGAGTGGACAGGATCCAATGAAAAAGAAATAAGAAATGAAGGAGTCCCCCTCTCACCCTTCTTTCACATCTATCTCTTTGAGTGGACCAGATTCATGGCACAGGATCTGCATGTGCGACCATGCAGCTGACCAGCTCTCAATGGACTTCACTGTGGAGTCTGGGCTGAGGGGGAAGGTCTTCCTGGGTCCTCTCTCCCCTTCCTACCTCTCCCATGAAGGGCCCCATCCCTGTAAAAAGCATAGGCCATAGGCAATAGTAAGTGAGAGCAGGGGAGGGAAAGCAGGAGTGAAGCTTGTTCACTGTGGCCTGTGACATAGTGAGCAACATGTCTGGTCAGTGATGAGTCTGCAGGCCCTTGTATGTCTCCTTGTGCCAGTCCCTGAGAACATCTGAACAGGCAATAGTACCAGCCCCCAAGTGGGCATCCCCAGCTGTCCTGGCTGCAAGCTGACCTAGCTGATGATTCACTCTCTTCAAAACTTTCCAGGAGTTTGCTGCGTGGCTGCCCAGAGAGGCCTGCTGTCTAGCCTGGGGAGATTCCAGGAGCTTCTGATGTGCTGACATGGGTGGTGGCAGGGGCATGGTTGGGGGGCAGGAGCTGTTCTCTGGGGGAAAGTTTGTGCCTTTGACCAGTTAGAGAAGCTCAATAATGACTTCCAGCAAATTCTAGGACCAATGTTTGCTTTAAGGCTTAGGACCTGGTACTAAGTTTCAACTCAACCAAATATTCTTTCAGGGTTTGTAAGGGGGAGGGAAGGAGGGGAAGAGAGAGAAGAGAGAGAGAAAGAAAGGGAGGGAGAGGAAGAAAGAGAGAGGAAGAGAAAGGAAGAAAAAAGAAAAAGAGAAGATGAGATTAACCGAGAGGACAAGATCAAGAAAGAGACAGGACAGAGACAGAGGCAGAGAGACAAAGAGAAAGAGATAGTCAGAGAGAAACAGATACACAGAGACATAAAGACATAGCAGAAAAATATAGAACTAGATAGAGAGACAGAGTTAGAGAGATAAAGAGACAAAAATAGAACCAGAGATAGAGACACAGAAACAGAGACACACAGAGACAGTGACAGAGGGAGCCCCTTGGGAGTTTGTGTGTGAAAGGGATGCTCAGGATCACTGTGAGGGGCAGACTGGAGACAGATCAGGGTGCCAGGTGCATGAATACCCCAGGTGAAGGTCAGGGACTATCCTTGTCCCAGGCTGCTGTGAGCACTGACCTGCAGAGACACAGAAGACAATAGACACAGAAGACCAGTGACCCAGCTCAGTCAGCAGACACTGCCAGGAGAGCAGGGCACTCTCCCAGTCCTCAGTGGATGCCCTCAGACCACAACCTGTGGTCCGTGGGTTCTGTTCTGCTTATTATCCATGTCTTGCTTCTATGCACCAGCTGCAGGGGACTGTGGGGCAACCTCATCTGCTGGCTTACCCTGATGGATGGGAGGCACCTCGAAACCAGAGGAGGGAAGCGGGGGTGGCTGGTGTCTCTGAAGGGTGGTTCCTGAGGTGCTCCCTGGAAAAGTGCTTCCTCAGCCTCAAAAAACTGTGTGGGTGCCCATGGCCAGGGTGTGCTTGTGGCCCTAAGTGCCTCATAAAGTAGACTATTATTATTATTACTACTACTACCAGGAACATTATTATTCCTGCTGGTCACTATCCTGGGGCTGTTCTCTTTTCTGTAAACCACCCAGCACAGCCCTACGCACCCAGTGATAATTATAGAGGGACTGAGACATGGCTTCTCAGCCTCCTGCCCAGCCCCCGCCCCCCTGAATTCTGTGCAGGTAGAAAACTCAGCCAACTGCCTTACTGTCACCAAGGTGGATTTTATGAAGGTCCCCCATATGATGCTTCTTCCCCCCAGCTTCCTTGAATGACCCCAAGCTACCTCAAATACTCTGTGGTTCTAAGGAAGACTGTGAGACTCAGGGAGGAACCTGGGGTGGAAGGGAGCTGACATCCTGGACTTGCCTCAGTTTCTCCATGTGAATTAGGAAATTCCCAGTGGGAAGCAGGCTTCCTGAATGAGGAAAGGCCATGTAGAGACTGGAGGGGTGGGGCACAGGTATCAGACCCCCATATCAGAGTATTCTGAAATGGGGATTGATAAGGATAAGTACCCCAAAAGTCCTGTTGGCTGGGCTCCCATGTTATCCAGGTCTATGGCTCAGGCTCTGACCTGTGACAGTGAATGGCATCAGGACTCAGGGATGGTTTTAGGACATGGTAATGGCAAGGACGCTGGTTCCTTTATATTGTCCTGGGGTTCCCTTCATCCAGCAGAGCATTTTGGGGAGTTCTCCTAAGGAATGCTCAAGAGGTGTGAGGACTTCACTGCTAAATCAAGAGACCAGAATGCGGCTGAAGCCCTGCAGTGTCAGGGTACACAGGTCACCATAAGGGTGCTGGGGGCCTTCAGGGAAGCACCTGGTAATACTTGGTAGGACCATGTGAGGCCATAATGAAAACTCAGATTGGGTGCTGGCAAATGACTTATCTGCAGTGCTATCTGCCATGCCCTTCAGAGGAAAACTCATCTGTTGTGCCTCAGGTTCCAAGTGGGCCCCTCAGACACCACCTAGGGCTCCTCAGACACCAACAATGGCTCCTCAGATAACAACTGTGTCAATCAGATACAAGTTGGGGCCTTCATCCATCAATTAAGGCCCCTTAGACATTAACTATGACCCCTTAGACACCAATTGGGGCCCCTCAGACACTGACTATGGTTCCTTAGATGCCAAATAGGCCCCTCAGATATCAACTAGGCCTTTCAGGCAGCAAATGGATTCCTCACGTGCTAACTGAGGCCCACAGACATTAACTGGGGCCCTTTTGACACAAACTGAGCCAGACAGATACCAACTGGGGCTCTTTTCACAGCAACTGGGCCTTTCTGATTGGAATGTTGGACTTAGACTCAGGGTGCTCACCTTCCTGCTCAGTTCAGTATTCAGGAAACACCCACAATTGCAATAGCAGTCCATCTAGGCTCTCTGAACATGCTGCAGGGCAACTAGGGGCTGGACACCTGGTTCAAGGAAGCCAGTGTATCAAGGATGGAACTCATCAAGGAGCAGAGGGGAGTCTACTGGTTCTGGGTGGGTGTATGGGTGGTCTATGCATCTTTGAGATCTTCTGCTAAAGGCTCTGAGCAGGAGCTTGCTCCCAGATGTCCAGTGGGAGTGGAGGGGGGCAGCCAGAAGGGATCCTCCACTGGAGACAAGAGTGTGGAGCCCTGAAACAGACCAGAAGGTGGCACAATCTTTACCCAGCTCTGCTTTCCCAGGTCTGATTTTACCATCTGAGCCTCAGTCTCCCTATTGGTCCAGTGGAGACAACAATGTATAAGTTCATTCGTAAGTACATATATATGTATATATAAATATATATTTTTATATATATATATATATATATATATATATATATGGTGTAGGGAAAGGCAGAGAGTATTGCCAGTACTATTCAAGGGATGGCATCTGGGGGGGTGTCTCCCTGGGTTCTGTGGGAGGTGCCTCTTCTCTTCATTCACACTTGCAGACCTGCCCACAACCCAGAGAGAAGGGACTCTCAGCCCCTCTAATGACAAACCTGACCCCACCAATGAATGAAGCATTGGGTGTGCCTGTATCCCAGCATGGTCCAGGGGTTGAGGACTCTGAGGCATGTGGACTCCAAAACATGAGCTTCCAGCCTTTCTCCTCCTTTGGTGCTGAAGGGAAGCTGGAATCCATAGGGGCCTCCAAAAGGATGCAAAAGCCTGTTTTCTGCCCAGGCAGGGCTGGAGAGCCAGTGAGATGGAACTTTCATTACCATCTTCCTCTGGCAGATTGAAGTAGAGACAAGTTTTCATCTCTATTGTCTTGCTGCATTTTGAGGGGATCTGGCAGGAGGGTTGGGAGCTCTCTTTCTGAAGACTCTACAGCTGTCTTAATCATCCCTATTTTCTCTTCCTCTCCCTTTTCCTTTTCTTTTAATTTATTTCTTTAAAGAAAATGCATCACATAGTTGACATAGTTGATCATAATACATTTATTTCCAGTTAAGTGAAAGCAAAGTTATTGAAAAAAAATAGAAAAAAAATGGAAGAGAAAAAAAAAAAGAAAGAAAATGTTACAGTAGCAAGCACATTTGTGAAAATTATTGCATCTCCAATGAAGTTATTAATTCAATGGCAGACAGTTTAGTAAGTTCTTATTAGCTGTCCATTCTGCTAAATTGGGGTATTCCTTTAGGGATGACAGCATCAAACAAATGAAGTTGTCCAGAAATTCAAAGCACTATTTCTGTTACTATGACTTTAGCTGCCAGGCCTCCTGGAAGAAGGAAGATATGGGGGGTTGGGAGACTATCCGCTCTGTACTTACTCCAAAAAACCCTGGTGATATCAACCAGAAAACAGGCATACCAGAAGTGTGGTCAGATTGGTGTCCCTGCAGGGAATCATAGAGGGTCAGTGATGAGGTAGGGCCACTGTCTCTCACTTCTTATCTTATTTTTATTTTGGGGGAATCATTGTATATTCCTTTTATTTGTTTTTGTTTGTATGCTTTCGGGCCTAGCAATGCTCAGGGCTTTCTCTTGGCTCTGCACTGAGGATTCACTCCTGACAATGTACAGGGGACCATATGGGATGCAGATGATGGTACACAGGTTGGCTACATGCAAGATAAAAGCCATCCCTGGTCTGGACCCTTTTATTTGCAATTTTAACTTGTTATTATAGAACCCATGAGCGACAACGTTGCTTCCAATAGGGTTTCAGATCTAGCATCTTCCCTCCGTCAATCCCACCACCACCCTGTGGTGACCCCAGATGCCCTCCCAGCCTCTACCCTGGTCCTCAGCACACCCTTTGCAAGGCTTACTCTCAGAACCCCGAGATAGTCTCATCAGCTCCCCAAGAAACCCCACTAATTGGGGAAGGGGACTCTGAACCTCAAGAACACATGATTTGAGTTTTTAGAACACAGGAGACAGGTGTGTGCTTGGATGAAAATGCCTTATTTTCTATCTTTCTCTCTCTTTCTCTTTCTCTCTTTCTCTCTTCCTTCCTTCCTTCCTTCCTTTCTTCCTTTCTTTCTTTTTCTTTCTTTCTTCTTTCTTTCTTTCTTTTTCTTTCTTTCTTTCTTTCTTTTCTTCTTTTTTTCTTCTTCTCTTTCTTTCTTTCTTTCTTTCTCTTCTTTCTTTTCTTTCTTTCTTTCTTTCTTTCTTTCTTTCTTTTTCTTTCTTTTCTTTCTTTCTTTCTTTTTCTTTCTCTTCTTTCTTTCTTTCTTTCTTCTTTCTTCTTTTTCTTTTCTTTCTTCTTTCTCTTTCTTTTTCTTCTTCTCTTCTTTCTTTTTCTTCTTTTTCTTTCTTTCTTTCTTTCTTCTTTCTTTCTTTTTCTTTCTTTCTTTCTTTCTTTCTTTTTCTTTCTTCTTCTTCTCTTCTCTTTCTTTCTTTCTTTCTTTCTTTCTTCTTTCTTTCTTTCTTCTTTCTTTCCTTCTTTATTTTTTCTTTCTTCTTTCTTTCTTTCTTTCTTTCTTTCTCTCTTTTTTTTCTCTTTCTTTATTTCTTTCTTCTTTCTGTGTCTCTCTTTCTTTCTTTCTTTGTTCTTCTTTCTTCTTTCTTTTCTTTCTTTCTTTCTTTCTCTTTCTTTCTCTTTCTTTCTTCTTTCTCTTTCTTTCTTCTTTCTTTCTTTCTTTCTTCTTCTTTCTTTTTTCTTTCTTTTTTTTCTTTCTTTCTTTCTTTCTTTCTTCTTTCTTTCTTTCTTCTTTCTTTCTTTCTTCTTTCTTTCTTTCTTTCTTTTTCTTTCTTTCTTTCTTTTTCTTTCTTTCTTTCTTTCTTTCTTTCTTCTTCTTTCTTTCTTTCTTTCTTTCTTTCTTCTTTTCTTTCTTTTCTTTCTTTCTTTCTTTTCTTTCTTTCTTTTTCTTTCTTTTTCTTTCTTTCTTTCTTTCTTTCTTTCTTTCTTTCTTTCTTTCTTTCTTCTTCTTTCTTTCTTTCTTTCATCCTTCTTTCCTTCCTCCCTCCCTCCCTTCCTTCCTTCCTTCCTCCCTCCCTCCTCCCTTCCTTCCTTCTTCCCTCCCTCCCTCCCTCCCTCCTCCCTTCCTTCCTTCCTTCCTTCCTTCCTTCCTTCCTTCCTTCCTTCCTTCCTTCTTTCCTTCCTTCCTTCCTTCCTTCCTTCCTTCCTTCCTTCCTTCCTTCCTTCCTTCCTTCCTTCCTTCCTTCCTTCCTTCCTTCCTTCCTTCCTTCCTTCCTTCCTTCCTTCCTTCCTTCCTTCCTTCCTTCCTTCCTTCCTTCTTCCCTTCCTCCCTCCCTTCTTTCCTCTCTTCCTCCCTTTTTTTGTAGCACCTCTGGAGGTGCTTAGGGTTTACTCCTTGCTCTATACTCAAGAATCACTCTTGGTGATATTTGGGGAGGTCCTTTGGGTCACCTGGGATGGAACCTGGAGCAGCTGTGTGCAAGACAGATATTTTACTTACTGTACTACCTCTCTGTCCCCCTAAATGGAAGGTTTGTTGGAAGTGGGCTTCCTTACTCTATGTCTGCTCTAACTACAGGTTATTCCATCTTATTTGCTCTGGCTATAGGAAGGATCTGGATCCAGACAGGTAAGTCCTCAGCTTTGTCCTCTCCTCATAGCTTTATACTCCAGGTGGGGACTGAGTGTTTTACAGGGCTGGGTACCTGCCCCTAAAGTTCTGAATGACATCCATGAAGCTTTGGAGCCTGTGCTGGTCTTTAAACAGGTTTATGCCCCCTGGCATGTTAGAATTTGGAGACAGCTTGGCTCTGGGTCTCATTCTGGTCCAGCTTTGAGCATGAAGCTTTGTGTGATCCCCTCCCCTGCTTTCCAGGCGCTCTTCCTGAATCAAGAGAGAGTCTGGGACAAGATGACACTATACTTCCATTATGTCTGGCCCCGCCACATTTGAGACACTGTAAATGGGGGGTGGAAGCATTAAGGGGGATCTCATGAGGGTCCAACTGAGCTACTCTACCCTTTAAAGGAAATGTTGAAAAGGACAAAGTCAAAAAGGAAAAGGGAGCAGTAAAGCTGATGATATTCAGTTAATTGCCTGTAGAATTATTACATGTTTTTAACCTCATTAGAAAGTTGTTGTTTTCAGCGCTGACCTTAAAAATGAATGTGCGGGCTGTCTCACTCGACCACCGGGGATTTGCTTGACAATTTGCTGATTGTAATCCCGATTCAAACAACCCTTTTTTCCCTCTCCCTCCCTCTCACTTGAGCCACTTGTTACCCAATTATTAAGGGAACATTTGAAATTTTTTCTTTTCTTCAAAAGGCACCAAGGCAAGATTTTCACGTTGAATAAGAGGACCTGGAATGAAGAATCAGAAACTGCCACAAGGCTGTCACTGCTCTTGGCAAACGAGCTGCCCAGACCTTCAGAGCAGCTTCCGTGAAACAACCTTCTGTGTATATGCCCAGATAGTGCCTCGTGGCAGGCAACGCCAGGCTGGGCACATGGATGAAGAAATCATACAGGAAGAAACAGAAGGACCACAAAGTCCCCTGAGACTTTGGCTTGAAGGTGATGGAAATGTTGGGTCTGGGACTCTCTCTATACTCTTCTTCTTCTTCTTCTTCTTCTTCTTCTTCTTCTTCTTCTTCTTCTTCTTCTTCTTCTTCTTCTTCTTCTTCTTCTTCTTCTTCTTCTTTTTCTTCTTCTTCTTCTTCTTCCTCCACTCTACTTCTTAAGATGTATGCTTAGGGTCATCTAATATAGCATGAGCTCTTAGTCATGAAAGGCAAAGGTGAGGAACTCTAGAATGATGTCTAGCATCTGTGAGAGCAGAACCGCACATGTACTCTGCTAGTCCTCCAGGCCAGGATAGAGGGCAAATGTGCTAGCCAGAAGGTAGAAGCAGGGTCCAAAGTGCCTCACTCCTGGATGCACCATGGAAGGTCCAAGAACCCAAGGCCAAGAGGGCATATTGTTTCAAATCTAAAATGAGACATACCAGAGAGTGGATCAAAGAGGCAGTGTGTAGTGAGGATGGACAAAGTCTGGGCTGGGAGATAGAGATGGGAGAGAGGAGTCAGGCAGAGACTCTGGGGGATCATGTTGATCACTGTCTTTCACCTTTCCTTGGCTTCTGTGAGTTCTGGCCCCTTTCCTAGGCTCCAGGGTCTGCAAGGGATTCCCAGGGCTGCCGGATCTGCCTAGGCAGCCAAAAAGGAGGGTGGAGCTGCTCAAATAGGAGGGGCTCCCTTAGCTAATGACGACTGACCAAGAGCTTCATTGCACTGGTAGTTTGAACCTTCTTCCTATTCTTCTGGTTAAGGTGAGGGTTGGGTGAGAGTTAAGGTTAGGGTTGGGTCAGGATTGGATTATGGTTAGGGTTAGGGTGGTTAAAGTTAGGGCTAAATTAGGATTAGAGTGAGGGTGAGGGTTAGGTTAAGGTGAAAGTGAGAATTAGTTTAGGGTTAGAGTAGGGTTATGTTTGGGTTTGGGTAAGGGTTAGGTCTAGTGCGAAGGTTAATTTAGGGCGAGGGTGAAGGTTAGGCTAAGATTAGGGTTAGAGTTGGGGTTAGGATTAGGGCTAGGATTTGGGATAGTTAGAGTTATTTTAGGGTTGGGGTTAGGTTTTAGGGATTAAGGTGAGCATTAGGGTTGGGTTAAGGTTAGAATTAGGGTTGGTTAGGGTTACAGTTAGAGTTAGGGTTAGGGTTAGGATGAAGATTTGGGCTAGGGTAAGTATGAATGTTAGATTTAGGATTAGGTTTAGGTTAGGTTTAGGGTTAGGGTGATTATGTGGTTAGGGTTAGGGTTAGCTTTAGGTTTAGGGTGAGGATTAGGCGAGTTGAGTGTAAGGTTATGGTTAGGGTTGTGGTGTGGCTTAGGATCAGTATTATTGTTAGCCTAGATCTCACCTCAGCACCAAATGCAGAACCCACCAGAGTAGCCAAAGTCTCTTAGAGTTCAGTTGTCCAGGTTCCCTTCCTGTCTCTGGATAACTCAGCCTGGTCAAGTAGGGATACTCATGGGCATATTGGAAGAGGCAGCAGTCCTGTGTCTCCTGACAGCTGCTTGTGGAGATCAGTTGAATGCATACCTGTGGGCTCCAGATACATACTTTCTCTGGTGCCCTCAACACCACTTTGGCTGAGCTTCTCCTGTGTCTTCCTAAAAAATTCATCCACTGCTCTTTCATTTCTGAATATCTCCCCCCACACATAAGTAGACCCCCCCCAAGCTTTCCCTGACCTCCGGTTGCCATGTCTTGTATCTGCCAGTTCTGAGTTATGTACAGACACTGTAGGAGGGATCCACCAAGGCCTTGAGGGGCTCTGGGACCCTCAAAGCATATCCTGGGGACCCACCCTCACTCCCTTCTTTGTCTTTTCCATGCACTGTGTGACCCCAGTACCTGCAAACCCACTGCTGTTATTGTGCAGGGAGAGATGAGGAGGCCAGATGTGCCCCCTCCTGGCCTTTGATCCCACCCCCCCCACCAGCCAGAGGCCTAATGCTGGGAATTAACGTAATTATAATTAGGAGTAGTTTTACTTTCTTTGGGGGAACAGCTTTGTGGTTTCTTGGCACCCCAGTGCAAGAATGATGATGAGCACAAGGAAGAGGCAATCTGGGGTGCTTCCCTGGGGCCACAAACTCACTCTTCTTGGAATGGGGACCTCACCTGCACTCAAAAGGGCCACTAGCAAGGGGACAGGCCCAAGGCCCCACTTGTATGTTGTTGTATGTCCAGAAGTTTCACCAGCACTGAGCGTCTGGGCCTGCCTGTGTAGGATCCCGTACATTGGACCTTGTGACACTGGGCAGAGCTGACCTGAAACCTCACCTATCCTTGGGACCCCATAATCTATTTTCTGGCCATGTAGGTCTGTAGCATTCAAGAACCTACCCTTGGGTGGACCAGTCTATGGTGGACGTTTCTATAGTGACCTCGAACAGTGATTTGGGGTGTGGATGTGGCAGGCTGTGATGGCTTGTGTTACCCACTAAAGATAAGTAAACTGAGTCCCAAAATGTCCTAAAGTTAGTCAACCAAAGTCATAGAACAGGAGTGGAGTAGAAGGAGGAGTGGAGAGGAAAGAAGGCTCTAGAATTGAGGAGTTATGCAGGAAAGTGATATTTCCAGGTGGGCAGGGAGCAACATGGACTCAACAAGGGCCAGTTCAATACTGGCTTTCCAGTTCCTCTGTGTGTGTATGTGTGTGTGTGTGTGTGTGAGGGTCAAGTGTGGAAGCTCAGCATGTTGTCCTGAACATCAAAGTGCCAATCTGCTCAGGCCTGGCCTCTGCATTGGGTTATGTGTTTCCATCTCAGAGTGTCAGGAGCATGAGATGGTCTGGTCTCCTCTGTCCAGTGCTCATACTGTTTCATGGCTGTGTTCCCCCCACCAGCAGGTTGGGTCCCCCTGAGATGTTCCTTAACTTTCCTCTGGCCACTGCTATGGCCCAACATAGCAGTTGCCCAGAACTGGCCATGTGACTTGCTGTGGCCCCGGGAGCCACTTTAGCTCTGTGACCTTTAATGCCAGTTGTTGACCTTCCTAAATACCATGTGGACATTTCAGAGGCTTTAACCAGTCTATGAAAGAGCTGAGCCCAGAGACTCCAGAGTCAGCTTGCTGTGATTGCCAACACTGGTCTCACTCTGCTGGGCACTCTTGGAAACTTGCTAGGGAAGAAGCAAGGCAGTATCCTCTGGGAGGGTATCTGGAGCCCAGAAACAAGTTTTCTCATGTGGGTCTTCCCAGCACCCCAGGTTGGTCACTGTGTTTATAACATCCCCTGTCTGGACATGGGGCATTTAGTGACAAAAACCTTGGTACAGGAGAGGTTGTACCCTGGATATGGATCCTGAAACATGCATCAGGACTGGGGCTGCCTTTCCCCCAATCTCTGTATTTCCACATTTTATGAGCAAGGATTCCAGGTCATCAGGGGGCCATCCTAGCCTATTTTCCCACAGGAAAATGGGTTGATGGTTCTTACCACATTGGCTGCATTTATTTTATTTATCCATTTATTATTTGTTTTTTGTTTTTTGGGGGGGGCCACACCCAGTGACGCTCAGGGGTTACTCCTGACTATGTACTCAGAAATAGCTCCTGGCTTGGGGTACCATATGGGATGCCGGGGGATTGAACCAGTGTTTGTCCTAAGCTAGCACCAGAAAGGCAGATGCCTTACCACTCTATAGCATTGCTGTGGCCCTATTTATTTTTGATTTTGAGGTCATATCCTGAAGTGCTTGGGGTTCCTCATAATCTTCATTTATAAATTAATCCTGGCAAGCTCGGGATCCTGGGGATCAAACCAGGTTAATCACATGCAAGGCAAATGTCCTTCCTGCTATGCTATCGCTCCGGCCTCTGGCTGCATTTAAATTATTTTATTATATATTTTTTTATTTATTTGCTTTTTGTTTGGGGATCACCATGAGCAGTATTCATGGATTACTTCTGGCTCTACACCCAGGAGTATCCCCTGGATGAGCTCAAGGCACCCAATGTGGTTTCAGGTTGAACTCAGGTTGGCCATGTGCAAGACAAGTAAACTAATGCCCTATGAAGTTTCTCTGGCCCTTTGGCTCTGACTTTGTATGATTCAGTGAGATCTGTGCATTTGTGTGCATGCACATATGTGTGCATAGTTGTATGCTCATATATGACATTACATATCCATGCATGTGCATATGTGCCCATATGTACATGTATGTGTCCATCAAGCATAAGTATCATGCTTTTCTCCTGGCAATACTTATCTTCAGATGAGCAAACATCTTAGGCAAACCCTCCCTGGTCTTGTTGAGAATGGACTAGGGGAGAGATGGGTGACAAGTGCATCCAGAACTTGACCCTGGTATCTGCCCATCTCAGGCTCCCTCTGGCTGCTGCAGCCCCTCATGGTCATCCTCTCCTACATTGGCCTGTGCCAACCCATCGTCCACACTGCAAGCAGCCTGCCAGCAGACCCAGATGGGAGCACTGCTTTCTGAGTCTCCTGATCAGATGTCCAGCATGAAGTGCTTGGAGACCTGTTCTCCACTCTAGGACATCATCACTGTGGGCATCAGTAGATATGGGGTTAACCAGAGCTCCCTGTGCAATCACTCTCTCCTTTGCCCAATGCCCTCCCTCTCCTGTAATGAGTCCTGATTCACTTGCCACTTCTCCACTCCCTAACCAGCTGTGCTTTTCCTTCACGAACGTTGGTCGATCATTCATCAATCACCAATAATTAAGCTGAATAGCATCATGCTACCTAGCAACCCATCAAAAATCAATAACCTGATGGTTGCTGATTCTTTAGTTAGTTAGTTTGTTTTTGTGGGCCACATCTGGTAGTGCTCAGGGGTTACCCCTGGCTCTGAGCCCTGGAATCACTCCTGACAGGTTGACCATATGGGATCAAACCCGGGTGAGCTGTGTGCAAGGCACATGCTCTCGCCACTGTGATATTGCTTTAACCTCAGTTGCTGATAATTTTATTATCTCTCACATATGTGGTTCACTCTGTATCCAGGACTCCCTGCATCCAGTACCTCCTAAATACCCAGACATGAAGGTTGAGTCTCTGCAGGTGGGTCCTGCCTACCCCATTCACAGTGGTGGGGCACTCTGGTAATAGTCTTTAAGAATCGGGTATAGGAAGGAGGATCCAAGACAGTTTAGTAGCACCCCTGTCTCTTTGAGGACCAAGTCAGGGCTCTGTGGATGTGATTTTGGGATGGAGGCCTTATCAGGGACAAAGCCCCATTTCCTACACCGAGCCCACACTCTCTACCCCAGTTCCCTCATTGGTCCTGGATTCTCCTGTCCTCAGCTTCCAATGGCAGTAACCATGCCCAGAAAAGTTGATTTCTCCATATTTGAACACATTAATGTATGTTAAGATTTCCTGGCTCAACTGTACCACCCGTCAGGAAAGCCCAAATTGCCAGGTCAAGGCCAGTCAGGTGAGCACTTGAATGTGAACATTGAAAACGACTCATTCTCATTCTCTCCACCAGGTGTTATCCACTGGCTTCCAGATACTTGTTGGCACCATGTTGAATGTTTTGAATGAATGGAGCTTCCTGATCCTGTGGTGACTGGGGTCAGTCTGTGGCCATATCTGGGACATCCCTCCCCATTCACTTGTGACTGCTGGGCACCTGCTCTTGGCAGTGGTATTGCTGGGCAGCCATGCATGATTCTCCATCTCCTCTGGCCGAGATGAAGCTGTAAGAGCTAATATATTCTGAGTCCGACCAACTGCCGCTCACGAAGGGGGATTAAAAAAAAAAGACTTGCTTGAGTAACCGTAATAATTGGAAAATTATTTTGATAGCCTGAAACAATCTAATATATTACAGAATTTTATTAAAATAATATCAAATCAAATTAACTGCTATTCCATAATGAATTAGGTAACAAGGTAGGCAGATATTAATCGGCCTTGGCTTCTAGGCAGGGGAGCCAGGAATTTATTAGTTCTTGCGACGGGCAGGAGTGAGGGCGAAGGCAGACACTATCGTCTCCTTCCCTGGAGAAGGGACCCACGAGACCACGGAGCTTTGACTTCTTTCCTCTCTCCCGACTTCCTCCTCCTAACCCATCATTAAACACTTGTCTTTCTTTTATGTAGGGTCTTATGAAATTTTTAATTTTTTAATTGCTTTGTGATTGAATAATGAGGACTTTTCATGCCACCCGAGTCAGGAATAAAATGGGGATATTGAAATTCTCTCCCCCTTCTTCATCCCTGTCACCTCCTTGGTGCTTGCTTGGTCTCTTGAGCCAGAAATATTCCATCTCCTGAGACTAGGAAAAGCCTTGGGCCAGCAGGCTGCCTGGAGTGGGGACTTGGGGTGTTTGAAAAAAAACGAGAGGGAACTTGTTGGGGCAGGAGGGTGGGAAATGTGGGAGAAGGTCTGCAAAGGTGAAGAACCCCCAAGAATCTAAATTACAATTTACTATTTCTGAGGCTCTTCAACTCTGCTTCCCAACCATTAGCATGTCTTGACACAGATAAAAAATGATAACAGCCCTTGGTGTAATGGTCTGGGTGTTCTAGTAGCCTTTTGTGGCAGGGGGTGGGGGCCAACTGGCTACAGATCCTTCCATCACACACACACACACACACACACACACACACACACACACACACACACACACACACACACACACACACACATACTCTGCCCTCATTTCAAGATGCAAAGCCCCTGGTATCATTCCCATTTTTCCAAGAGCAGGTGGCACCTTGTCAACTTTAGCAACTTCCAGCGATGGGGTATGGCAGCTTGGAGACTTCATTGACCCATTTGTAGGCTCAAGGTCATTCGAGGTTAAAGCCTCATGGGTCATTCTTAGCCAGGATCAATTATGTGGGATATAAATGTGGGTTTATCCAACAGCAAGAAAGACGATCAGGAAAAGGGACCCCAGAGAACTCTCCTTTTTTTTCTTATCTCTGGAAGTAAGAAGAGATGGAGGCTGAACTGCATTGTTTGTGCTGGTCCACGGGAGATTGAGTGGGAGGCCAGGAGCTGACCCCTCACCCGGTGCTCCGTGTGTATTTGGTGCTGAGGCTCCTGGGCTTGGGCAAGTCGCCCACAGAAGCTTCCTCCCAGATCAAAGTTGAAGTGGAAGATGAAGCACTTGGGAACCTCATAAATTCTGCATAAGACGGAACCAATATTTCACTGGGTGAAACCCGGAGCATCAGCACCATGTTGCCGCCACTTGGCCAGCGGTCTCAGCACATGTTTTGAATTTTCTGTCTTTATTGACAAGGGCCTGTCAAAGCCCTTTGACAAATGTGCTGATTTAAGGAAGCAGCATCTGCTCACCTGCAGTGTTTCTCCACCAAGGAGGTTGCAGCACAGGCTCCTGCTGCTGCAGGGTGTGTGTGTGTGTGTGTGTGTGTGTGTGTGTGTGTGTGTGTGTGTGTGTGTAAGAGTCCTGGCTTGGAGAAGTGGTGACTTTGCTCTTCCCTGTCCCCACAGGGTCCTTCTGTCTCTGCAGACACTGTGGAGGGACAGAAAGTTCCAGAAGATATGCTCCTACCCCTCCCCAGGACCAACGGTCACCAACACTGCCACAACTCAGATCTTTCATTCCAATCTTATAATCAGAGATAGATATTTCAGAAAGAGTGCAAAGGAGTCAGGAGAGGGTCTGTCCCTGGCTGCCTGAGGTCCCTGGAGGAGAGCATGTGAGCATGAGGGATTTAGGATTTAGGATTTAGGGATGTGGGATGCCAGGCTCAGAAGGTACAGGAAAGAGTCTGAGACCCACATCCACCTCCTCTCACCCTCCTCAGGGTCTCAGCCAGACTAGGAGAGTGGGAGAGAGTGAATGCACACACCTGCACACCCTCCACATATGCACACACTTGCACACAAATGCACACACCTGCACACCCATGTATGCACACACAGTACTCATACACACATCCATACACTTGTACAAAGCACACACATGCACACACTTGAATACACACACAAATGCACACATCACATACTCATACACTCATGTACAAAGACCTTAGATCTACACATGCATACATTCAATTACACACCTACACACCCGTACATAAACTCATAGATACCTATATATCACAAACTTGCGCATCTGAGCATAATCATACATACCTTCACACACACCAACACATGCCCACATTTGTATACCCCAAACATTCCCACATGCACACACCTACAATGTCCACCTCTGTAGGTACCTAGGTATGCACATATTTGTACACATACCTGAACACATGCACATACACACATGAACATATGTGTACACTCACACACAACTATCACTACTGCACACACAACACATTGGTGTTCATTCACTCATTTGCACTCTAACACATGAACACCACTTATGCTTACATGCCACACCATGCACACTCCTAGTGTGTACGTGGACTACACATATTTATATACCACAAACTGTGATACACACATAAACATAGAAATACACTACATACCATTCACTGCACAAACCTGTACAATGCACTCTATACTCTACATCAGGGGTCTCAAACTCAATTTACCTGAGGGCTGCAGGAGGCAAAGTCGGGGTGATCCTTGAGTGCAAAGTCAGTAGGAAGCCTTGAACATTGGGGGTGTGTGACCCAAACAACTAAAACAAAACAAAACAAAAAAAAAGATTCCTCTAGGACAGGGCCACAAAATGTTGTACGGAGGGCCGTTTGTGGCCCCCGGGCTGCGAGTTTGAGACCCCTGCACATGAATTCTCTATATGTATCACAGCAGTTCTCACTGACACATACAAACCACATGTATCTATACATATGTACCCACACATATGAAAATCCACATGTACCCCCACAAAACATGTTGACAGCTCCACAGCCATACTTATCTACACACATGTACCATCTTTTTTGGGGGGGAGTTGGGTCACACCCAGTAGTGCTCAGGGGTTACTCCTGGCTCCATGCTCAGAAATCGCTGCTGACAGGCTCAGGGGACCATATGGGATGCCAGAATTCGAACCAATGACCTTCTGCATGAAAGGCAAACACCTTACCTCCATGCTATCTCTCTGGCCCCACACATGTGCAATCTTATATAGCATGTATACAGACCACACATAGAAAAACAATCATGCACAAATACCTACACATGAAGCATAATATATTTATACATATTGACAAGCTCCACACATGTACATGCATGCACAAACACATGCACTTGCCAACATAGACACCACACTACACACATACCTGTAGGTATATAGGTATAGTTGCAAAACATATCACACACATACAAGATGACATGTAAAACTACACAATGCATTGATTTACACATACATTCGTACATGTGCGCACCACATATATACATACATGTGCTAAAACAAAACACTTTTATTCATAGAGTATAACACAACTTGTACATATACCACCCACATGACTACATGCACATTCAAACACATGCATGACTACACTATACATCTAGACCTGAGCACATGCATACATACACTCATACACAAATATGTGATGTGTGTGAACACATATATACTCATAGTTCAACCACATTGTTCACATATGCCCCCATGAATATACACAGTTAAGTACAATTCTGTAGGTTTGTCCTCTGGGGTCACTATCTGGATGGGGATGATGAAAAGTGATAGAGCCTCTCCTGGCCTGGTGGCTGAGCACTGTCACACCTGCTGAATCAGTAAAGGTTCAGGTTGAATAAGCTCACCCCAAGATCCAGAATCAGGAATATTGTTCCAGAATCAGGAACAATATTCACAGGAGGAACTGGGGACCAGATAGGAAACTCAGCAAGACGCCAAAGCCTTAGACTGGAGGAGGCAGGAGGAATGGTTGTCATAGGTTTCATGTGACCCTGCTCTCCCTAGGTAGCACTCACAGGCATCCAGGGCAGGAGATGAGCTGATGACACCCCAACACACACAATTGTGTGAGAGAACCAAAGATCAGCTGCAAACACCACCTACCTTTGGATGTGAATCTTCTTGCGTTCAATCACCTTTTGCAAAATCAATACAAATTCATCCAATTGAATCCTGTTGATTTGGCTTTTCCTAGACCAGACACCTAGAAAAGCCTCATTTTTGCTGATTATGAATTTAAGACATCGCTAGTATGTGATCCCAAAATAGAAGGCAATATTTTCTTTAACATTGTATTAACATAGCAAGTCTGGGCCCATAAATTACAGATCTCTCATGGATACTGCAGCCTGGGTTATCAGATCTTTCCCACCTACATAGGGGCCCCTTGTCAATGAAAAGGGTTGAACACACTGAGGGTGGAGGGATTTGTACCTGGGAGTCACAGATGCTCAAGTCAGGCCAAGCAAGAATTTCTCCCTTTGTAGATTGGCAGAGACCTGAAGATGGGGGGGGGGGGGGAAGCTGACAGTTCTGAATGATCGCGTGACCATTAGATGAACCATTTTTAATTATTCACCCAGGCAGCAATAAGGTGGTCTTGGGGTTCAAGTGAGCCTGTGGCCTGAGCTATCAACCCCTTCGCTAGCTGCCCCAAGTTGGGCTTATCCAGCTAGTGGGAGGAGTGAAATTCCCAGCAAGGACTTTCTGCATTGGAGCTGCCAGGCTCATTCAGTCAACGACGTGCGTTTTTCTCATGCCTGAGACATAAAACACAGTTCAAATGCAGTGAGAGCCTCTCCGGCGGGTAATTGCTTCCAGAAGAACAGCTCTCCAACTACCCCCTTGATGTTTCCATGGGGAAAAAAAATCATAATAAAAAGGATTAAAATTAAGGACAAAAAGAAGAAAAGGGTAGATAAAATCGGAGTTGCATCTGAGAGAAGATAAAGGGGCATTTCTGGCAAAGGCTCTCAGAACATCTTTGCTTCCAAAGTTGCCTGACAGCAGGGAATGTCTGCTCCTTATATGCCACCCTGTACAGTGCACAGTTCTGGCCATCCTTGCTGCCAAAGAGGAGAGATCTAACTGCAGAAATCAGCACCCCCCCAAAACAAAATAAATAGACACAGACCCCTAACCTATTCAGGTCTCAGCAGTCTAACCCAATAAAACAAGACCTCACTTGCTGACTAGAGTGTTACTAAGGACTTTTCTAGTTTCCTGTGTAACTAGGGAGAACGAAAACCACTTGACTTCCAAAAGAATTTTGTTGTCCCTTGACAAACTTTGCAGGAATTTTTCCAAGAGTCGGAGAGACTCCTACACAATGACTCTTCCACTTGGGTCCTCAAGTTATTATGGCATTTTTACATTTTTATGCTAACTATGATGACTTCAAGGATGCTATTTTCTTTTTTCTTTTTTGATTATTTTGGATGTTTTCTTTTTCTTTTTTTTAAATATATTTTTTATTTAAGTAACATGATCATAGTTGGGTTACAGTCACAAACAGAACACCCCCCTTCACCAGTGTAACATTCCCCCCTCCCAGCTTCCCATCCCTTGCCTGTACTCAAGACAGGCATTCTACTACAGTTATTTTTTTCCCACAGAATTATTTATGGTACATAGTGACAACGAATGAGGGGCACTCCCACCCCCAGTGCTGTCCTCCCTCCATCCCCGTTTCCAGCATGCATCTCAGATCTCCCTCCTTTTCCCCCGAGAATACTAGTGCAACTGGTCTCCACTTTTCTATACTCTCATGTATAAACTGAATGATGTGCTTATGAAAAATTAACAATGGGAAAAATAACAATAACAACAAAGCAGCATCTGAAGAAACAGGCCAGGTGCAGTTCTCTGTGACCATGAGATGCAGCACCAGCAAACCTACCAGCAAAGTGGTTGAAGTGACCTTTGTCGTAGCTATTGTCATAATCTTGCTCCAGGCCAGCAAGGTGCCACTGAGGATGTTGGCACCAGCCAGGATAAGAGGAAAGGGGGTTTGGTGCTGATCCCCAGGAAGATGTAGGTAGTCCTGAGAAAATCACGGCCATTTTTGGTAGGTGTCTTCTTTCTGTGGGGCTCCTGTGGGAGTCTGAAGGGTGTAGGTTGCATGCTTTGCAGGTGATGATGGGAACTCAGTTCACTTGAGTGTTCTCAGGTGAGCCTTTGGTACCCTGGACTAGAGGGAATTCTGGGGGTAGAGTTATTCTTACCTGGTCCTGTAGGATCACCTGCCATGAGTTTAGAATCCTCATTCCCTGTCTGACTCCCCTTAGTCTTGGGATAAGTCTTGTGTGCCCCCTCTGCAGAATGGGTGCTGGGATTGGCCAAAGGAAAGAGCAACTGGTGGGAAGAGAGACAATCATGGGGGACCCTCTAATCCAAATGTCCATTGTCTCAAAAAAGAGGCCTTTCATAGACTAGTTAAGGACCTGAGAGAGCAAGGTGTGGGTTTTTCAGTGTCAAATTTTAGAAACTTTTGGTGACATAGGAGAGTGAGGGAGTGGGATTCCCAAACTGTTGATTCCCACATTCTCAGATATACCTAATACCTCTCACAATCCTGTGCTTTGAAGCGTAAACTCTGCAGATTCTGGAAGTTTCCTTCCCTGTGATGGCTAAACTCCAGCCTCCCTGGGTACCCCAACTTTGTCCCATCTTGTGGTTAGGCCACACTTCACATCCCATGATGGGGCCTTCAGCCACTGAGTGTCCCCCTCTTAGAGTTGCTTGGATTTGTGTGACACCAATTTGACACAAAAGGCCAGTTTTAAGCAGGGAAGAATCAGGAGTCCCAGAGAGACACAGTTTATCCCATAGCAGTGGCTACTATGCTCTTGGATATGTCCCCACATGGCACCTTTTTCTGAAGCTTTCAGGCCACACAAGAAGGGATAAGCTTCCCATCATCTTTATTTTAACCATTAACCAGGACTGGCTTTAATCTCTGTCTCTTTTCTCTCATGTAGCTTGCTCCTGTGTGGGAACTTGTGAAATCTATATTTCATGAAAAAGAGATAGTTTGGTATCTTCAAAAGCTCGTCTTGTTTTCCTTCACTGATATCTCAAAAAAAAAAAAACAAAAAAAAAACAAAACAACCCACACATACAATCACCACTAAGGATGACTTTTTGGTGCAGACTCTCTCTCTGCCTATTGAATGGCATGAAGGGTGGTTGTGGTCTCCACAGTCACTTTCTCTCGCTCCCGTGCCTACTTTGCCACCTTGGCTCCCATCTATGGTGGGATGGAACATCCATGGTTGCATACTCCCAGCTGGTAGACTGTTTCATGGAGACTTTGATCCTCAGTTGTGCCTATTTCAAAGAAAGCAGATGAGAAGCTTCAGTTCCTGCCATGCTAGGAACTCACCTCTATCTCTAGTCCACAACTTCTGAATCTTGGTATGCATATCAGCCCTCCAGCTCAATGGACTTGGGGTCCATGTCCATTGATCTCCCAAAGGGTAGTGGAGAGAGGTTCAATCTCATGATTTCTAGTCATTCTGGTAAACCTATTTTTCTATCTCAAAGAAGTAAGTGAAAACCATTACCATATTTTCTGGCGTATAAGACGACTGGGCGTATAAGATGACCCACTAATTTTGCAATTAAAATATAGGGTTAGGCCTATATTCACTGTATCAGACAGAATGTTCCTGTGCTGCAACTGTATGTACCACAGTGAGCCAATCACAACAAGCAAAGGTTCAAAGGTTCTACTGTAATAGACTTCCTCTCTGCCTCTGGCCAATCTGAGCAGGCTTTTGACAGTGTAGATTCGGGTCCAGAACATTGTCTAATTTGCATGCATAAAAAGCCTGCTTGGATTGGCTGAATTAGAGAGGCGGTCCGAGCAGCCTGGCAGTGATTGGTGCAGGATAGAGTTGGAAAATTCGTTTTGTGGCAATATTCAGACAATTTTCATTTAGCGGCATATTGAAACATTTTTTTGGGATATACTCGGCGTATAAGACAACCCCTGATTTTCGGTTGACCTTTTTTTTGTTTCAAAAGTTGTCTTATACGCCGGAAAATATGGTACTTTCATCTGATCTCAAAAGGGGCTCTTTTTGTTTTGTTTTATTTTGGGGAGCCATTCCTGGCAGCGCTCAGGATTTGCTTCTGGCTCTGCACTCAGGAATCACTCTTGTTGATGCTCAGGGGATCCTATGGGATGCTGGGTATTGAACTTAGAGAGACCACATGCTAGGTCAATGTCCTATCTGCTATACTATCACTCCAACCCCTGAGTTGCTGCTTTTGAAACCCTCTGGGGGATCTCCGAACCTCTCAGTCAACACCACTGGGGGATCCCCAGGATTTATATTCTCTCACCTCAAACAACACAGATATTGTTCCTCTTGGTTGGATTCTCACTTCTACTCTCCAAAATGGTGGTTTTCAGTTCCCATCACCCCTTCCTAACAGTTCCCCATGGAAGAATGAGCGAGAACTCAGGGCCTGCAAGCCTTTCTTCCTCCCACCCCAGGGTTAAGAACTTGAGTTTTCTTGGGGTCCTCCTCTGCCAGGGGCTCCTCTGCCAGGGACAGCCTCAGATACTGAGATGCCAGGCCAAGATGTTTCTGAGATGGAGAGAGGCCAACGCTGGTTTTCCCTGCCTCTCTGACCTTGTTCTCAGCTGTCACCTCTAGCATGCCTGCCCCCGCCTCCAGTCTGTCTCCCTCTCTTCAAATGTTCCTTAATAATCCATAATTTCATGAAAGGGATAAAGAAGTAGCAGCACCTGGAAGGTAACGGGATTTACATATGAATGTTGCCTTCTCATTTTAATTTTGACAAAGTGTAAAGGTTGCTAATAAAAGCCTGTGGCTGGCTGTTTCACCGCCACTGAGAGAGAGGGAAGAGGGGACAGATTGCTGAGATAGGGGGACACGTCCCAGGATCACAGCGCTCCCCGAAGCTATCTTTCATCCTTCAGCAAAAAACAAAGCCTTGTGACAAATGGGAGCAAAAAAGGAGAGGCTGAGGCTGAAATGACACTGTTTGGAGGGGACTTTGTGGCTGCTGTGAGCAGCTCAGGGATGAGTATAGAGGCTGGACACTCCCAGCCAGGCCTGAATGGGCAGATGGATGGGCACTTGACTCAGCTTCTGGATTGTTGTGGAGCCAGGGAGTTAGAAAGCAGGGTTCTGCTCTGTCAGGGGAAGGAGGAGTGTTGGGCCCAGGATCTAGTGGTTGAGCTCCAAAATTGCTGTCTTGGGTTCAGAAACACCTGGACTGTGTAGAAGGGGTGAGCACTGACCCTCCTTCCCTCTGTTCCATCAGACTGTGAGGTAAGAGACCTTTTAAAGGGCCCCGAGTGACAGTCACGTAATACTTAGAGGCCAAGGTGACATCTCCAATATTATGTGCTATGCATGTGTGAATGTGCTAGAGTGTGTGTGTGTGTGTGTAAGGATTGTGAATGTGCACCATATGTGAGTACATGTATCCATGAGTATGGGTGTCCAGGTGTGTGGATATGCATGTGTGAGCATATGCATGGAGTCTGAATGTATATAAGAGAATATCCTCAGCATGGACTGGTATGCATGAGTAAGCATGCATGACTATTCTGGTGTACACATACATAAACATGAATTTACACCCAGGTCAGCAGGCATGTGTCAGTGCTTGTTTGTATATACATATAGTATGAGTATGTTTAAGAGCATATATATAGATAGATAATCATGTGTTCATGTGCATTGCATGTATGTGAGTATGACTTTATTTGCTTGTGAGTGGGTGTTGGAAGGTGTGCACAAATTCATTTTGAGTGCTTGTGGAGTAAGGATATATGTGTATAAAGTATGGACACACAAGTGCATGTGTGAGTATGTGCATGGATATATGTGTATACACATAGAGCATACAAGAGTAAGTGTATGTTTAAATGTGTACATGTGAGAGTATGGATGTACAAGGTTACAATGAGATGTGTTCATAGTGTATGTATGAATTCTTCGGGTAGTATATGTAAAATGTGTGCATGAGCTAGTACAGATGTATGTGTATACAGTAAATATGCACGCATGAGTGCTGAGTACTGAGTGTGTCTGTGAGGGTATGGATTGCATGAGGACAGCAAGATGGTCTCATCAGCGACTGTATGGTGTGTCTGAGTGTATGTGAGGTCATGCATGTACTTATGCTCAATGAGTGTATTGTGAGAGAATGTGAGGGTATGGATTTATGTGTATACACAGAAATGCACGTGCAATAACATGCGAGGGTAAGGTGTACATGTGTGTGTGCGTGAGTGGGGATATGAGTGTAGAGTGAGACACATTCTTGAGTTCATGTACAGGTATGTTTGGGAATGTGTGTGTGCATATGAGGGTATGGCTGTGTTGGGTAAATTGAGACATGTTCATGAATTCATATGTGAGCATGGGAGTGTATGTGTGTGCATGTGAAAGCATGAGTATGTAGCGAGATGTGTTTATGAGCTCATGTACTGGTGTGTGTGCATGTGAGGGTATGGCTGTGTGAGTGTCCAGTGAGTCTCATTCATGAGTGTCTGTGTGAGAGCATGTAAAAGCATGTAAGAGTACACATGAGTTTGAGCACTTTTCCCTGTAGTGCTTCCTTCCAGCTGGCTCTGAGGACAGTTTATGAGATGCTCTGCCTTGGTCTTTGCCTGGTTCTAAGGCCAACAGCCTCCAGTGTTGACACCACCTGTCTGTGTGCCTTGTCACACCGAGTCTAGATCTTGGTTGGAGCTTCTGTAGTTGGAGGTTGGTTCTTAGACATCAGGCTTCTCATTAACTTCATGATTTCAGTGTTTACACCCCAACTTGCCACATTTCTTTTCTCTGCTCATCCCTCTGGTTGGTCCTTGAGGAATTGTCTTGTCTAACAACTCTCTAACTGGGGAAATTGAGTAACTGAGCAGTCAGGGTACTGTTGCAAAACGACACACATGCCTTTCCCAGATCTGGGGTGCTTCTGCTCTTGACCTCTCCTCTTCTTAATCTGAATAAGGTTCAGTGTTGGGGACTCTGTGTGTTCGTTCCATGGTGAGTCAACATAAAGTTTTCTGCTTGATCCTGTGCAGAGATTCATGTGCCCATGGGAGCTGGTGGGACTGGGAGAGCCTGGACCACACTCAGATCCCAACTGTTTCCCTCCACACACTTTCTCTGATTGCTTAGATCAAGGCACTGGTTTGAGAATGGATTGAGAAATCCGAGATTGAGAAATCCTCTATTAGGTTTGCTTGCCAGGGAAAAATTTCATGTTTTTCTTTTCTTTTCTTTTCTTTCTTTCCTTTTCTTTTCCTTCCTTTTCCTTCCTTCCTTCCTTCCTTTTCCTTCCTTCTTTCCTTTTCCTTCCTTCCTTCCTTTTCCTTCCTTCCTTCCTTCCTTCCTTCCTTCCTTCCTCCCTCCCTCCCTCCCTCCCTTCTTCCTTCCTTCCTCCCTTCCTTCCTTCCTTCCTTCCTTCCTTCCTTCCTTCCTTCCTTCCTTCCTTCCTTCCTTCCTTCCTTCCTTCCTTCCTTCCTTCCTTCCTCTCTCTTTTTTGGGGAGCCACACCTGTTTGATGCTCAGGGGTTACTCCTGGCTATGCACTTCTTTCTTCTTTCATTCTTTCTTCTCTTTATGGGCTACCCCCAGCAACACTCAGGGGTTACTCCTGGCTCTGCACCCAGAAATCACTCCTGGCAGGCTCAAGGAACCATATAGGATGCAGGGGATCAAATCCAGGTTGCTGCATGCAAGATAAATGCCCTACCCACTATGCTATGGCTCTGGCTCCTTCACATCTTTTTTTTCAACTGTGATCACAAGTAGATATTTATTATGAAAAAACGAGGCAAAGAATTCAGAGCTTACAGTGATCCCTGCCTCTTGTCATGTGTAGATTAGAAAGGCACCATGCTAGGGTGCATCCCTAGGATGCTTGCCTCAAAGAGCTGGGGAGGGCAGTGAGGGCAGAGAAGGGATCACTAGGATGATGAGAGTTGGGAGTGATCTTCTGACAAAAACTGGGTGCTAAAAGGAGGGAAAGTACACCCTTACAGGCTCATATCCTTTCATGCATACATCCTTATGTAAACATCCTCATACACAATATACACACATAAACACTCTCAGATTCACACTCAAGCATACAATGCACACACTAACATACTTGTACACATTCTCACACTAGACTCACACCGCACAACATGCTCACCAATACACATCTTCACATGCATGTCTGCACAATCAACCTCATCATAGATGCATGCGCATCTGTAGGCACATGTACTCACAGACACAACGTACTCTCACACAGAGTATGTGTGACACCAGCAGACACGCTCATGCTCACATTTATACACACAGGACACGCATCTCTCCCTTATTCTCCCCTTCCTCCTTTCTCTCTCCCTTCCCTTCTCCCTTTTCCTCACCCTCTTCCTCCTTCTCTTCCACCCTCTCTTCCTCCTCCATGTTCCTCCCCACTCCTGCTCTGAAATCTTCCCTTCCTACCAACTCTCACCTCTACGCACTTCCTACTTTCCAACGTTACCTCCTTCAAGAAACCTGCCTGTGTTACCAGTAACACCAGGAAGCCATAGAGATTCCACTGATGCTATACAGCTCCAAAGCCTCCCCTCTTTTCTCTACCTCTGGGGGTGCCATCATCTGCCCAAGCAGCCGCCCACACACAGCCCTCCCACCTCAGCTACCTTATCTGTCCTCCTCCTCTCCATTCTCCTACAAATTTGTCCATCCCTGGCCCACCCCACCCCCAGTTTCTTTCTCTGCTCCTCTCCGTTGCTGGGGAGCCAAGGCCTGAGACAGACACCATATCCTTCAGGAACGCTGACACTATTTCAGGGAGTCCCAGCACTTACCCTGGAGCTACCCTTACCTCTGCCCCATGGGAGATCAACCCTGGAAACCCCTAATTTTCTGATCTGACCCTGATGCTCCACCTGGAAACACCTGAGCTTCAAGGGCTTTGAGCTGGCCAAGGTGAGTGGGGAGCAGTGGAGTGGTTGCTTGTGCTCCTCAACATGGACGATGAGCCCCAGTACTTGCTCTGCTCGCTGCAGACGACGAGTTCGATATTCATCTTCATTTCCAGGGAAATAATTAGTGTTAAGTGAACTGTGATTTCCATCTCCAGTTATTTCTCATGGTGCTAATTTCAGCAGCAAGGAAAACCTTCTGTCTCCCTTGGATCCAGAGTGGCGAAGGCATCTCGCATCCCGGGCGGGAGGCGGCGGGAGGGGGCGGGGAGCACAGACCACCCGTTCGACAAGGGATTGAATTCCAGCGTGCCAAGAGGCTCCAGCTGTGGGGAAAATTGTCCTTCCTGTCACAGGCCCCTCCGAGTGGGACCAGCCCACCCATGGACTTCGCTTGAGTTCTGGCACACAGAAGAGAAAAAAAAAAAAAAAGGAAAAAGAAAGAAAAAGCCCAGCTGTGGGCATGAACTCTGGTCTCTGGAATCTGAACAACCTTCTTGGCTCGAATTCTCCTGCCCAACTTCCTCCAGCCCCAGGGAACCCCAATCCTTGGAATTTCCATCTTCTTTCCTGCACTGTTCAGAGACCCCAGCTGTGGCTGTGGTTTTTGGTGAGCTGCCTGAGAAGCTCTGACCAAGACCCCCACCCAGCTTTGCAGAACCCACTTCACCTCTAGCAATGATGATCACAATGACCTTATTCATGCTTCCAAGGTCCATGGTCAGGCTACTGCCTTACCCTGCTTGTCCCCATTATACAGATGAGAAAACCAAGTGTCTAAATGGTTGACTTCGTCTAGTCTATGGGAGAAGCTGGGCTGCTGTTGGGACTGGTGGACTGTATATTTTTACTCTGAACACTCCTTTCAACTGGGGTAAAGACAAAGGCAAGGCCAGAGATGAGGGGACGTGCACTCAGGGGCTTGATCTGGACCCAGGTCAGCAATGTAGAGACATAAGAGAATTGACCCCAGGAGGGAGAATAGACTGGTTGCTGTGAACTGGGCTTCCAGTCTGATGGTTATGGCTGATAATTATGTCTTAAAATTGATATTTCTTTCTGTATTGTTGTGGTGTTTCAATTACCTTTTTCATGTCCTCTCTCAAACTGAGGTTGAAAGCCTCTAGAAGGTCTCCGCCCATTTTCAAAGTATTTGACTTTTTAAATGTATTTATTATTTTTTCTTATTTTGTACCCCATTCTATTGCTTTTCTTTCCTTCAAACAAAACCACATACCTCGATTTATCTAGCTCTGCCTCTTAAATAGAGGGGGAAACAAGGGAGGGTACCAGGACCAAACAGATATAGGACCACTAATAGTAAGCTAGACAAAGAGGGGTCCACCTACTCTAGCAGCCTGGGGGGGTGATGGTGGGGTATATGGGTTGCAGAAAGGGAACTGGAATGGGGGGAGGACAAATTTGGTGATGGGTATTCCCCTGATTCAATGTTAATATGTACCTAAAATACTACTGTGAAAGATATGTAAGCCATTATGATCACAATAAAAATTTTTAAAAATTTTCATTTTGGGGACCAGAGCAATAGTACAGTGAGGAGGGTTCTTGACTTGCATGCAACCGATGATGGTTTAATCCATACCATCCCTGAGGGGCCCCTGAGCACTGCCAGGTGTGATTCCTGAGAGCAGAACATTGTAATACTGAAACTCAATCATAAACAACTTGTTAACTGTACATCTCATGGGACTCAATGAAAGAATTAAAACAAATAAGAGTAAAACCTGAGCCCAGATGTAGTTCCCAGAGAAACTAACCAACACAGAACTCACCTCTCCAGTTTCTCAATGACAGAAGCCAGAATTCTACTGTGACCCCTGATGATTGAGTGGCCAGAGGCTTGAAAGTAGATGCAAGGCTCCTGGAATGAATAGCTTGCATTCATTCATTCATTCATTCATTTACTCACACATTTGCTATGAATGAAAACTTGGGAGATGTCCATTGTGGTGGCATGTTTTAAATCTTTGCATGGTGCCCTGATTGCTCTCATACCACAATCTCCCTAAATCAGAAAAATCTAGTGCCTCACCATGAATCTGAGATGCCTCTCAGAAATCTGGGCTTGTAGAGGACAAGTCATTCTCCCATATCACACAGAGCACACATGGCAGGGTCGTGGCTTCCTCCTGGGTTTGTCGAACTCTAAAATCCCCTTGTCCTTTGATCTCTGCCTCTGGCTTTTGCAATCCTCACCTTCCTCTGTCTTGTGCTACAGAGCTGTTCCCACCCAAGTGCCACCCTAGTCCAAAATGAGTGAGGCTTTGACTCAGTTGTCTGAAAGTGGAATGAGGGGATTCCAGAAGTGTTGGGCCCAGGAGGTCTGGGTCGTCTCTTGCAGGACACAACAAGTAGGATATGTTGACCAGCTCTGCTGAGCCCATTGTGTGCTCTGCTGAGTATGATGGGGGATGCACAGAACCCTTGGACCCAAACAGCAGAGTCCCTCAGGCCCTGCTCATATGTCCCAGCCCCCGGAAAACTTGGCACCTGGGATATTCAAATTGCACCTTCCTCAGATTCTTCTGAGTTGTACCAGCCCCCCTGGGGCAGATCCCCCCAAATTCAAAGTCAGCACAACAGAACCCTAGACTTGGACCGTTCTCAACTGATAGCTTCCCCCCCCACCCCATGCCCTTAATGGGGCTCTTGAGCCCCAGATAGAGGTGTCATCATCCAAGATTATTTTTCTGCTGTGTCTTCCACATCCTGCCAGGGCAGATACTGGTTGCTCCTGAGTGCTTGGGCTCAATCCTGCCGGAAGAATGCTCACCCAGACAGCTTCTATGTATATACAAAGGCAAGTGTGAGGGTGTGAGCGAGGGTGAGTGAGAGAGCAGGATGGTGTTTGGCTGGGAGTCCTGCCAGGATGTACTATTTCTCTGGCTCCCCACAAACTTTTAAAAGAATGTCCAATAAGAACTGGATGCTGAAAGGAGGTAAAATGATAGGCATGATACCGTTTCAGTAACAATATTGCAAAACAAAATGTCTAAAAAAATAAAGGGAAAGAGAAACAGAGAGGCAGAGACACAGAGAGGGAGAGAGAGGAAAAAAAATTTGCCCCCGAGGTAGGGGGCAAGAGCGGGGGGGGGGGGGGGAATGGGGACATTAGTGGCAGAAAATGAGCACTGGTGAAGGGTATTGGACATTGTATGTCTGAAACTCAATCATGAACAACTTTATTACTGTGTACAACCTGGTGATTCAATTTGATAATTTATTTATTAATAAAAATAAATAAAAGAAAGTCCAGTGCAGAGTTGGCTGAGATAGAGGCCAGAAACACAATGATAAGCTTTTCCAAGACACTTGAAAAAATAAAATGATTATTGAAAGTCAATAATGTACCCACCAAGATAGCCAGTGCACTAAGCATTGATGATCACCATCTCATCATGAGCTGCATGTAGAAACTGGAAGTGATGGTTTGTTGTGAGAAAACCCACCAAATGGGACATGGGTATTTGGAGGCTGGAGAGATTTGGTTGGTACTGGGCAGTCCAGCCTTCCATGCCATTTGTCTTCCTTTGAAACTATGAAACTATGAAACACCCAGGTGGTGGGGTGTTTCAACTCTACTGTTTCGACTCCCCCTGGAACCATGTTGTCTGGAGCGTCTAGTACACAGATGCCCTTGCAGGTATTTGTTCATCTGCTGTGTCTATCATGGGGTCACTCCATCTCAGAAATCTGATGTGCAGATTTCAAAGGGCTCTGTGTGTAGAAGTGTGTATGTGTGTGGTGTGGATCTCTCATCTCCCTATTTCTCCTGGGCAAGGGGGGGGTCACAACAGGCTGGGGGGCAGGGGCTGCTTTCCTGCCTGGGTTTACCTGGTCTCCCGGGACAACAGACTTACAGGCAGCCAAGGAGATCCTGCAGCAAGTGAGCGTGACAGTCGACTTCAAAGTGGGAATGCGGCGTCTTGATCCGGACGTGGCCATACCTGCCGGGGCAGAGCGCGGATGTGACCACCCCGGGAATTCAAAGACGTTCTCAGCGGCCATGCATACAAACATGCATACATACATATGCACATGCGCACATGTACGCGCACACACATGCACACAAACCCAGAAACCCAGTGCAAAACCCGCCTCTTTCTTTTGAATGAAAATAAAAGTCTCGCCACTCTTTCTTCGTGGTTCTTCACTGAACTAATTATTCCGATCTGTGGTTTCTTTGGGTCTTTTCAAAGCACACAGAGAATGGTTAATTTCACTTAATGGAATAATTGAATGTCATAATTGTTTTTTTTTTTATTTCAGCATAAATGTTTGAGTTAAGCCATACTCACTCTCTCTCCCCATCTAGAGCTCTTAATAATCGGCTGCTCAAAGAGCCCTTTTTCTATTCCTCCTTTCTGTTTCCTAACTGGACTGTCTGGGCCGGTTTCTGGCAGCCAACATGTTCTGGGGTGGGGGGGATTGCGTAAGGGGTGGGCAGAGGGGGTGGGTAATGACTGTTTTGGTGTTGGATGTTCGGATCTGTCTCTAATTCATTCTTTGTCAGGCGTGAGAGGCACCTCGAACAGGAGGAGGAACAATGCCGTTTTATTCTCGCTTCTTCCTCCTCCCTTTCCTCTCTGCTCCTTCTCTCTGTGTTGGAGGAGGGCACCATGACATCACAGACCCCCAGGAGATCATCATCTTTGATAATTACGTTGACATCTCTCTGGATCCATCAGAGGCTAGTTGGCTTATCTCTTCACTCTATTTATTGGGTGGTGATAGGGAGCTGAGACATGTTCTGGGGGTCAGGGACCTATTGGATACCATGTATGGTGGCAATTCATCAATAAAATGCAAGTAAAAGGGGATTGAAGAGATAGTACAGGAGGTAAGATACTTGCCTTGCATGCAGCTGACCCTGATTCAGTTCCTAGTCCTACTTATGGTCCCTTAACCACTATTAAAGCTTACTCTTGAGTACAGAGTCAGGGCAGCTAATTCCAGGTGTTGCCCCAAACAACCTGACTCAGGCAATCTGTATAGTGATGATCCACAAAAACAAACAAACAAAAAAAACAAAAAACAACAACAACAACAAAAAACAAAACAAAACAAAACAAAAATCAGACAGTGCCTGGTCCCTACTTGAAATTAGGGTCATGATACATCAAGGCACAGGATATAGGGAAGGACATAGACCATTTATCATAGGACATAGGGCAGAGTGCCAGACAAGATGGAAACTGATCATCATACAATGGGGCATGGGGAATGGTATAGGCTAGTCAGCATTCCATCTGGGGCATGGGGGTGATGGGGGTTGGCTAATATAGCACCCTCAGGCCTGGGGGTGAAGAAAACTGATTAATATAGCACCCTGGAACATGGAGGTTAGTGGAAGCTGGTTAGTATAGCACCCTGGGAAATGAGAGATGGTGGAAGTGATTGTCATTGCACCATATCCAATGGTAAATACTGAAATTTGGTCATCATTCCCTCAACTGGATCTAGAGGAGGGAGGACTGTTGTTTGGTCTTATTTGTTTCTCTTTTCATTTCCTCTGGCAATATGGAAGATTTTTGATTTCATGCTGGGCTGTTACAATCAGAGAACACAGTGGTAGCCACAAAGAGCAACATCACAATATGGACCCTCTATGCTGGATAAACCAGCAGGACTGCCTTTACCCATTACCACTGAAAAGGCAGTCTGCTGAGTGTACACCTTCTTTTGTTTAGTAATCTACCTCATATACTACTTCCCACCCCCAACTGGATATTCACAGAGGTCCCTATGTCTAGACCCATCTCTACTTGCAGAGTAGAAACATTTTTATGATTGGGAATTTCTGAGTCCCAGAACACAACCCAGCACCAGGGAGAATACTTGCTTGATTCATTCCTGTGAATGAATAAATTTGCCTTCATTCTTCCAGAAGGGGTCCACAGCTTGGAAAAACAATATTGTTCCAGACGTTAGACAGAAAACTCCAAAGCAAATTTTTTTCTCTGTGATAAATAATCAAAATGAAGATCCTGGCAGGTCCATATTCTTGCTGTTTCTGGGTCCTTTCAGTTTGTCCTCTCTGTCCCCTATCTCAGACACCATTGTTGTGTATGTAAACATTTTTATGGGATTATTATGTTACTGACCCTACCCTGATCAGTGATTGTGCCCTACCCTAGGATGTGACCTGGCATTCTGCTCCCACTCTAGGGTGGTACCTGAATTTGCTCCCACCATTGGGTGGTGGTATCTGATTCCACCATTGGGTGGTACCTGATTCTGGGCATAAAAGCAAGGGTCTTTGGAAGGGGAGGGGCTTTTTTCCTGGGGCCTATTCTTAGGCCTTTGGGCTTCGGTGTCTTCACGGAATAAAGAGCTGTTTTCTTTGGAAGCCTGACTGCCTGTTGGCTTTCTTCCCACCACATTCACTTCAGAACCACCGGCTGAACAGGGTAACAGAAGCGTTGTCCCAGCTGGAGGAGAAAGGCCTCATCCTCCATCCCTCCTTCAGTCAATATCATCAGGGGCTGATTTGCAACAACCATGACTCATGAGAGCATCTCTTGTTGACCCAAGATATCCCACATGCATGCAGTAGAGTTTGAAAAGTCATGGGCTGAGTCCAGTCATATGAAGGTATATGAATTCCTTGCACTTCCTGGATTTTATGAGCACAGATGGTTGGAACGCTAAGAAACTCAACATTGAAAGATCCCACTTCACATTGCTCCCATCTGGGGTTGGACCAGGCCTCGGGTCAGAAGAAAGTAAAAGACTGCTTCCCTCCTGGGGCAAAGGAAAACACAGTTCCCTCAACTTTGTAAGGATCCTGGATGCCACGTGGAACATTTTTTAAATTCCACCACTGGGAGAACTAAGAGACATTAAATATTCTCTGTGTTTCTTAGAAGTCTACATGTTTCAGAATTTGTTATGGAAACTGAATTTATTTGTTTATGAAAATGAGAACACATTTATTAAAAGAGGATGTAAACCTACTATGGTGCAGGAATGGAACAGGTGTTGGGATAGCAAAACTTGGACAAATGCAATCCCTGCCATTTGTTTCACTGATCAATTATATCAATCATATCATGTGAGTTAGGGAAAGGGGTCCTTCCAGGCAGTGACCAGGTGCCAGGACACATAGCCTGAGCTGGATTCCTCCTTGCTTTGAATCCTCATCTACAAGTCCTTGTAGTCCATGCTTGATGCATGGTCAGTGCTATTGCCATCAGTGAGAGGTTGATGAGATGAATATCTTTAATGTGTGGAACTTGCAAGCTGATTGGTTCTTGGGTCATCTCAGCTACCAACTGACTCTGTTTGGAAAGGTATAAGTCAACCATGTTTCCACCACACTTTACTCATCTGTAAAATTCAAGCAAGGATCCCAGCTCACCCACTTTGAGAGGAAATAAATGAGATGAATGGAAGGTTGTTCACTTCTGCCATTGTCACTTTGTCCTGGCCTGTGGATTGCATGAAATTCAAATGGACTCTCAGACACCTAATTGCCACTCACACTGCTTCTGCTTGAAGTAGTTTCTTGATGGAGTTTGCCACTGTGGGATTTGTGAGAGACTCCAAAGCTTCTGTTTGAACACTCTAATACCCCTTTTCTTGGCACTTTCTCTGTATGTACAGTTATATCAGGCAAGTTATTTTGGGTTAAGTACACTTTTTTTTTTTTTTTTTTTTTTTTTTTGGTTTTTGGGTCACATCTAGCAGCGCTCAGAAGTTACTCAGAAATTGTCCCTGGCAGGCTCAGAGAATCATGAGTTGCCGGAAATTGAACAGAGATACATGGGGGTCGGCAGCATTCAAGGCAAACGACCTACCACTGTGCTACTCTCCGGCCCCAGTTAAGTGCACTTTTATTTAATTTTTTTATTAAACTACTATGAGATACAGAATTAAAAAAAGTCATTGATGGGTTGAGTTTCAGTTATTCAGTATACCTTTACACATACCTTTATCAATGTTCATCCCCACCCTCAATATCCCCAGTTTCCCTCCCATTCTCTTCTATTCCTCACCTTACCTCTCTATTGCAGACACTTCTTTCTCTCTCTTTTTTTCTCTCTTCTTTCTTTTAGGTATTTTGTTTGCAATATTGTTACTGAAGGAATATCATGTATATCACTTTCCCTCCTTTGAACACCCAGTTCTTTTTCAAAGTGAACATTTCCTACTTTAATTGTCATAGTGGTCCCTTCTATGTCCTTACTCCTCTCTTTTCCTCCATCATTTTTATTGTCTTTGGGTATTATTATCAGACTATGTGGCTTTTTAAAAATATCCCATTGATGAGCATGTTAACTCATTGAATCAATATGAGCTGGGTTCATATTCTATTTTATAACTTATTCCACGTAAGAAATGCAGTGGTTAATAATAAAGGCACATCATCATTGACTGTATAGCATAGCAAGAGATCAGCTTCTAGTATGTTGCTTTGCCAATACATGATTACTTGCCCCAACTGTTTCCATCTCTTTAGCTAACTTTTCTTTATTTAAACTATCTTAAATTCATCCTTAATATCAATAATTCAATATTTAACCAAATTACTTAACCAAATGCATAGGAGCATTCTGGACAAGATGGAAAGTGGTGCATGGTATAAGATATGAGAGGGAACCAGGGAAGACATTTCAAGAGGTGAAAAGATCATATTTAGCAGAGTGAATCAATATTTATTTCACATAAGACTGATGTTTCATTTTAGTATCAAAGAAAAGTCGAATTTGAGCAGTTGCAGGTAGATACAATCATGTTATGGACAACAGTGCAATGGGAACAGTGAATCAGGAAAAAGAAATAGGTTTTCAGTTACTGTAGTTTGGGACTATGAGAAGGTAGATATGTTTGAATATATGAGATTAGATATAGATGATCACAGAATCATCTAGTTGTATTCCTAGTAAAAAGAGAACATTTATAACAAACTGTCCATAAGAAGCTATTGCAATAATATAATGAATGGAATGCAGCCCTACACTATTTATAAGTCAAGCCATAAAAGAAAGCAGACTATTCTGAGGGACTCCCCACAAAATCTACTAACCTCCTAAGTGATGCTGGGATTAAAAACTGAGTTTAACCATATTTGCAACTTTGGAGGGACCATAGAGCTTCATTTTTTAAATCTAAAAATGGTTGATGGGGGACATGATTACAAACACTTGATACCAGTCAACGCTTGGTCATTGAATTGTTCTTAATTATTACTAAGCAGTCTCAGTCAAGATAGGTAGGGGATAAAATTAATTAACTTAATCAACTTCATCTTTTTTTTCAGGTATTTATGTAGTAAGGAAACTTGTGTCCACCAGAAGTGGTCAGTCTCACCATGAGAATGTAGTGAAACCTATACAAAGTGGAGTGGCCAGTGGGACAGGACATTTTTAGAAAGTTCTAAGAGGGAACTAGTCCCCACCATCAGAAAATTTATTGTCAGAGAAGATGGAACATCTGGACTAAGGCAGTCTTGTCAGAGGAAAGCAGCATCTTGATCTCTATGCATTATATCTATTTAGCTTATATGATATCTTGAGAGAAATGGGAAAGAATTAAAAAGCATTATGCATAAAACACAGATGAAAAAACTACCACTGAAGAAGATATAACCTCTGGAACCAAAGAAAATTCTCAGCAACTTGCTTTGTCCCCTCAAACAATATAATATAATCAAATACACAGTGAAGCAGGAACTGAGGAATGAGTCAATCAAATCACAAGACACAAAGAAAACAGATGTAACAAGGTCAAGTAAATAGGAGGCCTGAAACAACATTTGGCCTGAATCAATCATTATATCACCAACAACCACCAATAGAATAATCGGTTAAATAATGAATTATTGATATTAAGGATGAGCTTGAGATAATTTAAATAAATGAAGAGATAGCTAAAGAGATAGAATCAGTTGGGGAGAGTAATTATGTATAGATGCATAGATAAAGCAATGAACTAGAAGATTATCTGTAGCCAGTGAGTATTGAAAGCAATGAATTAATAAATAAATACATAAATAAATAAATAAAGTGACAATGGTTCATGGATACATTGAAAGAAAATTTTGGAATTTTTTTTTCTGATGCTGGATATAGAATCCAAGGCCTTATACATGCAAGTTAAATGCTCTATTTCTAAGCTATAGTCCTGGCTCTTAAGGGAACATTTTGTTTAAATAAAGGAAAAAGTATTGGTTTATATTGAGAGACAACATTCTTATGGATACTAAATTTTGATAAAGGACTATTGACATCAGGACTCATCAAGTTTAAATTACTGACTGTCAAGAACAATTCCTCAGACAACTAAGTAGAAAATACTTCTGCCAGTGTGAAGAAAACGCAAGATTTAGAGTTTTTCTCTAGCATGCTCCACCCAAGGTGTGATTTGAATAGTCAGTTCCTCATGAGTGAAGATATGACTCAAAGTCTTATTCCTAGACAAGCTGTATTTTAGGTAAAAATGCTACATATATACATATATACACACATGCATATATACCAAAGTACATATGGCTTTATTTTGAAGAGGGCTCTAGGAACACACAATGGGAAAGTTGCTATGTTGAAATCCAGAAGATCAAAGATGGTTCTATGAACAACGTGGTTGCCTTCATGCCCTAAGGATGTATAGAGTTTGGATAAAAATGATCTGACTTCAGTGCTTGCTTCAGCAGCACATATACTAAAAAGATCTTGACTTCTTCCTACATTTTACAACTGGTCAAGGACAGGGCTGAGCCTTGAGTGTTCAAGAGTATTTTCTCAACCAATAAACAGACAGACAAGCAGAGAATATTGAAATGTTAATTCAATAGTAGGTTCTCAAATAACAGTACTGAGTAACTTTCATGAACAACAACAATGACAAGTTAGCACCAAAGTTCATCTCCCTAAATGTTGATTTAATATAAAATTTAAAGTCTAAAGTCCATGTATTTGGTGAGGCCTCCCTCAGCACAGTGCCTCTAGCCATTTCCACCGGTGGGTCTGAAGAAGGGTATAATTCAGTATAATTATTCAGTATAATAATATATATAATATATTATATATAATATAATTATTAAGTATAATAATTCAGTATAATTCAATCAGTTAAAGTTTCATTGGAGTCAGCTTGCTTTTATTCCAAGGCCCTCTCCGCCATATGCTTTTCCTCACATAGCTTATATATTAAGCTTCTTCCAAGCAGTTTCTTCTTGCTGCTACTTCTCTGGCTCTCTGCCTCTTTTTCTCTCCTCCCTTCCCTCTAGGCAGACTCCCTTATTCTTTATTCAACATCACCCTCCCATTCCAGGTGTGGGGGGGGGTCTGACCATCCAGAAGGCATTAACGTGGGGCATTGGGGGAAGGAATACCTTACACATAATCAATAAACCCAATGAATTGAAGACCTTTAGAGAAAAGATTGGGTGGAGTTGCAGAGAACTGTATGCACAGCAATAGTTGTAGAAATGGCCGTTGAGGAATGGAATCTACATTCTATATGCCCTATTGATTAAATAGGATATGCAGAACAGGGCTCTGCAAACTCTTTAAGAAGGTCCAGATGACAAATATTGAAGGTACTGTAATGTATAGGATATTGCTGTTGTATCATCTCATGGATTTACAGTTGTTTGAAAATGCAAAGGCCATTTGAGGACATGAAGGCCATCAGCCATAGTAAATCCAATGCAATGCTTATTTTTGGCCCAGCAGATAGAGTATGAATAGGACCACTGGACTGGACCACTCTCCTCTCCTCTCCTCTCCTCTCCTCTCCTCTCCTCTCCTCTCCTCTCCTCTCCTCTCCTCTCCTCTCCTCTCCTCTCCTCTCCTCTCCTCTCCTCTCCTCTCCTCTCCTCTCCTCTCCTCTCCTCTCCTCTCCTCTTCTCTCCTCTCCTCTCCTCTTCTCTCCTCTCCTCTACCGGTTGGGCAGCAGCTCTCTCTGAAGACTGGCTTCCTTTCACCACTACTGAGAAGCTGGTGATGAAACTGAAAGCAGAGGGAGAAATCCAGGTGAGATCATCTGCAAGTTCAAGTCAGGTCTCAACCCATTCTACTAGTCTGCAAGTTAGTTTCGGACTACATTGGCCATAGCTTGGAACTTCAGTGTGGCTAGATCAAGTGGAGCTGTCAGTACAAAATAAACACCCCCATCTTGAGAACTCAGTCCAAAGAAAAGATTATACAACTATCGATTAGCATGAGTGTTTTTTTTATAGCATGTGTTGAAAGGATAACAGTTTGGATATGTTGGGTTGAATAACGTATATGTGATAAAATGAGTCACATCTGTTTCCTTTTATTTTATAAAAATGTGGTGCTAGAAAATTAAAAAGGCATGTAAGTGGTTTGCCTCTTTCTGGGGCCCTGGAGCACTGCTCCCCAAATTTGAAAAGCCTTCTTCATCTTCCTCTCCTCCTGTGGCAAATGGCCATGAACATGGTGACTTAAAGCTACCTAATCCTTCTGTCATTTGTGGAGATCATAAATATGACTTGGAGGTCTTGGCAGGGTTGTTCCTTCTGGGAGCATTGAGAGAGAGAACCTGTCCTTGACCTTCTCTAATCTTGGAGTTGCCTGTATCCTTGGCTTACAGACTCATCTTCTACCCATCACCGCTGCTGGTTACTGCCAGGTGGTCCCCGCTCCCCCTGTCCCCTATCCAACTTTCAGGGACAAGTGACTTTATGCTGTACTTCATTGATCTGGTGTCACCAGTCTATGTCAAATTAGGAGAGTCAGAACTGAGAGCTATGGGGAGAAACTTCCTGTACGTCCATTGACTACTGGAGTGGTTATTTTCAAAACTGGGATCATATTGGTTTAACCTATATTTTAGAAGTGCTTTTCAGGCCTTTCCACAGTTCAATTATTCCCTCACCAAAGTGTCCAAATCCCTCTCCTCCTTGGGCTCTTATAGTCCCCACCCCCCTCTAGCAAACTCAGTTCTGAGGTTCCTCTCCAAGGAACAACTCCAAGGGTTGGTTGTGAATCTGTTTTTATATGCTCCTTTGCCTTGTGGGTGAGATCACCCAGTATTAGTTTTTCTTCTTGCTTTTTTCCCTCAGCCTCACCCCAGGTGCTTGCCTTGCACATAGATGAATTTGCCTCCATCCTTGTACCCTATTATGGTTCCCAGAGGACCACCAGGAATGACTTCTGAGTATATAGCCAGGGGTAAGCCCCAGAGCATTAGTAGATGCCATCAAGCAAACAAATAAACTAAAGACAGAGAACTGGGATTAGCTCAGAGGTCATGATGGGTAATGACCATCTCAGAGGCAGAGAAAGACAGGAAGTGATCTGCAGAAACAACACGTCCAGGTTCAGGGCAAGGGAAGGTTCCCCTGGGGTTGGACAGGGTCCTCCTCTGGATCTGGGTAAGACCAGGAGAGACGCACTGAGCACTCTGAGTTACAGCTGGGGGGAAACCAAGAGGAGCAGAAGTGCAGTTCTTTTAGGCATTCTTCCTTCCAGTTTGCACCCAAGTCTAGGTGAAAAGGTGCTCTGAGTGTGGCGTGTGGGGGAGCTCCCACTGAGCCCAAGTGGTTTAGACAAACTCCCTGAGTTTGGAGGGCTGGGGAGCGGGGCAAACAGGGCAACCAGGAGGGAGGCTGGCAGCAGGCAGCCTGGGAATCTGGAGTTGGAACAAAGCTGCCTTCTAGGAGCGTGAGGGAGCAGTCTGCCAAGAATGTGGCCCCACTGGTTCTGGGGCTGCTCAGAGTCCTGCCCCAGGTTGTGGTGTGCGCTGTGTGGGAGCAACAAAGGAGAGAAAAGCAGACCCAGGAGGCCAACTTCAGGCTCATGTCTACCATCTCGCCTACCTCCCCCAGATCCAGGCCCACATCCACTATCTCTCATTCCCCATCTTCAAGCCCCCTCCATTTATCATCCCATCCACTGTCTCATCCACCACACTCTTCACTGTTCAGTCCAACATCTCATCCATTTGCCACCTCCAAGCCCCCATCTGTCCACTGTCCCATCCACCATCCCACCCACATTCCCATTCATAGCCCCAATCACTGTTCAGTCCTCCATCCTGTCCACTGTCCTGTCTACCATCCTATGCACCATCTCATTCATCATCCTGTCCACCATCCTATCCCCATCTCATCTCCCATCTGGTCTATCACCCCATCTACCATCCCATCCACCATCCCATCCATCACTCCATCCATTGCCATTTTCTTCCCTTGTATCAGAAAGTCACATACTTTTCAGGACTGGATGGTTCAGGGGTTGAGTCCTTGTGAATATGGGTGAACCGTTCTGTAACACACAGGGGTGTCCTGGGAGCTGAGGGGGACCAGGCTTAACCTGCAGCATGGAAAGTGCAGCTGTACAGGATCAAGGAGGAACCCTTCCCCCAAGACATCCCTGAGTCACACCAGCAGGGACAGCAAGGGGGAGATCTCTCTGCCCCCATCCCCATGTCCTGTGTCCTTTCAACTAGCCTCTGCCCTGTCCCATAGCTTGGACCCCAGGGTGGTGGATGCAGAGTAGGGGAGCAGGTCCTTTCTCCCTAGCACAAAATAATGGACCCCACAGGCCAAGCCTGGTGTGGGAGCTTTTTTACTGTAGAGCCAGTGATAAGCAGAGATTTGATATTTCTGGAGAATCCCAGAGAGCGCCCTTCCCCTTTAATTACGCTGTGGCCACCCTTTCAAAGGTGATTAAAGCGATTCTTCAGCAGATGCGGTTATACATTGAGCGGGAACCTGGCCTTTCTTGTGGGTTTTTTTTTTTTTTTACAGTAATTAAATCTGACCAGTGCAGAGACGCTGTGTGGCAGGGGGCCGGGAATTTGGGGGTAGACTGGGCAAGATAATTCCCTCCTTAGGGCAATGTTAAATTTAGGAAAAATACAATTAATTCTATCAGACAGGTATCTCTTGCAGACATGAGAAACCCAGGCCCTCAATGCAGTCCATCTGCCAGTTTGTGCGTGTGGGGGTGGTGGTGGTGGGGGGGTGGGCACCCATATTTGCACACACAGGAAGTTTCCCCCACTCAGTTCCATGTTCTGGGCCACCCTATCCATCACTAAGCCTGGCCACTTTCTTCACAGACCACTTGGTGGAAGTAAAAAAACAAAAACAAAAACAAAAGGGCTGGAATGAACCAGAACTTTCTCTTTCTTCTATGGTGGTGGTAAAGTTTAGGTGTCTGGGAGCCAAGAACCAAAACTTCAATACTCCTGGAAATAAGCTAGGGACAGTCCCTCAAGAATGCTATGAGAACCACCCACTCTCCCAGCCCCTCTGAGGTCCCCCGCAGCTCCCCACTGCTCAAGGAGGAATGTCAGCGGGCTCAGGCAGTGAGAGTCCACGTTCCTCCCGCAAAGCCATAATTAATATTTGTCCTCAGCTGCTGTTTTGCTGCTCCTGAGGTTGAAAGGGGCCTGGGATTCACCCGCGATTACATGCTTTCCTCTCAGCTCCCTGAGCTCTTTGGGAGAGCCGGAGTTCTCCAGCACCCTCCTGAGAGGGCTTTGTTGCAGTCCCCCAGAGCTGGCAGTGGGCCGAGAAGCAGCCAGTGTTGGTGGGGAAACCCCGTTCATGGAGTTGGTTTCTGCTAACAGACAACACAATGCTAAGCAGGGCAGGACTGGGTTGCCCTTTGCCTGTTGCAGGTCTGGCCTAGAGGTGGCCGCCCAGACCCCGTGTAGGATGCTCTCAGGGCTGGTGGCATATTTGGCCCAGCCAGACCCCATGGGACAGTCTCTCCCCGAGGACTCGGTTTCCTTCCTGATCAGGGAGGCCTGGCTCAGCAGCAGCTGTCTCCTGGCACTGTTGTGAGGATTAATGAGATAATATTTTTTAAGTACCCCGAGATCTTGTGATGAAAGGGGCTATAAAAGTACAAAGTGTCACTATTATTATAATTAATAGCATTTCTGAGAGCTTTCTGAGTGTACGTTGGCTAATGCTGAAGACAGAGGGGATCCCTGCTTCAGGAGCCAGATTTGGGGGTGGCATAGACTAGGGAGGAGACCCAAGACCCTGTGTGTGGCCCACCTTCAGCAGTGAGGACTCTGCCCCATGGGGGGACCCAGGGGTGATGTCCCTTTATGTAGGGTCTGCAACACTTGCCACTTTAGATTATCTAAAGATGATTGGGCCTTTAGACCAAGGTCCATGGACACCTCTGGGCTCAGCACATCCCTGAACTGGGGGTTTCTTTCCTACTGTGGTAGCCAAGGCATATGCTATTTGAGATGAGGATGCCACTGGCTAGGGGTGAGGGCTACCATCTGCCAAACAGGGGACAGGCCATCAAAAATGTCACCCCTGGCATTCTGGAAGCAGAATGTGGATGACAAATGTGGGTGAAGACCTCTGGCAGCTCTTGGTAAGCAGAGCCAAGGCAGGGAGACTAAAGGGAGGACAGAGATGCCCTTGGGGCCTGGAGTCACAGAGATGCCCTATATGGAGCCTGGAGGGAACTCTGGAGGTGATTCCTGAAAGTTTAGAAGGAGAGAGGAGAGAGAGAGAGAGAGAGAGAGAGAGAGAGAGAGAGAGAGAGAGAGAGAGAGAGAGAGAGAGAGAGAGAGAGAGAGAGAGAGAGAGAGAGAGAGAGAAAGAGAGAAAGAGAGATAGAATAGGCAGAGGACTGAGGAGAGACAGAAAAAGAGAGGAGAGAGACAAAGAGTGTAGACAAGAGAGACAGGAGAGGAGAAAGGAGAGAGAGAGGAGAAAGTGAAAAAGAAGGAAAGAGATGAAGAGAGAGTGGGAGGGAGGGAGAAGGTCTGACTCGGGCAATGAAACAACAATGAGTCCAGGGAGTGTAAGAAAGACTGAATGGAACTAGGGACCATCGGGGACAGGGAGAACTGTAAATAGAAAAACTGGGGAGTTAGGGGGAGTTTATGACTGTGAGCAAGGGCCTCTTGCCTGTGGGGTGAGTCAGTCAGCCATCTTAATTTTTTTTGGCGGGGGTGGGGGGGTTGGGGGTGGGGAGGGTTGGGCCATACCCAGCAATGCTCAGGGGTTACTTCTGGCTCTGCATTTAGGGATCACTTTTGGCAGAGCTCTGAGGACTACATGAAATGTGGGAGATCAAAACTGGGTTGGACACATTCAAGGCAGTGCCCTCCCCACTGTCCTATCACTCAGCAATCTTGGGAAGAAGAGTGAATAGGGTGGAGGTAGGAGGGAGCCCCTGAGTGGTCCAAGGGACGTCAGCAAGACCCACCAGGAGGAAAGGGAAGGAGGGGGTCTGTTGTCTCTACCTATATTTATGTCCACAAAACCTAACCCCTCAGCTTGACCCCAATAGGTCCCTGAGATCCATCTCTCTTTAGGAATGAAGTCCAAGGGGGCACAGTATTAGGAATCACACCCCAACTTGGCAATGAAGGGCCTCCTGGTAGCCAATGACTCTAGCAGGGTGGCAGGCAGCAGTGGTGGTGGTGGGGATGTTGGCAGAAGGTTCTGACCTCATACTGAGGCCCACACCCAGGATACAAGGGGTTCCTTGAGCCATATGAGTGAGGACCTCACAGCAGCACAGCAGGGAGGGCTTTTGCCTTGCATGTGACCAACCTGTCCAATTACATGTTAGATTCCCAGCATTCTCTAGGGTCCCCCGAGCCTGTCAGGAGTGATTCTTGAGTGCATAGCCAAAAGTAATCCCTGAGCACAACCAGGTGTGGCCCCAAACAACAACAAACAAAAACCAGTGTGTCCTGTTAGCATTTGGACTGAAGACAGAAAAGAAAAGCTGCAGTGCCCAGGGCAGAAACTCTGTGCCTGCCCTGCCCTGGCACCTCAAAGTGCTTCTTGGCAGGTGTATCAGCTTAGCTGGATATACTCATTTTATTGAGGGTCTCAGAGGCAGTGCAGAGCACTGGGCCTGCAGGAATGATGCTGGGAGTCCTCCAAGTTTACCCATGATTCCTGCATTACCATCTTTCCAGCATGGTCCTGATGAGGGGGCCCAGGAAGGATGTGGGGTGTAGGGCAAATCTGGCCAAGGTCTTGCTGCCACTCCTTCCCTTTATGCTTCATCTTATGAAACATTTCTCAGGAAACTGAGACATCCTGATCACCCACTATAGTGGCCTCTAGAACACTGTGACCCTCTCAATGTCACATGGAGGGAAGTAGAGTCTGAAGTGATCCGTCATCTCTCTGGTTCTTCTCTGATTCCACTGCTGCTTCTTACAGGGTCTCTGTTCTGTGATATTGGGGCCATCTTGGTTTCTCTAGCCTGTCACTGGGCATTTCTTCTTGCTTTCCCACTTCACTGGAATACCTTCTTCTTTGTAAGTCATCTCCCTCAATCCCCTCATCCTTCCATGAGGTGTGTGGCTGGGAAGCTCACAACCTTCCTTCAAAGAAGTTCTTTTGACAGTGTTGTTGTTTTTATTCTATCTTGTCAGTACCATCATGTGAGTATGTACATGAGCATTTGAGTGTATTCATGCTTGTGTTCATGTATACAGACTATGTGCATGCATGCATGTCTATGGGTGCTTTATGTCTCTATATCTCATGTATGTCTATATTATGTATTGGTTGTGTGCAAACATGTGTGTACATGTCTACATGTCTGTGTGCATGCCTGTGAGTTTGCACATGCATGCTCATTTCCTAGCAGCAGGGCACTTCTTTGTGTCCTAGCTCTTGGTGAATCCAGCCTTGCCTCAGGGCCAGGAGAGTTATCCTGGGCTCAGAATAGGAATGTAATTTCACACCATTTACTAATTGTGTAGCTTCAGGGCTGACTCTTTCATCTTCTTAGTTCCTGTGTTTTTGGATGGGGAAATCAGACTTTTCTTCTTGGATTCTTGGTGAAGATCAGGGTACAAAGCTCTCAGACCTGAAGCCAGGGCTGTTGCTCAAATGGTGGGTCAGCTCTCCCTGACCTCTTTGTGCTCTCACTCACCCAGGAAGGTATCTGACCGGTGGCTTAGAACAAGCAGCCCCTAGGGGAAGCAAGGACAGATGGGAAGGGGTTCACCTGGCATGGGGCTAGCCCCAGTTTGAACTCTGGCACCACATGGTCCCCTGGAATACTGCCAGGAATAACCCCTGAGCTCAGAGCCAGGAGTAACCCCTGAGAACAACAGGGTCTGAACCAAATTTCTCTCTAAAAACTTAAGCAAAAACCAGTCTCCACCCCCTGGTGTTATTCTCAGTAATTCTGTGTTTTCCCCTGGCCTCTTTTTTCTCCTCAATACTTTTCTCTTTTACACCCACTAGGCTGGGTTCTGTTTTCAGATTCTAGACTGACAATCACCTCCTCACCTATCCTTGGATTCCTCACCTGCACAACACTAAACTCAGCCTCTGGCTGGGAGCACCTAAAACTCAGAGAAATTAGAGCTTCTGATTATCAATTTCATGCTGGGAAACCCCAGAGCATATTTTTATTCCAGATTTTTCCAGATTCTTATTAACCAGGTAGACACTGTTAGGTTATACTTTTTTTTTACCCCAAACAAAGATCATCCCTAGTTTCTTTGTATCTGTTTGTTTACAACTTGGTTTCATCTAAAACAAAAATTATTCCTGGTTCCTTTTTATCTGTTTGTTTACAACTTGGTTTTACCTCATCCAGAGATTGTCTAACTTCTAAACCTGAGTGGGACTGGCTCAGGATAAGCTTGTGCTATCTGCTCTTACTCTGTCCTTACTGCCCCACCTGAGGTGGTCTCTGTACTCAATATAAACCATACTTCTGGCAGGCAGCTAGCTCTCCATGCAAGGTAGAAGATTGCCAGACTATATGTGTTTCACCTTCACCTCAGCCTGGTTTGGATAATTTCATGTGAGACCCCGATTCAGACTGGTTCACCTGTGGTTGGAGATACAGCATGTGGGTGAGTTTACAGAAACTAACTAGGTGTCTAGGTTTTTCAGAACAGAAAATAGAATATTACTTCCTTTCATTTGCTTAGAAAAAGGAATAGTCAACTTTTAAATAAGGTTTCCTCTCTCCGTCAGGAATTTGGAATCCATTTAGGGGAAAACACATCTAAATGCCAGAGAGTTGAAAACTTACAGAAGCAACATAGACCCAGGAGGTGACCCTGGGGCAGACCACTAGCCATGCATGTGTGAGGCCCTGGGTTCACTCCCTAGCTCCCCTAAATGAAAGCAAAAACAAAAACCTGCTAGTGAGCCTGAGAGATAGCACATGCAAGGTACAAATCTTTCATATGGTCTGATTTTGCGATATGTGGTCTGACCTTGGTGGGTTGGTACATGACACAGCAATGATGGAGCCAGATTTCATGGAGGGTGGTCCAGAAGCTCTATGTTAACACAGGGTCCAAGAGTCAACTCACACTGCATTGTAGACCTAGTTGACTGAGAAATGCCAAGAGGAGCTCCCCTAAGTAAAATGAACAAGAGTTGAATCTGTAAGTGCAGAGGAATAAGATCTGTGTTAAAAGGTGAGGTGAGGTGGTAAAATTTTGATTAACATCAAATTCTTTCCATAGTATCAGCTAGGAAGCCACCGAGTAGGCTTGTGATCTCTGATCCTCAGGCTCCTCCTCTGGGGAATGTGAAAGCCAATCCTAATTCAGAGAGTTTCTGTGAGATGGGAGAGATCATTCCTGACTTAACAGGCAACTTAGGTGTCAAAATCAGTCCCAGGGAAAGCCCGCAGTGGTGTGCTAGCATGATGTCCACTTTCTTTCTTCCTGCCCTCAGTTCTTGGCTCTCAACCAGTCAGAGCTGAAGTCAACTCCTGAAACTAGCTGGGTTTGCCCATTCCAGAATGGTGGCCAGAGGGGTGTTAAATGTGAGAGAGGAGCTGGCTCATTTCTATAAGAAAAACGGCACTAAGTCTTATCAGAGTCTCTCCATCTTCATAGGGGCACTCAAAGTTCACTCTAATCTTCCCAATGGGATCTGAAGATATCTCTAGTCTAATTTGTAAATAACTGAAACAAAAATAGATGGAGGGAGGGACACAGAGGTATACTACAGTAGGAACAGTACCGCCTTGGATGCCACTAACTTGAGCCTATTGTTGACACCTAATATGGTCTCCAAGCTTACCAGGAAAGATATGTGAGTGCAGAGCAATGAGTAAGCCCTGAGCACTTCTAGTGTGGTCTAAAGTACACCTTCTACTTCCCCAAAAGAAAAAAAGGAGGCCAATCTGACCTATCAATGCTATTTAATAAAATGTTGGTGGGATGAATGGAATTCTTCACACTTAGAAAGTCAGATAGTCATCATTCACAGTGGTAATGTTGAGTAATATAATTTCTGGCATGTGGGGATCATTATGCTCTTTCCCTCTATTTTTCCCCATAGATGATTGAAGGGGCTCCATTTCCAGCAGCCAAGGGAAAGAAATTAAGCAAAGAATGATGGAGTCTACAAAAGTAGACTTTCTTTCATAGTATTACTCCACTCTGGAATCCACACAAAGTTAAAAGTTTTTAATACTTTCTTTGGTTTGGGGATTCCATCCTCACCTCTGCCTGTTCAGTAATTCTAGTACTTCCACCAAGAGAAAAGAGCCATTTGTCAAATTGGCTTGGAGAGAAAGCAAACTTATAAGTTGACAAAATCAACAAAGATGTCAATAGGCCAGAGGTTTTTTTTTTTTTTTTTTTTTTTTTTGTCAAATGAACAAGGTAAAAATTTACTAAGGAAAGATATTTCTCTGTATATATTTTTAAAAAGAACCACATAAAAACCTCACATCAAGAGTGGGAAGATTGAATGGATCTGTCACACCTGCTATACTTAGTACAAGTCTAAGGGTTCTTCCTGTACAGTTAAATACAACAGGTTCAGCACTGGGACACTTCTGGGAAAACAGAAATGTTTACAAGTAATTTGCACTTTGCAAAGGAATAAATGACTAAGTGTTTCCGTTTTTGTAATAACATGAATTTGATCAGCTACCATGTACCCATGTTGTGATGAGAACAGTACTACATACATGCTTATGATATCACTTCTGAATGATACGCAACTTGGTACACCATGAGAACAAGATCAGAAAAACTAATATGTGGGCTCTGTAACAGATGCCTGATAAGTACTTCTCTTATATATCCAGGTCACTGAAAGCAAGGAAAGATGTATAAGTGCCCACAGACTTGTGAAGGCTGGCAGGCATGAACACAGTTGCCATGTGATATGGAAACAGCAGTTGGAGGATGGGTGCAGGCCATGATTGGTGTCCATCATCCTTGTTGTGTTAATATATGTGTCTGTGCCAATTTTGGGGGAGGAAATAAACACACCCAGCTATGCTCAAGGCTTTATTTAGGGGTCACTCCTAGCAGAACCATATATTCATACATAGCATTACCTACAGTACTTTCTCTCCAGTCCAACTCAATGTCAGATGTTAGAGGGGAAAATGGGGAAAAATATACAGGGATGGTCTGGACTAGCTCTATTAACATACCAGATATCTCAAAGTAGTCCCAAATAAGTGCTTTACTCAAAAGACATATTTCAGGCACATTTTCTAGCCTGAAACTCAATATTTCCATATAGTAATATTGGTCACGATTTGGGGTGTTGGTCTTATTTGTCCCCTGTCACCAGCCACCACCATAGACATATACTGAGAAGTTAATGTGCTTTTTCTGTTCTGTATTAGGCTGTGCTAATACTGCATTTTTTTGCATGGCCATTAAAAAACTGATTCCCACTGTTGTATTTCAGTGACCTAATGAGCTGCTGTAATGCCCATTTCCCCTTCTTTTGGACCTGAATTCTTTCATGTTTATATTTTCTCTTTATGGATAGAAGCTTTGTTGAGAAGTGCTCATACCTGGAGAGGAGGAGACAAAGATGGAGAAATGTATTATGTGGATACTATAAGGCCATGATGTTGGACACCAGGGTTTATGGATACCATGAAGTTATGATGTTGGACACCAGACTCTAGAAGAATGGACAATGGCATCGGGTTTACCTTGGAGAGAATCAGTGTCTAGGGAAAGTGTGACCCTCCCCCATCTCATGCCAAAGACACCATGAATTCCAAGGAGGATTCTATGTGTTCTCCGTGTTACTCAAGATTAAGATCAAGATCTGACTATAGAAATGACCTCCTTGGGAAGAACCATGCTGTTCTGAAAACCAAAGCACGGTGTCTTTGAGAGCTTGTGGGGTGTAATTGAAGTGTGCCAAGCTGCTTCCAACTGAACGCCAGCCAAACACTCTCTCCACCTTCTCATGTCTGGCCTTGCAACCAGAGGCTCAATTCTGGGATCAGCTCCAAAACTCCTTGTCCAGCTCCATCTCTTGCCAGCCCTTGCCCCCAGGATCACTCTTTACCAGATGGTTTATCTGCTGATTCTTAGGATCTTCATGTTGTGTGGCTTTCCCTTTCCTCATCATTTTCCTTCTAGGACAGGAAACTTCTACTACTTATTTGTGCCTTTAATTACTTTTTTTGCCCAAGTGATTTTTAAGTGCCTGGTCATCTCAACCTCTTGGCAGTACCACAAAGCTAAATATTTTCAGTATCTTTGATAGTTAAAGGTACTGGTACAGATATATAGCCCTGGGGCCAGAACAGAGAGGGTACTTGACTTTACTTTGCACATGGCCAACTCAGGTTCTATCTTGGCACCCTAGATGGTCTCCTGAACTCTGCCAGGAGTGATTCTTGAGAAAGAGCTAGGATTAAGTCCTGAGCACTTTTGGGTACTAACTCAAACCCAAACTCAAATGAAACTAACAAACAAACTAAGATCACAAAGTTTGTGCAGGGTTCAAACACAGGCTGAGAATCCCCAGATACATACTCCAAGTTGTTCTATCACTTTATAGAATTATATTGGTCCTTTTCTTTGTCCTCATTTGGTAGTTTTTGCTTGTGTGTTTTTTTGGCACACCAGTGGTGTTTCGGCTTATTCCTGGCTCTGTGCTCAGGAACTACTCCTAATGATTTTAGGGGATCATATTGAAAACTATGGATTGAACCTGAGTTAGCCCCATGTGAAGCAAGTGTCCTAACCACTGTACTATCACTTCAGACCCCTTTTGGACCTTTTCTGCCTGGAAGACTCCAGATCCTCCATCATTCTGCTCAGTTTGGAATACCTTGAAATCTCAGAGTGAGAAATGTAAAGGATTTTCTGAGCTGCTGTGGGCTGGACAACCCCTGAATAGGGCAGAGTCTGAGGGAATGCAAAGTGTGTGTCTCACAGATCAGAGTTCAGTTCAATGGATGCATCTTCTTTGCTGTCTTTCCCTTCACCCCTGAGCCTCATTTTTCTGGACTACGAAAGGAAGATGGGGCCTCCTTCCTCCCTGGGCATGTGTTGAGCATAAAATGAGAGTCTATCTGAAGAAAACGACTGATGCTTAGCATGTAGTAGGTATCACTAATCAATCACTAATTAGCATCAATATAGGAGCACATATAGGTGCATCCTTTGAGTTGATGGTTTTTTTCTTGCTCTGGTTATCACCCTTGTTACTAATAACTAGATCATGGTGAGGGTTTCTGAGGTGGGCATTGAGATCTAGAATGGAACTGACCAGATAAAGTCACATTTGTAGAGAGTCTACTATCAGAAATTATAGATATAAATTTTAGAAGTTCCTTCCTACCACAATTCTCCCAAATTTGTCTCATGGCTGTACCAATAGCAGCTGCGGACCTACATTGAATGGCTGTCAATCTGTGTCACATCTTCCTTCTCAACCCTCCAGATCTTGTTTCCCCAAGGGATACAAGTTTGACACATGCCCAGTCACATGCCCAGTAAAAGAGAGAGAGAGAGAGACAGACAGACAGACAGACAGAGACACAGAGGACCCTAAGAAGAATGGCAAAGTTCCCCCCACCCACTTGTTAGTGACCCACCTACCTGCTCTTATTTATTTATCCCTAAGGGACTCAGGTGAATTTCTTACTGTTCTTGCATAGTCAGAGATTCAAGGACTGAGAAAGGACATGACAGAGAAGCCAAGGAGGAACTTGAACTGGGGGGTGTTACTTTTTGTAGAAGGTCAGGTGCCATTGTGTGTCATCCCAGGATACTTCAAACTTTTGATAACTGTGGACAGGTGGAGAGTTAAAGAGATGGGGAGGGAGCTGGATTCAACTAGAAAGATGAATTTATGGGCTAGGATTGGGGAAATTTGATAACATATTATTGAGAAAAAATTTTTGAGTCTTTCCCCCACTTTATTTCTGGGGAGGCACGCATATATAGAACAGACAGCTTTGGGAGTGAGTTGAACCCACAGCTCACACCAGCTTGTGGGTACATTCAAAGCCTACTTCTGGTGAAGCAGGCCTGAGTCCACACATGTTCCTTCTAAGGCAGACTGGAGCCAGCCCACTGGAGCCAGCCTGGGGTCCAGAAAGCTCCAACATTTCTGCTCACCTATGTGGAAAATGGTACAAGCACTTTCTCTTGGCATAGGTAATAAATAAGTTAGAGTTTCTCCAAGTCAGCTCGGTGCCATCACTGGCCATTTGGCTCAGTGGTAAACACGGAGAGACGAATGAAGATGTGTCATCAGCGGTAACAATGAGTCTTGTGTGGAGGTTGAGAAGAACTATGAGATGGTGGGGATTCAGGCTGTCATGGGTGGTTCCAAAGAGGGACTGGTGTGGGAGAGAGGAAGGCTCCCAGGATATGGGGAAAGTTTGGGTGTTCAAGGAGATGCCAGAACAGACTCATGGGTATCCTCTAGCTACTCTGGTTCTAGTCCATACCCCTGATATCCACCAGTGCTTTTTTCATGATGATAAGAGGACAGGAACAGCACTAACAATGGGAGTCCGGGGACCTCCAGGGTAGAGCTTTGGATTTTTAACATCATGGTCATTAATCTGTCTTACCTGCCTGGATCTGAATTTCCAAGGAATCAAGTGAGCAGTGGCCAGAGTAATTTTCCTGCTGAGAGGGAGCATCAACGAGGCTAGCCCCCACCCCAGTTCTCAGTACTCCACATGTTGCCGCCTCTCCCTGCATGTCTAGACTCTGGCTTAGGTACTCTACTGTCTCTGGAACTCAGTGGCTATTCAGAGATGGTGCTGGTTTGTCTATGGCTCATTGCAACCCAAACATAGTGTGCACTGTCCATTCTTCCTTTTGAGCTTTTGACTCTTTCAGACAATATTTCCTGGATGTTTGCTTTCTGCTGAGCCTCCTGACAGGTGATGTGCTGAGCATAATAGGACAGCATGGTGCCCAGGGATATGGGCATAAAGTAATAATAATAATAATAATAATAATAATTTTTCAAGTTAGAAAAATGAAACTAAAAGTTATAACTCAGATGCATGATGAGAATTCTGATATCCATAAAATATTTGTCTGTATAAAAAGAATTATAAAGGACAGAGATGTGAAAATAACTAGCATTGAAAAGAGAAATATAAAAACATATATAAATAAATAAATAAAAAGAAAAGAGAAATAAAGAAGGTAAAATCTTCACATGTAAAAAAAAAAAAGAGAAATCACCCAATTGCAAAGGGATGTGTCTTATAAAATCTCAAGGAAGCCTGAGCCCTCAGTTTCCCTTCTAGAACAATCCTCTCAGAAAGGTTCAGGAAAAAGAAGAAGGTGTTATATTGGTACGAAGGCAGATTTGGAGGGAAGAATATAGACTCATTTTTCTGTGGGTGGCAGTTACAGAAACCATCTCAGGTGCTTTCTATCGGCAATATGGCTTCATGGAAGGATTATGGGGAAGTAAGGAGTGCTTGTGGAGAGGGGTAAGAGCTGGAGCATAGACAGAAACATGTCAGCTTTTCAATTCTCCTATCTGGGAACCCATAGGAGGGCTTGGCTTTGCAAAACAACATATTACATCGGAATTGGAGCCTCTGAAAGGCTGGCAGGGGGGCCGGTCCAGCCAGCATTGCTGCCATATGTGTTTAGAATCTCATGCACAATAATTAATTTCCATTCTGCGAAAATGAATAATTAATATCGCATCCGACGTCAGTGGCTCCAAACAGAAGTTGACACATCGTAAGGGACATGACTGCTGAGCAAACTTTTTTCAAGGGTGCCTCTTGAGAAACAAAGCAACTTAAAATAGGAAAGGGGGGGGTAAAATCCAACCAACCGAGCCCCTATCTTGGCGACAATAGGAATTGAACTTCTTCCAACCCAGAGGGCAGGCCAAGCAGGGGGTGTGTGGAGCTGTGATTTGGGGAGGCGGAGGCCTGGCAAGAAGGGCCCTTGTCTGAACAGCAGTGGGATTCCAGAGGGGGATACAGATAAAGAGGGGTTAGGGAGAGGAAGGAGGAGGAAAGGGAATAATGGTCTTAAAGGAACTGGATGTACAGTGTTCGACTGTGATATTTTTAATTATGTGGTCACGGTGAGAAATAGGAGCGTAAGGGTAGAAAATGTGAGTGATGGCCCGTGTCCTCCTACTCTGTAGGTGCTAGTTAGTGAGGCAATGGGGGGTGCTCACCGTTCAACTTCCTCTTAAAACTCTTCCTGAAATTGAAAAATGTCTGTGGGGTCTCTGACTCTGTGGCCAGCCAGAGTGGGTATGTAACTACATCCAACTGTGATGAAACAGCAGAAAGGGCCCCCACAGGACCTGCTTGACCTCACTGTTTGCTATCCCATTTTTGCCACATCCCTGTTAGTAATAGGAGGTTCACTAGGAACAAGGAAGAGTCAGGATGGGGCTGGAGCAATAGTACAGCAGGGAGAGCATTTTCTTGCATATGGCTAACCAATATTTGATCTCTGGCATCCCATATGGTCCTCCAAGCAAGGCTAGGAGTAATTCCTTCTTTTCTCTTTCCTCGTTCCATTCTCCACCCTTTCCTCTTCCCTTCCATACCTCCTTCCTTTTTCCCACCTTCCTTTCCTCTCTTCCACTCCTCTCTCCTTTTTTTCTCCTTCTTTCTTTCTTTCTTTCTTTCTTTCCTTCTTTCTTTCTTTCTTTCTTTCTTTCTTTCTTTCTTTCTTTCTTTCTTTCTTTCTTTCTTTCTTTCTTTCTTTCTTTCTTTCTTTCTTTCTTTCTTTCTTTCTTTCTTTCTTTCTTTCTTTCTTTCTTTCTTTCTTTCTTTCTTTCTTTCTTTCTTTCTTTCTTTCTTTCTTTCTTTCTTTCTTTCCTTCCTTCCTTCCTTCCTTCCTTCCTTCCTTCCTTCCTTCTTTCTTTCTTTCTTTCTTTCTTTCTTTCTTTCTTTCTTTCTTTCTTTCTTTCTTTCTTTCTTTCTTTCTTTCTTTCTTTCTTTCTTTCTTTCTTTCTTTCTTTCTTTCTTTCTTTCTTTCTTTCCTTTCTTTCTCTCTCTCTCCCTCCCTCCCTCCCTTCTTTCTTTCTTTCTTTCTTTCTTTCTTTCTTTCTTTCTTTCTTTCTTTCTTTCTTTCTTTCTTTCTTTCTTTCTTTCTTTCTTTCTTTCTTTCTTTCTTTTCTTTCTTTCTTTCTTTCTTTCTTTCTTTCTTTCTTTCTTTCTTTCTTTCTTTCTTTCTTTCTTTCTTTCTTTCTTTCTTTCTTTCTTTCTTTCTTTCTTTCTTTCTTTCTTTCTTTCTTTCTTTCTTTCTTTCTTTCTTTCTCTCTCTCTCTCTCTCTCTCTCTCTCTCTCTCTCTCTCTCTCTTTCTTCCTTTCCTTTCTCAGAAGACCTAAGGGCCACTTCCAATGACTCTCCACTAATTCAGCTGCTACTTCAATACTGGAGCTGGAGGCTGCTTAGACTTTGCAGTACTGAGCATCACTTGGGCCACCATGGCTGTTCCCAGGAGCCTCCAATACTGCCCTCATAAAGTCTGGGAACACTGCTTTGGCGGAAACCAAACCTGGATCAGCCACATGGAAAGCACATACCTTAAACCCTGTGCTATTGCTGTAGTCTTTGCAACTCTAGTTTTACTGTCCTATGTATATGTTTGTGCCTGTATATATCAGTGTGTGCATGTGGGTACTCTTTATTATATGTGAGCATGTGTATTACATGTTTGCATAAGTATATGTATCCATCTCATGTATATGTGTATGTATATGTATATCTGGAATAAAATCCTCTTTCTTAATCACCCTGCACCATTGCATCTGACGGGCTAGATTTACTGTTTAAGGTAAATGTTGAATTTCTACACTCTAGGCATGTGTTTCCAACCAGCGGGATTGCAAACAACTTATTGATCTTTTACACAAAGAAAATAAAGGCAGGAAGATGATCCTCTGATGAAAGGGTGTGGATGGCTTGGAGAAAGAGTTAAGTTGAAAACAGTGCAGGAAAGCTTCTGATTCAAAAATTAAGGGGTCTGGGGCCAGAGCAGCTGTAGGGCTTTTGCCTTGCATGTGTCTGACCCAGGACAGACCGAGGTTTGATCCCCCGGTGTCCAATATGATCACCCAACCAGGAGTGTTTTCTGAGAACATAGCCAGGAGTAACCCCTAAGCATCACTGGGTGGGGCCCCAAAATAAAAAATAAATAAAATAAAAAAATTTAATGGGTGTCTGGACCATTGTGCATGGATTTCTGAGTACAAACACACCTTTGCTTAGAGACTGGGATCAGTAGCTGTCTAGGATTTGATGTGGTACAACAGAGGTAAAATGTGTTCTCTGAAGCTTAAAAATGTGTTTTCTGAGACCCCAATAGCCTGTCTGCTGTGAAAAGAGTATGAGTCTGCCAGTGCAGAAATGGAGCTATTGTTTATCTCTCTCCTCTCTTTTTCTTCCCTCTCTCTCTCTTTTTCTCTCACACACACATAAGGGGACACAGGCACACACAAACACATTGAGACAAATATATGCAAACACACATAGGCATACACAAAAATGCACACAGTTACATGGATACACACAAAGACATTGGCAAACAATCCATACACATGCAGACATACATAAACACACCCAGGTTCACATATACTCAGGCAGCATTTGTCCTGTGCTGAATGGCTTGTTTCTCACTTGGCAGGGCACTCTCAAGATTTGCCCCTGGTGGAGCTGGCATCAAGTCCCTTTCTTATTGCTCTTGTCTGTCTGGACACTGCTTCATTCTACATCCCCTGTCCACGAATGTGTGTCTTGCTGTGCAGTGATTGTCATGAACAGTCAGCTCTGAGTTTGGCAATATGGAGAGCCATCCCCCATTTGCCCTACAATGCTTTTTCTTATTCACCTTGTTCACCAGTTGAATTCTAAACCTCCTGCTTTAAGGTCCTCTCCCCACAATTTTTGAGTATTGGGAGGAGGATATATACAAAGGGTCATGTATTGATCTGCCCAAAAGCAAATGCATAAGATGTGTAAGGGGGCTTCTGTGTGATTACCATTCAGCATAGACTCCAGAGGACACTGTTATGTGGGTGCCAGAATTATGGACTTCAGTGGGCAATGCTATGTGGATGTTACCTAACTCAGACTCTACCTTCTTTTGGTGCTTCTGGGTTAGGGTTAGCCCTCCCTTAACAAGCACAGATGGATCATTAGTCTTGCTAATGACATTGCTAGGGACATGGCTGGGCAAGCCACAGAACTTGGGCACCAAGTCACAGACACCCAAGCCTGGTGCCAGCTCCATCACTTGGGTGAACTGGAATGGTCCCAGAAAACTTCAGGCTAGCTGTCTCCAGGGTAAGTGAATTGTCACTGACTTAGGTGACAGAAACATATAGTAAGTTGAAGAATGATGAGGGTCTGGAGTAAGGGACTAATCTTGCATGTGGAAGTTTAATTTCTGCTACCACATGATCTCCAAGTGTAGGATACCTCCTGTGACCTGTTCCAGAACCACCTAATAGGCCCCTGGCAGGCAGAATTCTGTAGATCAACAGCTCAGGGATTTTCCTTGAGATGAAAACTTCAGAGACACTGTTCCAAAGATAGGAAAGATAACACAAAGAGCGGCACCACATCCCCATGAATAGAATTACCCACACTTGTCACTGAGCCATCCTTTCTCTTTCACAGAGAACTCTGGTTAAGAGAATGATTACATATCAGCCATTAATATCACCCATTAGGAAGCTTCCAAGACTCCTAATCCTCAATATTCATGTTTAAAATTCTATTCGGTGCCTCACTTCCCTGGTTGTCCATCTCTGGAAGTCCTCAGCTCTGCCACCCACTACATATACCAGTTTGTCTTGTCCTATATAAGCATTGTTAGAATAAAATAGTGTCTCTGGTCATCAATCTGGGACCCATTCTGTCTGTCTGTGCTGGGGGGAAACATACCCAGTTCTGAACACACTTGGAGGATGAAGATGGGTGCTTGCTGGCCAAGTAGGTTAGTACACACAAGCTCTACCAGCCTAAGTCTTGATGCCCCAGAGCACCCTGGGATGGCCTGAATGACCCCACGTATTGCACCTTTGACTTTTTCCCAGCCTGATGGCCAAGAACTGCCAGAGGAACCCATATTTCTCTTGAGCACTACTTGGGAGGTCCCAAAATCAAGTAAAAGAAAATATAAAGAAACCCACAACAGCCTAATTGCTCTAGACAGTGTTTAGTTATACCATACTTCAGGTCCCAAAGCATTACCCAATTTCTAAATCAAGCCCCAACCACGTATTATAGCAAACACTCAATAGTGCATGTTATTGACTCACTGACTCTTTTACTTTCTAGCCCACTTTTTCTGGTACTATGTCATGAGAGGCTAGAATTCAGTCTAGCAGCTCAGGGGATCTGACCCTGGACAAGATACCCCCTCTCCCCCAAAATATGGTATGTACCCTACACTCTTTCTTCCTTGGACTAAGACGACAACACAAGGGAACTCCAAGAAAAAATCTTGGGGATGTGGAAAAGCTGAAGCAAACTCCATGGAGTCCAGGAGAGCCCTCAAACTTTGCAAGCAGAAGCCCCAGCTGGAATTCTGTCTGTCTTCTCATCAGTGACTGTGATGTGTTTGTCTAGAAGCTGTTGATCAGGAAACCAGCCGGCTCCCTCTCCAGCTTCCCTGGATCCCTGATTTTCAGGACCAGGGAGTCTCTAGCTAAATAGCAATGGTTGATGGTTTCTCAGACCAGGCTTTGCACACAGATCAGGGCCTTTGATCTGTGTTTGCTCCAGACCCTCATGCCCTGCATTGCCATTCCCATGGATACAGCCTAATGTTTAGTATAACATGGACTCCCCTTCTCCCCCAGACCAGCTGCAGGACAAACAAGAAGAATATTTGCAGTAAGAGCCTGCCAGCACTCTATGCCCATGCATGTTCATCTGGGCTGGGCATGACTTGAGGTACTGCAAACATGCCCTTGGGGGGTGGGAATAAGCCTTCCTCACCCTCCATTAAGGACCCCTAGTGCACCTGCAGGAGGGAACTCTGGGGATTCAAAGGACAAGATGAATCCTCTCAAGCTTAGTCAGTCTCCAAGAGAGAATGGGGTGCGGTTTGCTCTCGTCTCTTTGCTTGGTGGCCAGGCCCAGGGCCTGCAGGGGGTGGGTGAGGAGGGCGGTGTCTGGCAGGCCAGGCCGGCAGAGTCGTGCCACGGCTGGAGCTAACTCCGCTGTCTTTCTGGGCTTCCTGCGTCTGGAAGGGGCTTGAGGTTCTGAGTGGTTTCCTGTTTCTCTGCAGCTCAGGGCGGCCTAATTAAAAAGACATGTGGGGCTGCTTTGTCCAACATGTGGAAGTGATGGTGAAGGAGGCAGTAGGGAGTCCAGTGGGCCACAGCCCTATTTGGGGAGGTATGTGAAGAGGATCCGGGGCTCAGCATTGACCTCCGGGGCTGGGGTCTAGCTCAGGGGTGGGTGGGCGGGCTGGTTTTTGTCTCATCTCCCTGCTCATCCAGCTTCCCCCTGGTTCTCCCCAGAAGTTGGGTGTGGTGCACTCACAGCAAGATGGAAACCACATGTAGTCCCAGGCAGGCAGACACTCCTGCTGCAGGAAGTTGTCACTTTCAAAACCTGGATCAGGATCTATTGGGTAACAAAGGCCTCTACCATGGTGGGAGCAGACCTTGAGAACTACTGATTAGACCTCAGAGCAGCAGATGATGGGTACATGACCCTACATCGTGGCGAAAGGGAGCTCTAAGCAGCCCTGTCCTGTGCTACTTGCACCTTAATGAGGCTCTCTGGCAGGAGGAGAGGTTGTTGGTTGCAGCTTCCGGCCTCATCCCTCACTCTGGAATTTAATGTGGAAGTGGAAGGAGCCATCATGGGTGTCTTCTGTGATTCTTCTTGCTCTTGGACCTGCTCCGGGAAAGAATTGGTCTATGCAATTAAGATGTGAGCTGGCCATAGGGGTAATTTTGAGGCTGCAGCAGCTCCCTGATTCTTCATTCAATTGTAGGGTTCCCACTAGGTGTCCTAAAACAGAAGGGATTTCACTAGCCTCTATGTCTTAGGGATGGTATCCAGCATGTACTTCATACCAGGAATGTATCCCACTATGTTCGTCACACCAGGACAGTTCCCTCTACATTCTTTATACCAGATTAGTTCCCACTATATCCTTCATACCAGGACAGTTTCACCAAGTGCTTCACTATTGGACAGTTCCAATCATGTTCATCAAAACCAGGATAGATCCCACTATGTTTGTCACACCAGGACAGTTCCCACCATATCCTTCACACCAGGGCAGTTCCCACTATGTTCTTCACACCAGGACAGTCTCCACCATGTTCTTCACACTAGGGTTAGTTCCCTCCTTGGACATTCATCCTGGAAGGGCCAGAGGTCAGAAGAATCTTTACTTGTTCTTAGTGGCCTAATGATGAGCAAAGTCACTCTCTGTGTCAAAGAAATTGTGATGGTGTTAAGTTTTTTTTTTTTGTTTTTTGGGCCACATCCAGTGACGCTCAGGGGTTACTCCTGGCTATGCGCTCAAAAGTTGCTCCTGGCTTGGGGGACCATATGGGATGCCAGGGGATCGAACTGCGGTCCATCCTAGGCTAGCACTGGCAAGGCAGACACCTTACCTCTAGCGCCACCATGCTGGCCCCGATGGTGTTAAGCTTTATAGTCAACCCCAGTCTCATGGCAATTCTGACTTGAAGTTTCTTGCTTTTGCCTACTGGTCACTGCACTAGATTTTCTCCCAGGTGAAAATGGGACTAGCCTACAATGTGCATATGAATCGGTGAATACATCTGCATCCATGTTTGCCCACCAACCTGCCTGCTTGTGTGCAGATGTGATGCATGTGTGTGGGGCCTGTGTGTGCAGCTGATGTGGTGACAAGTGTGGTTTTAGGAACATATTTGCATTTGTCTGTGGAAAAGGCCACCTGCCCATATGTACCTTATGTGCAGAGGATGAGTGTGCTGTCAGGGTTGCATACCTGTGTGCATTGGAGGTATGTGTATGTGTGTGAAACAGGTGTGATGCATGTGCACATGTAGTGATGAGCAGAGAAGATGCTGAGCAGTTGGTGTGTCCCTGACAGTTAAATCCACCCCTTTCCTGTTTTTGTGGGTAGATGAAATATCTCATGTCTCTTGCAACCACTTAGAGCTCCTGTTCTATGTCAGGTGTGGTGTTTGACTTTGGACGTCACTTGAGCAGCCCCAAAAGCTGCTGAAAAGTCTTCTCTTCAGGTGACTGAGTCTACAAGCAGCCTTCCTGAAAAGCTAGGGCCTCTTGGGGATGTGGGATATAATGGAGGCACAAGGGTAAGTTTATATCCCCTTCAGTTGTTAAATAAATTTTATGTAAACTTTTATGCTTGTTCCAGGAGTAGGAAGAACCTAGGAGGTTCCCTGGAGCCTGGGTCAGCAGACTCTGAAGCATATGACAGTGGGCTAGAGAGAGAGCTAGGGGACTGAGCTTTTGTTTGTCTTACCCACAGGAGACCTGAGTTTTCTCGCCAATACCACAGGCATCAAGCCCCACATATGAAGCCCTTAGCATAGCTGGATGTGTCTTACTCAAACAAATAGAAAGCAGATTCACATACATTAGTGTGTCATGGTGGGGGGGTCCTCACGAGCCCCTACTCTGGACATTAGAGCTTTGATAGAGCAAGAACTCACTCTATCCACTATATTGTTAGAACAGTGTGTGCCTGGGTTCTAGATGTGGAGAATATTCCAGTCTTCCTCTGAGTAAACTGTGTCCATGTTGTGTTTGTTTGTCCCTGTGTAGAGTAAGTCAGCTTAGGGGGAGTAGAGGGAAGATTGTAGCCAAGGTCCGAGTAGGGAGGTCTGTGTCCCCAAGTCCACTGAACTTTCGCTAATATAATCCCATTGCCTGACTTGCTCTTGCTCTACTCAAAGGGCTTTGAGAGTGACTGATTGGCCATAGTGCCATAATCCATTTTGTTGAGCAGATAAAGTAGGGATACAGGACTAGACATGTGCTTTTTAGAAGAAAGCACCGCCCCTCCCTAACTCAGGAGGTGTGGGTTTTCTTGACCATATTTGGAGGACGCTCTGGTGCTCCAAGCAACCTAATTGATCCCAGGGCCAGACAGGGCCGAGTCAGTGTGAGGCCCTGGCTCTCTGCAATAATGCTATATTTTGAACTGAGATTCACAGGAAGTGAAGCCACTTTTCTTTTTCCCACAGCCAAGTGTGGCTGGGAGGTGGTGGCAGGCAGAACAACAATGGATTGGTTCTTGGCTACCCTACAGGGCACAGACATATTTGGTCAAGCAAAGAGGTAGGAAATAATTATTGATTGGTGCATTTATTTTCAGGACTTTGGGTAGCATGCAAATGAATCCAAATATGGCCTGAAGAGAACTCTCATGCCATGATAGATGGACTTCTTCATCCTGCCCAAACTCTCTGAGCTTCTGGCCTTAAGACAAGTCAGAGTCTCTTCCAATGAGATGAGCATCATCAACTCCATAGACCAGATGAACACTGGCATGCTGGTCATTGTTCCTTTGAATCTTTCACCAAAGGAATCTTTAGATGGCCTCAATACTGGACAGGACCCAGAGGGGTGGAAGAGTTTATAATTAGAGCAGAGTTGGAAGCTTGAATTACTGCCTTCATCAGTCATCTTCATTTGAGAAGCTATGGGTGTCCTATTCATAGTGTTTTCATGTGTACAATGGAAATAAGGATTGTACCCCATTGAGGTGCTACTAAAGGACAAAAGCTTGAGAACTCTTCCAAGCACCTTGAAGCACACACTGTATTGAATAATGGGCCCTCTCCATTCCCTTCTAGAATCTTCTTGATTGCTTGGAGTTGTCATTGGTTAAGATGACATTTGATTCAACAGGTTGGCTCAAACTCAATCAAATTCAAGAGAGTTGTGGGAAGAGAGGGAAGTGCAGATAGAGAGAAGCATGCATAGAGGAAAGGCAAAGAGTTGTGTTGTGACTGCAGGAAAAGGCCTGGCCAGGATGTCCTGCTACTCTAAGAGCAATCTCTGTAATCTCCAGGGACCACAGCCTGCTGATGAGGCAGTTTCCAACTGCCAGCCCTGACACTCCTGTGGCTTAAGCCCCCTAGGTGGTGGTGACTCTCATAAGAGCCATGAGAACTGCATACATTTACCAATAAACGTAGGCATGACAAGAGAGGTGTGGAATGTGGCCCAGGGGCCCCACAGTCTCCATGGTCTGAAGAGTAATAAGGCAGGGAATGATGCAAAGGTGTTGGAGAGAGCCTAAGAGGGACACTAGCTCTGCTCCTATCTCTCTCTCTCTCTCTTTGCACAGCTCTATGCCTGACACCTCAACCCACATTGTTATGCACTTGAACTTCCCTAATAACAGGGAAGGGCAGCACCCAGGTTCCTTTCACCCCTAGACCATGAGCATAGACTCTTATTGTTTATTTTTTGTTTTGTTTTGTTTTTGTTTTTTGGACCACACCTGGTGATGCTCAGGGGTTACTCCTGGCTCTGCGCTGAGAAATTGCTCCTGTCTTGGGGGACCATATGGGACACCAGGGGATTGAACCGCACGGTCTGTCCTAGGTTAGCACATGCAAGGCAAATGCTCAACCACTTCCTCCCCAAGCATAGACTCCTAATGTATATACAATATACAGGGGCATGTTAAGCTCCATCGAGAGACAGGCCTCCCAACCAGGAGCTAAGATGATGACATACACATGAGTGTAACTTATGCAGGTGTTCCACATACTAAAAGGCCAATGTTCTCAGGGTCCAGTTTCTAGCTTTCTCTAATATGCAAGGGCAGAACATGGGTTTATGTCACCCTGAGACCACATGCAGACAGGCACAATAAGCTCTGCAGCCCCACAGACACAGGGGCTGACAGCGCCTGAATAAACATCCGTAGTTACCTTTTAAGACAGGTTGTTATGGTGAGCGCTCAGGCTGAGAAATTTACAGCATGTCTGTTTGCTTTTCTCAAGAATGTATTGCAGCCATAATAACTGCCAGGGTGGGCCCCTGAGAGGAGGCTGCACTGGGGGCTCATCACACATGTGGGCCAGGAGCCAAGGGTCTAGCACCAGGCTATGGCCTGGATCCATGATAGTGAAAACTGGTGTCTGGTTCTAGGTAAAAGGGTGGTGTGTGTGTGTGTGTGTGTGTGTGTGTGTGTGTGTGTGTGTGTATATTATAGCAGAGCTTCTCTTTCTCTGGATAGGCCTGAGGAGCAGGTTTTATAATATTTGTAGGACCCCGTAGAAGACTGAGGTACTTCAAGAGAAAGGTACTTCATGGCTACCAGTCAGAAAAAGGGTGACCAATCAGATCAGGAGAAGAATGCTAAAATAATCTGAAAAAGCACTGTATAGCCAATCAGCAAGGAAGTGTTCAGTTGAACAATAGGATGCTTAACCAATCAAATGAAGGAATGATTAGTCAATAAGCAGAGGGGATGCTTATCAGGATGGATAACATATAGCCAATCATCAGGAGGGAGGCTCAGCCAATCAGCAGGAGGATGCTCAGCCAATCAGAAAGGGGATTTCTTTTTTTTTGTTTTGTTTTTTGTTTTTTGTTGTTGTTGTTGTTGTTTTGTTTTTGGGCCACACCGGTGACGCTCAGGGCTTACTCCTGGCTATACGCTCAGAAGTTGCTCCTGGCTTGGGGGACCATATGGGACACCGGGGGATCGAACCGCGGTCCGTCCAAGGCTAGCGCAGGCAAGGCAGGCACCTTACCTCTAGCGCCACTGCCCGGCCCAGAAAGGGGATTTCTTAGCCAATCAGTAATTATAATGTCATCTTATTTACTCTAACATGAGTAGGGGAACAGTGGAGACCTTCAGAGAGCAGGCTGAGTCACACACTATTCTGCATTCAATGTCCATGTTAGTTTGAGAACACACTCTAGGCTGGGTACTGCAGCATGAACTAGAGGTGTTGGACTGAACCTTTTGTACCCAGGGCAGGGGCACCTTCATAGGCCTAGAAAATGCTCAGATAGTCTAATATGCTTCTATAAAAGTAGTGCAACCGTGAGGGAAATATTGAATTCCCAAAGGCAGGCATTTCTCTTCGGAGAACCTGGGATAATTCTCCACCTTGATTGGGGGATGATGGTTGTAGGACTAAAAGAGATACTCTTCACCCTTCTTAGGACTTCCTGTAAAGCAGGTACCCAGAGCCTTTCTCATGGATGATTCATAGTATCTGGTGTGGACAAGGAAGAACAAGGAGGTGACCAAGCTTGGCTGTTCTATTTGCCTTTTTTTTTTTTTTTTAATCTGTGGAAGCTGTGCACTAGTATGTCTCATCCAAGGTCAAAGTGAAAATTTACCTCGAACCTTGGTCAAAACTTTTACTGAGACTCTAAGTCTCAGTAAGTGTTCCATCTATTTGCATCTGTCAATACTCAGAGTCATTTATTCACCCCACAAACAAGCATTGGACATCTATTGTGTGTTCAACAGAGAGAAGTAGAAGATATGAGATGGCGAACCTTGGCAAAGGGACTCAGTACCACTGGCTATCCAGTGGTCAATCAGGGGACAAATGCCAAGGAGAAAATGTGGGAGAGGTTTGGGAAATGAAAAAAGGGAAGTATCCCTGGCCCTCCTAATGTGAACTGGGCAATTAGGAATGTGAGGCAAGGATTTAAGTTAAATTTGCTCTCATAGGCTAGGAAAACTTTAGGGCAGAGAACAACTTTCTTGACCCTAAGCAGTTTTCCAGGTGGGCATTACAATCAGAGAGAATGAGAGAAATAAAAGACTTTTTAATTTTTATTGTAGACTTATAGGGAAGGTATAGTTATTCAAGTGAATAAGCAAAAGTGGTCAAGTGGATTAGGACCTGAGAATTCTTGCATGAACATTTTGTGTAGTCTGTGTGATTTCAGGAGTCAGGCAGTGAAGACGTCATGCTCCCTACCTTGGAATGAAAACCTGAAACATCATTCACTCCTCTGTTCATTCTGTACAAGGCCAACCGTAACCATATGATTTGTGGAGAGCCAACACATAAAGTAAATATGAGACTTTCAGGATAGCACTCAAGCACAGGGAAGAGAACTTGGAAACATGTATCACTGTGTGAGTCCTCTACCCACACAGATATCCCTGGCTCTATGGGTATTTCTTGAGTGTTCAGTCTATGCCAAGGGGATTTCAGATATTGGTATATAGCAGTGATCAAGGGAGAGGTGACTCTTTATCTTCATGTCAAATCTAGTGGGTGGAAGACATTCATCCACAGGCCAAGGAGTGAATGAATGAATAAATGAGAAGGTTTCAGGTAATAAGAAGTGAGAAAGGCATTTTGAGTGGAGTGGGTGAGGCTATGGAGGAGACATTACTGAGGTACTGAGCAATGTCTGGATGGGATTCTGTAGAAGTGGAGAAAGAGTAAAAGAGAAACAAAGGATCCCAATGGGAATTAGGCAACAGGTAAGTAGAGAAGTGCTGGTGGCCATATATACGTTTGGGTCCTGAGGGACAAGGAGAGGCTTAGTCTTGGCACAGTGGGGGTATAGAGTGTATGATCAGTTACCACAGTGGTTTGGAACTTCAGAGGGTTAGATGTCTCCTGTCAGTAGTATGCCTCAGTACAAAGTGATGTGAGGAGAATTTTGTTTAAAATATTCAAGCAACATATTAGTTAGTTTGATCACTTAATTTCTGTGTGACTGCCCAATAAACCTGTAAAAAATGGGCATGGTTGTCAATGTGGCCTCTAAGTAATTCCTTTCTTACCCCACTTCTTCCCTGCTGTGAAGTGTTATAAAAACAAATAAGTGTTCTCTGAAAAATCCTGGTAATTATGAGAAAAAAAAAAAAAACAAGAACAAAAGTTCCAAGGTCTTTAAAATTTTAACAAGAAAAAAAAAAAAACACACCTAATCCCACCCAAAAATGGGGAGAAGAAATGAACAGATACTTCCTCAAAAAAGAAATTTAAGTGGCCAAAAGGCACATGAAAAAATGCTCCACATCACTAATCATAAGGGAGCTGCAAATTCAAGCAACCATGAGATATCTCGCACCACAGAGACTGGCAAACATCACAAAGAACAAGAGCAAGCACTGTGGTAGTGATGTGGGAGAAAGGAACTTTCATTCATTGAAGGTGGGAATGCCATCTAGTCCAGCCTTTCTGGAAAATGATATGGATATTCCTCAAAAAAAACAAAAACTAAAACACAAAACCCCTGGAAATTAGGTTCCCATATGATCCAGCAATACCACTTCTAAGGAACACTCCTAGGAACAAAAAAGCACAATTCAAAACTGCCCTGCGCATGCCTATGTTCATTGCATCACTATTTACAATAGCTAGACTCTGGAAACAACCCAGATGCCTGACAACAGATGAGTGGCTAAAGAAACTGTGGTACATACCGTATTTTCCGGCATATAAGACCCCCTAATTTTGCAGTTAAAACATAGGTTTAGGCCTATATTCACTGTATCAGACAGAACGTTCCTTTGCTGCAACTGTATGTACCACAGTGAGCCAATCACAACAAGCAAAGGTTCAAAGGTTCTACTGTAATAGACGTCCTCTCTGACTCTGGCCAATCTGAGCAGCTTTTTACAGTGTAGATTCGGGTCCAGAACATTGTCTAATTTGCATGCATAAAAAGCCTGCTTGGATTGGCTGAGTTAGAGAGGCAGTCCGAGCAGCCTTGCAGTGATTGGTCCCTTATCATTTGCCTTTCTGGCAATTCCCTGGTGGCGTCAGTTAATCTCCCCCACTACATGAATCAAACAACACCCCATCCTCAGACCCTAGCACTGAACCACCAACACGGTTAGCTGGGTTTTGCCAGAAGTGACCCCCAGATCTCCTGAGTACTGTTTGGGAGCCCCCAAGAAAGAGATTTGGAAACTCCGCGGCCTGAATTTTTTGTTTGTTTGTTTCTTTTAGTGGCATATTGAAACATTTTTCAGGATATACTCGTCTTTTAAGATGACCCTCGATTTTCGGTTGACTTTTTTTTTGTTTCAAAAGTCATCTTATACTCCAGAAAATACGGTATACACAATGGACTACTATGCAACTGTCAGGAAATATGAAGTCATGAAATTTTCCTACACATAGATGGACATGGAAACTACTATTATGCTGAGTGAAATGATTCAGAAGGAGATTGACACAGAATAGTCTCACTCATCTGTGGGATTTAAGAAAAATAAGAGACAGTATGCCAATAATCCTGAGACAACAGAGACGAAGGCTGGAAGGACCAGCCCATGACATGAAGCTTACCACAAAGAATAGTGAGTTCAGTTAGAGAAATAGCTACCCTAACAACTATCATGACAATGGTAAGGAGTAAGAGAAATAGAATTCCTGGCTCAAATACAGGCAGTGGATGGGGGAGGAGGAAAATGGAAGGCATTGTTGGTGGGAAGGTTACACTGGTGAAGGAGAGGTGTACTTTTTATAACTGAAACCTAACTACAAACATGTTTGTAGCCATGGTGCTTAAATAAAGATATTATAAAAACATAAAATAAAAACTTAGTTGTATACCTCCCTTCAGCACAACTTTCCTGCTATCTTTCAATGACTAAAACCCAACTATGAACACTTCTGTAACCACCGTGCTTAAATAAATTATTATTAAAAATTTATTATTTAGTTGTAAATCACTCAGAAGGAACAATTGTCCAATTTGTTAACAATTGGAATTGTTATTCTGAATGTATTTATGGATGTCATTATACATAATTTATGTACATACATTTATGTGTATCATGTATACATATTTATATATAACATTAAAATAGAACCAGAAAGAACATAAGCTTCTAGAGAAATAACTATTATTTTAATAAAAGTCAAGTGCATGTTTACTTAATTTATAACAGCAACAAGAAAAACAATAAAGAACCACTACTCCTCTAGCTAAATATTGCTTTATTTAAAATGAATTTATAGTTACTGAAAAATATTGAAGATTATTTTAGAGGACATCATGGATTCTAAAAGTATTTTTATTGTGAAAGACAAAAATAAACATGGCTATATTTCAATTTTTCTCTCCTTCTGTCCATGACTTTTGTTAGTTGTATTTTTAGGTATATTTTATTTTCTTTAAATCATTTTTATAGTTTAAACTCTCTTTCCATGTGTATCTTTTAATCATATTTTTCATAGCTATTTAATCTTCTATAAAAACATCAACTTGATATCTCCGAGAGTCTCAACATTGCTTCTTTATTCCTGAGCTTATGCTATTTGATCCCAGCCTTTGTTTTTGTTTTTGGATCACACCTGGCTGCGCTCAGGGGTTACTCCTAGCTCTCTGCTCAGAATTCACTCCTGGCAGAATCGGGGGAACCATATGGGATGCTGGGATTCGAACCACTGTCCTTCTGTATGCAAGGCAAACGCACTACCTCCAAGCTATCTCTCTGGCCCCTGGTCCCAGCCTTTTTGACTGGGTTGGTTTATGACCAGTAGATTAAGAATCTTTGTTGCAGCCATAGCCTCATAATATCTATTGCTCTTGTGGTTGAAGACTAGCATGGGTTTGGATGCTTTTGATAGGTTACTCCACTTTCTTCTGACATTCATTTTTAATTGTAACTTTCTCCTGGTACCAATTACTGAAGTTTGTTTGGGGTGTGATTCAACACTGACCCTGACCCCTGTTTCCTGTCCTTCTCCTGCATGATGCCTATGTAATGTTATTGTTGACTCCAGGAAGCTCAACAAATTGGGATTTAGAGTGAGTTAATCACTTCTTATTTTTCCATGAGATATGATTCATTATTTGTTCCACAGATTTTATTCTTCATCTAAATAAACAGTAATTGTTAAATAGAAGCACCAATTATACATATATATTGTCCCCACCCCTTTTTAGCTCTTTTGCATGTATTGAACTCTGTAGAATCATTTTTTAATTTTTCTATTTTGAGTGCTTTTTTCCAGTTTATGCTCCAAGTTAAAAATGACACAATTGTATTCTTTATGTTCTAAAATGTTTTTCATATTTATTGTGAGTTTCCCCCATTTCTTTTCTAGATTATCATTTTTTCCCTTGTACCCAGTATTTCTCTTCATGAACCACTGTGTGGTTTTCTTTATTTATGAAAAATCCTTAAAAATCTAGAGCATTATCTGCTCTGAGTGCATTTTTCATCAACATGGACAATTCCTTCTACAGTACATGAATACATACCTTTGGGTTACTCTCCTTTCTTCTTTTTTATATTATTATTGACATTTTATGACTGATTAAGTTGCCAACAGACAAATGCCATGAAGAATGACAAAGGAATGTGAACTGAGTCAGATGAAAGGCATAATTCTGAAAAAAATAAATATTAATGACAAAGTCTATAATTGACATTAACTTGAGACATGACTTGGTTACTTTTGGCATTTGCTGTTTTGCTGTGGCTAAGGGCCAGGCCCTCCATGATTCAACACTGACCCTGACCTCTGTTCCTTGTCCTTCCTCTCAGGGCCACTTATCTCCATCAATGTCCATCAGCTAGAGTAATGACAGGAGTCTCCCCTGAGCATATACTTTCATCCTAGGTCTGGGATGGGAACTCTCAAAGGACATCTACACTGCTTCAGATCAAAGGTGGAATGTACCTTGGCTCACCATTCCCCACTCCCTCTATTTAAACCACATGGTATGTGGCAGTTGTGCTCCACAATTTAAAGCCTGATGCAGAGGCAGTGACCTTAGTAACATTTGAAGACGGTTTGCCTTCTTTCTGATTTACACTCCGTTTTAGAAGGCTCACATTTTTGGTAGAAATTGAACATACAGTAGAGCAAAAATGCATTTTCTCTACTTTTTTTTTTTTTTTAAAGGAAGCATTCCTGGGGTTTTCAGATTGAAAGAGATGAAAATCCAGTGCCTTTACCACCTTCATAGTTTTAACTTGGGAAGCAGAAGTCAATTTAGTTGAAGACTTTGAACTACAAGCCAAGGGATTAGAGGGTCAATATTGACTTTGCGGTCCAAGTTTTGCCAAGAGTAACGTGAGTCTAACAATGAGAATATTGACTGCAGCTGAGAGACTGTGACTCTGGCCCTGGTGCTTGGCCAGGCACTTTGCTTATTCAGTTCTGATCCAAGGAACGGCTTTCTGAGGTGAGGTCTGTTAACTCCATTCTCTACGTAAGCAGAAAGAGAATGGAGAGTTTAAAATTTAAGTGACTAAATCAAGAACCAAGCTAGTGGATCTCCTGTTTCCTTCTGTTATTCATATGCTCTATGCTAGAGCTAAAACGAGATATAAGTTAGTGAAGATTACAGTACCTCCAGTAATGTCAATTTACAAAACACGGTCCATGTCATGAACTCTGACAATCTTCTTCTACATCTTGTAGGAGCATTGCAGTTAGAACAGTGAGATCTGACCAAAAGGCACATGAAAAAATGCTCCACATACTAATAATCAGGAAGATGCAAATCAAAACAACAATGAGTTGTCATCTCATGCCACAGAGACTGCACACATCACAAAGAACAAGAATAAGCACTGCTGATGGGGAGGTGGGAAGAAAGGAACTCTCATTCACTGCTGGTAAGAATGCTGTTTAGTCCAGCATTTCTGGAAAAACAATATGGATATTCCTTAAAAATCTATATATTGAGCTCCCATATGATTCAGCAATATCACTCTTAGGGATATACCTTAGGACTACAAAAACACAATAGAATGATGCCCTTTGCACTCCTATGTTCATAGCAGAGCTATTCACAATAGCCAAAATCTGGAATCAACCCAGATGCCCAGCGACAGAAAAGTGGCTAAAGAAATGGTGGTACATCTACACAATAGAATACTATGCAGATGTTAGAAAAATTAAGTCACGAAGTTTTGCTTTACATAGATTGATATGGAGACTATTATATTGAGTGAAATAAGTCAGAGGGAGAGAGAGATAAACACAGAACAGTTTCACTCATATGTGGAATTTAAGTACAATAAAAGACAGTATAGTAATAATACCCAGAGAAAAATAGGACCAGAAGGACTGGCCCACGATATGAAAGAGTAGTAAGTGCAGGTAGAGAAATAACTATACTAACAACTACCATGACAATGATAGGGAAATAAAATGTCTGTCTCAAAGACTGGTGGAGGATGGGGAAGGAGGAAAATGGGGGAGACTGGTGGTGAGGAAGTTGCACTGGTGAAGGGGTGTGCATACATTTTATGACTGAAATCCAACTCTGAACAGGTTTGTAATTATTATGTTTAAATAAAGAAGTTATTATTAAAAATAATAAAATAAAACATTTGTAAAAATAAAAGAACAGTGAGTGTGATGTCCTGAAAAATATTTGCTGCTTGCTTTTATCTTCAGATTCTCTTAAAGTTTTTTCTCTAGTCTGTCTTACACCCCCTTCTTTGCCTTCTCTCCTTATGCTCAGCGTTGGTGGTCACAAACTAACCAGCTCCCACTGGCCTGGCCTGGGTGTTCAGCTCCCTTCTTCTTCTTCTTCTTTTTTTTTTTTTTTTTGGTTTTTGGGCCACACCCGGTGGTGCTCAGGGGTTACTCCTGGCTGTCTGCTCAGAAATAGCTCCTGGCAGGCACAGGGGACCATATGGGACACCGGGATTCGAACCAACCACCTTTGGTCCTGGATCGGCTGCTTGCAAGGCAAACGCCGCTGTGCTATCTCTCCGGGCTCAGTTCCCTTCTTTAGTAGATTACTTCTCACAGTGATCTTTGCCTCATTCTACACCCTGGGATATCCATTGTGGTTCATTAAAGACTACCCTTTCCTCTTTTCTACTTGCTACAAAATAAAAATGTTTGACAACTTTTAAGTGGGACTAATTGTGAGTGTTTTTATGGGGTTTATCAAAAGAATCCCCATTGCTCGTCAGTAGCTTCATGACAATAAGATTCTTGAGAAAATCATTTCCAGAAATTTGACACAACATGTGGAAGCTCATATACTTGTCCTTTTCATTTTCCAAAAGCACTATTTTTCTCCCTAAAACCGTATTTTCAATGGCATTTCCCATAGGCTCCCTTTTATATCATTTCATCATTGTGTCTTCCATGCCATGTGAGAATTATCTCTGTATGTTCCTATCTTCTCAAGGTGTTCTGAGTTTCCATTTTCTCTGAAAACCTTCTCCATATTTCCTCAGAATCCAGTTCAGAGACCACTAGCCACTTTCTAGACCCCAAGAATCCAGTTCAGATAGCACCAGAGCTTTTCCTCCGAGCAGTGTGTTCTGAAAAACAGATATGTATCAAAGAATCTGAGGAAGCTGGCCTCATCATTCAAGAGTGATGAGAAATGTGGCCTGTTTTCCTGGTGATCTGGAAGCTTTGCAGGATGAGGTTACTACATGTATTTCTGATCTTTGTTTTCAGGTCGATCCACTCCAAAATGATTCTTTGGGAGGCCATGTTTATACCAGAGGTGACCCAGTGTCAAGGTTCTGCATTGGGACTGAGGATATCACTTAGAGGTGAGGGTCACATGCCTTGTATGCACCAGGGGACCAAGTTATATTCCTGGTACTATTTGATTCCCATCAGGCTGTAGTTGGTGCTCCCCAGCACTGTTGAACTAAAGTAGTGTGCCATCACTGGGGACCAAGCACTGATTGAACAATCTGGCCTAGTTGGCTAAGATTGTCAGGGGTCTCCAGGTCATCCCTGGGTGCAGGCCCAGGCAGCTAGAAAGGTGGGTGCCGGAAGGACTCTAAAGGGGACCCCAGGCTTTCCCCGCCCTTCACCCTGCTCTAAGAGGGAGGAGCTGGTTGAGGAGGGCAGGCAGATGTCTGGCTTTCTATTCTATACAGAATCCTTTTCTGTTCTGGAGGCTAGCTCTTGCTGGCATGAGGTTTGGGGAGACCCCAACCGAAGACCTTCTCCCTAGCTTGGGGGGTGCTGGAGTTGCTTGGTTGTGATGGGGCAGTCACTGGCGACTTTTTTTCTCACAGGTTTCCATTTTTAAAACCCTATTAATAGTATTAATACTATTAATACTAATACTATTACTAATTACTATTGTTAATAATATTACTAATACTATACTATATAATATTAATAGTATTCCCTATGATTAATGTATGTTTTGCATATGCAGAATGTCCATCTTGTATTCTGCCCTTGGCCACTGCCCTACAAGCTCATTTCTAGTCCTTCACTCCCTCACCCCCAACTATCATTACCCCACATTGATCCTTTTTACCTTCAGTACCACACAGGCCAAATCACAGACCAAAGTGGTGCACCTGATTTAACACCCCCCAACTATAAAGACATAAAAGAGACACATATATATCTTTTGAATATCTTATATGTTTTTCCTTAACAGCTATAACTCTTACTAAATATTCTCTTATATAGTAACTATTTTCCCCACTGTTTTGTATGTTCTTCTCTTTGTGATCTGTTTAATAAGGAATTCTGGTAGAAGAGTCCCTCAGTTTAAAGCTTATGTTAGAACCAAGTTACAGGGATTGTTGGAATTGTTCCAGCAGCCCCCATATGCACCAATAACGCCATGTGGCATTGTTCCTCTTTTGCATAGGCACATTAAAATGGAAAAATATTATACATACAAACAAGTTATTATCTAATAGAGATAGGAACACACAAATCTTGTAATGCAATGGGACCTTACACCTTGAACATTGTCATAATGACCTGGCTCAGGCCTCAGAAGAATGGGCATTGCCCATTCACCTTTGAACCAGGGATGCCATCTATGAAACAACCATGGTTGTCTATAAGATCACCTGGAAGCAATCCTCTACCAGGGAAGACCCTACCACTGCTCTGGCATCAACCTATTTAAAAGAGACACCCGGAAGACTTAACAACAACAATGACCTGCTTCCAGGACAGGGCTCTCTCTGCATTGCCCTCTAATTGTGAGGTGAAACTAGAGGACTCTCCACAATATCCTGAGTTTTCTATGTAGGATATGCACAGATTCTAGGATCTTTAACTACAAAAACCTGACACCAACAACAGTGACTGTGTGAGGAAAAAAAGTGTGTTGACACTACAGACAATGACTTGGGTTGGACAACCTAGTATGCCTAGAGCCTAGTGTTAATCTATGCCAGAAAACTTCAGGGGTAAGGTCTCCTTGTATTTAAGCCAAGGCTTTTCCTTTCCATGTCCCTCATATTTTGCTGGCCCTATGCAAACAACAATTGTCACTCTAATACTGTTTTTTACTGTACTCCTTTAACTCTTATCTTTAAGAACATGAGAGAGAGAAAGAAGAAGAAGAAGAAGAAGAAGAAGAAGAAGAAGAAGAAGAAGAAGAAGAAGAAGAAGAAGAAGAAGAAGAAGAAGAAGAAGAAAAGCTAAACCTTCTGTTAGGCCTTTAATGAGTTAATTGGTCATTCAATGATTTTCAAAATCATTGCTACTGAACCCTTTCTTTCTCTTCCATCTCTTTAGTCTTTCTATTTTTAATAACTGCTTTTGTTATTCCTGAAACAAATGTATTCATCAATTGTGTCAACTATGTGATATACTTTCTTTAAATAAATTATAAAAACGTCAAAAGCAGACTAATATAATAGTATTAAACTTCAGATCAGGAAGTTTCAAGGTCTATCAGTTGAACTTTTGAAGTTAACCTAAGTTAATATGCATGTGTATGGAACTATAAAAAATACTATGCCTTCAGTGTTAAGGAGTTACATAAATTTTGTGGCTTTAGATTGCTTTGTGTACTGCTAAGAAATGTTATAATGTACTGCAATCTGGGGACTTGAGGGGCAAAGTAATTGTGCATGTGTTTTGTTTTATTTTTCTTAATGTTTTTGGCTGGGAGTTCAAAATTAAGGTGTCAGCAAGGGGATTTCTTTCGAGAATTCTGTTTATGAGGATTATCTTCTCACTGTAACTTTACCTTGTCCCCTTTCTTTGCATCTTTGTCTCCATAAAAAAAAAAAAAAAAAAAAAAAAGAATGTCAGAGGGTGTCTTCTATGCTCCCGGAACACTTGTTGGGGAATCCCAACTACCAGAAAAAGATGCTACGCTGCTGCATCTGGACTTTTCCCAATAGCCAAAAGGCCAACTAACATTTCATGCTGGTTAATACTTGAGCTCACATAACAAGTGAATGTTGGTTCTAGGTGAAAAATTCCATTCTCTCCTCTGCCTTTCAGAAAGGGTCTTCCTGCCTCTCTTTCCAGAGCTCAATGTTTCTTTCTGGCATATATTTTCTCTGTTCAGCTTCTTGCCTTCTCTCTGACTACAGAGCAACATTTAACAGACAAGAAAAATCAAATTCACACCATATAAACTCACAGTATGTAACATTCAGAAATGGTACTTTGTCTTTGTTATGAGGAATATACAAAGACATTCTTCACAATTAGAGTTTCATCAAGTTCTACATTTTCAGCCAAGCGATGTTCCAAATTTATACCACCCAAATATTATTTGGGGCCCAGTGTTGTTTTTGGGAAAGACTTGGTGTGTGATCACTGCAAATTTTAACTGGGAAGATAATCAGATGTTATTGGTGTTTGGGGAACTAGTTCTTTCTGACAGCTGAGTGGAAGATGGATGGGAAGCTGAGAAAAAGATGGAATGAGAACCAGAACTTTTTGCTCTTAAAAACCTGTCCATCCTTGCTCCAAAGTCTTTATTCTAAGACTTTTAATGGTGCACTTGACACCATATATTTGGATTTTACTTCTGTGGTCTGGAAGAAGTGGATTGGGAGCACAAGCTGTATTTTTAGAAGGTAGAGGAGTTTTCCACAGCAAATGACCTAATATCTTCATTTTTACATATGGAAAATAAAAAAATTTAAGGCAAGATCAGAGCCATCCCAAATCTCCTGGTCCATGTCACTACGGAAGCCCATAGTATCACCACCCAGCTGGCCTCCCAGTCCTAAATAGAAGACCCAACCTGCCTTGGCCTGATTGTAAGGCATTTAAAAACTCTCACACTCCAGGACTTGAAATCAGCTTCTCCCATGCCTTGTCCTTGACACCTAGTTTGGATAATCAAGTTTTTGTCTTTATCTAGAATCCACACCCATTTTTAGTGCAAACAATGAAATTTATTTTAATTCCAGGTTACCTTCCAGTAGTACTGACCAGTACCCAATTCTTCCAAGACAAAGCTCTCCCCACCCTGATTTCTGGCTATCCATTGTCAAGGAAAAAAATTCAATGAGATCAAAGGAAAGAGGACTTACAGCATTTCATAACTGTGATGTACAGCAGTAGAACTTCATTTAGTTGTGTCACACAGGCTACATCCGGGAACATTCAGACTTACTCATCCTCATCTCTCCTGCATGCTGTCTATGTTTTCAGGTGATCTCTTATCTAATTCCCAGAAATGAGCTCTGAAACATCATCTGAAAGGAGTCATCCTTTCCTTCTTAATCGCAGTGCTTTCTCCATGGAGCCAAATAAGCACTATGCTCATCCTTTGTTGAGAAAGAGTAGAACATGTAAACTTCTGCTGACCATGGGGATAGAGAATGAGGGGGTAAATATTCCTCTTAGGAAAGTAAGATGGTTGTTCTTCTATAGGCAGAACTGGACCATACAACCCTGTTGTCTTCACTGTTTGGTGTCATCTTTTGCATGTACTCTGGTCACCTCTTTGATTTGATGGGCAAACCTGAGACTATGTCTGGGCCCCTTCAAAGAAAATTGCCCCTTCAACAAACAGTTTGCCACCTTATCTCTTCCCTCTTGCTGCTTTTACTTTGCTGTTCAGGATTCCCACTAACAGAGATGCTTCTGACTGGGGCCACTAGGGCCACCAACCACTATTGCTATAACATTATGACCATTCATCTAGAATGATGCAAAGGACCCTCCTAGGATACCACTGACCCATGGTATTCTCCCAGTTCCACTCTCTTTTCTTCCCCTTCCAACAAGTTTGTACCAATACACAAGAACCCATCTTGAGTGCTTCATAGCCCCACAAATGCCCTCTGAGCAAGTTCAGGGATCATTGGAACTTGAAGTCAGTTTCAAGGTTTTGGTGTTCTTGCATAGTTCCCAAGAGGGATCCAATTCCATTAGGAAACAATGTAAAGAGGAAGCTTGAGTGGGAATAACTCATTCAGCATAATGATCAAATAGAATCAACTTAATGTAGGTGGCTATTGGGTGTTTTGGTAATAGTGGACACCAATGGAGCATCCAGGGAGCAAGTTTCTTGACGTGTGTGTGTGAATTCATTAGTTCCTGAGGGAATAAAGAGGGGTGCTGTCCCTGGGAACTTTTGTCAACCTTATGAGAAAAGATGGCTTCATATTGAACTTGGCAAAAAATGTGGGTGACGTGGGTGTTCGGAGAGATCACATGACACTTCTAGTTTGTCTGCAAGATCCTAATTACTGACCTGACACCCTTTGCTTCCAAAAGGCCTGGGAAGCAGCTCGCTGGTGGATGGAAGCATCTGCTAATGCAATTACCCTGTCAGCTCTTTATCCACTTGTAGCCCTGTCATTAGACACATTTTTTCCTTGATATCCTTAAAAATGGAGAGTTACCAACCCGAGCAATTTAAAATGATATATGGTTATTTTTGACTCCTCTCGTGTCGACAGAGGACTTCGTAAAGGTTGTCACAATAAACGAAAGGCTAGAGAAACCTCAGAAATGAAATTTGTAAGGGCAGAGACGGCGGCAGGAAGAGCGATCATCACTGGGGCTCCTGGGTGCTAATGAATTAACAGAGAAGCCGAGTTAATGAGTTCCGAGGAGGAGTTGTTGTCAGAGTCTTCAGGTAATGGGGGAAAATTATGGGCCAGGAGGCAGAGCAAGAAGCATTCAAAGGGTGGGGGTGCTCTGACTCCAGAAAGGGAGGGTAGAAAAATTAGGGGACAAAGTTACCCAAATTGTGTAACAGCTCAGAAAAACAAAGAAGATGAAGAAGAATGGGAATCTAGGGGCCCAGAAAAAACACACAAGACTTCATCATAGAGAGCTCCACCCTCTTTCAGAAGCTCCCAATTTGTTTTGGGATGGGGAGAAATAAATGAAGTAGGGAGGATTAAATGGCTTCCATGTGATTGGGGGTCATTTGAAAGGGGGAGAGTGGGTAATTGGAGGCCAGGAAGAAAAGGTGTGGGACAATGTTAACCACATGGTTTTAGGGAACATTAGAAGATTCTAGAGTTTCACATGGGTCTTTTCATTCTTCCAACTCATGAGTTCCCCATTGAACCGTAAGATTGAACCATAAGACACATTTAATTTTTTTCATTTTTTATCTTGGATTTTGGTTCACACTCAGAGATGCTCAGGAGTTACTTTTGGCTCTTTCCTCAGGAGTCAATTCTGGTGATGTCAAGGGACCACATAGGATGCCAGGGAATGAATCCAGCTTGGCCTTGTGCAAGACAAATGAAATGTCCTACCCACTGTACTATCTCTCTGTCCTCATGTTTAACATTTACTTTTGTTTTGGGGCCACAGATCTCAGGGGTTACTCCTGGCTCTGGGCTTAGAAATCACTCCTGATGGATGAGGGGGACCATATGTGAAGTGGGAGATCAAACCTAGGTTGGCCGCATGCAAGGCAAATGTCTTACTTTCTGGGCTATTGCTAATGTCCCACTTTTAACTTTTATGTGTCCATCTGTCCTTAGGTTAGGTGGTGACTACTGATAGCATCCAAAAAATATTCAGATGCAGTTTCGAATAGACATCACTGGAGGGGGAGCTGACTCCACACCCAATACTAGCATTATATGGGAGGTAGAATTGTACCGTATTTCCCTCAAGCCTAGTATTCTCCCTTGGTTGATACTTCCTAATCAAAGCTTGTGAGTACCCAATACAAGATGTGAAATAGATTATCTGGAAAAGCTCAAGAGGTCTCTTCAAACTTCTGAAAATTCTCCATCCTTCTCTAAACAACAACCTTGAGGAAGGACAATGTTGCCCCACAGACTTTGGTGACCTTAAAAAAGGTCAACTAAAAGGAAAATGTGATGAAAGTTTTCCAAAACCCATGCTCAGAATTCCAGTCCCTTTATTCTATTTCTTCTTTGGTTAGGAATCTGTCCATCATTCACACATGACCAGGTTCCAGGCAGGGCAGGATATGAATATGCCAAGCAAAGCCTTAAGTGATCTTTAGGAGTTTCTAATTCAGGGAGGAAGTGAGCACTTCTCCCTGGTACTCTGCCAGGAGGTAAAAGTTGATCTCATCTCAGTGTCTGTTTTCCTTGAACTTATCTTAGTCACTCTCAAGAGCCACATGCATATCATCAGTCTTGTTGAGGAAAATTCTCAGTTGTATGAGACATCAGCCCTCGGGGTTGTCTGAAGCTTTAGCACAATTCACAGGGTAGGTAACTCAGAGTCAGTCCTGAAAACCCAGCACCCACGTGGTAGTTAAGACAAATGCAAAGTCAAGAGATACTTATTGTTTAGTTGTATTAGCTCATATTTAAATAAATTTTGCTTGCATGAATCGATTTGAGTAATATTTTATGGGGGATGTTTTTTTTCTTCAAATGTCCCTGCTAGAAGAGTCTGAAATGATATGCGGCTGAACCAAACAGACGGCTGTTCAAATCCTGACATCCACTATGGTCCCCCAAGCCTGCCAGAAGTGACTTCTGAGTGCAGAACCAGGAAGAACCCCTGAGCGCCACCGAGTGTGACCCCTAAACAAACAAACAAAAAGAGTCTGGAATAAAAATTAGGTCCTCATAAGTCCTAGGAAATGGTCATTTCATTAGCCACCAAACCCACCATTGATCGTATTTCATCTTCTGCAAAGGCTTTGAACTCATTGTTAGCAAAATATAGAACCAGGGAGTTTGATTTTTTGCAGATACTCACCTAATCAATAGATTACCCCCCCTTCTTACTGTTGGATCACATTGGTTTCTTCCTCTTTTCATACTATTTGAGCCATATCAACTCATTATTATCATTTTTGGTGATATTGAGGGGTTCTCAGGACTTTCTTTTGGCTCTGTGCTCAGAGATCACTCCTAAGGTGCATAGGGTACCAAAGATTGAATTCACAATAACATGTATGAGGCAATCAATCAATTTTCCCACTGTACTCCAGTCCCCTTACGTCATTTTTTTTTTTAAAGAGGAATTAAAAACTAGGTTTTCAGTGACTTGGCTAGTTAAGTCATGTACTGGCTACACTCCTTATAAGAACCTGACCACTGATTGTGACTTCCCCATCTGCTCTGATAAGAGCTCTCCCTCCCCTGTTCTCCCTGAGTGTCTCTTAGACAAAATACGGTATTGCATACATGCACATTCAGATGAAAAAATGCTATCATTGGTGATAACTCGGGATGATAGAATCTTAATAAACTTTCTGTGTTTGATTGGCTGGGATAACGAGAGATACATATCATGTGTGATAGCTGCTCGACAGAAGATAAGCTGGTCATCATTTTCAGATAAAAATGCCCATCCATCCACAGATTGCAATCAGGGGCCTGCCATGAGCTCTTGGTCTATTCCAGTTAATTAAATGTGAAATGAAATTCAGAGTTCTGGCTCCTAGAGATGCAACAATCTGTCGCCGTGTGCTGCAAAGGCTCAGAAGACACTGCAAGACATGCAGTGGGACTAAGTAGTTGCTCATGAAATATTTGCCCTTCAGAAGTTCCCTTCTAGAAAATGTCTGCCAATTCAATATGGTGAGATTTGACCACCTTCTTTCTCTGTGTGGACACAGGTCCTAGAACCCAATGCAAACACCTTCAGAGGGTCATACCTGCTAAGGACACCCTAATTTGCAACTGACCAAGGGAAAGGAAAAGTGGATGATTAAGAAATGATCTAAGACATAATGTATTTTCGAACTCCAGAAAGAAAGAGTAGATGAGTGATAGGTTTGACTGTTTCCTCACGGGGAATAGAGTGTCTGAACAAGAACCTGTTTTGCCATATTGCTAGCTTGACTTCTGAAATACTGAGGACTCAACACAAATCCTGGTGTTTCGAGAGGGTGGAGGTGTGTTAGGAAGAAGAGAGAGGGAGAATAAAGAGAGAGAGAGAAAGGAAGAACCAGAAGGATGGTAGGGCACAGAGATCCATGGAATGAGATCAAGGGCCTTGTGCAGAGAGAAAGGTCATGTTTACTTAGCTCACTGTAGATGCCCATTCCTACATGGCTTTGGACACCTGACAAGTTGGGCTTCCCTGTGTGAAAGAAATAGGACCAGCCTTCCTACATGGGGCACACCTCACCTTGAACACTTGCTCTCAGGTCAGAAGGGAATGAAAGTCAAGTATTAGAATTCTTTTTTTTTTTTTCATGAGTCCTATTGACATGATGATATCTCTTTGCAGTGTGCAATACCTGACAATGTCTACTGTTCTTGCTCTTTCTGTTCCTCCATTCAAGTTTCTTTGCATACTCTGAATAACCTTCTAATGATCTCCTCTTACTCTAGTAGCATCAGCTCTTTTGTTCCTTGCATTGAACCACTGGGCCAGTTGGCCAAGAATCCCTGGTGGACCCTTTTATTTCTTGAGCATATCTTGGGATTGTTCTCTGTCAAAAAAGGGGGGTGTCAAGGATGTCTATGAGAATTTTATGCTTGGATTAGAGATGGCATATTGGTATGATACTGCTGACTTTGATTCAATCTCAGCACCACATATGATTTCCCATCGGGAGTGATCCCTGAATGCAGAGGTAGGAGTAAACCCTGAGCATCACCAGGTGTAGTTCAAAGATGAGAGGAAAATAAAAAAGAATTCTAGGCTAAGGGAGTGTCTTCTGGGGTTCCAAACACTGATGTAAAATAGAAAAGGTTAGAACAGCTAACATTTGTTGTGCATTGAGCTTGGTGCCAAGGGGAATGGTTAAAACCCTGCACATACAACTTCAATTTACTCCTTATGGGGCAAGGTGAGGGAAAGTTGGCATGGTCTGTCCTCGAAGATGAGAAAATAGTGACAGAGGGTGGTAATACCTTGTCTCAATTGAGCTATAGAGTTGAAATATTTAACCCAATGTTCTCATTCTGCTCACTGCCTTGACTGAAATGGATTCACCTGCCCCACATTGACAATGGCCAAGGATGCTCTGAGCACTAGTTCTATGGAAGATTCCAGTGTTCACAGAAAGTTCTGGTTGCATCTACCTTTCACTTTGATTCTCTCAGATCAATCTCTTTCACAAATTCAGGGTTTCAATAGTCCCTGGCCCCCTCCATGGTTACACACATACTCTCCTATGAACTTGTAGGGAGGCACATACACACAAGCTTGTGAGGCTGTATAAAATAAGGAATGCCTGCATTTGTGACCACAGTTTTCCAGTCCTTGATTCTGCTTTAGAACCCTTACTATGCTTGGAAACAGTGAGTGAGGTTCCCACAAACTCTGGACCCCTAGAGATGTTCCTAGTTTTCTTCCTATGCCCTTACATACTTGGGCATTTGGTGAATTTCTAGACTGTAGATTTGTTGACTAATTTTTATGACTATTTTTTGGATACAGGACAGATATTGGATGTTTTGTCACTTGCTTATCAAAAAGCCCAACTGAGAGGCAAGAACTAGCCTGAGTGGATAATAGAGTAGAGGCTAATACAAGGCAGAGGTCAGCAATATCCTTTCCAGGTCTTTTTGGAAGCCCCTTGTGTCTTTATTCTCTAGTCATGGCCCTTGCCATGGTCAGAGCCCTAGTTATACCTTCCCTTGCTATTATTAGCTTTTTAGGACAAGTGGCCACATGCCATTGCTAGTCTCAGTCCATGAAGATCTTCCCCAAAGAGCCCTCAAAGAGAACCTGGTGAGATAAACCACAGCTGTTCTGGACTCTTAAATATTCCATTTTCATAAACTTCTGTGGTTTTAGGCAAATGTCTTTAGATCTCCCCCCAAAATACTTTTTAATAAAGAAAATAGAAACATAGATGAGTGAAGGTGATTGGCTACTGCTAGACTGGATTAGAACTTTTGTAATGAGAAAAATCATGTATTCTACTCAATATATCAATAAAATGAAAGATGTTTGACTGAATATAACTCGTTAGATCTGCAGCTTCTCTGGTTCTATTAGGAAACTATCACACACACACACACACACACACACACACACACACACACACACACACACCATCAACAATAACAGCAACAGCAACAACATGGTTTTATCTTCCTCCCCACTGATTCTCAACTAAAACAGAACTTAGTTGCCTGCTGATCCTGCTGGCTTTTTAAATGAAAAACTTACTCTTCTTAAACTACTGGAAAATTATATTTAAAAATCAGCACAATTTCACTGGCTATTTTTTTTCTGAATCCCTTGAACAATGCAGGGCTGGTTTCTGGAACCAAGATACAATATACAACTCAGCCAGTGACATACCTGGTAATGGGACATATAAAAGGTTAATAAACCAGGGAATTCTTTTTAATGGGAGTTAATATACCCTGAGTGAAGATTGCCTTCTTTAATCAGTTTCATTATATAGTACATGATAAATGTATCACAATGACTACAGAACATTTATGTAGACAGTATACAACATTGACCGACAGTACAATAAATTCTAACATGAATTCATAGGTCTCACTCATAAGAACTTATAGCTCCTTTTTCCATCACTTCTTTCCTCATCTGTCTGACAGGCATCTCCAATTCTGTTCACCTTTGGAACCCTGACAAGGTATGGAATAATTCAAATATGATATTTAATGGAATAAAAGCAATTTGAGGAAAAGTTGAGCCAACCTGGTGATCATTACCAGAAACAGGAATTCCTGAGCTGGGAAGGGTAGAGTCATCCTTAGATGATGGGTCTTGCTATTGGAGTCATAAGAACAGTGGAATGGACAAAGGATTGGGGCAAGAGGTTCAGGACCAAGCCACAACATCCCCCTGATTTACAAAACCATCCTCCATGTGAGAACTGAGGGGTAGCATGAAGTTGTACCAGCCTGCTGAGAGGGGGAATTAATTGGTAGGTGCATGTAGATATGAAAATCTAAGATGGTACCTGGCATTTAACTTTCCTGGAACAGGCACTGTATGAAATTTCATTTCCAAAAGCTCATTTCACTCTCACCATCTTGGAAGGAGGTTGGAACTTTTCTATCTTTCTCTAATTGACATAGAAACCAAAGCTGATGAAGATGAAAGGTCACTTCCCCAATGTTACATAGCTGGATAACTTGAGTCTGGATGTCATGAGCTTACAGTTACATCTGATTTTTCATGCAAGGGTGCAGTAGCTTTTGAGAAAGACAGAAAACAACACAAAGGGCTAATCTTGGGCAGAGAAGTACCATTTATTGTAGCAGTGGCTCATCAAAAGTCAACAGGATTGGGCTGGGGCGATGGTTCAAAGGGGCTTCCATGCATGTGAGAGCCCTGGGTTCCATCCCTAGCCCTGTAGGGCCCCCTGAGCACCATTCAGTATCAACAAAATAGATAGAATCTCTTGAAGGTAAAAGGCCGCTAATAGTGGTGCTATGGGAATAGAATTAAGGCTCTCTCTCAGGTATTTCGAATTCTTTAAACAAGACTCTCTTCTTGGGGCCTTGCATGTGGCCAAGGCTGGCTTAATCCTTAGCACCATATAAGGTTCCTTGAGCCCCTGTCAGGATTTATCCCTGAGCTCAGAGCCAGGAACTTAACTGTTTATGCCCCCCCCCCCAAAGAAAACAAGACTTCTCTACAATTGGGAAGACCATGCTTTTCTGTTTTGCACTTATGTGTTTCTTGGTCCAAAATTTCAATTCACTGTGCTAGACACAGCTTTGAAAAATTTTTGACCCCTTCCTTAGGAGCTCTTGGGGACATGGACTGTGGGTCTCAGGATGTCACAGGCACAGAGGGTATTCATGGGGGAGCATCAGTGATGTAACTTGTGGAATACAGACAGTCTTATGTGGGTAAGATTCTGTAAGAACATTAATGAATCACTGGACATTAATGCTGTCCTGACCCCGTAGTGGTGACATTGGTCTCCATAAGTCAAAAGGCAAAAAGTTTTCTGTCCCATCAGTTAGTCCTTGGGTCTAACTTGGAGGCCTCTGTGAGTCTTTCGTGGTAGCTTGCATGGCTGTGGGTTGTGAGGAATAGCTAGATGAAATTTGAACAGCATTTGCTGGAAACAATTCTATCTCCGTTGTTATCGCATCAAAAACAAACAATTGCACAGTCAGCGCTGGAAAGCGGGTAATAATATGCAATTCCTGGACTGTCCTCTGTAACCTTTTCTAGTTTCTCACATGTCCTTAAAAAGACAGATAGCACGACAGATGATTATCAGGTAAGGAGAGAAAAAGATAAGCAAACACAAAGTAATAATATGCTTCTCTGAAATCAAGGGTTGTTTCTCTGCCGAAGGATGTGCTCTCAAATAAGCCATCACTTAACGTCTTATTCTGCTTTTTAATAAAAATCTCATGAAGGCGGGGTGCTTTCCATTCTTGCCCATGGCTGCCTCTATGAACAGCTATAAGACATCCTATCTTCCTTCCTGCTGTTCCCCTCTCATAGTCCACCCCAGAAAACTCCTGACTTGTCCTCTCAGAATATGTGTCCCAGGTTCAATGGCATGCTTAAATTCTTCCTGTATTTTTTTAAAAAATTTTTATTTCATGAATAAGATTTTTAATTAAATCAGGGTGAGATACACAGTCACCAAGTTGTTCATGATTGAGTTTCAGTCACACAATGTCCAACACCCTTCATCAGTGTACGTTTCCCACCATCTCTAGCCTCCCCATCCACCTGCCTAACCTGCCTCAATGGCAGATATTTCCCTCCCTCTCAGGCAGGCACTGTGGTTTGCACTACTTTTACTGAAGGGGTATGATGCATATCATTTTCCTTTTCTTCCTTTCAGCCCCCATTTCCTGTCTAAATTATTGTCTTCCAGCTCCCTGTATTCTTTGTCTTATACTTTGTCACCTTAATTTGAGCAATTTAGCAAACTCCACAGGCACCTTCTCTTTTTATTTTGTGGGTGCTATGTTTTGTCTTTTGTTTCTGTTTAAGGGACAAATTTGGGGGTCAAGGGAGTGGAGAATTGGTTGAATAGAGTTGAAGAGAAACAGGCCAGAACTGCAGTTAGATACCTGGGTCTGAGCTTGACAAGCAGTTGACCAATCCCTTGCAACACAGAAATCATTTCTGGAGAGTTTCTTTGTGAATGATTGTGACAAGTAATGGCTCCCCATGCTCATCCAGGCAAATGCCAGCTCCATCCCCAAAAACATAGGCAACTGGGGGGTGGGCATGAGCCAAGCCTATCAGCTTAGGCACTGCAGTGTTTGAGGGAAAAATGCTTCCTGAAACCAAGCAAGAAAGGGCTGTTTTTTCTTCTGACTCCCAGAGCCTCTTTTTGCTATATTGTCTTCCAGTCCAGATATTTCTAGAGACCCTCCAAGAGAGCTGTATTCCTATTTTCATTCACAAATATTTGAGATTCAGAGACAATATGATTCTTTCTCTCTTGCACTCTCACTCTCTTTCACTCTCTCCACTTTCTTCCTACCAGTCCTTCCTATCACTCCTGCCAGAAATGACACAGCCAGAAGGCTGGCCTGAAGGCCCTGGGTTGGTCCAACTGTGAGATCAAACACAGACCAGATCAACTAAATAGACATTTTGCAGAAACATTCAGTGCTCTTGAGTGAAGGTATCCTGCACACATGGACTAGGCTCTGCTTCGTAATGAAACATGGAGTTTTTCAGGAAGACAAATGTTCCTGGACTTTCTGGCCTTTCTCATCAGATATCTTGCACTATGTCACATGCCACTGTGATGTCATGTGCCCTCCTTGGGCTCTCGAACTCTGGGATTTCACAGCCCCACCTTCCTCATACATCCTCTCGTTGTGACCAGCACTCTGCTCTGAGCTAGTTGCAGAAATCTCCCCTTCAGTGTGTACCCGGCTCTGACACAGCACTGGCTTTTGCATAAAAGGCTTCTCTTAGAAGTGTGCCCTATTTTGTACCCCATGGAGCAGAGTTTAGTCAAGGCTAAATCCTTCCCCCTAGAATGGGTCCCCTCAAGTCTGATCCTGTGTGTGTCCCTCTTCTTCCTTTGTCCTCTCTGCTCCCCCTGCTCACTATGGGTCCCTCAGGCAGGCTCGGTTCTCTCCCCATCTCTGCACAGATTAGAGCCATTCTTCCCCACCAGCATCTGTCCTGAGGTCCCTGGGCTGCATCTCTACCTGTTTACCACCTGGTCAGAGAATTCCCCACAATTCTCAATTCCTGCCCTCTGCTCCCCAGATCCTGCTTTTTTTCTCCTAGATATTATTTATGGCCTTGTGGCACATCTCTATTTATATGTTATTTGCCCACTTGCTTCTGTGAAGGCAAATTCTGCAAAATTTTTCTGTTCATTCTTCTATCCCCCTGTCTAGCGCCACCCCAGTGTGGAGTAAGCATAAATGCAGAAATGCATCTTTTCATGCCCCCACCCTTTTCAGTTAAAGGAATCCCTAGATGTCCAGAGATCTCTGCCAAGTGCTCAGGCCTTGGTATTAGAATAGGACTGGGTAGATATTTCTCAATTCTCCCCATAACAAGCGCAGGAATATAGTTTGATCATTAGGGATGAGGCTGGCACTGGTCTGTGGAAAATATCTCTGGTTCTGGTCAGGGAAGCAGAAGGTTCTGGTTCATATGTGTCTGGAAATCCATGGGATGTAAAAGCATTGGCAAACAGTGATGGAAAAGAACATTAAAGAGCATAAAATCACAGTCTTCGAAGGCTTTGCTTTGAGTGCTGTGAATGTCTTTAATAGATCTCAACTTCAAGCTTCCCTCCTGGGCTTTGAAAGTTCAAAAGTGCTAAATAGTCAGATGCATTTGTGGAGGGAAAGGATCCATAAAACAAAGAACACAGGAAACATCTCTACTCAGTAGAACAGGTGGGCAAAAGCAGCAGGCTAGGATGCTTGGTGCATGGAAGAGCCTAGATGCAGAACTTAAGCCCCTCCCCTTGGCAAGCAACAGAAACTTGGACTGTTATACAAAGCTAACAAGAAAGTGTGATGATTTTCTGCTAGAACACAGGTATGCCTAAGAGTGGATGAAGTCAAATATATTTTTAAAGCAATTTATGTATTTATTTGTTTGGTTTTGGACCACACCCAGTGATGCTCATGGATTACTCCTGGCTCTGTGCTCAGAAATCACTCCTGGCAAGCTCAGGGGACCATATGGGATGCCAGGAATCGAACCAAGTTCATCCCAGGTCGACTGCATTCAAGACCTTACTGCTATACTATCTCTCTAGCCCTGTGAGTCAAATATTTGTTAAGGATTTCTTCATTGCTCATTGTTGGAATTGACCATTCCACTGCACCAGAAAGCAGGGCAGACTTTCAGCATTATCCCCACTCCAAAATCCTACCTCCCAGAGGCAGTTTGCCCTGGAGAACTGTCTTCAGGAGACTTCTCTTGCTGTCCCCCCATATGGCAACCACTAACCATGTGTGACTTTTGAGAGGGATTGTGTGCTTGAGAAATTTCCTATTTGCAATAGACTAAAATGAGGGCAACTCACATGTTCTGCTGTTGTCAATAGAAATTAAGAAGAGAGAGAGAGAGGTGGGGGGCTGGAGTTTTGTCCCAGAGATTTATGTCTGATAGTTCTCAGAGACCTTCCCCACCAACTCTCATCTTCTTGGGATCATCTTTTAACCTCCCTAGTCTTAGTGACCCCAGATTTACAAGGACTATAATACTAGTAATGCTAATTCTTATCTATGGAATGATGGAAATAACTGTGAACTATGGCACAACAGCATACCAGCAGAAAACAGTCCTTTGCACTATCCTTAACCACCTGTGAGAAGGTGGTGCTCATGTTAAGTGCTCTGACAGAATTAAAAAGAGAAAAGATTAGTCAGAGCAATAGTCCAGCAGGTAGGCCACTTACCTTGCACACAGTCAACCTGGGTTTGATCCCTGGCATCCCATATGGCCACCTAAGCACAGACAGGAGTAATTCCTGGGTGCACACAGGAGTAACCCCTAAGCACTGCCAGGTGTACCCCCAAAATGCAAAAAAAAAGGCAAAAGCAAAAGAAAATAAAGCTACTATATTTAAAGCATGTGGCATTGTGCTTGATGCTTAATAAGTGCTTTGAAAAATGCCATCTCTAGTGAGATTTATTATTGTTGGAAGGAGTATATGGTGTTCTAAGTTCGACCTCTATATGCAGTCCATCTCAAGACTTGTAAGTCCCTGTTTTTAATGAGCCAGATGTACTGGATGGACAATCTACTGGTGTCCCTGGTTAGGTGGATGCAAACAGGAAGCCCTTACTAATTCTGTTCCCTATTTGCTCTTTGCCCTGCATTCACAGCCAGCCTGCGAACAGAATGCCTTGGCTTGCTGATGTACTCATGTAGCACTCACTTGTCAGAGGGGATGGTAAAATATGAACTTCTTAGGATTGAGGACTGGACTTGCAAGCAAACACCATGGCAATCCAGAATTCTATTGAGGCTGTCTCTTCCCAAGAACAAAGGGGCCCTTTGTGGATTCGCAGGACTTACTCACTGGAGAAGTCTTCAAGATCATGGAAGTGGGGTACAAAATGTGCCTCAGATATGACCCAATTATAAGTCCAAATTTATTCCTTATTTCAGAGGAGCATTGTCAGGAGCTCTTTCCAGTGGCTTTAGATGAAGAGGGTCTGTTTCACAAATAGCTCTTCTTCTGTTCTTTCCTCTCACAATTCTACTTGCAACTGGCTGCCCACCTTTGCCTCTGGAGATGCTCTGCTCTAGGTTTCTGTGCCACTTCCATCATGCTACCAGAATACACAGTACCAATCAGTCTGTGTAGGGTTGTGCCAGTGTTAACACACAGAAAGTTCTTTCATATTCTTTGTGGTTGGCTGCATTTTGGCTCTCTCTCTTTACTTTTTAGGATAAACTGGCATCTAAAAAGCATGGAGACAAATACTTTTGAGAATGTATTGCTTGATAGATGCTACTTAGTCATCTGAACACTCTTCTTCCTTGAGAAAGTCCAAAAAATTTTTTTTTGAGATGTTCACAGCAAAAAAAAAAATGCACCAGCTGCCATATACGTGTTTATGTGTTACTTAAAAACAAAAACAAAAAAATGAAACAAAAGCAGAACTAAACTAATTGCTTATTTTCCTTTTTGCCTCTTAATTGATTTGGTATTTTTCTCCCTGTGGACAACCTCCTCTTGTCTAAGAGACAGTATGGCTAATGATGGAATTAGGTTACCTTTTAGGAACCCCTTCGTGGGCTCTCAGTCAGTCAGTCAGTCAGTCAGTCAGTCAGTCAGTTACTCACTCACTCACTCACTCACTCACTCACTCACTCACTCACTCACTCACTCTATCTCTCCACAAAATGTCCCCTCATTATTTCTTCCTGTGGGAGAGAAATGGGGGCTGAGATGAATCAGCAAGGGGGCTAAAATTCTTCACTTCCTATAACTACTCAAAAGAGTACTTTCTTGAATATGCACTTCCACTAAAATTGGGGGTTGCTTTCATTTATTTTTATCTGATTTTAAAATCATAATGGGATCTTTGCAGAAAAAGTTGAATGCAAAGTGCAAGGGAAATAGAGCATCAACTATCTTCCTCAAAATTATGATGCTTATAGCAACAGTAACCTACAGACTTATACTACAGGCCCTACTCATCGAACACATTCAAGCAAACTAGAATTCCCTTGCTCTTTTCTCCTCTCTTATCACTACTTTCTTCTTTTTTTCTCTTCTCCTTTTCTTTTTAATGTATTTTCTCTTTTCTTCTTTCCTGCCCCCTCTATATACTTTTCCCTTTCCCCCCTTTGGATATGCGACTATCCCTGCACCCCTCAACCTCATCTAGATCTCCCACCTTATTAAAACTCTTCACCCTCAGTTCTTAATCTATTAGGCATCAAGACTGACCTTCTACCCCAACAAACCAGTACCCAGCACCCAAGTGAAGGGACACCCAGTCAAACCCACACCTCATCCCCCGCACGAAGAGCAAACCAACTCCTCTTCTGACTCATGCTGTGCGTCCCTCCTTACCAACTCTTCCTAATATGGACTGTTACTTGAAAATGGACTTAGCTCTAAAAGTACCCCCAAAGCAAGAACTCTTCCCAAGACCTTCCTGCCATGATTCTCTTACCAATCTGAAGAAGGTCAGGGTGCATGATGAAAAGGTGCTAGGGAACCCACACACCACAAGAACATCCCTAAAGACAATGGGGAAACCTATACTTCCATCATAAGTATTAGACTTGTACACAGTACCTCTTTACCTGCTTTTCCCCCAAATGTAAGATAGTCTACTGCATCATTTTGTTCCTTTAATTACCTTGTTATTTAATTTTTTATATATTTATGTGAGCACGTATAATTTTATTGCTATTTTTTATATTTTTTGGAAGTGTGACCTGTTCTGTTTTCTTCTCTTTCCACCCCCAAATGCACCAGCAATATAATGTAGCACCATTTCCCCCTGCAAAGACACACAAAAAAAGGGGAAATCTTACGTATAAAAATGAGCCCTTATCTACTAGGGATAAGAACTCATACTTGTTTACAATACAGGGACATTTCCCACCCTGAAAATATGTCACATGGACCTAACTTAGACCCCAAGGTGATTAGACATCATCCGTTCAGCCTTGAATCCCAGGCATAGAAATGACACAGTTCTTCACAACAGCTACAGGAAACAAATTTTGTCTGGGACATCCTTAATACTGCTGGGATGCCATCAAGTGCTAGCTCTAATATGATATCCTGACAACGAGGAAAATGGAAACAACTTGACCTAAGAGCGGGTTATACTACCCCACCAGCTAACGATAAGACAAAATCAGAAGACTTGTTACCCTTTGGTCTGTCCAAAAGCCAAGATTGTGATCTACAGATGACTGGCTGATAGAACCATGACCGGACTGTATGTATCCTGGGACCAATAAAAAAGCCCTAGTCTAGAGTTTGAGCTATGGCCTGCACAACAACCATGATCTCCAGTTCCAAAGGTCTGTCTGAGACAATTGCAATGGAATGGGTCTTCTGGAAACATCCTAGGATCAACACAAAGACCAAGACCACCAACCACAGAAGACGGATTAAAATGACACTGAGGGAGCAGAACTTCTAGAACCACAAAGAAAGACTTCATCATAAGTTCCACCCCTTGACTTGTGTAGATACCGAGATCTTTAGATACAGATGTCTGATTTTATCATCCAGGACGGAGAAGAAGTCTTCCAAACAGCACGAAAGCACCAAGGGGAGAGTAAATGAACCTGTACGGAGTCTATAGTTAATCCCATGACAATAGACTCCAAGGGTGGAGAAAACCCTGTATCTCTTAGGCCAAGGGAATTCCTTTTAGAAGACCCCAATATTTACTGTGCCTGTGCCGGAGGAGGGAAATAAAAAGCAGAAAACAATTTTTCTCCTTTGTATTTATCTACCTAGTTTTTGTCGATTTCTTTGTTTTGGTGTGGTTATTGAAGTTGTTGTCTCCATTTATATTTATATATTTATTTTCTTCCTTTCTTTTCTTTCTTTATGTGCTCTACCATGTTTTTATCTCAAGATCATGGCTTTTATGTGGTGCTTACCTTTATTGTTGGAGTGTTCACTGGATATTTTATTTGACACCTCTTTTTGTACTGCTGGGGTGATTCACCTTTTTCCCCTTCATCTTTCAAACGGAAGATGAGAGCCTCTAGAAGGACTCCGCCCATTTTCGGCGTATTTGATTTTTACCCCAGTTTATTACTTTATTACTTTTCTCTTCTTCAAACAAAACCATGTAACTTGATCTATCTAGTCCCACCTCCCACTTACAGGAGGAAATAAGGGAGCTACCAAGACCAAACAGTTGTAAGACCACTAAGTAGCAAGTTAGGCACAGAGGAGACCACTTGTTCTTGCAGCCCCGGGGGTGAGGGAGAAAGATATGGAAGGTAGGAAGGGAACAGAGGTGTAGGGAGAACAATTCGGTGATGGGAATCCCCCTGATTTAAGTTAACATGTACCTAAAATATTATTGTCAACAATATGTAAGCCACTATGATCAAAATAAAAATTATATTATTAAATAAGAAAAAGAAACTGTGGTACATATACACAATGGAATACTATGCAGCTGTCAGGAGAGATAAAGTCATAAAATTTTCCTATACATGGATGTACATGGAATCTATTATGCTGAGTGAAATAAGTCAGAGAGAGAGAGAGAGAAAAACATAGAATGGTCTCACTCATCTATGGGTTTTTAAGAAAAATAAAAGACATTTCTCAACAATTTTCAGAGACAAAAGAGAGGAGGGCTGGACATTACAGCCCACTTCATGAACCTCACCACAAAAATTGATGAGTTTAGTTAGAGAAATAACTACATTGCGAACTATTCTAACAATGAGGATATATGGGGAAAATAGAAAGCTAGAGTACAGGTGAGGGCGGGGAGGGGAGGAGGGATATTTGGGACACTGGTGATGGAAACGTTGCACTGGTGATGGGGGGGTGTCATCTTATATGACTGAAACCCAACCACAATCATGTTTGTAACCAAGGTGTTTAAATAAAAATATTTAAAAAAATTATGGTGCTTATAATCTCACAAATCGTCCATTGCACAAATATGTAATGTTCTTTTTTTTTTTTTAAATAAGTAATGTTCTAACATGAAATGAGAATGTTTCTAACAGCACACTTGAAAAGTTTACAGGGTTCAGAGACCAGGAATGGAAGAAATTTCTGCCCTTCTAGATGTCCATCCTGTTGCTGTTCACCTTTGTCCAAGTTTCCCTGAATTTTCAGGAGACTGCTGTAATCCTCTCTGGTCTGTGGAGTTACTTTTATGCCTTTTATGCCTCTTTCTGTTGTGTTTCTTTCTTCCCCTTCAATGAAGACTATTATCCTAAATAATACATAGAGTTTACTCTTAAATGGCATTGGAGTCCTCTCTACCTAGAATGACAGACAGTAAAATAATGGCGCCTCTTTCACAGGAAATGCCTGTGATTAACAAACCACCTCCATTTGTCTACAATGGGAGTCCATTGTTTCTGTGGAGGAGGAGGAGAGAAGAGGAGGAGAAGGAGGAGGAAAAGGAAGAGGAAGAAGAGGAGGAGGAGGAGGAATAGCTTACATGCTAAATGGCATCCTTTGAAAGGCACCTTTTTTATATTTTCCTTTAAGATTTTCTTTTCATCCCTAACTTTCAGTAATGCCTTTACCATGTGTTCAAATGTAGATTTGTTTTTACTGACATTGTTTTTCAGTTACACCTTTAACTTTCTGTTTGAAATATTCCCAGCTCTCCCCTTTTTACATATTCCTGAAACCAGCTCTATTCTCTTTCAAGAGCCCATTCGATGCTTTTTAGAGCACCTATTCCTTTCCACATGTATTTTCACTCTCCAGGAATGTTTTCATCCTGCATATAGTTTAAATGCTGCATTTTTGTCAACAGCAAGAGAGTTTCTTATTATACCTACATATTAATGGTAATTGTGTAGTAATTGATAATTGCCTGTTTATAAAAGTACTCTCCTCTATTTCTTCCTGGATCATATTCATTTTTATATTGCTTTAGGAAGCTTATTCTGATCTTGTATTCTAGTTATTTCAATTTTTTTCTTTTTTTTTTTCTTTAAACACCTTGATTACATACATGATTGTGTTTGGGTTTCAGTCATAAAAGGAACACCACCCATCACCAGTGCAACATTCCCATCACCCAAGTCCCAAATCTCCCTCCTCCCCACCCAACCCCCGCCTGTACCCTAAACAGGCTCTACATTTCCCTCATACATTCTCAATATTAGGACAGTTCAAAATGTAGTTATTTCTCTAACTAAACTCATCACTCTTTGTGGTGAGCTTCCTGAGGTGAGCTGGAACTTCCAGCTCTTTTCTCTTTTGTGTCTGAAATTTATTATTGCAAGAATGTCTTTCATTTTTCTTAAAACCCATAGATGAGTGAGACCATTCTGCATTTTTCTCTCTCTCTCTGACTTATTTCACTCAGCATAATAGATTCTGTGTACATCCATGTATAGGAAAATTTCATGACTTCATCCCTCCTGACAGCTGCATAATATTCCATTGTGTATATGTACCACAGTTTCTTTAGCCATTCGTCTGTTGAAGGGCATCTTGGTTGTTTCCAGAGTCTTGCTATGGTAAATAGTGCTGCAATGAATATAGGTGTAAGGAAGGGATTTTTGTATTGTATTTTTGTGTTCTTAGGGTATATTCCTAGGAGTGGTATAGCTGGATCGTATGGGAGCTCGATTTCCAGTTTTTGGAGGAATCTCCATATTGCTTTCCATAAAGGTTGAACTAGACGGCATTCCCACCAGCAGTGGATAAGGGTTCCTTTCTCTCCACATCCCCGCCAGCACTGTTTGTTCTCATTCTTTGTGATGTGTGCCATTCTCTGTGGTGTGAGGTGGTATCTCATTGTTGTTTTGATTTGCATCTCTCTGATGATTAGTGATGTGGAGCATTTCTTCATGTGTCTTTTGGCCATTTGTATTTCTTCTTTGTCAAAGTGTCTGTTCATTTCTTCTCCCCATTTTTTGATGGGATTAGATGTTTTTTTCTTGTAAATTTCTGTCAGTGCCTTGTATATTTTGGAGATTAGCCCTTTGTCTGATGGGTATTGGGTGAATAGATTCTCCCACTCAGTGGGTGGCTCTTGAATCCTGGGCACTATTTCCTTTGAGGTGCAGAAGCTTCTCAACTTAATATATTCCCATCTGTTAATCTCTGTTTTCACTTGCTTGGAGAGTGCAGTTTCCTCCTTGAAGATGCCTGAAGTCTCAATGTCCTGGAGAGTTTTGCCTATGTGTTGTTCTATATATCTTATGGTTTGGGGTCAGATATCGAGGTCTTTAATCCATTTGGATTTTACCTTCGTACATGATGTTAGCTGGGGGTCTAAGTTCAATTTTTTGCAAGTGGCTAGCCAGTTGTGCCAACACCACTTGTTGAAGAGGCTTTCCTTGCTCCATTTAGGATTTCCTGCTCCTTTATCAAAAATTAGGTGATTGTATGTCTGGGGAACATTTTCTGAGTATTCAAGCCTATTCCACTGATCTGAGGGTCTTATTCCAATACCATGCTGTTTTGATAACTATTGCTTTGTAGTAAAGTTTAAAGTTGGGGAAAGTAATTCCTCCCATATTCTTTTTCCCAATGATTGCTTTAGCTATTCTAGGGTGTTTATTGTTCCAAACAAATTTCAAAAGTGCCTGATCTACCTCTTTGAAGAATGTCATAGGTATCTTTAGAGGGATAGCGTTGAATCTGTATAACGCCTTGGGGAGTATTGGCATTTTGATGATGTTAATCCTGCCAATCCATGAGCAGGGTATGTGTTTCCATTTCCGCGTGTCCTCTCTTATTTCTTGGAGCAGAGTTTTATAGTTTTCTTTGTATAGGTCTTTCACATTTTTAGTCAAGTTGATTCCAAGATATTTGAGTTTGTGTGGCACTATTGTGAATGGGGTTGTTTTCTTAATGTCTATTTCTTCCTTATTACTGTTGGTGTATAGAAAGGCCATTGATTTTTGTGTGTTAATTTTGTAGCCTGCCACCTTGCTATATGAGTCTATTGTTTCTAGAAGCTTTTTGGTAGAGTCTTTAGGGTTTTCTAAGTAGAGCATCATGTCATCTGCAAACAGTGAGAGCTTGACTTCTTCCTTTCCTATCTGGATTCCCTTGATATCTTTTTCTTGCCTAATCGCTATAGCAAGTACTTCCAGTGCTATGTTGAATAGGAGTGGTGAGAGAGGACAGCCTTGTCTTGTGCCAGAATTTAGAGGGAAGGCTTTTAGTTTTTCTCCATTGAGGATAATATTTGCCACTGGCTTGTGGTAGATGGCCTTAACTATATTGAGAAAGGTTCCTTCCATTCCCATCTTGCTGAGAGTTTTGATCAAGAATGGGTGTTGGACCTTGTCAAATGCTTTCTCTGCATCTATTGATATAATCATGTGGTTTTTATTTTTCTTGTTGTTGATGTTGTGTATTATGTTGATAGATTTACGGATGTTAAACCATCCTTGCATTCCTGGGATGAAACCTACTTGATCGTAGTGGATGATCTTCTTAATGAGGTATTGAATCCTATTTGCCAGGATTTTGTTGAGGATCTTTGCATCTGCATTCATCAGCGATATTGGTCTGTAATTTTCTTTTTTCGTAGCATCTCTGTCTGGTTTAGGTATCAAGGTGATGTTCGCTTCATAAAAGCTATTTGGGAGTGTTTCCACTTGTTCAATTTCATGAAAGAGTCTTGCCAGGATTGGTAGTAGTTCCTCTTGGAAAGTTTGATAGAATTCATTAGTGAATCCATCTGGGCCTGGGCTTTTGTTTTTGGGCAGACTTTTGATTACCATTTTTATTTCATCAATGGTGATGGGGGTGTTTAGATATGCTACATCCTCTTCTTTCAACCGTGGAAGATTATAAGAGTCCAAGAATTTATCCATTTCTTCCAGGTTCTCATTTTTAGTGGCATAGAGTTTTTCAAAGTAGTTTCTGATTACCCTTTGAATCTCTGTCATATCAGTAGTGATCTCTCCTTTTTCATTCCTAATACGAGTTATCAAGTTTCTCTCTCTCTCTCTTTCTTTGTTAGGTTTGCCAGTGGTCTATCAATCTTGTTTATTTTTTCGAAGAACCAACTTCTGCTTTCGTTGATCTTTCGGATTGTTTTTTGGGTTTCCACTTCGTTGATTTCTGCTCTCAGCTTTGTTATTTCCTTCTGTCTTCCTATTTTTGGGTCCTTTTGTTGAGTACTTTCTAGTTCTATTAGCTGTGTCATTAAGCTACTCAGGTAAGCTCCTTCTTCCTTCCTGATGTGTGCTTGCAAAGCTATAAATTTTCCTCTCAGTACTGCTTTTGCTGTGTCCCATAAGTTCTGATAGTTTGTGTCTTTATTGTCATTTGTTTCCAGGAACCTTTTGATTTCCTTCTTGATTTCATCTCGGACCCACTGGTTATTGAGTATGAGGCTGTTTAACTTCCAGGTGTTAAAGTTTTTCTTCTGAGTCCCTTTGGAATTCACAAATAATTTCAGAGCCTTGTGGTCAGCGAAGGTAGTCTGCAAAATTTCTATCCTCTTGATATTATGGAGGTATGTTTTATGTGCCAGCATGTAGTCTATCCTGGAGAATGTCCCATGTACATTGGAGAAGAATGTGTATCCAGGTTTCTGGGGATGGAGTGTCCTATATATATCCACTAGGCCTCTTTCTTCCATTTCTCTCCTTAGGTCTAGTATATTCTTGTTGGGTTTCAGTCTGGTTGACCTATCCAGTGTTGACAAAGCAGTGTTGAGGTCCCCCACAATTATTGTGTTGTTATTGATATTGTTTTTCAGATTTGTCAACAGTTGTTTTAAATATTTTGCTGGCCCCTCATTTGGTGCATATATGTTTAGGAGAGTTATTTCTTCCTGCTCTACATACCCCTTGATTAATATAAAATATCCATCTTTGTCCCTTACAACCTTCCTGAGTATAAAGTTTGCATTATCTGATATTAGTATGGCCACTCCAGCTTTTTTATGGGTGTTGTTTGCTTGGATAACTTTTCTCCAGCCTTTTATTTTGAGTCTATGTTTGTTCTGACTATTCAGGTGCGTTTCTTGTAGGCAGCAGAAGGTTGGATTGAGTTTTTTGATCCATTTAGCCACTCTATGTCTCTTAACTGGTGCATTTAGTCCATTGACGTTGAGAGAAAGAATTGTCCTGGGATTTAATGCCATCTTTATATCGAAATTTGGTGTGTCTTTTGGTCAGTCTTGTCTTAGATTAGGTCTTTCAGTTTTTCTCTTAAGACTGGTTTTGAGTCTGTAAAGTTTCTGAGCTGTTTTTTGTCTGTGAAACCATGTATTCTTCCGTCAAACCGGAAAGTGAGTTTTGCTGGGTACAGTATTCTAGGTGAAACATTCATTTCATTCAGTCTTGTCACAATATCCCACCACTGCTTTCTGGCATTGAGTGTTTCTGGTGACAGGTCTGCTGTAAATCTCAAGGATGCTTGCTTGAATGTAATTTCCCCTTTTGATCTTGCTGTTTTCAGAATTCTGTCTCTATCTGTGGGATTTGTCATTGTGACTAGGATGTGTCTTGGGGTGGTTTTTCTTGGGTCTCTTTTGGTTGGTACTCTTCGAGCATGCAGGATTTGATCACATATATTCTTTAGCTCTGGGAGTTTCTCTTTAGTGATGTTCTTGACCGTTGATTCTTCCTGGAAATTTTCTTCCTGGGTCTCTGGGACTCCAATGATTCTTAAGTTGTTTCTGTTGATCTTATCATAGACCTCTATTTTCATCTGTTCCCATTCTTTGACTAATTTTTCCATTGTCTGTTCATTTGTTTTAAGTTTTTTTTCCAATCTCTCCTGTTGTATGGAATTGTTATGTATCTCATCTTCCACAGCACCAAGTCTATTCTCAGCTTCTGATACCCTGTCCCAGAGCTTATCCATTTTGTCATTCACTTTGTTTACTGATTTTTTCAGGCCTGTTATTTGACATGTTATTTCAGTTTGGAGTTTTGTGATTTCTGTCTTCATATTTTCTTGATTCTTATTAGTGTTCTCTTCTATTCTATTCATGGTTTCTTTGAGTTCTTTGAGTATATTCCATATTGCTACTCTAAAGTACTTATCTGAGAGATTGATTAGTTGGTTGGTCGTTAACTGGTCATCAGAATTGTCATCTTCATTCTCTATGTCTGATGCTGGCCTGCGTTGTTTCCCCATTGTCACACTTGTATTGTGGGTTTTTCTACGTGTTGTGGTGGTATTCATTGGTTATATGATGCAGGCAACACACTTCTCTGGCTCCGCCCTTTCTGGATGGGCCGACTTGCCTCCAAGGTAGGGGAGTCCTCTGTGGATGAAGCCTCACACAGGATCAAATCTTAGGCCCAAGCACGCAGCAGAGAAGACAGTCTGGAGAGAAATTCTTGCTTCTGTGATCCAGTACAGTTCTTAGTGTGGTTTTTTTCTTCTTGTGATGGTGTTCTTTTTTTAGAAAGAGCACACGGCTGCGTAGCGAAGTGGAGCTAAGTGCCTTCTGGAGCCTCTTTTCAGCCCACTCTCAGGAGGTTTATGCAACAGGATAGCAGAGAGACACACACAGGCAGCACTCACAGTTTTTCACAGTCGGGCCCCACTGGTCAGGCGTAGTTTTCACTCGCTCGCTGGGCAGCTTCAGAATGCTGTATTTTTGGGGTTCACTTCCCAGGACTTTGAGGAGAGTCACTGGCTCGCTGGGTAGCTTCCGAATGTAGTTTCTTTGGGGTTTGCTTCCCAGGGCTCTGAGGAGAGCTTCCAGAGTTCAGGAAAGACAGAGAAGGGTAGGACAGGGCTCCCTTCCGGTGCTCAGTTTCCTCAGAAGAAGCACAGCCGGGTGGAGACTCTGCAGGTAGAGCAATCAGCACTCTGCCTGGAGACCCCAACATACAGCCATTTCTTACTCACTCACTGGCTTGCTGGGTAGCTCCCGAATGTAGTTTCTTTGGGGTTCGCTTCCCAGGGCTCTGAGGAGAGCTTCCAGAGTTCAGGAAAGACAGAGAAGAGTAGGACAGGGCTCCCTTCAGGTGCTCAGTTTCTGGTTCGCTGGGTAGCTTCCAAATGTAGTTTCTTTGGGGTTCGCTTCCGAGGGCTCTGAGGAGAGCTTCCAGAGTTCAGGAAAGACAGAGAAGGGTAGGACAGGGCTCCCTTCTGGTGCTCAGTTCCTCAGAAGAAGCACAGCCCGGTGGAGACTCTGCAGGTAGAGCAATCAGCACTCTGCCTGGAAACCCCCACCTGCAGCCATTTCTCACTCACTCACTGGCTCGCTGGGTAGCTCCCGAATGTAGTTTCTTTGGGGTTCGCTTCCCAGGGCTCTGAGGAGAGCTTCCAGAGTTCAGGAAAGACAGAGAAGGGTAGGACAGGGCTCCCTTCCGGTGCTCAGTTTCCTCAGAAGAAGCACAGCCCGGTGTAGAGTCTGCAGGTAGAGCAATCAGCACTCTGCCTGGAAACCCCCACATGCAGCCATTTCTCACTCACTCACTGGCTCGCTGGGTAGCTTCTGAATGTAGTTTCTTTGGGGTTCGCTTCCCAGGGCTCTGAGGAGAGCTTCCAGAGTTCAGGAAAGACAGAGAAGGGTAGGACAGGGCTCCCTTCCGGTGCTCAGTTCCTCAGAAGAAGCACAGCCCGGTGGAGATTCTGCAGGTAGAGCAGTCAGCACTCTGCCTGGAAACCCCCACCTGCAGCCATTTCTCACTCACTCCGTTATTTCAATTTTTTAAGCAAAATTTTTGCCTTACCTTAGTTGTATATCAGCACAACTACTTTTTTTTTAAAATCTATATTACTCTTACAATGACAGTTTGAAGCAGGAGCAGTGATGGTGGGTCTCTGGGGTCATTCGGGGTTCCCAGGTTTTTCAATATTTTTAAGAATGAAAATATTGAGTAGTCATGATGCTCAGACTCAAAGTTAAAATGTAGAAAAATGTATTGGAAAGGAAAAGAGAAGGAAAAGAAACTCTCTGCATGAGGAGAAACTTAGTATAGGACTAAGTTAATATGGTTTCTTTTGTGGAGGATTTTATAGGAAAATCTAAAAAGCTCTTTGCATCCTTACCAATCGATAAGAATGTTATAAAGAATATGAGGATCTGGGCCCGGAGAGATAGCACATCGGCATTTGCCTTGCAAGCAGCCGATCCAGGACCAAAGATGGTTGGTTCGAATCCCAGTGTCCCATATGGTTCCCTGTGCCTGCCAGGAGCTATTTCTGAGCAGACAGCCAGGATTAACCCCTGAGCAATGCCGGGCGTGGCCCAAAAACAAAAAAACAAAAAACAAAACAAAACAAAAAAAAAACAAGAATATGAGGATCTTAAGGTGGTGTCTGTCTGGTTTGAGTCCTTTGGATTTGGCCATTGTTACCTTGTTGGTGGGGCAGAATTTTATGGTCCTGTTAGAATATCTAAAGTATTAGCTAAGGCCCTTCGGAATGGGTGTGTGTGAGGTGAATGTGGATATATGGATCTGTTGGCAAGGGGAAACTGAGGCTTTTTCCTTCATTCCTTCAAGTTTTCCTCATGTTGTTTAGAGTTTTAATATATAAACATTTTTTTAGGGAGTGAGGTGTGAGTCACACACAGTAGTGCTCATGGATTGCGCCTGGTGGGGGTTGGGAGTAGTATGCAGTACTAGGGATGGAACCAGGGTAGCCAACAGCAGCAAGTACCTTTAAATCCTATCTCTCTCCTGTAAAGCTGTGGAGTGAAGACTGTCCCTATCTTCCCTTTTCCTCTCAGAGTCATTGTTTTAGACATTCTCTGCCCTCTTCCCAGGGCCTCTGGGCATTCATTCACTCACCAGCCTCTTGTCTCTGCAGTCTCCCACAGCTGAACCTGGTGGTAGGAAATGTAAGACTAAACCATATATATCCAGGGGGGTTGGACATATAAGTAGTGGCAGTACTGAGCATTCCTGACTTGGATTTTCTTTCTTGATTTTCAATCCACAAGAGATATGGATGGATATGGAGACTATTATGCTGAGAGAAATCAGTCAAAGAAGTCATATAAAAAAAGATAGCATGATGATATATCCAGATACAATAGAGATGAGGGTCAGGAGAACCAGTTCATGGTAGGAAGCTTGTCATAAAGAGTGAGGGAGGACTAGGAAAAAATCATAGTTGGAAAGGATTACTTTGGACAATATATGGGTGCTGAAAGGAGGGAAAGTTATAAGCATGATATCCCTCAGTAACAATAGTGCAAACTGGGTCCGGAGAGATAGCACAGCGGCGTTTGCCTTGCAAGCAGCCGATCCAGGACCAAAGGTGGTTGGTTCAAATCCCGGTGTCCCATATGGTCCCCCGTGCTGCCAGGAGCTATTTCTGAGCAGACAGCCAGGAGTAACCCCTGAGCACGGCCGGGTGTGGCCCAAAAACCAAAAGAAAAAAAAAAACAATAGTGCAAACTCACAGTGTCTAAAAGGAAAAGGAGAGAAAGAGAGAAAAAGAGATGTGAAATCAGGGTTTGCTGATGAAGCAGCAGGCTGGAACTCAGCTAATCTGCATCCAGGCATGTACATCTATCTCCAACTTTCCATGCAGACAGTGGGGGACACTGTAGCTGAGTTCTGAGCAGTCAACACGCATGAGGAGGGGACAGTCCCCCTGGTCTGCCAGAGGGTTTATACAGCTCCCCACCTCTCCTCTCTTCCTCCCCCTCACTGTATGATTATGTGGGAGGCCCCCTTGGCAGTTCCCCATGGAAACTAGCTAGTGTCCCACAGACTGGGTCCCTGGAGGACTATGGAATCTCCCACAGTCAAGACAGCCCATCCTGATTGAGAGATTTCTAGGGCGTTGACTCACAGCTTTACTGTACAACAATGGAATGAATGGCTGCCTCCCTTGTTCTCGCGGGCTTATGCCTGAGAAGTATGACTTCACCGCCATGTAACTAAGTGGCATGTCAGGAAAAGACATGTTCCAGCCACCATCCAAAGCTTCCTGGTTTCCCTTGGGGATTCCTGCAGTTGTGGTCTTCTGAAAACACACCAGTTGATTTTGGAGCACTTGCATTTGTTTGTTTTTTAAAATAGCTTTACTATCAATCCCATGGAGGGGGGCGGGCACTCAGTTTCTGCTCTGAATTCCATCTTCAAACCGGGTTAATGTGCTGCCGAATTCTGTTTGCTAATATTTTATTTAGGATTTTCCATCAATATTTATGCTCGAGATGGGTCTGTAGTTTTATTTTATCCTCTCTGTCAAGATGAAAAATCAATGTTAGGAGGAGCTTACAAAAAAAAAAAAAAAAGAATTGAGAAAACGCCTACTTTGCTCTTGGACTCCCAGTGTTTAAGAACTTAGAAAGGATCAATTCTGTTAAGATTTGCTGGACCTCACCCTGGTATCATCTCTGCCCAGAGCTTTTTGAATGAAAAATGTTTCTAAATGTAAAGATGTCATCTGGAACAAAAGCAATAGTACTGCTGGTAAGGCGCATGCCTTGCATGTGGCTCACTCAAGTTTGATTCCTGCCACCCCATGTGGTCCCCTGAGACTCACCAGGAATGATCCCTGGCCAGGAGTAACCTCTAAACACAGCTGGGTGTGGTCCCAATCCCCTCAAAATTAATAAAAAATAAATGAAAGAAAGTTTCATAAGAATAAGATGAGGGTACAGGGATAGGATGTTTGCTTTACATGTGACTGACTAGGGTTTGATCCCCAGCAACACAAGTAGTCCCCGAAACCCTTCCAGGAGTAACTATTAAGCACAGAGCCAGGTATAAGTCCTAAGCACTGCTGGATGGGCCCACCCAGAAGAAAAAAATAACATTTCTTTTGCTTTATGACTATTTCCTCAGTTTTTCTATATGGAATCTGTTTGTTCATTTCTGATCACTTAGAAAATCCACTTCATTATGAATTTCTAGTTTATCTGCATTATGACAATTATGATCTGACTTTTTTTTTCTTTTCTTCTGTTTAGTTTTTGGTTCTCATAGTTTTATTTGGGTGTTTATATTTTCAAAGGGTTGTCTCTTTGATATCATTCTCTAAAGACATTTTTAGTTGTCTTTGTTATGGTCTAAGCAGTTATGGGGTGGGTTTATTCTGTCCATCATTCTTGGTTTCAATTTCATTTCTTTCTCTTTTTTATTTATTTTTTTTTTATTTTTAATTATGAGAACAAAGATGCAAAGAAATAGGACAAGGTAAAGTTACAGTGGAAGGACAATCACCCATAACATAATTCTCAGAAGAAGTCCCCTTGCTGATATCTTAACTTTGAACTTTCAGCCAAAGAACATTAAGATAAATAAAACAGAATCCATGTACAATTGCTTTGTTCCTCAAGTCCCCATAACACATTATAATATTTCTTAACAGCACACAAGGCAATCTAAAGCCATAAAACTTACGTAACTCCTTAAACATTAGAGGCATAGTATTTTTTACATTTTCATGTACATGCATATTAGCTTAAGTTAACCTCAAATTTTAAGTGGGTTTTTTTTTTAAGGATTAGAGTCAAAGGAGCACAGTAAAAATGGTGTTAGAATGGCAATTGTTGTTTGCATAGGCCCACCAAAATATGAGGGGCATGGAAATGAATAACCTTGGCCTAAATACAAAGAGACCCTACCCCTGAAGTTTCCTGGCATAAGACCAACTCTAGGCTTCAGGCAAGCTAGATCGTCCAATCCAAGACATTGTCTGTAGTGCCAACACACTTTTCACACAGTCTGTTGTTGGTATCATGTTTCTGTATTAAAGATCCTGGAATCTGCATATCCTACATATAAGTCAGGATGTGGAGCGTCCTCTCGTTTCACCTCACCATTAAAGGGCCATGCAGGGAGCCCTGTCCTGTAAGCAGGTCGTTGTTGTTGTTAAATCTTCTCAGTGTTAAGGGAAGTCTCTTTTGAGCAGGTCAATGTCTGAACAGTGGTAGGGTCTTCCATGGTAGAGGATTGCTTCCAGGTGATGTTAAAGAAGACAAACCTGGATGTTTCGTGGATGGCTTCCCTGGTTCAGGGGTGAATGGGGAAAATGCCCTTTCTTCTGAGGCCTGTGCCAGGTCATTATGTCAATGTTCAGGGTGTAAGGTCCCTTTGCACTACAAGATTTGTGTGTTCCAATCTCTATTAGATAGGATCTTATTTGTATTATAGTATTTTCCCATTTTAATGTGCCTATGCAAAAGAGGAGCAATGCCACGTGGCGTTATTGGCGCATTGGCGTATATGGGGGCCATAAGAAGTCCAACAATCCCCATGACATGGTTCAATCATAAGCATTAAACTGGGGAACTCTTTCACCAAAATTCCTTGTTGAACAGCTCATGAAGAGAAGATAAAAAGTGGTTAGAATCGTCACTGTATAAGAGAATATTTGGTAAGACTTATAGCTGTCAGAGAAAAAACACAAAATATTCTAAAGAAATACGTGTCCATTTTATGTCTTTTGAAACAGTTTGCAGTTGTTACACACAATGCACGGTTTTGGTCTGTGATTAGGATTGTGCAGTACTGAAGTTAAAAAGAGTAATATGGGTTAGTGATGTTTGGGGGGGGTGAGAGAGTTAAGGAGTAAAAATAAGCTTTGTAGGGATGTGGGAAACGGCAGAATACAAAAATGGACATTCTGGATACGCAAAACATAACATAAAGATAAGGAATACTCTTAATACATGCAGTGCTCGTGAAGGCGCTAGCCTCTGCGCAGTTTTCCATGTGCAGGGTGGTAGAAATAGCAAGCGACAAACAGCGCAAACGAGCAAATCTCAGCACTCCCCAAGTTAGGACCAACCATTTCTGGCCGTCTGGGCTGGAACCCCAGAAGGTCTGGAGGCCGGGGGCAGAAGAGGGGAAGGCTGGGGGCCTATTAAGGCTCCCAGCGCACCCAAGTTAGGGAGATAGCCTTCCACATGGGGTCTCCCCAAACCCCATGCCAGCTACAGCTAGCCTCCAGCTCAAGAGAGGATCGAGAGAGACTCATTTCTTTCTCTTTTTATCACTTCCATTCTTTTGTTCTGCTTCTACTGCTGTTATATTTTTTGTTTTGACTTTTCCCCCTACTTTTTTAGTTAAATACTTCCCATATTAATATCCTTCTTAGTAATATAAAAATGTAAATCATTTAATAACATTTTTATCCTGAACATGGCTTTGGTAATATAATATTGGTTAGGTTTGACTAATCATGCAGACTTGTAAAGATCTTTCATTCAGAATGATAGTACAGTGGGAAGGGCAGAATGATAGTATAATGGGGAGGGCACTTGCTTTGCACAGAGCAATTTGGGTTTAATTGCCAGCATCTCATAGGGTCCCCCAGCAGCAACACAGAAGTAAACCTTGAGGTTTGCTGTTGTGACCCCCCAAATAATAATGGCTCCTTTTTTTTACATTTATTTATTTATTTATTTATTTATTTATTTATTTATTTATTTATTTATGTTTTGGGGCCACATCCGGCAGTGCTCAGGGGTTACTCCTGGCTCTGTGCTCAGAAATTGCTCCTGAAAGGCTTGGGGGACCATGTAGGATGCTGGGAATTGAATCTGGGTCCATCCCAGGTTAACCACGTGCAAGGCAAATGCCCTAATGCTGTGCTATCACTCAGGCCCAGAATATTGTCTCTCTTAAGAGGAGTTTGCATGTATATTTCTTTTGATCAATTTTCAGGAAGAAACTGAATTCTGACTTTTTACCTTGTTGTATTTGTATCTATCACTTTGTACTAAAAAAACAAATCACCCTGACTCCAGCTCCTTAAAAATAAATGTTAAGGGGCTGGAGAGAGCATGGAAGTAGGGCTTTTGCCTTGCTTGCAGAAGGAAGGTGATCCAAATACCAGCATCCCATGTGGTCCCCCAAGCCTACCAGGAGCGATTTCTGAGCATAGAGCTAAGAGTAACACCTGAGCGCTGCTGGTGTGACCCAAAACAAAACAAAACAAAAACAAAACAAAAAAGTATAAATGTTAAGATTTTCTTTGCTCCACATTGATGATTCACTTTGGGGGTAACTCTTCTGTGAGACTTTTGAAAGAATATCTGGTCTGCCTATACTAGGACAAATTTCAGTGAACTCTGGGGTGAGTGTTTATTGGAGATTCTCACATGTTAGGATTTCTTGCGAGTAGTGGTAGGGCCACGCTTGGTTCCCCTGGATTAAACCTGGGTTGGCTGCGAATCCTTGGGTGGGGGATTTGCACCATACATGGCAATACTCCAGGATTACTCCTGGCTCTGTGTTCTGTACCACACTACACAGTGCCAGGAACAGAACTAGGGTCAGTTTTATGCAAACCAAATGTCTTCCCTTGTGTATGATCTCTCCAGCCCAGTGTCAACTTTACAGGATTCAGAGTATGGCAACACCCCTGAGATGAGCTCCTTTGAGTAGGGCTCAGCAATTGTTTCTCAATTGCTTTGTCAGCTAAAAAGGAGGCATTCAGCCTAGCATCAACCCTAGAGGTTCAACTCTGTGGTTGTGTTTACTTTTGCAAGAGAGGCCCTGAACAATAAGGCTAGAAACAGTCTTGAAGTAGGTGGGATGGAGAGAGAGAGAGGGAACTTGCCCGTGTGTAGACTGTGAAAAGGCTACAGCGACAATCTCCTAATTAGGTCACTCGATAATCTTGATGGAGGGACATTTTCTGTAGGCGTGTCAGAAATTGGGGCTTCTGTGAACTGTAGGTCATCTTTAAATGCACCCCCTTTTTCAGCTGAGTCAGTCAGAGACTGCTTCTGTGGTTGGGGCTTCAAACCTCTGAATGTTACATAAGCAGAAAAGGCAATTTGCTGAGGCTGGAGAGATAGGAAGGCTGGAAGGTTCTGGTTTGAATGTAGCCAACCCAGGTTCTATCTTAGGGAACCAAATGAGGTTCCCTAGGAAGATAAGTAGTGATCCCTGAGTACAGAGAACCAAGTTTGAGCCCTATACATGGCTGGGTGTGGTTCCAAAACAGTCAAGCACAAAAAGATCAATTTTATGTATCACTGTACTTGCTATACTAAATATATGGTAGATATTTACTCTGGGCCATAGATTTTTTTAAATATATTATGTACTATATATAAATTACAAAGTATATTAAATAGCTATCAATGCTATCCTAGCCAATGCATTCAAATTGCCTAAAAATGCAGACATCTAGATTTCACTTTTTAAAAACATCGTTTTTTAATTTTGAGATAATTATAGGTTAACATTTTAATTTTACTGACCTTTATTTCTTCAAATTTCAATTCTCCTTGGCTGAGTGGGTAGTATGTTGACCCGCTGCATTATTTTTGTTTTCTGTTTCTTCCTTCCTTTCTTCTGCCTTTGTTCATTGATTTTGCTGCTGTTTTAACTATTGCATAAATATTCAGGACTGACACTTCTACACTGTGACATGTTTACTCATTAAAAATGATCATACACTTTTCTTTCTAAGTCTGTGCTCTGAATTTATCCTTGCCTAAGATTTTAAGGTCAGTAAGCCATTTGGAGTATGTAAGCATATGTGATAAGGGTCGTTTTCATTCCAATAATCTGAAAGATCTATGGTGAGCTGTCTTTCACTCCTTTTGATGCATTCATTACTGATAGAGAATCTTTCATTTCTTTGTACATTATTTCTGGACTTCCCACTCTAAAATACATGCGATGTGCTGATCTTCATACCCTCCCTGGACTCTCCGTCTATTGTCCCCAAATTTCCTGGTTGTATATAGGCTTTACTTTTTAAAAATTGTTTTAAACAGATGTTTCACATACTTATATGCATACTTCTATATTTTGCCATATTGATCAGCTTTATAAAATAGATATTAATGTTATTCCCCTCATAAACAAAAGAAGAAAGAAAGAAAAGGGAGTAAGAACCCATCTGAATTTTCATAGTTCCAATGTCCTGGTTCTACATTATAGTCACTTAACAGCAAAGTTTTCTTCCACAGTGAGGCAATAGTTATTTCAAGTAGTTCATTAGAATTAATTTTATACTCAACAATTTTTATAATGCCTTCTTTATTTATTCTTTTTTTTTTTTTTTTGTAGTTTTTGGGTCACACCCGGCAGTGCTCAGGGGTTACTCCTGGCTTCATGCTCAGAAATTGCCCCTGGCAGGCACGGGGGACCATATGGGATGCTGGGATTCGAACTGATGACCTCGTGCATGAAAGGCAAATGCCTTACCTCCATGCTATCTCTCCAGCCCCATCTTTATTTATTCTTAAATGATGTTAGAATAATCTCTAATAACTCCTTTATGAGGAGTTCTTGAAAGTCTTTCCTGAATTGTCAACATTTGGAAATAATTAGCTGTTTTCTTGTTTATAAATGTCTTTTAAACTGGGTATAAGTTTACTGACTTTACTCTTCCGTTATTTCTAGCACTGGCTATTTGAAGAAACCTAAGTAAAGCAGACCTATATTCTTATTGTGGCTGAAGAGACTTTCTCTTGATTATAGGCAGGACTTATTCCTTATTTTTGAGGTTTAGTATTACTAACAAACTATGTTTTTTGACACAGGACTATCTTCAACTTGTCTACTTTTTTCAACACATAGGTTCAATTTTTTATGCTTGTAACTATTTACTTTTTTATATTTGATAGACAATAAGAATTTATAATAGTTAATTTGAATATCTTTGTCTATATATTTAAAGTTTCTCTTTAACCTACAGATTTAATTTAAATGAATTAAATCTTTAGCTCATGAATGTTTTCTTTATCTAATTGCAAACCACTTATGTTCTCTTTGCTTTGCTCCTTAATCCTAGATACCAATTTTGCGTGCCCATTGTACAATTCAATCACATTCTCTCCTATGTTTTTCAAGTTGGGTATTTTTTTCTATCTTATTTTGTTCACTTTTGGCTACTTTCAGCCCAGGATTTGCATGGGGATCCTTGGTTGGTTCTAAGTTCCATTTCATTTTTGCATAGGCATTGGATATGCTGGATGCCAGGTCTTGTGCGAGGAAAAGGAGAGATGCTGGGAGGACTAGAGGGTAACGAGGTGAACAAGTTCCAGTGCTCATCTTTTGTCAATACAGATGGTCTCGCCTCCTCTCCCCCATCTCCTTCTTTTTTGAAGAATCTGTGGTTTCCTGTCTTTGCTCTACTGGGTATCCTGTTTCAACATGTTTACTGACGCTAGTTCAATTTTTATTTGAAAATACCTCTGGTGGCTTTGCGAAAGATTCTCCACTCCCTCCCCCTCCATTGTTCATGCTCCCTGTTATTTTTGTTTTGTTTTGCTTTTTTTTTTTTTTTTTTTTTTTTAGAAATAACATGAATGAGAAAACCCACTTACTACGTAATTCTAAAGTTGGTCTTCTCTTTCCAGTATTTAATGACTCTTGCAATAATTTGTAGTGTTTTCACTTTATTTTTTCACTTTAAAGAATTTTGTCAAGTCACTTTGGGTATAAAGTTTTCTCTGCTTACATGATTGTATACTTTGGAGCAGAAACTTGTGAATGAAATTGCTGGGCAAAGACTCTTCATAGTTACTGCTGCAACATAAATATTTTTACGTTTCATTCATTAGAGCATTGAAATACTTAATACTTTTCCAGATATTTCCTCCTTCAACCTTGACATAATTTAACATTTTTAATTACATAGTTAAAAGTACTTTACTGTAACATTGTGAATTTTATTTTATTTACGTTAGATATATTTTGAATTTGCATGCCTGAGTTATCTGTTCATAATCTTTATCCTCTTATATATTGGAATATTAGCAATTTGTATGAGTTGTTGTTATTCTTATTTCCAGATTGGGCCACTCTAGGTGATGGTGCTTAGGGTTTATTCCTGGTTCTGAGTTCAGAAACCACTCTTGGTTGATCCCAGGAGACCATATAAGGTGCAGGGACTCAAACTTGGGCAAGCCACATTCAAGACAAATGCCCTACCCAAGGTTTAGTTTCTCTGAACACTGCGATAATTTACTTCAGAATTTTTAATTTATAAAATAATTTTTATGCTTTGTGTTTTGGTGATTTCCTTAGGTATTTTATGTTTGTATGGATAACACCAGTGGTACTCTGGGCTTACTCCTGGCTCTGTGTCAGGGAGCTAACCCAGGTTGACCACTTGCAAAGAAAATATGTTACCTGCTATACTATCTCTCTCAACCCTCCTGGATTGTTTACTATAGAGATAAAACAGTGATATTTTTAAAATTATAAGTTTTATATTTTAAAAATATTTTATTTTTTTTCTCATATGTATTTGTAGTAGCTCTTTGAGTTTATACTTCATACTTCACCAGTGATATCATGCATTTTATTAACTGCACTGCGTGCTAATTTTCTACAGAGTGATCCATCAGGAGCACTTACCATCACTCATGTGTCTCTAATATTGGCTTTCTAGATTATTTCTAGGATTTTTACAATTTTATGGCATATTGTAGTACAAGCATCTTTTCTCATGATGAACATATTTTCTTTGTAGTTTCCCGAATTTGTCTCCCATTTCTGTACAAGTAATAGGACCACCACTGGAAATGCTGCTAAGTCTCTTCTGGGATTTTTGTTGTCTTTTTTGGGGAAGAAAATATTTGGGGGCTACATCTGTTGGTGGCCCAGGGGATCATTTCTGGTGGTGCTCAGGGTGCTAGGAATTGAACCATCCTTCCCCCTTGTACTATTTATCTAGCCTATCCAACAGAGTTTTGCAGACTGAGGAGCTATTTAGATGGTGCCCTTGAGAAGCATCCCCTGAGGTGACCCTGATTTATCTCACCTCCATAACGAGTGAACCAATCTGTCATTTTTCCATTCCCAATTTCTAGAATGCAAAATTTATACTGGCTTAGACAACCCTGTGTTTGTGAGGACAAGCAAGATCTTACACCCTTGCCCAAGCTGACAGAGCTGAAGATGAGGGCCAAAACAGGTGGATGTGGGACCCCATGCAAATTTTCCTTCTTCCTCATCTGTCTGTCTGTCTGTTCACTTGAAGCAGAATCCAAGTGGATGTGAGACCCCATGCAAATTTTCCTTCTTCCTCATCTGTCTTTCTGTCTGTTCACTTGAAGCAGAATCCAAGTGTCAGGTGGTTATGAAGTTGGTATGGTCACTTCATTGGTTCATAGCCAAGTGAAAGACCATCCATGAGCCTGTACAACACTGAAAGTAGTTAGAGAATTTCTTGAGTATGAACCAATGCAGCCCCCCAAGTATTTATGATATTCAAAAAATCATGGAGCGATGGCTGCGGGAAATTTTGTGAGGCAGAAGTCTGTGCGAATTTGGTCTGCTTTTCATCCAATATTTATGATGCCCTCATTAGTCTCCGGTCTGTCCGAGGTAGTGCGATTTCTCATTTGAATTTCCGAGTGGGGAGGGAGGTTTGAAAGCAAATGTCATCTTCTAGGCACTGTTTTTACAGATCAAATATGCATGTGTTGGTGTGTCTGTGCTGCTGTTGTTTACCGGGACAGTGATAATGAGGTGCAGCCGGAGCTCCCGCTGGGAATCCAGAGGAACATCTGGGCTGAGGTGGGCCCAGAGAGGCCTCATTGTGGCACTCAAGGCCGCTGCAGGGACACGGGGACGTGGGGCGGTGCCCCTATCTCCCAGCTGGCAGGTCTGACTGGTGTGTGATAATGAGATGACTTTCACACCCGGCTAAGTGATAAGGAGGAAGAAGAAAATTCCAGGGAGAAAGTCGCTTCCATAACTGCCTGCAGGCCCCAAGAACAGCAGGTTCTCATTAACAGAAGTTGGGGGTCTCGCTGGAGGCCATGGTGGGGAAGCAAGGAGAAGAGCCAAGAAGGGAGGAAGAGACTGAGATTTGAATGAGAGAGAGTGAACATTATTCCCAAAAAGAGGAGCTGAGAGGCCACAGTTAGTCACTGAGCCCAAGAAGAGAACCAGGGCTAAGCCTAGATACCTGCAGGAAGCTTGGTCAGAATCCTGAGACAAGGCCAGATATAAGAGAAGGTTGGCAGTGGGGATAAGCAATGCTTATACTGTACAGGTAGAGGGAGGAAGTAGGGAAGCTCCAGGCTGCCTTTTGGGGCACTGACTCTAGGCATGACCCACTGAAAACCAGGCTGAAGTGTTAGAAAGGACACACAAGTTTAGAGAGTTTGGGTTGGGACCATCTATAATAATAATAATAATAATAATAATAATAATAATAATAATAATAATAATAATAATAAATGATCAAGAAAGCTTGACCAAGTAAGGAGGGCATATTTCCTAGTAAAGAGGTCACAGGCTCAAGAACGAGTAATGGAGAGAGTCATGAAGTCCTTTTGCCTTGGAAACAATATCACCACACACATGTGGGTTGTGTCCACCAGGAAGATGTGCTCAGTGTCAATGGGAGGATGAAGTTATGGGTGTGAAGAATAGGAAGAAGGAAAAAAGACATAGAAGAAAGAAAGGTGGGAGTAAGGAAGAATGAAAGAAGATAGAATGTTAGGAAGCAAGGGACAAGGGAGAAAGATAGGAAGGACTAAGTAGAGAATGGGAAGAATGGAGAGGACGACAGAAAGACAAAAAGAAAGGGATGATGAGATTGTAGAAATAAAGTAAATATAGATAGAGGGAAGGTTGAAGATTAGTGAAAGGAAGAAAAGGAGGGAGAGAAGAAAATAGAAGAGAAAAAAAGAGGAGAGAAGGCAAAAGGAAGAGGAAATATGAACATTGGGAAGGGCAACAGAATGCATGGAAAGAAAGAGGCAATGGAGAGGGGGAAGAATGGAAAGAAGGGAGGAAAAGAGATAGAAAGGAAAAATATGGGCACTGGAAAGAAAGGAAGGTCAGATGAATAGACAGGTGGATGGGTGGAAGGAAGAAATAAGGGGGAAAAAGAAAAAAAGGACAAAGAAGAAATGAGGAATAAAGAAAGAAAAGTAAGGAGATAGAAAGGAAGAAACATGGAGAGCTACAGAAAGAAAGAACTGGGAAGTAGAGGAGGAGGAGCAGGGAGGAAGGATGGTGGAAGGAAGGATTGTAGGGTAGAGGGACAGAGACTATAAGTCCACACATACAAGGCAGACCAAGAGGCTGGACCAGTCACACAGGAACATTGGATAAAGCATCTGACTTTTCTGGGACCATGGTGAGCGAATGGGGATGGGGGCCCACAGAGGGGCTGTGTTCTAAGGGTTTATGTGTCCAGGCCCCTAACGAAATTCTAACGGCAGGACCGCTGGCTTGGACACCTGTAGAGAGAAGGATTTGGTGCCTTCCTCTGTGCAGGCTCAGCAGAAATTGGTCTGTGAACAAACAAGTCGGAAGTAGCAGTGGTGGAGGGTGGGGAGGTGGGAAACTAAGTGCAGGTGTGTGGGAGGCCCTTCAGAAGTCTACTAGTTCCAGACCCTCTTGACTCTGCATGCCCATCTGCCCTGCTCTCAGGATAGGACATAGCTGAAATATGAAGTTAGAGACATGGCGGCATCTACCACTCTGCATCCACCACTCCTCTCTGCAGGATTGTTGGGGTGTGGGGGCAAAGAATTGTGGGTAATAAGCCTCATAGCCTTTCTATTGTCATCTTGTTTATGAACTCAGGGTACAGTGGCCCTGCCTTCTTAAGGGAAGTCCCAGAGCTTTAGAAGACTTTGAGCCCTCAGAAGCAGAAACCCCAACTTTTTAGTCATGAGATCCTTCACTGAATGTGGCCCCCTAGCACCTCTTTTTTGCCACTGCTGCTCTTAAAAAAAATTCCATTTGGTACTAGCCTGGCTGTCACTATATCTCATATGTAGGCACTCTTGTGCTAGCCCATCCTGGGCCTCACTTTTCAGTGAGGGTTTCTGGAAGGTTCTCCAAAGAGACAGTGACTTTCTCAAAGAAGAGTTAAGGAAATTGGCTATAGCTTAGTTCTCAGGTTGGCAGTGGTGTAGAAGGAGGAACCCCTGAGTTGACTTTCATGAGGGCAGAGAGACTGGACCAGGCTCCAGGTAATGACAGGGCAGCTCTGGGCAAGTAGGAAACACTGGGCATCTAATTTGGGGGTGGGTCTCCTGAGCAGCTCATTTGCTGTTTGTCAAAGGTCAGATTAGAGGCAGTTGTAGGATCGATGCCTGGAGCTGAGGATGTGGCCAGAGACAGTTAGGCAGTTGGTAGAAGAACAGGGCCCATGGCTGCCGACTCAGCTGTTTTGATGCGTTATCTCTGATCATTGGACTTGTGCGGGTGCTGTGTCTGCAAGTCTTTCTGTGGGTTTCAGGATGAAGACACCCAAATTTTTCAGGGTGTCCCTGTGTGTGACAGTGGATAATGCATGTGTAGACTGCATATGTGCAGGTATCACATTCACCACTGACTTCAGGGAATCCAGCCAACTCGGGCCTGTTTCCCCTGTTCATGATCATGGTTTGGACACACACATCCTTTGTGAAGGGAAAGATGACAAACAAACTCAAAAGTGAACTTGTGGCCCACAGGCCACCCACTGGGCTTGGGAGAGCAAGCGGAAGGATTTCTTAGCCCAGTCTTTGTTGAAGGACTATGAGGGCTTTCAAAAGCCAGAGTATGTGGTGAGAAGTCATTTCTCCAACAGTTGTTCAGAGGGTGGGTGAGCAACAGAGCTGCGGAACTTGAAAGAGTTCTTGGTGGACATGACCTAGGATATGGCTCCTCTTGGGGGAGGGTAGAAAGATAAAGATATTTTCATGAAGAGGGTCAGGGTCTTGAGACTGGAGGACTGGGGTTCTGAACCTATCTTTCCTTTACTGCATATTGGGAACGTGCATGTATTGCATATAGAGTTAAAATGCAAGGGTGTGATGCAAGACTAAAGCTATTAGTTCACCACTACATCCCCCACTCAGTTTCTGTACAATGTTGGCATGTGTAGAATCACTACCGATTCCATTTTATAGGCGATGAAAGCAGGTCATATTTGAAGCACTGAATATGTTTTCTGTGGGGCTGGAGTAAGAGCACAGCAGGTAGGGAGTTTGCCTTGAATTTGGGTTGCCAGGTTCAATCCCTGAAGTCCCAGATAGTTCCCCAACTCTGCCAGGAATGATTTCTGAGTGCAGAGCCAGAAGTAATCCCTGAGCACTGCCAAGTGTGGCCCCAAAATAAAACAAAAAAATTCCTCTACTGGGCAGGATAGTGCAGTGAGTAGAGAGTTTGCCTCACATGAGGCTGAACTAGATTTGATCACTGGCATGTTATATGGTCTCATGAGCCTCCCAGGAGTTATCTCTGAGTGCAGAGCTAGGAGTTTGCCCTGAGCACAACCACCCCAAAATAATGTTTGTTCTACATTTATATACCAAAGAGTATATTTAAAACAAACAAGGTTTATTGCAGAAAAACAGCCCTTAAGATGTCCTTGGATGGTGATGGAGGCTTTTATCCTTAGGCCCTGGTCACATGGCCCCATTCCCCATTAACCATCAGGTCATCATCTTCAGGTGGTTGCGGTGGGAATCGGACTCACTCAGACAGGCATCAGGAAGTATCAGTTTTATTCATACCCTATCCACCATATGTGTGGTCAATCTCAACCATTTACGCATGCTATCATTAGCTCGCCCTGCATCTTAGCTCTTCTTCTCCATCCTGGCAAAAGACCAAAAGGCCTTAATCTCCTAGATCAAAGGCCTTATATAACCTTTCCAAGACCCCTCTCAAGAATGGTAAGGTTACACGTAATATCCGGTTCCCAAGACCCTGCCCAGGAATGGGCGGATCTCAGGTAAATACACCTAAATCCAGGGTGGAGTCACATATCCCCCTTCTCTGAAATAAAAATGAAGCTTTTGTAATTCTGACCCTGCCTTTAGCCAAAGGCAGGTAATATTTCCAAAGCAACAATGTAAAAAAGTGAAAATTAACATACCAGCCCTTTTCAAAAACATAACATTTTTGCAAAATATACCATGCACCTGTAACTTAAAATTCTCTTAATGCTTTTTACCAAGCACTATCCTGGAACTTTCATGTTCCTATACTTTATAATACTATATAAACTATTTCTTGGGGGAACTTTTTGTTCCTATAAACTTTCCCTAAACACAAGTACTACAGCATCCAAAATCCCTAGGCATCCAAAATCTGCAGAGGCACGGCTGGGGCCAGAACACTCCGCATGCCAGGATTTCTGGGTTCCTTTGACTGGTATGTTGGGGGCTCTGGGCAGGACAGCTAGCCACCGGACCCCTGGGCTGACCACTTAGTCCAGGCGAGCATGACTTCCCCCACACCAGGCGGGTCTTCAGGGCCACGCCTGGTTAATCCGGCCCTGGGGGGAGGGGGTGAGAAATTCCTCCCTAGGCATCCAAAATCTGCAGAGGCACGGCTGGGGCCAGAACACTCCGCATGCCAGGATTTCTGGGTTCCTTTGACTGGTATGTTGGGGGCTCTGGGCAGGACAGCTAGCCACCGGACCCCTGGGCTGACCACTTAGTCCAGGCGAGCATGACTTCCCCCACACCAGGCGGGTCTTCAGGGCCACGCCTGGTTAATCCGGCCCTGGGGGGAGGGGGTGAGAAATTCCTCCCTAGGCATCCAAAATCTGCAGAGGCACGGCTGGGGCCAGAACACTCCGCATGCCAGGATTTCTGGGTTCCTTTGACTGGTATGTTGGGGGCTCTGGGCAGGACAGCTAGCCACCGGACCCCTGGGCTGACCACTTAGTCCAGGCGAGCATGACTTCCCCCACACCAGGCGGGTCTTCAGGGCCACGCCTGGTTAATCCGGCCCTGGGGGGAGGGGGTGAGAAATTCCTCCCTAGGCATCCAAAATCTGCAGAGGCACGGCTGGGGCCAGAACACTCCGCATGCCAGGATTTCTGGGTTCCTTTGACTGGTATGTTGGGGGCTCTGGGCAGGACAGCTAGCCACCGGACCCCTGGGCTGACCACTTAGTCCAGGCGAGCATGACTTCCCCCACACCAGGCGGGTCTTCAGGGCCACGCCTGGTTAATCCGGCCCTGGGGGGAGGGGGTGAGAAATTCCTCCCTAGGCATCCAAAATCTGCAGAGGCACGGCTGGGGCCAGAACACTCCGCATGCCAGGATTTCTGGGTTCCTTTGACTGGTATGTTGGGGGCTCTGGGCAGGACAGCTAGCCACCGGACCCCTGGGCTGACCACTTAGTCCAGGCGAGCATGACTTCCCCCACACCAGGCGGGTCTTCAGGGCCACGCCTGGTTAATCCGGCCCTGGGGGGAGGGGGTGAGAAATTCCTCCCTAGGCATCCAAAATCTGCAGAGGCACGGCTGGGGCCAGAACACTCCGCATGCCAGGATTTCTGGGTTCCTTTGACTGGTATGTTGGGGGCTCTGGGCAGGACAGCTAGCCACCGGACCCCTGGGCTGACCACTTAGTCCAGGCGAGCATGACTTCCCCCACACCAGGCGGGTCTTCAGGGCCACGCCTGGTTAATCCGGCCCTGGGGGGAGGGGGTGAGAAATTCCTCCCTAGGCATCCAAAATCTGCAGAGGCACGGCTGGGGCCAGAACACTCCGCATGCCAGGATTTCTGGGTTCCTTTGACTGGTATGTTGGGGGCTCTGGGCAGGACAGCTAGCCACCGGACCCCTGGGCTGACCACTTAGTCCAGGCGAGCATGACTTCCCCCACACCAGGCGGGTCTTCAGGGCCACGCCTGGTTAATCCGGCCCTGGGGGGAGGGGGTGAGAAATTCCTCCCTAGGCATCCAAAATCTGCAGAGGCACGGCTGGGGCCAGAACACTCCGCATGCCAGGATTTCTGGGTTCCTTTGACTGGTATGTTGGGGGCTCTGGGCAGGACAGCTAGCCACCGGACCCCTGGGCTGACCACTTAGTCCAGGCGAGCATGACTTCCCCCACACCAGGCGGGTCTTCAGGGCCACGCCTGGTTAATCCGGCCCTGGGGGGAGGGGGTGAGAAATTCCTCCCTAGGCATCCAAAATCTGCAGAGGCACGGCTGGGGCCAGAACACTCCGCATGCCAGGATTTCTGGGTTCCTTTGACTGGTATGTTGGGGGCTCTGGGCAGGACAGCTAGCCACCGGACCCCTGGGCTGACCACTTAGTCCAGGCGAGCATGACTTCCCCCACACCAGGCGGGTCTTCAGGGCCACGCCTGGTTAATCCGGCCCTGGGGGGAGGGGGTGAGAAATTCCTCCCTAGGCATCCAAAATCTGCAGAGGCACGGCTGGGGCCAGAACACTCCGCATGCCAGGATTTCTGGGTTCCTTTGACTGGTATGTTGGGGGCTCTGGGCAGGACAGCTAGCCACCGGACCCCTGGGCTGACCACTTAGTCCAGGCGAGCATGACTTCCCCCACACCAGGCGGGTCTTCAGGGCCACGCCTGGTTAATCCGGCCCTGGGGGGAGGGGGTGAGAAATTCCTCCCTAGGCATCCAAAATCTGCAGAGGCACGGCTGGGGCCAGAACACTCCGCATGCCAGGATTTCTGGGTTCCTTTGACTGGTATGTTGGGGGCTCTGGGCAGGACAGCTAGCCACCGGACCCCTGGGCTGACCACTTAGTCCAGGCGAGCATGACTTCCCCCACACCAGGCGGGTCTTCAGGGCCACGCCTGGTTAATCCGGCCCTGGGGGGAGGGGGTGAGAAATTCCTCCCTAGGCATCCAAAATCTGCAGAGGCACGGCTGGGGCCAGAACACTCCGCATGCCAGGATTTCTGGGTTCCTTTGACTGGTATGTTGGGGGCTCTGGGCAGGACAGCTAGCCACCGGACCCCTGGGCTGACCACTTAGTCCAGGCGAGCATGACTTCCCCCACACCAGGCGGGTCTTCAGGGCCACGCCTGGTTAATCCGGCCCTGGGGGGAGGGGGTGAGAAATTCCTCCCTAGGCATCCAAAATCTGCAGAGGCACGGCTGGGGCCAGAACACTCCGCATGCCAGGATTTCTGGGTTCCTTTGACTGGTATGTTGGGGGCTCTGGGCAGGACAGCTAGCCACCGGACCCCTGGGCTGACCACTTAGTCCAGGCGAGCATGACTTCCCCCACACCAGGCGGGTCTTCAGGGCCACGCCTGGTTAATCCGGCCCTGGGGGGAGGGGGTGAGAAATTCCTCCCTAGGCATCCAAAATCTGCAGAGGCACGGCTGGGGCCAGAACACTCCGCATGCCAGGATTTCTGGGTTCCTTTGACTGGTATGTTGGGGGCTCTGGGCAGGACAGCTAGCCACCGGACCCCTGGGCTGACCACTTAGTCCAGGCGAGCATGACTTCCCCCACACCAGGCGGGTCTTCAGGGCCACGCCTGGTTAATCCGGCCCTGGGGGGAGGGGGTGAGAAATTCCTCCCTAGGCATCCAAAATCTGCAGAGGCACGGCTGGGGCCAGAACACTCCGCATGCCAGGATTTCTGGGTTCCTTTGACTGGTATGTTGGGGGCTCTGGGCAGGACAGCTAGCCACCGGACCCCTGGGCTGACCACTTAGTCCAGGCGAGCATGACTTCCCCCACACCAGGCGGGTCTTCAGGGCCACGCCTGGTTAATCCGGCCCTGGGGGGAGGGGGTGAGAAATTCCTCCCTAGGCATCCAAAATCTGCAGAGGCACGGCTGGGGCCAGAACACTCCGCATGCCAGGATTTCTGGGTTCCTTTGACTGGTATGTTGGGGGCTCTGGGCAGGACAGCTAGCCACCGGACCCCTGGGCTGACCACTTAGTCCAGGCGAGCATGACTTCCCCCACACCAGGCGGGTCTTCAGGGCCACGCCTGGTTAATCCGGCCCTGGGGGGAGGGGGTGAGAAATTCCTCCCTAGGCATCCAAAATCTGCAGAACCGCGCGGGGGCTTACGCCCCCGCGCGTCCTTCGTGTATTCAGAATATTCCTTATTCTTAAGTTATGTTTTGCGTATACAGAATGTTCATTTTGTATTCTGCCCTTTACCACACCCCTACAAATTTCTTTTTTACTCCTTAACTCTCTAACCCCCTCTGAAATAATACTAACCTACATTACTCTCTTTAATTCAGTAGTGTACAATCCTAATCACAGTCCAAAGCTGTGCATTTTGTGTGACAACCCCAAACCATTTCAAGATACATAAAATGGACACATATTCTTTAGAATATGTTGTATTTTTTCTCTGACAGCTATGATTCTTACTAAATGTTGTCTTATACAGTGACGATTCTAACTACTTTTTATCTTCTCTTTTTGAGCTGTTTAATAAGGAATTTTGGTGGAAGAGTCCCCCAGTTTAATGCTTATGATTGAACCATGTCATGGGAATCATTGGAATTGTTCTTATGGCCCCCATATGCGCCAATAACACCACGTGGCATTGCTTCTTATTTGCATAGGCACATCAAAATGGGAAAATACTATACATACAAATAAGATCCTACCTAATAGATTTTGGAACACACAAATCTTGTAGTGCAAAGGGACCTTACCCCCTGAACATTGACATAACGACCTGGCACAGACCTCAGAAGAAAGAGCATAATCCATCCTCCCCTGAACCAGGGAAGCCATCTACGAAACATCCAGGCTGGTCTATAACATCACCTGGAAGTAATCCTTTACCACGGAAGACCTACACTGCTCAGACTTCGACCTGCTCAAGAGAGACTTCCCTTAACAATGAGAAGACTTAACAACAACAACGACCTGCTTACAGGACAGGGCTCCCTGCATTGCCCTATGATTGTGAGGTGAAAGGAGAGGATGTTCCACATCCTGACTTCAATGTAAGATATGCAGATTCCAGGAACTTTAATACAGAATCACACAGAGACTGTGTGAAAAATAAAAGTGTGTTGGCATTACAGACAATGTATTGGATTGGACGATCTAGCTTGCCTGGAGCCTAGACTTGGTCTTGTGCCAGGAAACTTCAGGGGTCTGGTCTCTTTGTACTTAGGCCAAGGTTATTTCTTTCCATGTCCCTCATATTTTGGTGGGCCTATGCAAACAACAATTGCCACTCTAACACCATTTTTACTGTGCTCCTTTGACTCTAATCCTTAAAAAGAACTCACTTAAAATTTGAGGGTAACTTAAGCCAATATGCATGTATATGGAAATGTAAGAAAATACTATGCCTGTAATGTTTAAGGGGTTACATAAGTTTTATTGCTTTAAATTACCTTGTGTACAGTTAAGAAATATTATAATGTGTTACAATCTGGGGACTTGAGGGACAAAGTAATTGTACATGAATTCTGTCTTATTTGTCTTAATTTTCTTTGGCTGAAATTTCAAAGTTAAGATATCAGCAAGGGGACTTTTGAGAATTATGTTATGGGTGATTGTCCTTCCACGGTAACTCTTTCTTTGCACCCTTGTTCTCATAATTAAAAATAAAAATTAAAAAAAAAAAAAAAAAAAAAAAAAAAAAAAAAAAAAAAAAAAAAAGATGGCCTTGGATGGTGGCCTTTGTCCTTAGGCCCCAGTCACATGGTTCCATCCCTCATTAACCATCAGGTCATCATCTTCAGGTGGTTGCAGTGGGAATCAGACTCACTCAGAGAGGCATCAGGAAGTATCAGTTTTATTCATACCCTATCCACCATATGTGTGGTCAATCTCAACCATTTACGCATGCTATTGTTAGCTTGCCCTGCATCTTAGCTCTTCCTCTTCATCCTGGCAAAAGACCAAAAGGCCTTAATCCCCTAGGTCTAAGGCCTTATATAACCTTTCCAAGACCACTCCCAGGAAGGGGAGGGGTCTTGCAGGTAAGGTTACACATAATATCTGGTTCCCAAGACCCTGCCCAGGAATGGGCAGATCTCAGGTAGGTACACTTAAATCCAGGGTGGAGTCATAATTTATAATCTTTTTTTTCCTTTGTCCAAACCCAGCACTTCTCAGGAATTACACCTAGTTCTGTGCTCAGAAATTACTCCTGGCAGGCTCAGGGGACCATATGGGCTGCTGGAGATTGAACCTCAGTCAGCCAACATACAAGGCAAATGCCCTACTATCTCTCTGGCCCCCATAAACATAATCTTCTAGAAGGTGTTATATTTGTAAATGAATTCGAAGTTTCATAATAAACTTTAAGCTTAAGTTTCATTGTAAACTTTGAGCTTTAAGATTCATTATAAATTTTAAGCTTACTGTTCATGAAATCCTGTTTTTTTCCAAACACTTTTAGGTGTTTGTCTCTTTAATATTATCAGCAAAAATATTAGCATGTGTGTGTATGTGTGTGTGTGTGTGTGTATTGTGTTGTGTTGCAGCCCAGATCTTGTAAAGTGATTTTGGTGACTTTCTGAAGATGCTATTTTAGATGGATGAATGTGTTCCATGTGTGTGTGTGCATTACTATTTGAAAGCTTAGGACAGAAACAGTCAAATTGTTTTCTGAAAAATCTCATTATTTCCTTTCATGAGCATGAGAAAGAGGGTCATCATCCATGGCCCATCTGATCAGTGACACATGTCAATGGCCATTTGGATTTAACTCAGGGTTTTTATAAGTTTCACTCTTGGTGACTTTCCATCCTCAATGTTGATTGTCACATCTTTGAATACCTAACTAACTTTCTGAATAATGGCTTGGATGACATGTGCTCTGACTTCTTTGTTTAGGGAAGGCTAAATTGCTTTCTTTTGTATTCCTGTATGAAAGATATTTTGGCTGGGTATAATGGTCTGGGACCACGAATTCTACTCCCCAAACCCCTGTGGCAGTTGTTTCCTGGTTTTCTACTATGTCCTCTCAAAAGAGATAAAATTGATCCTGAATGTTTTTCACTGCTATTTAGTTACCACTGAGGGTTGGTAGGATGTCTGAACCCTTCTTTTCTCTTTGTGATGTGTCCATTTTGCTATTTTTTGCAATTCTTGGGTGTTTTTCCCACTCCACTGGTTTTATTCTTTCAAGTTAAAAATCATCTTATTTGGTTCCTCCTTCTAATTCACTCATCAGTTCTATTCTAGAGGATCTGACTTCTTATGAATCCGTGACTCATATCTCTGATATTACTTTTATTCCTCTCACTTTCTCTCACCTTCCTCATTAATTTCCATTTTGTGTGGAGGTTTTGTTCTTAATTTGCAAAGACCCAGTCCATGTGGTTGGTGTTAATCTCTGCCTGTGGTTTCTTCTCTCCACATTGCCTACACGGACCTGCCACACTCCTCCCTTTCTTGTCACATCTGTTTCCCTCTTCTTCCCAACTGTTCAACCTTGCTTTCCTAGTGTCTTTCTTTCTGTCTTTCTTTCTTTCTGTCTTTCTTTCTTTCTTTCTTTCTTTCTTTCTTTCTTTCTTTCTTCTTTCTTTTTTCTTTCTTTCTTTCTTTCTTCTTCTTTCTTTCTTTCTTTCTTTCTTTCTTTCTTTCTTTTCTTTCTTTTTTCTTCTTTCTTTCTTTCTTTCTTTCTTTCTTTCTTTTTTTTCTTTCTTTCTTTCTCTTTCTCTTTTCTTCTTTCTTTCTTTCTTTGTCTTTTTCTCTTTCTTTCTTTCTTTTCTTTCTTTCTTTTCTTTCTTTCTTTTTCTTTTCTTTTCTTTCTTTCTTTCTTTCTTCTTTCTTTCTTTCTTTCTTTCTTTCTTTCTTTCTTTCTTTCTTTCTTTCTTTCTTTCTTTCTTTCTTTTCTTTCTTTCTTTCTTTCTTTCTATACTTCTAACTCTGTACTCAGGAATCACTCCTGGCAGGCTTGGGGAACCATATAAAGTACCAGAGATTGAACCTGGGTGCAAAATAAATTCTCTCCATCTACTGTACTATTGCTCAGGCCTCAACTTCAACTTTTTAAAAAAAAAATAAAAGTTTTCATAGTTTCTTCTTGCTCCCCACTCAAGATTCTAATAATACCCAACAACTGTCATTTCTTTAAACTGTTCTAATAGTGCCAAGTCATCCAGAGTGTCTTTTCTTCATGGGTTATTTGAGCTACTCTTGTCTTGCTTCAATTCTTTATGCACATTGTTATTCTTCTCTAATGAGTTCCTTTTTCATTGACTTGTCCCTGAGTCATCACAAAGTTCTGTAGCCTTATGTGGACCAGATATGAGGAAAACATACAAAGTCCCTTTGTGTACTCCTTCCCACGGGTCCAATAACAGACTCCTCATGATCTGAGCTCCTTAAAGCCAAATGGCCCCTATCCAGATGATCTGAACAAACTCAGTAGGAGGGACACAACTGGCTGCTTATGGGGATTAGCCCACAAGGGTCAATATGCCAAGTGTCTTACATACCTGAGGTTGCTTCCACCATCCTGCCAACATATGGTAGAGCCAATTGCACAGATGAGCAAATGTGGTCAGGGGTTTGGTTTGACTGGTTGACCCAGCTGGCTAGGACTACAGAAACAGCATCAAACAATCATCTCCAATGAGTAGGTCTAGGGTGGTCATGTAAAGAGATTCTGTGCAACCAGATGTAGTGTAAGGTGATCTTCAGGCTCATCTTGAACACAAAGTATTTGTGCAAAATTCTTCTCTGTAAGTTGAGTCTCAAGTATCTTGCTGTCTTGAGGACCCCTGAGCATGGGTGCCTGCTCATGCTAATCTCAGAGGTGGAATGGCTTTGTCAGCCATGACAAGAGTAGACACTGACCAGAGACATTAGTTCTCTATTTTGTCCGAGAGAGGGGAGAGAGAGATAGAGAGAGATAAAGAGAGAGAGAAAGAGAGAGAGAGACATACCCAAGATGGCCTTGACTTGATATTTACTTCAGGTAGACTTGAAGATGATTTACCCATCAATTATGAACATGAAAGAAAAATGATGCCAACACTTTTTCCACCACTTGGCTCAAAAATATTGATTGTCTGAGGAGGCCAGAGTGATATCACAGAGAGTAGTGAGTTTGTCTTGCACATGACCAAACCAGGCTTGATTCCCTACATCCCATATGACCTCCCAAGCCTATCATTCCTCAGTACAGATCCAGGAGTAATCCCTGAATACCACTGATTGAGACCCCCTCCCAAAAAAAAAAAAAACCCCAAAATCATTGAGTGCCCAAGACCTAAAATGATTATTCTATGTTCATGATCACCTGAGAAAAAAATAAGAATTTTATTGAAACTTTTTAAAAGCTGCAGCAATGCAGGTTGATTCAAAAATGTATTTATGTCTGTTAATGTGGATGTTAAATAGGACTATTTGCTGGTAGGAGTGTCTGGGAGGGGCATAAAATAACAGATTGAGACAATATTAAATCTGTAGCCAATTGACACTCCTATACCTACACTCCTATTGCCAACATCCTTAGAAAGAGGGTTCTGGAACCAATGGGCAACTCTATTCACATTCTATATCTTGGATTATATCAAGAAAACAGTCTTTTCTTAAATTTGGACAAATAGATCTTTCTGGGTCAAGTATTTTAGTATATCATTCATTCTTTTGCTCTTCTTCCATCTACCTATCATCCACATACTTTTTATTTAGTCACCATCCCTGCATCCTATGAACCATCCATTCATCCCACTCACCCATTATCCATTGTTCCCCATTTATCCCTCTATTCCCAATCTGTCTAGTCAACATCATTTTATCCAGCAGCCACCCATCCTTCTATACAACAGATAGTATGTAACTATTATGCTAGGTCCAAGGAGAAAAAAAAAGGAATACGGGCCACCACCCCCAACATTCCAACAAACTGATCCCAGTACAGCAGTAGAACCAGAATGGAAGCACCCTTGGGAATTCAGTGGTATAGGGGTACTTTCCTGAAAGGGACTGAGAAATTTCAGATGCCTTATAAGACAGATGACACCACCTGTCCCACGAAGATATGTCCCCTCATGTCTTTCTTCAAAGCAAATAAAAACAGCAAATTCATAGCCCCCTCCCTTGTGAAAACCATAGCAATTATATAGTTGACTGCAGGGGGCCTGGGTTGAGAGGCTGGTGTCGCTCCAAAGTGCTCCCCTGGGAATGGCTCTGGGTTTTTCCTCTCTGCAGCCTGTGCCCCTCGGCACTGTTCGTGGCTGTCGGTGTAAGAGATAACTTCTCAGTGACAAGCTCTTTCAAAGGGTAGATATTTTTAAAGATTGTCAAGATCCTGCCAGTAGCTCTTATTATTGAGCACTTCTAGGCTTTTCACAGGAATGGAGTCGGATGAAAATACGGTTCTAGCATGCAGCCTGCCCTGACAGAGAGTGTGCTATTATTACTCTAGGAGGTTAACATCCCACTGGGTTTTCAAGTTGATTCATTACTTTTTTTTCATGACTTGTATTTATTTTTCAACACCTGGGGAAGAGAAAAAAACCACATTGATATTTCAATACCTACTCTCACCGACTGCCTGTTGTGTATAAGCATTTGTGCTCCTTGAAGGTAAAGTTTTTTTTTTCTTTCTAAAATAGAAAGATATTTAAAACTTTAAAATCCAAGTGAAGTTGAATTAGCCTTCTTTTTTAGCCTCTGACTTAACAAAGTGTATGTGTGTGCACGGGTACAAGTGTTCATGCATTTTATAAAACAACACAACAACCTGATAGAGAATTTGGATGGAAATAGTTCCAAGAATGTGATTTCCAATGGAGATCACAGACACCCAGAAGCAGCCGTCTAGAGATTTGAAAGGAATGTACCTCTCTCAGCTTCCCTTGCAGAGTGTCTGCTGTGGACTTCTACAAGGACATCCATGAACCATGCCAACTCAGTGGGGGTACAGAAAAACCATTTCTCTTCTCTCCATTTCTACTTCTCTATTGTTATTGCCTTAGTCCGCATATTAACAGCTGTCCTGCCTGCTTCTCAGGGACAGATGTCTTGGATTCATGTAGAATCTTTTCCTCCACGTTTTTCTTAAGGAATGGCTTCACTGAGTCCTGTTGTCTTTTTTCCTCCCACTAGCCTCAGGGGTAAAGAGGCAGTTCTCCCCAATCTGAGTTAGATGCAAGGGTTGGATCTGACCATGGGTACCTCTAGTGTACTTCAAGGTGCTTCTGATGCTCCCAAAGGGAATGGGCCTTCATTTCTCCTTTTGTTTTCCTCATAATCCACCTGCCTTACTTGTTCTCTGCAACAATTTCTTTGTGCTTTTATCCCCTCCTGTTATTACTCTCCTGTTATGAGTCAGTGGATGACTCCATACTGCTGGGATAATGTCTCCACTCTAAGGTAGCCTATTTGGAGAACTAACAACTTTGCTGGCATGCCCAATCCCTTCCTTTTCTTTTGCAGCTCAGTCACTTGGGAGTGGGAGGAAAGAAAGTCTGAGAGAGAATGAGAGAGTGAGAGTGAGAGAGAGAGAAAATAAGAGAGAGAGGCCTTGCCAGTAAGTCTGCAAATGCCAAGATGAACTCAGTTTGTGTTCACACAAGTGAAGTCTCTAAACTAGGGAGGTGATTGCCCTGCATGTCAAGCTGGAAGCCTTGAATGTGGCTCAAATCCCACCAGGAATGATTCTTGGAAACATATCCAAGAATCTACTAGTGTGGTAAAAAATACAAAACTATCCCAAACCCCGCAAATATGCAAAGATGAGATCAGGCACTTCAGGATTCTGTGGCTGTGTACAAGAGGTCAGAGACAGTATAGGAGGTTGGATGCTTGTTTGGCCTGGGTACCACTTCTGATAGGATCCCATAGCACCTCTTAGGAGCTCCTGAGTACCTCCAAGTCTACCTTCCAAAATAAATGACAAGAATCTTAGAGAAGAGACTCTGGGACCAGAGGGTGCAAATGCAGGCCAATGTTATACAGAGGTGGAAAGGACTGCATCTGGCAGTGGTGGCACATTGAGTCTCTGAACATAGATACACAGAGATGACAAGGCTTCCAAGCCATTGCCTAGAAGTGCCTGCATACGACAATTTTTAGTTACTGCCTCTGTCATTTTTTTTTTTATCTTGGGGCCACACCTGGCAATGTTCAGGTGTGCACTCGGTTCTGCACTTGGAAATCACTCTTGGCAGTTCTTGGGGGACCACATGGGAGGTCAGTGCTAAAATTCAGTTTGGCTTGTGCAAGGCAAATGTCTTAGCCACTGTACTTTCTCTTGGGCTCCTTTTCCTGTTCTTTTGAGCATCATCACTCATTCAATATATTTGAGGACTGATATGGTCGAACCCTGTGCTCAGGGGTTATTCCAGGCTCTGTGCTCAGTAGCGTCCTCTGGCAGTGCTCAAGGCACTGTCTGTGGAACCAAGGTTTAAACCAGCTACATGCAAGAACAGCACCTTAACTCCTGCACTGTGTCTCCAGACCCCAATTTCATCAGTGACTTTATCCAAGAATTGGAATTGACAAGGTATTTTGTGAGATTGAGAGGGGCTACTCTAACCTTGGTTTGGGGAGCCCCTGCAGTGCTAAAATCTGGTCTCAGTAAGTTTTAGAGCCTCTGGATGACTTCTAACCAGCACCACCAACAGCCCCAGAAAGAGGTTTCTCTGTTTGGAAGGGTCATTCTGTTCAAGCCTGGAAATAGCTTTTCCATAATCTCCCCATGTTGTTTCATTCCTTTCTGAGTTTCTCCCTCACCTGCCTTATCTTGCCTGGTTTCTAGAACATCTGTGACCAACCTGGGCACCAGCATGTGCCATGTTGTGCTCTGAAGCAAAGTAATGAGAACAATTTGGAGAGAGGCACTACCTAGCACAGTGGTGGAATAGACCGGGGACTGGCTCGCCTTTCCCAAGACAAACACCAGCTGCAAAATCACAGTGGAAGGCAGAATTGAACCAAACTCGCTCTTTCAGCTATGTCTCTGTGTGTGCAAGTCTTACTGGTTCCTCATTTTCACATTCTGCCATTTAGTTCCACTTTTTGTGAAAGGTACAGGGAGCTGCTCACTGAAGAATAAAAATTCACCTTCTTGAATATTGCAGCCACTAATTCTGGCTTTTAAGATTCATCCACAAATTATGTCAGGATTGGTGAGAAGCCAGATGGCAAATGCAAGAAATTTGTGCTTCCAGTTTCTTCTCTTTTTTCATATTTTGGGGATTTATAAAAGTTCTAGTCTAGGGCCGAAGACAGTACAGCAGGGAAGGAGCTTGCTTTGTACATGTCTGACCCAGGTTTGATTCCCGCCACCACATAGAGTCCCCAGAGACCAACCAGGAGTTATCCCTGAGTAAAAACCCTGAGCATAGCTGGATGTAGCTGCAAAAGGCACCTCAAAAATATCTTCCTGGGTGTTGGGTTTTTGTTTGTTTAGGGGTCACACTCATCAATATACACATCTTCCTCTTGACTCTGTGCTCAGGGATCATTCCTAAGTTAATCATGTGTGGGGTGCCAAGGATCAAATCCAGGTTGCCTGCATACAAGGCAAGCACCTTGGCAGTGTACTCTATCTCTCTGGTTCCTGACTATTGTTTAAGTAGAATCTCCAAACAGAATTTTCTGGTATAGAAATGATCTCTTGCCATTGCTTTCCTCCCCTTATTTCTCTCCTATCTTTGTCTCTAATGCTCACTTGAATGGTCTTATTATTCCAGGCACTATTTTTCTCTCTCCTTTCTCAAAGATAACAAAGGTCAGGCATCTTCTGTGACCCTTCTTTACTCTTTGCTTAAATGTGTTATTATGTAAATCTTTAAGCTCTTATTTTGCAGCCAAACATAAACAACATTATTTGGGGCCTTCAGGTATCTATCTGCTTCTAATAGCAAGGATGAAGCACTACATTTCTGTGCGCCTTGAATCTTGCTTCTCCTGCCTGAAATTTCCTTCCTCTGGAGCTTCATAGGCACATACGGCCTTTCAGTAGCTCTGCAGTCCCCTGCTTGAAGAAGATGCTATGCACTCTCGTCTGACGGCTCATTTTCGATCATCGCAAATTATAGAACAGGGTCATAGAACTTTCTGTTCTCTTCTTTTGTTTGGAACTCCTCACCTGTCTATGCAGAGCTTACTACTAGTGAGTGCTTAGGGATCATTTCTACCTATGCTTCAAGGGGAATGCCTAAGTATTGCCAGGGACCAAATCAGGGTTGAAAGCAAACAAAGCAAACACCTTATCTGCTATACAATCTTTCACATCTTAGGACTTTTAGAATTCTGAAGTCAGACCTGGAAGATAAGAACGTGAATCATTACATCTGCTTAACTTTGTTAGCAACTGAACCTGTCTTTTGGCACAGACCTTTCCAAGAGTATTTGCAGGGCTGTGGCTTTGACACTCATGGGGGTCCCCATGACTGGCTGTGCTGGCTCTTGAAAGAATTCCAAGTACCTCCCAACTGCCACTATTTGGAAACTGTGTGCAGGTTTTCATTGCAATGTGTTGAAAGAACATATATATCATAATGGAAAATTTTGTTTTCCTGTATAGCTATTTTCAGTAAAACTGATATATTTTGCAATAGTTGTATGTATTGATAATTCAGCTGACAATACATTGTATATCATCTGTGCTGTTTTGTATGTGTCTGTAAGATATAAAATAGACAATACATGTTAGTCCATAGTGAATATGCTGTATAGAATCATTGATGATTCTGTAACACTAATGATCTATTGAATAATTCTTCTCTGTGGTGTTTTTTCTGACAGGGCAATTGCTAAACAGTTGGTGTTCATCATTGAGTCTGAGTAAAAATTGACAACTCTTCTATTCTAATAAAAGATGTTACCACTTACTCCACACTCCTAGAAGCAGGAAGCTAAAATTCCTATTTCTTTTATATATTTTTTGTAGGCACTGAATATTTTAGTTTTTCTTTCCTATTCACCAATCTGATAAAAGAGCAGCTCATTGTCCTTTGCATTTTTAACATTGCTAAAGAGATTGAGCTTCTTTTTTTTTGGGGGGGGGCACACCCATTTGATGCTCAGGGGTTACTCCTGGCTAAGCACTCAGAAATTGCCCCTGGCTTGGGGGGACCATATGGGATTCTGGGGGGATCTAACCGCAGTCCTTCCTTGGCTAGAGCTTGCAAGGCAGACACCTTACTTCTAGTGCCACCTCGCCTGCCCCTGAGCTTCTTTTTAAATGTATATTGACCATTCTAATTTCTCTTCTGTGAGTTGGGCAATACTTTTTATTAACAAACAGTCCTAAGAGAATTATAGGAAGAATAAAATTTTGGAAGGTACTTTTTCCATTGCAGTTTTTCTTATTATCTTAAAATTCATGTTTTAGATATGTGATCTTCAAAATTAAAAATGATTTTTGGGCCAGAGTGTTAGTACAGTGAGTAGGGCATTTAATTTGCATGTTTTAACCTGGGTTTAATCCCTGACATCCCATGTGGTAGCCCAAGCCAGCCAGGAGTGCAGAGCCAGGAGTAATCCATGAACACCACTGAGTGTGACCTAAAAGCTAAATAAATAAATAAGGTGATTGATCATTGAGGTACCCAAAATGATTGATTATGGTGTGATAAAATATATCAGAGAGTCAGATTATATTTTAATCTAATTATGACACTTTAATAAATTTTTTACATATTATTATGTTATTTAGATACACCACACTATATAGTATTTACTATAATACCTATGTAATCAATTATTTAACTAAAACATGTTATTAGATGCATAGGAAATATTTCTATCTACAATGTAATAACTGTTAGAAAAACAATATACTTAATTGTTCAAATTTATACATATACAATTTATAATATAACTAGTAAATACATAGACCTATATTAGAATGTCAGGCCATTTGCAGAAAATATTCTCTGGAAAACATTTCTTGCTATTTTCAGAAATTTCTATTGATTAAGATAGTGAGCACAAAAATAAAAATATTTTATTGCATTTAGTGAACACCTACCTTGGATCAATTTTTTTGCAAATACATTCTATTGTTTCTTCTGCCAACCTTACAGAAAAAACATGAGCATTTTGGGTTTATAAGTACCCAAGAATGAAGGCTGTTAGGTCATTTTTCCTAATGCTGAACTTAGTAAATTTTGGAATTAACCATTTAATTTATTTTTTAATATCCTGAGTCCAGTATTCAATGTTTTTTTGTTTTTCTACCATATCCTATTCACACTCTGCTCAAACATTGGTTCCATGAGTGCCGAGTCCATCTGTTCTTGTCCCCATTTTCCTCCATTTCCTCAGTCAGTGCCCAGCCTACTGTAGGAGAGAATCCTATTTTTGTTTAATGAACAAAAATGAAAAAAAAAAAAAAGGAGAGGAAGAATGAGAGCAAAGTAGAGAAAAAACAGGAAGGATCTGAGAGTTTAAAGGGTAACTAAAACAGCTAGTAAGGTCAACAATGTGACTGAGCTTGTTGGGAGTGTGGACAGGAGAACATGAGTGGAGACTTGTCAGGTCATGCTGTGTGTAGGAACCTGGGGAATATTCCACAAATTTATCTGACTCTAATTCTGCTGTAGACACTGAGAAAGTACATTAAGATAGCAAAGAAAGGAGAAGAAACAAAGGGCCGAGGTACTGGGCCAATGGCAGTCTTAGGGACCATTGGTTTCAAGAAGCAAAGATTTGCTGGCTTGAGTCTATCTTTGTCTATTTTCAGAAAGAGTTTCCTGCTATACTACCAGGAAAGTATCATACCAAGAATTTTACTGGGCCTTATTTCTGTTTTGGAACAAGTCAGCTACAATGTGCTGGGCACCTAGGTTTCTGAAAAGGCAAACATAAATCAGGCTATTTGGATTGTTGTCTGTATCATTTGGAATGAAGGGATTTGATCTCCCAGTTTTATCCTCAGGCTTGAATCCTAATAACCTCTTTTTAAATATAAAATACTAAATTTAGTCATGGAAATAATTATAATTAGCTTAGTGTTGCTTGCTGCTGCTCCAGTTTATAACTCAGTTTTAAAAATATGAATTACTTTAGTTAAAGACTATTTATCACATAGTTGATCATAATGCAACTGTTTCCAGGTAAATAGGAATTAAATTATTAGGAAAGAAATAGCCAAAAAAGAAAAAAAGAAAAAGAAAGGATAAAAGAGGTACAGTGTTAGAGGGGGAAATAAAGGAGGCACCAGGACCAAACAGGTGTAAGACTATGAAGTAATAGGATAGGTACAGAGGAGACCACATATTCTAGCAGCCCTGGGGGTGAGGGAAGAGGATATGGGAGGTAGGACAAAAACGGAGGAGTAGGGAAGACAAACTGGTGATGGGAATCCCCCCTGATTTTAAGTAAATATGTACCTAAAATATTATTGTCAACAATATGTAAGCCACTATGATCAAAATAAAAATTATGTTAAAAAAAAGAGGTACAGTGATAAGAACATTTTTGAAATTTATTGTATCTCGAAATGAGGTCATTAAGTCATCATTGGAAGGTTTAGTAAGCATTTGTTGCTAGTTGATCACTTTGTTACTTCTTTTGCTTCTGAACATTAAGTGGTTTCAATAACGCACAAGCATCTAAATTGGTGTCTTTTTATGGGGGGCAGTATTTAAAAAATTGGGGCTGCCTTGGCACAAAAGATTCTAAGGCAGGAGTCTCAAACTCAATTTACCTGGGACCATAGGAGGCAAAGTCGGGGTGAGGCAGGGCCGCATAAGGGATTTCACAAAAAAAAAAAGTCCTCAAACATCATTATTAATAGTTTTAATTATTTCTTCTGAACATGAATAAAACATTGAGTGAAGATCATGAACAGTTCTTCTGAACATGGCATCTTTTGCCTATTCCTTGCTGCCAGAGACTTGACAGCACTTCTTCTCACAAATCTGAACCACATTTGGCTTTAGAGAGGAAACAGTTGAGACCTGCAGTATGGCTTGAAGATGATCATCATTAAGTCTAGACCTGTACTTTGACTTATTGAAGTTCAATGTGGAGAAGAACTTTTCACACAAATATGTGCTCCCCAAAAGGCACATGGTGTGCTTGAACATTAGGGAAAGCTCAGGGAAGCTGGGGGGCAATTCTCTCAAAAACTGCCCATGTATGTCTGATTTTCCACTAATCTCCCTGAACTTGGCTTTGAGATCAAAGTTGCATTGCAGGTCAATAGGCTCCATTTGAAGCACAGGAGGGGCATCTTGCACATCAAAGAAAAAGGGTCCACAAAAATTTGGAAAGTGGCTCTGTGCTTTTTGAAGTCTGCAAGTCTGTGATCAAATTCCTTCTCTAGCTTAAAAATAGTATCTACATATTTCTCACCACTGAATGGTATGCCTGCATCCACAAGTTCCTTGCATGCTGGGAAATGGCAAAGGTTTGTCTGAGAGAGCTGGGATTTCCATAGCACAAGTTTTGTGGAGAATGCTCTCACGTTGTCATAGGCTGCACTGATAAGCTGCCCCGGGCCTTGTAACATCTTGTTTAGCACATTCAGCTTATGTGTGATGTCAACAAGAAAAGCTAAGTCCATGAGCCATTTGTGATCACTCAACTCAGAAACAGCATTCCCATCCTTCTCCATGAAGGCTTTCACTTCTCTCAACTCAAAAAATCTTTTCAGGACATTTCCCCTGCTGAGCCAACGTACCTTGGTGACATAGAGCACATCTCCATATTCTGACTCCATTTCCACTGAAAAAGCACCGAACCTCCTGTGCTTTAAGCCCCTGAATCTGATTTGGTCGATGCATTTCACAACAATAGACATCACATTGTCACACGGCAGGCATTTACGGCAAAGGGCCTGCTGATGGATAATGCAGTGAAGAGCAATGGCCTTCTCTACACCCTTCTCTTCAAGTTATTTTTGAACAAGTGCCACCAGTCCATTTTTCCTCCCTGTCATCGATGGCACTCCATCAGTTATTATTCCAACAAACCTCTTCCATAGCAAACCTGCATTCTCAATGGCATCACACAGATGCTGAAATGTCTCATTAGTAGTGATCTGGTCATGCATTGGAATTATTGTGAGCAGCTCCTCTGTCAATTCAAAATTGCAATCAACACCACAAACATAAATTGTGAGCTGCACAGTGTCTGTTATATGTGTGCCCTCATCAAAAGCAACTGAGTATGCATCAAAACATTTGGCTTTCTCACACAGTTGATGATAAATGTCACTTGACATGTCAGAAATGCGCTCTGCCACAGTGTTGGCAGAAAGGCTGATTTTGCTAAACTGACCTTTCTTTTCCAGACAGATAATACTTGCAGCCTGTAACATGCATTTTTTTTTAACAAACTCTCCTTCTGTGAATGGTTTCCCTGCCTTAGCAATCATCTCACTAACCATGTAACTAGCTTCGACTGATGCAACATTCTCTTTGGTTGCTTTCTTGAAGAAATCTTGTTGCCTCATTAGACATGCTTTAAGACTGGCAACCCGCTTGGCTCTCTCATTCCCTTGATATTTTGCACATTCCTCAGCATGTTTAGTTGAATAATGGTGTTTCAAGTTGTATTCCTTGTGCACTGAAACTTTCTCTGAGCAAGTAAGACATGTGGGGATGCTCCTGTGCTCAACAAAGAAATACTGTGTCCCACTTTTCCTGAAATTGTCTGTGCTCGTCATCAATCTTTCTCTTCACTGCAGGCTTTGATGAAGTCATGATGAAGGTATGAGAACATCTAATTCTGTAATAAACTTCTCTCCCTTCTCTCACTTAGGCCTTCGATAATGCAAGGGACAGTGGGCAGGAGCAGTGAAAATGACGTCTGTGCTAGGTGTAAAGTATTCGCAATTATTTGCTTACCGAATATTCACAATAAAAAATTGCATTAGTAAGAAAAAATCGCAAAAAATCACATTAAACATTTGCATACCCCGAACGGAACTGCTCAGGGTATGCAAATGTTTAATGTGATTTTTTTCTTACTAATGCGATTTTTATTGCGATTATTCAGTAAGCGAATAATCGCGAATACTGCAATATTTGAAGGCCGACTGCAGACCACAAAATGTTGTATGGAGGGCCGTAAATGGCCTTCCTCCCTTTATTGTATCTGACTCCCATGAAGGGGCAAGAGAAAATGGGGGTGGCCTAATAGCAGGGTGTAATGGACCATAAGGTAACCTTTTCTGGACTGCAATGAAGAAAATTCTCTGATAAAGATGAAGCATTCAACAAAAGGGGTCTTTCAGCAAATAGCTGTACATGATTCCAGATGTTTCACAGATCAGAGCTCATCTGCAGGCCTTAGGATGAGTGTATATCAGTAGGAAGGCGTGGGTGGAGAAATATAACTCTGGGATGAGATGTGGCCGACTTCACCTGAAGAACATCTAATGAGCTTTCCAAGAACTCCATGAATGAAGAGTTCAAGAATGTCTAACTAGACCACTTCCCTTGGAGTCCGTGATATAGACTACATGGGGAGATAAATATTAAGGGACTTATGGGAAGATACCATACTGGATATGGAGCTCATGCCTTCTTAATAGTCTTTGTCTCTATTCATTGGTTCTCCCAGAGAAAGACATTTGGACAGAGTCATGGACATTAAAGCTGAAAATGGTAGCCATGACCTGGGTCAGTCTATGGAAATGAACTGTGGGTCTTGTGGGGTGGAAGGTGGGGAGGAGCAATTAAGAATGATTCTTTCTGAGTCACCATTATTTTAGTCTGCTGGCAGAAGTGCTGGGTGTTTTTTGGTAGAAAATGACTCCTTATTCACTTACTTACTCACTTTCTTACTCTTGGTGGACACTCAAAGTTAAAGAATTAGGAACTTCCTTTTTTGTTGTTGTTGATTGTTTTTGTTTTGGGGCCATACTCAATGGTGTTCAGGGCTTAGTCTTGGCTCTGCACTCAGGAACCATTTGTGGCAAGCTCTGGGGAACATAATGGGATCGGACTCTGGTTGACTACATGCTAAGCAAGCATTCTTCTCACTGTATTATCTCTCCAGCCCCATACTTCCTTTTGAAGTGGGGGAGTGAGTTGATTTTGATTATAACACATCATGCTAGCTCTGTACTATGGCCCCTCAAAGCTGTGCCATCTTGAATGAGCCAGCAAAGTCTGCATCCTGGTAAAATTTTAATCCTGACATTGTTTTTCTTTCTTGAAGACTGGGGTCCATGTTTGTTTTTGGAAAACCAAAAAGGAGACAAGACTAGTCCATGATGAAAACATGGTTGGCTTGTACAACTTGGCCCTATATTCACCAGGAAGGCTTTGAGAATGGAGTTGCATGGTGTTTCTCTCTATATGTGACTATTGCCCTCATGTAATAGAATAGTGGCCAGAGCACTATTTGTTTCTTCAATCTTCCAACTTCGGATTCTATCCCCATTTGATGCTAATTTGACCATAGTTATAGAAACTGTTATGACCTGTTCTCCTGTATACTTGGTCTTGATCCACTTATGGGGCTTCAGAGAAAAATGAGAAGATAAGAGCTAATTGCTATTCTTTCTTAAATATCCCCAAATTTTAGGTAAAAGAGTCTAGTTACATGTAAAAATTGAACAGTAAACAGGGCTCTTTGTTTAAGAGCTGGAGTGAAAACATCTAACTTTCACCGTTCTTTCTGTTTTTATTAGTTTTCTTTCATTCTTTCCTTTTATAAAAATGTACCTGAAGACTATTAAGCAGCTGCTGTTGCCTATTTTGAGAAAAAAATGTGAATATTCTCCATCAGTATCCTTAATTAGTGTTTTAAGAAACATTCACTTAACTTTAAAATGTGCTTTGGTTGAAAAGGGCTAAATTTGCTTCTTAGTTTTATAGCAGTCAAGGGAAGTGAGACAGAGGTTGGGAGAACCAGGTGAGGGGTTGCTGTCTGGTGGGTGTGTTTCATATCACATCGGGGTGCATTCTATTTGAAAACAAATGGATGAGATTTAGATACAATTGCACTCTATTTGGAGAACAATATTCTCTGCCCTGGCTGAAAATGAAGACTGTCCCAATTGCCTCATGAGCACCCTCAAAGTACTCTTCACCTCCTGCTGCTTCAGTCAGATCTGAGGGAATCTATCTCTGGAAGAGGAGGATGGAGTGTGGAGGTTTCAAGGGATCCCTGCTTAGAAAATATGAGATGGAATAAAACCAGGCTTTTCTCAGTCAACAACTTGAAAACATGGGATAAAAAGGGCAACTTTTGACTTGACTCTTGCTCAAAGGTTACTCTTGACTGTGCTTGGGGAACCCTATGTGGTGCCAGGGATTGAATAAGGGTAAGCTGTTATAAGGTAAGTGCCCTATCTCTTTGGCCTTTTTAACTAACTCTTTATTGTTTTTGACTTTCTGCCCATCATTCTGAAAATATTCTGAGCTGCTATTTGACCAGTTTCTGGGCAAGCAAGTGGAGAGGCCACTATTCAAAGTCCACTTGCCACCAAGGGAAAAGGGGACTCAAAAAGGCAAGCCACCAGAAGTCCTCTCTGAAGATCAGGGGGCAGAGAATGTAGGATTCATTTATTCTAGGTACACTAAGCTTCTTTTTTTTTTTTTTTTTTTTTTTGGGTCACACCCAGCAGCGCTCAGGGGTTACTCCTGGCTTCATGCTCAGAAATCCCTCCTGGCAGGCTTGGGGGACCATATGGGACGCCGGGATTCGAACCGATGACCTTCTGCATAAAAGGCAAACGCCTTACCTCCATGCTATCTCTCCGGCCCTATTCTAGGTACACTAAGCTTCTTGCATCTATCAGAATGTGGGGGATCTTCAGTGTTCAAAACTGGGACATATCCCAAGGGAAACACTCTAACCCTTGAAAGATTCATCTAGAACCACACTTTGGATCTTTGTCTTCCTGCCATCCATTTTTCAGTCCATAAAAAGGGGAAGAGAGAGAGAGAGAGAGAGAGAGAGAGAGAGAGAGAGAGAGAGAGAGAGAGAGAGAGAGAGAGAGAGAGAGAATGTGTGCATACACACACCTAAACAGCCCAAACCAAAAACTTCTCTGTGTGGCTGAAGTCTCTGTGGTTGATAAAGGGCATTTCACAAGAGAGGAGGAAGGAGCATTGCCAAGGAATCACTCAGAGATAATAAGGCCTGAGGGTGGAGGAGGTTGCTTGTTAGGAAGGGAAAGGTGGACATGATAAGGTAAGACTGTTGTAAAGTGACTTGAGGGACAAAGTAATTAATTGTACATGGGTTCTGTTTTATTTTTCTTAATGTTCTTTGGCTGAAAGTCCAAAGTTAAGATATCAGCAAGGGGACTTCTGAAAATTCTGTTTATGGGTGATTATCCTTCCACTGTAACTTTACCTTGTCCTCTTTCTTTGCATCTTTGTTCTCATAATTTAAAATAAAAAAAAGATTGTTGTAAACTCAGTATCCCACTCCCCCCAGCCTCCATGTTCACTTGTCACTGGTTTCTATTTGCCCTGCCCTGCAGTTCCTTCCTGGCTATTCCATCAGAGTTCTGTTGCTAATGAGGCCAACGAAGCTTGATCTTGCATAAAAGAAATTTTGGACAGAATTACTAAAAGGGAAAGAACTGTGGAAAGCACAGGGCAATAGAACTAAGTTGGGTGTGGCTTGCCTGGGACACATTTAGAATGATGAACCTCAGGTCTGCCTTGATTGTCCATGAGTGAAGAAGGGAGGAAAGGAAAGATGGCAACCTCATCTTTTCCAGCTCCTCTTCTTCTTCTTTCTCACCTCCTCCATGGAAAATTTACCAGTGTTTTCAGAGTTAGATTATTTCCTCTCCTCTAGCTATTCAGAATATCACTGAGATCAGAGAACTTCCTAAGTACTTCTCAACTTATTTAGGAATTTCTAGACCATATATTCCAGTAAAACAAGCAGAATAATTTTGGAAAACAATATGGGTATTCCTCAAAAAACTAGAAACTGAGCTTCCATAACATCCATCAAAATCACTTCTAGGAATATACCCTAGGAGTCCAAAAACACAATGCAGAAAAGTAGTCTGCATTCCTATGTTCATTGTAGCACTATTCACAATAGCCAGAATCTGGAAACAATCCAATTGCCTGAGAACAGAAGAGTGGTTAGAGAAACTGTGGTACATCTACACAATGGAATACTATGCAGCTGTTAGGAAAATGAAGTCACGAATAGATACCAATAATAGAAGACTGAACAAAATGAGTCAGAGGGAGAGAGATAGGCATAGAATAATAGCACTTATATTGCTCTGGGATGATAGCACAGAAGGTAGGGCATTTGCCTTGCATGTAGCAGATCGGGTTTGTTCCCCGGCATCCCATATGATTCCCATGAGGCTGACACTGTCAATAGTAATCTCCAAGTATGCAGGATGTGTCCCAAACTGCCCGCCTCCAAAACTAATATGGTAATAATATCCAGAGACAATAGATGGGGGCCAGGAGGACTACTTCATGGTAAGAAGTTTGCCTCAAAGAGTAGATAGAACAAAGAAGGAATTACTAGGACAAAAATGGTTAGAAATGAATACTCTGGGCAAAAATTAGGTGCTGAAAGGAGGAAAAGTGATATGCATGATACCCCTTCAGTAACAATATTGCAAACTATGGTATTTAGAAGGGAAAAAAATGAAAAGAGAGAGAGAGATGTCTGCCACAGAGGCAGTCAGGGAAGAGAGAAAGGGGAGAGAAGGAGGGAAACTGGGGACATTGGTGTTGGAAAATGTGCACTGGGGAAGGGTGTTGTACATTGTAAGACTAAAACTGTCATGAACAACCTTGTAATTGTGAAAATAAAACCCAACTGTACTTTAAACAACCTTGTAAACACAGTGTTTAAATAAAGTAATAATAATAACAATAATAATATGATCAACAAGCAGGAGAAGAGAGTGGAAATAAACTAGAAAGGAAGGAGAAGAAAAACAAAGGAAAAGGAGAAAAATCTAGTGTGGCCAAGAGCTTCTATTTGGTGGATGGAGCAGGAAGTTAGTTGAAACCTCAAGTCTCTGGACAGTGTGGAAAGCATGAAAGGGATTTGAAATGGCAACACATGATTTAAAAAGTGTATATTTGCACATTACACGATGGTCATCACAGGGAGACTGTCAAAGCTAGTTATTTTTTGGGGGGTGGGGCGAGGGTACACCTAGTAGTGCTCAGGGCTTCCTCCTGGCTCTGGGCTCAGGGATGACTTTTGGGGAGTATTTGAACAATTTGTGTTGCTGGCAATCAAACCTAGATCAGGCACCTCTGCAAAGTCATTGCCTTTGCTGCTGGACTGTATGTGTCCAGCCTTAAAGTCAGATTTAAAGTGAGCTACAGGTCTGGGCCTGAGGGAAGAGTCCAGTTAATCCTGCCAATCCCTACAGAGCTGGCCCAGGGCAAGCAGAGGGCTGGACTACTCTGACCTAAGTGCCAGGAAGATTTAATATGCGCTGAGTAGAAGGGGAGTCCTGTGGTGCTGAGTCACTCAAAATGGGAGGGATGGGAAACTTCCAGAAGGAAAAGCAGTGGCTTTGGAACTCTGACCTCTGAAGCTCTCTTAGGCAAGATATTTTTCCCTCCTCTGCTGGCAACATAAGTCATCAGGAACTCCCAAATTTCAGCTCTCCATCTTCCTTCATTTTGCAAACACCCCAGGGTGCCTCTGACTTCCTGGGGCAGGAGACAAAGGGTTTATGGAAATAGACTTTTGCTTCTCTTGCTCAGGCATCCCACTAATCCTGATTCAACAAGATTTGTAATTCCCCTGTCCTTGTTCTGCAAACAATTTCCTGCCCCTCTTGGAACTCTGTCTAAAAGTGACAGACATTCAGGGGTACAACTAACTGTAGATGCGTTTTCATTGGGGAAGGGGGGAGAGGAATCAACCTCTTTTTTATTTGCTTATTAAAACAAGACACTGAAATCTCCAAGCTGGGTTGGGGAAAAAAATAAAAAGTCTTTCAGGGCACATCTGCAAAGCTCTGCCATGTAGCAGAGATTTTCTGTCACTTAGATTTTCTTATAAATTTCTGTATTGGAGGGGGAAGACTATTTTTTCTTCTGCTGGCTTGGGCTGCTCTGGACCTGTTCCCTTTCAGATAGGGCCTGTTTGCTTTCTTAGTTCACCTTGGCAATGCAATATGAGCTTAAACCTGAATATTTCACGGAGATATTAGCTCTCGCAAGTCATTTATTTAGGAAATAAGGACCTCTGCCTGGGCAGTGTATATTTGAAGTCAACTGGTGTTCAGACTTGCTTCTGGAGTCATAGCATTTGGGCTGCACTCAAGTTCAGATCTCAAAGGACGTATCTTTGCAAGAAACTTAGTCATTCTCTCTCTCTCTCTCTCTCTCTCTCTCTCTCTCTCTCACACACACACACACACACACACACACACATGTGCGCTCGCGCGAACACACACAGAAAGTGAAAGTTTGGCTCAACATTTGGATCAAGCTACAAGCTTTCTACCTGTTGCCTTTGATAAATTTTATCCAGGACCAATAAAACAGTAGTAATTATTCCTAATTGTCCATCGCTAATCACCAAGTTCAAGATTCAGTTGTTTGGAGGACTATGTAAGTTTGTATGCCAAATAATGGTAAGATTATCTCAATCATTCATACAAAATATTTCTTTCATAGTTATGGGACAGATGGAGAGGGTTTTCTGGTCTGGTGGTACTCCTGCATGACTGCTGGATTTGTGCTCTGGGATTATACTTAGTGGGCTCTGGAGAACAGATAGTGCTGGGAATTGATTCCAGGTCAACTACATGCTGGATAAGCTCTCTAAGTACCTCTGTTCTATCTCTATGGTCCTTGATTGTTTTTTTTTTTTGTTTGTTTGTTTTTATTTTTGTTTTTAGCAAGTTGAGTTTAGCAAATATGAAACCATGTTCAGTTTTATTTAAAATACATTCATGTTTGCCAAATTTCAAAATTATGAGGTATGGAGAATTGGAAAAAAGAAACAGGTTTAAACTAGACCCTCAGCATTTGGGTTCCCTTTCCCTAGGGATTTCCCTAGGGATTCAACTTTCCTTCTGTCCTCTTTGAATGCTTTGTGGTTCTCAGTGGAAAGATGACTTGCATTTGAAAAGAGTAAAGATGGGCATAAGAGTAAAGAAGAAAGGATGGGACATATTCTGTGTCATTCCAAAATATAGGTCAACATTTTAACCCCCATGTGTGAAAATATGATCACATTTGGAATTGGGTGTTATCAAGTTAGGATGAGGTCACATTGTTTAGAAGCATTCTAATTCATGATGATGGGTTCCTTTCTACAAATAGACAACCAAGATCCAAACAAAATTAAAGAGAAGATGAAAGAACACTTCGACGTCATTGTAGGCACCAACCAAGAAATCCTTGGGGTCCCTGCTATTAGAAATGTCTTTAGTGGAGGATCCTTAAACAGAGCTTTTGGAAGGATATGGTCCTATAAACCTGGGACTTATGGACTTTGGAATTGACAATAAATTTCTATTATTTAAATATACCCAGCTTTGAATTACTTGGTTATGGCAACTAATAGAAGTGAATAAAAATAGCAATATCTATTTATTTGTGGCTGTGAATCAACCAAAGTTAAACCAAATTTTGGACCTGCACAAGTTGCAATGCCACAATTACTTTAAGCATCTTGTCCCCTCCTATTGCCTTTATTTGTCTTTTTTGGAAATTTATTTTAGTCACCTAAATATAAAATAATGTTAGTGATAAAAGAAGGGCTCCTTGCATACAATTTTTAACTTCATACCCTCCACCAGAGTGACTTCTTGCTCTACCGTTGACTCTGGATCCCAATCCCCTCACTCCTCACCTCCACTGTTTCCCTGTCATAGGAAACTCAGTTCTGTAGACCAGTTTTCAGGTTGTGTTGTTTTGTGTGGCATTGGTTATCCCATTACTATGCTTTTCTTAATTTCACATATGAGAGAGATCATTTTGTATATATCACTTTCCTTCTGGTTGACTTTGCTTAGCATAATACATGTTACATGCATGTAGAGATACATTCTACATTTCCATCTTTTTATCATTAGTCGTATTCTCCTGTATATATAGACAATAGTTTCTTTATCTAGTCATCTGTTTTTCTATAAATGAGTTGCTTTCACACTTTTGGCTAATATCAAATAATGGTGGAAGAGATAAACAGAAACTTCCTCAAAAAAGAAATGGATGACCAAGAAATACATTTTAAAATTCTCTGCATCAGTTATCAGGGTAATGAAAATCAAAACAGTATTGAGATAATGACCTCACACCAGTGAAACTAGCATACATGAACAAGAGCAAAAAACAATTAGTGTTGGTGCAGAAATAAAGAAAATGAAACCTTCACCCACTGTGGGAATGTTGATGAGCTCAACAGTTTTGGAAAACAATAAAATTAAGCATTAAACTGCCATATGACCCTGAAATTCCACTTCTGGACATACATGCCAATGGTTCCAAACCTCTACTCAGAAAAACATTTACATTTCTATGGTATTATAGCACTATTCACAATAATCTTTAAAACTCTATTACATGAGGTGATAGAACTTGCCTCATTAGATCATAAATAGGCTCAATAAATGCTGCGTATGAAGAGTTTAGACCAGATAAGAAACTGCACCTACTTTTGTAAATATGCACTTATAGTTATGTACTTTGATAGTTTTGTCTGTGGTTTGAGGAGTTACAACTCTGACATCTGCTACTACTGTAAACTGGTCCAAGTAAGATACACAAAAATACTTGTGTTATATTTCAAAAAGGTAATTGGTTGTCCCATCTCTGAATCCTCTTTATCTACAGTGGATACCCAGTACAGAGATAGGAATGCACAATGGAAAGTCTGATGATATAGCTCTTATCCCATTTATATTCTATTGCCTTCCTGACAGTGTGAGTCTCCAGAAGTTACTTGGTGTCTCTGAGCTGTCAAGCAGCATTACTAATTAGAATCATACAGGCTTCTGTCAATCAGTGAGACAGGGGTGTGAAAGGTTTATTAAGTTATAGATTCACAGACATTATTGGTTCCTGTTATTACAAGAACTTAGTGTGCAGCTGGCTTGGAATTTATAACCTAGAAGGTGATCAATGTTTATCTGATTGAATTGAATTTCTTTCCACATCCTCTATTGAATCTTGTTGAATTTTCAGGCATGCAGTATTTCCCTAGTGCCAACACCATTGATAAGAATAAATTCATTTCAATGAACCAATGGTGATGATTTTACCTTGATGTGAGGTAAATGTCTTTAAGTGTAAACATAGATATTCCTGGTAAGAGTTCCCAGAGAGAATAAAGTTCCCTGCAGCAACTCGGATGTCTGAGGATGAAGGTGAGATTTCTCAACCTTTTCAATGGCTCACGCTCTGGATTAGTTTGGAAGGGAATATGGCGGCATGATGGCTGGGGTGGAGGTAGTAGAATAAATCTTCCAAAGCTTAGATTAGCCATATTGGGCTGCCTGCCAGAACTTTCTCAGAGCAGAAAGCATTTCTAGTCCTTCCTACTGTCTTTCCTCCCCCTCCCAAGTTACCCCCTAAGACCCAGGGATTGGGACCATTTAGTCTTTGCAAACACTCATTTCATCATTCTAACCTTGGGGAGATTATGTGTTTTGAGCAAGATAAGTGAAGCAGAAATCTTAAAAACTTTAATTATGAGGGACTCCCACTGTTTTCTTTGTTCAAGTCCAGATCCTCAAGGCAGGGAATCTCTGTGGCAATTTCAAGGGTGTGGGTGGTGGGTGATGCCTCTTTTGTTGGCTCCTGGGTTCTCCGTGTCTCCACTGGCCACAGCAAGCCCAAATACTCTATGTCAAAGGAAGCTGCCGCCCTGTCTGGTTATGCTCTGGGAATTGTTCAGGGGAGAATTGAAGGCTGAGCTGAATCTGACACAGGTGGGGCCCAGAAACTGGCCAGCAGTCTACCCACACCCTGAAACATTCTGGAGAAGTAACTCACAGATGCACACAAGCACAATCCTCAGCCTCCTAAAAGCTGACCTACACATTGACTATAAAATTTCTGTGGAGAAAGTTGTCTCTTATGATTTCTACTTGACTCCCAGGCAACTTTGGAACAAGACAATTATTTCTCAGGAAATATCTGATTTTTCTTTTCTATCCATTTCACAATTGCTCCCTGGCCTGCTGCAGAGGCCTAAGTGCTCACACTCTGAAACCTGTGTTAACCAGAGCACCAGAGAGCTTCCATGCATTTATTGTCCTCATGCCATGGTCTCTCCCTGTTATTTCCAAGCATTGTTTTAATTGTCATTATAGGATTAATCTCAATGTCATCTTAATGTCACTAGTTGAGCATAGAGATGGAAGAGGTAATATCCATTTTCAGAAGCTAGGCTCCTAGATCATCTTTAGAAGCCAATACATACTCTCTCTGGTGTATTTACTAGCCCATGACATTAGTATTGCCCACACAGAGATGCCTGGGCATTGACTAGTTCTTGGCAAGTGCCCTTCAACCTTTATTGTCTATGGCTGTTGTATGACTGACTGCAAAGTATGATTTTCCACTTGTGTCAGCTCTGAGCCAGCATTCCATCTGGAATGCCTCCTTGCTCACACTCCTGTCAGTCTCTGATTCTGTCCTTGACCAGATGCTAGATAGAAAATTTTGGAGTCCTAGCTGTGTGAGGTTTAATGTGGTAGCAACCACCTCTCATCTGTCCCTTATGAGACAGGTGAAAGCAGCAGCTATGTACTCTCATGCCCCATTTCTTCTTTGAGGTGTTCTATGGAATTCTGTTCCCTCAGATCTATGCACAACTCCTTCCTTCATGTCACTTAACTGTCAGTCCATAGAGAAATGTTCATGGGCCCAGTATCCTCAGTGTCCCAAATGCTACCCTCTCCTGCCTTTCTGTCTCCTGTGCTCCATTGTTCTCTATTTGAAAATGATCACTACGTGAAACTCTGCTCAGAACTGAGGACTAAGAACGTGTTCTATGAATGGCTACTACAGCATGGTCTGATAGATGAACTAATATTATGATCACAAGTGCCAAATTATTAGGAAAAGAGGTCATCCAAGCTCCAAATTGACAAACTCCTCTTTGGAAATTGGAATCTGAGAATCACGTTGGAATCTATGAAGTTGAATATTGCTGAGTCATTTCCGAATCACCTCTTCACTTTCAGTGTTTTCCTTCTCATGAAACATTAGCTGTTTCTTCAGTAGAACATTGGCATGAGACTCGAGTTTTGGATCCAGGATGTCTAAGAAACATTAATTTTTGGATATTTGAATCAAACCCTCCATGGATAGATGTTTACATGTGTTGGAACTGGGATCTTATCTGGTGAAAGAATCAGAAAACCACATTTCTGAGTGAGCCTCTGGTTGGGAATCTCCTTTGGAGTGAAGTAGTTAGTAGAACTCCATGCACCATTTGGATTTTTGGCTTCCTCCAGCCCCAGAGCTTATAATCACTTTGTAAAATATGGTCTGAGTTAAGCAATAGGTTCATTCTATTCATCTCCACCAAAGTCCCTTAGTTGACAGAAAATCTGGTGGCATTGCTCAAAAATTAAAATGATGACCCTCATTCTCCCAGTCAGTTCATGGGTAGATGTCTCAGAGATCCCTCCTCTGTGAAATGACAGAGTAGAAGCAAGATCTTATGTCTCTTGACTATAGACTGAACCCCAGTCACCCATCTTTACTGATTTATTTAGACCTACTTTTTTTTGTCATTTTTTTCCTTCTTCAAATTGTTCTTGCTGCCGAAAAGACCCCCCAGGCACAGAGACAATAACATTATTCATTAAAATATTTAAATCAGCTGTAGCAGCAATAATGACCAAGTTGAAACCTTGGAGCACAAATTGCCTGTAACAATGGCATCTATTTTGCCAAAGGGGCTTGGAACAATCTGGATTGGGCATGTAGGCAACTGGCTAAACTCTTGTTAATAGAGTATTTTAGATTAGTGTGAGTTCCCACATTTGCAATATGGGATCACCCTTTTTAAATGTTTGCAAAGGTCACAGTGCAGGAGTTTGATAAAACTTCTGCTGTTAGGGACATAAATAGGAATTGCATAAGAGAAAATCTATTACTGATGAGAAAAATCTCTTTTTAAATATCTGACAAGAAGATCACAAATAATTGTTCAGAAATATTTTTAATTAAAAAAAAAAAGAGACTAGGGCCGGAGAGATAGCATGGAGGTAAGGCGTTTGCCTTTCATGCAGAAGGTCATCGGTTCGAATCCCGGCGTCCCATATAGTCCCCCGTGCCTGCCAGGAGCAATTTCTGAGCATGAAGCCAGGAGTAACCCCTGAGCACTGCCGGGTGTGACCCAAAAACCACAAAAAAAAAAAAAAGAGACTAGTTTGCTAGATCTCTTGAAAGAAAGGAGATGAGAGCTGATGTACCGAGGAATTAAAACGAAGAATCTTAAATGGGTTGTCTGAGAAATAAATACAGTTTGAAAAATATAAACTATGCAAAAGTGCTTTAACGAAAAATAATAGTAAGCAAAGTATTTCGTGATGGCTGGGTCTTGAGTTGGTCTTGCTCACAATAGTTACGATCTAAATCTCTGGGAGAGACCCCACTCAACTTTTACAAATATCATAACCTTGAGTCACTGTGTGAACTTGAGAATATTCTGGATGCTCATCAAAGCATCCATCTACAAGTGGAAACAGGGCAGAAAGCTCCTTCCTGCAGAAGCATCATTCCACTTGGTTCTACTTCCTCAATCCCATGATAGTTCAACTTCTGGTTTGATGACACATCTTCCTTTCAGTAGTACCAATTCCTGTTCCCTCACTATGCTCTTGTTTCAGGCCCAGCTCCGAATTCAAGATCCATCCCTCAGAATCCACCCAGGAGACAAACAGTCTGCAAATACATAAGGGAGAAATTTATTACCAGCATGCTGGGATCACCCCTCATTAGGCAATGACCCCTTACTAAGATCTCAGGCTCCTTTTATTGTATTACAGAGGCATCAAGCCATCACCTTTAATCTTTAAATTGATTGGCTATTGTCTAGGGTGTTTCCTTTTATGACTAGATATCTAGAGTAGTATATTGTTGTTTATGGTGTCTCGGGGTCTGCATTGCTGAAGTAGTAGGGGAAGGGCTTGGGCACACACTGGGTGCTTGTGACTTTGTCCAGCTTCAGGTCCTTGAGTGTTGCTAGTTTATCTAACTGTTTTGTACATGCCCTTGAAGTTCCTGGAACTGACTGTTCTGGCCTATTTTCTTCTGCCACATATCTGAGACCTGTCATGGTAGTCTTTATGTCTAAAGCAAAGGCAGCATTTCCAAACTTACATTCCCTTCCAGCTTTTAACATCCCCGCCATCAGTTACTGCATGAAAAACCTTTCTTTTGAAGCATTTTGACCCCTCTGCATTTTCCTGCTTAAGGCTGCCTTCTGCCCTTACACCCCCCAATCCAATCTCCCAACTTTCTCTTTTGCTTTCATTCTTTCATTCTATTTCAAACCCTAATTTTCTGGAGATCTTTTGATTGTGTCTCCCAGACTCAAATCATATCTTTTCCTTATCTTTAGTACTTTCCTGGGCATCTCCAGGGGACATGATCACCATCTCTACTTCTAGTAGATACTCTGGTTTAAGACAAAGCATCCAGTTAACAATGGCCACATTTCTCTCTTTTCCTTCTGACATTACCAGATTGCACCCTGTTCATCTGTGTGCCCTTAACTCCTGGAAATAGGTGAAAATTAGGGTTGTTTTTTATTTATTTGTTTATTTTTTTCTATTGAGTTGTTTTTTGTTTGTTTGTTTTGGGGACACACACACACTGATGCTCAGGACGTTCCCCAGGCCCTTCGCTTAGGAACATGCCTGGTAGGAATGGGGAAACTATACAGGGGACCAGGGATCAAATCGAAGTAAGCTACTTACAAGGCAAGCACCCTACTTGCTGTACTAATACTCTGGCCCCCTAAGATTTTTTTTTTTGTTATTGAACTAAGACCACACACAATCTCACAGGTATTTCATGGTGCTACTAAACTCCCATTCCTATGTGCACCACGGAGTACCTCAAGCTCACATTGATGTGGATCTGCCTCATTTATTCCTCCCTCCTGCTGCTGTCAGTAGGTCTGACAGAATCTGGAGCTAGAAGCTTCCAGAAAGCCTTCCTTTGCTGCATCATGATTTTGTTCCTGCCTGCTTCTGACTGTGGAATAAGGATTTGCTTATAGGAGCAGCTGGCACTGATGAAGATGCAGGTGGCTCTTATCACCTCCTCCCAGTACCCAAGACACTGACCATGATAAAAGTAGGGCCATTGGATGTAGACACATATGGTCGCATGAACCTGAGATGCAAGGAAAGAATGCCAGTTTCTTCTGAGCCTATGCTCATATGCTTTGTGACCAATATGGTACTGAGTAGTCCTTGCTATATCCAGAGTGAGCTGGACTCTGCCACCCAGACCAAAATCCTTTACTGGAGGCTTCTATGGCCCCAAGGACAGCTCTCCTGATTCTCTGCCCTCTCCCCATCACCCCATTTTCAAAAGCTCTGTATAATTCATAAACTATCTGCCTAAATAAATGTTTATCTGCTCGCTGGCCAAGGAACTGGCAGTGTCTCCATGGGAAACGAATCCTCTTCTAACCTTTCATAAGTTATTATTGATGGGATTCAAACAAGCCCTGCCCTCCCCCAATGGGCTCCCTCGGCCCACTTTCATCTGCCCTTTTTTTCTGAGCCCAAGGAGAAGTGCTGGGATGGAGGTCCATGGTCACTGCCTGACTAAAACTTGCAGACCAGGACTGGGGTCATGTGCAGCAGGGCAGGGGGCTGCAGTGTTGTTATAATCTGCTCCTAAACCCTGTGATGTTGAGTCCCTAATGAAAACCCAGATTTTGGGTATTCTCTAAGCAACACACTTGTCCTTGGCCCCTAAATCAACCCGAGATTCTTCCCAAGTCAAATATAGATTTTAAAATAAATTTTACCTCTAAATTTTCTCATTTGGAGGAATGAAATGACAGACTAAATGCTGTTTTGTGCTGTCATTAAATTGATGATTCCAAAACAGAACCACTAAGGAGTTGGAATGAGAAAATGAAGTGAGAAAATGGCACTCTGCAGCTTCAATTGTGTCCATGTGACCCCTTCCAGATCAGGTTCCTGATCTGGGTTTCTCAGGCCTGGGATGACCCAGCTGGTTGCCTCTCAGGTCAAACCTGAGGGGAACTGTGACCTGGGGGCTGGAGGAATTGAAAGTCACTGGAGGACTTTGGGAGCTCCAGTAGGTAAGTGTGGTGAATGGAGTAGCCATAGAAAGGGAGGGAAGAGAGACAGTGGGGAGGGAGAGAGACAGTGAGGGAAGGAGAGAAACAGAGAGGAAAGGAGTGAGGGGAGGAAAGACACACTAGGGGAAGAAAGAGGCACACTGAGAGGAGAAGAGGCCCAGCTCTGAGGTGTTGTTGTGTCTTCAGTTGAGGCGTGGTGGAGTGTGAGTCTTTGGAATAAGCCCAACTTGAATATGCCAGAAACTCACTTTTCTAGGTCCAACTTCCTTCATGGATAAGATGGCATGGTTGAACCCCACTCTCTGTCTCCTCTAGATAAAAGGTGTTGTAGGAGCTATTTGTGGGAATCACCATAGAGGGGTTCAGCTGTCCCCTGAGCCACAGCAGAATCACAGGGACCTTAACAGAAGGTCATAGGGAGGTAGGTGCCTATTGGCAGACTCTCTCCAAATCTTATGTCAGTATCACTCCCAGTGTCTTGTGGGGAAATTGTGATGCCATGACAATGTTTCTTTATGATGACAAATAAAATAATGCAGAAAGCTCCTATTGGATGCAAACTATTGGATCCAATTTTTCTTTTCTTTTCTTTTCTTTTTTTTTTTTTTTTTTTTTTTTGGATTTTGGGCCACACCCGGCGGTGCTCAGGGGTTACTCCTGGCTGTCTGCTGAGAAATAGCTCCTGGCAGGCACGGGGGACCATATGGGACACCGGGATTCGAACCAACCACCTTAGGTTCTGGATCGGCTGCTTGCAAGGCAAGCACCTCTGTGCTATCTCTCCGGGCCCAGGATCCAATTTTTCATATTGCTTTTGGGGGTCACACCTACTGAAGCTAGTAGTTTACTCCTGGCTTAGTGCTTGGGGACACTTTGGGGTAGCAGTTCTTGGGGGACCATATGTCATGTATGAGTGTTATTGAACCTGGGTCTCATGAAAGCAAATACAAAGTCACCCCTGGGACCTTGTCTGCAGTTTTTAAGTGGAGTGCAACTATCACAATTTCACTGCTAACAAACTTCGTTGTTTCATGGGTGTGATGACCCAGAATTGGAATCCCTTCTTTGTTGTCCATGTGCTTAGCAACACTCTTTTACCTCTTGCCTGTAGGAAGGGTTCAGCTTCCTTCTGGTTCTGCAGAGATGGAATTCTTTTTTCAGGGCAATGGGGGAGAGCAATTAATATACATTTTATTTGCTCACATTGTGTCTGCTCCATCCTCTTTAGCTCCACCTTCCTTAAAGATCTCAACTTGAAGATATTCTGAGGGGCAGAGGATTTTAGTGGGTTCTGCTCCTTCAGGGTTTATTGCTGACTGACAGCCATCCTAACTCTGCAGGAGATAGGTCCCTATATTAAGGCTGACTTCAAGACCAAGCCTCATGCCTACTCAGAGAACAGTGTGGAGTCCCTGCTTCTCTGCTCATGGACCCAAGTCACAATGATGCAGGAATTAGGGCCTTCCTGTAGTCTTGGGATTCCAGTTCTCCTACCTGTGGGAACCAGGGGGTTTGCACAGGCAAGGGAGGAGGGTAAGAGAATTTGCAGCAAAAATCTTTATACCCTTTTTCTTTTCTTTTCTTTTCTTTTCTTTTCTTTTCTTTCGTGTGTGTGTGTGTGTGTGTGTGTGTGTGTGTGTGTGTGTGTGTGTGTGTATGTGTGTGTTTGGATCACACCCAGCGGCGCTCAGGAGTTATTCCTGGCTTTGTGCTCATAAGTTGCTCCTGGCAGGCTCTGGGGACCATATTGGATGCCGGGATTTGAACAGGGGTCCATCCTGTATTGCTCGCATGCAAGCTAAACAAACGCCTTACCTCTATGCTATCACTCTGGCCCCCTCTTTAATACTCTCTTAGGAAACAGGCAATATTTACTCATTTTATTTTAGGGTTTCTCACATGGTGCTCAGTCCCTCCCAGAATTTTTTTTGCCAGTGAAACAGCAGTTCAGTACAGGGGTCTGGGAATGTGGTGCTACTCAGGTCCTGTGGTGCCAGGCTGTAGCTTGGGGGGACTCCCATTGCTGTTTCCCATGATGCTTGGGAGACCAAGTGGTCCTGGGGATTGAACTAAGGATTAATCTTTGCAGGAAGCATGGGCCTTAACACCTGTATTGTCTCTTTGGCCTGGAAGTATGATTGAACTTTCCCTGTATTGCTCCCATGTTTTATGCCCAGAGTAGTCTCTCAAAACAATAATTCAGAGATCACTAGCCCAACCCTGAGAGTGGGACACAGAAATGCCAGTGTATGGCAGGAGCCTCCTCTGCCCATGTCCCTGGGAGGGCATGGCATCAGTGTATGCGTGATAAACACAGGGTTCAGGATTACCAGCTGGTGACATGCTGAGCTCTGCCTTTCTCCATCTCCCGAGTTTGCCTTGTCAGAATGGCTGCCCCCAACTCGGGGATCTCTACATAACCATTTTATCAGGTGGAATCCAGCTCCAGCATCTCTGACCTTGGCCTAGGTATCCTTGACTTACCATCTTCTGATCTCAATGGTGCTGTGAAATTGAGGCTCTTCATAGCCTCCACACTCACTGGCATTCCAGCTCAAACCTTTCTGCTTAAGAACCAAGAAGATGCTGCATTGTTCCAAGGAAACAGGTGGACTTTCTCAGCGATGACTCCCCACCTTGCTTCCTGCCTTCCCCAACACTATTGCCAACCCCGCCCTGGCTCTCTCCAGCATTGCTGGGTCCCCTGTGGAGCACAGACTGAGCACCCCTGATGCTTGACACATTCCTTCATCTTGACCCGATTCCTCTCTTCCAGAACACTGTGCGTGGGGGTAATGTACCAGCCCCTTCCCCATCTGTGATGCAAACAACGAGTTTTTTTTTTTTCTGCTTCTCTTTTTCTCCAATCTGGAAATGATTCCTTGCTGATTGAGAGGTTCGAGTCCCTTCTGTTTGTAATAATATTATTATTTATAATTTATGTTCTTAATTTTTATAAATAGGACTGTCTCCATGGTAACCAGAGCTTCACAAATCATTAAATTAAATAATGAGTAGTCATGATGCTTTGCACTTATGCTCATGTTCTTAGTTTTAAAAAAAAAAATAGATCGCCAAGTTCTTCAAAAATGTGAATTTAATTGGGTCCCTCCCTCAGCCACTGATTTTCAGCCGCTGATTCCCAAAGGTGCTAGAAGAAGTAAAAGCCTTTTGCTTTTTGGTGCTTCTTGGTAGAGGTCAGCATGAATATGCATAGGCACTTCACCTTCCTGGTTAACAGGGGATCTATCTAAGAGTCAGACGGCTTATTCTTTTTTTTTTTTTGGTTTTTGGGCCACACCCGGTGATGCTCAGGGATTACTACTCCTGGCTATGCGTTCAGAAGTCGCTCCTGGCTTGGGGGACCATATGGGACGCCGGGGGATCGAACTGCGGTCCGTCGAAGGCTAGCGCAGGCAAGGCAGGCACCTTACCTCTAGCACCACCGCCCAGCCCCAGAACCGCTTATTCTTACTTTAGGGGTACCAGGGCTGCTAGTTAAGCAGAAACCATATGCAAGAGTGTCCTGACCTACTGAACAACATCTCTAGAAGCTGGGGTACAAAAGCATATATAAGAACATGCTTGATTGAGGATTTGGGATTGGTTTTGCCCCTCAGTCACATCCCACTTCAGACAGAACCCTGTTTAATGAGCTCAAGAGCAAGGTTGTATAATCTTAGCACTGTTCAGATTTTTGGGGGTGTCCTCAAGAGTAGCTCTGCTTTATTACATCCAATGCAGCTCTGCCCTCCCCTGAGAATAACCCCAAGAGTCCCAGACTATGCTGAGCATTTCTGGGGATCCCAGGTAGTGTCAGGCAAGATAAGTTGTTGATTGTTCTAGTCTAAGGAAGGGAGGGAAACATCTTGCTCAATTTTATTAATTTCTTTTTATTCTGTGACTTGATCTTCCTACTGTTACACAAAGATAGTTTTCCATAGTGTGATAAATCTAGGAATAATTTCCTCTGTGTGAAAAAAAAAGAAGATGAAATAATATCAGGGGCTCTGCTGAGTGGGGAAGAAGGTTCCAGACAGAACATGTGAGTCACTGGGGAAATGGGAAAAAAGTAGGTAGGTATAGTAGAGTCCAAGGCATATTGGATTAGAAAAAGAAATTGATTGAAAATCTCCTCAAAGGACTTAATAAAACTGGAAGTAGAGCTCACATTTGGTCCAGCTATACCACTCCTAGGGATATACCCTAGGAGTATATCCAATACAAAAATGCAATACAAAAATCCCTTCCTCATGCCTATATTCATAGCAGCAGTATTTACAATAGCCAGACTCTAGAAACAACAAGATGCCCTTCAACAGATGAATGGCTAAAGAAACTGTGGTACATATACACAATGAAATATTATGCAGCCATCAGGAGAGATGAAGTCATGAAATTCTTCTATACATGGATGCACATGGAATTTATTATGCTGAGTAAAATTAGTTAGAGGAGAGAGACACACACACACACACAGAATAGTCTCACTCATCTATGGGTTTTATGAAAAAAAAAAAAATAGACATTGAAATAATTCCCAGAGATGAGGGCCAAAAGGACTGGCTTAAGATATGAAGCACACTACAAAGAGTGGTGAGTGCAGTTAGAGAAATAACTCTGCTGAAAACTATAACAATGTCAGTGAGTGAGGGATGTAGAAAGCCTGTTTCGAATACAGGCGGGGGTGGGGAAGCGAAGAGATGGGGGCATTGGTGATGGGAAGGTTGCACAGGTGAAGGGGGGGTGTTCTTATTATGACTGAAACCCAACTATAATTATGTTTGTAATAACAGTGTTTAAATAAAGAAATTATTAAAAAAAAGCTGTTCCCAGAAAAGTGGCATTTATGCCTATTCCCAAGTGAAGTGAGACATAAACTTGGATCCAACTAGGAAATATGCCATCTCAAGTTTTCTACTAAAGAACTTGAAGTTATGAATAGATTCCAAGTACAGAAATTGGATAGGAGGCATATAGGATTGCATTTTATGGAATGCAATGAAAACTTAATTGATTGCATAATAAATACGGCTAATCTCATGGAAGATATAAAGGGTAAGTAGAGCTAAAGGTAAAAGGTGCAAATGGAAGAGATAAATAAGATTTAGAAAAATTAAATAAACTCCTCAAGAACCATCAGACTTACTAGAAGTGGAACCTTGAGTGCAATGAGTGAAAGAGAGAAACAAAGAGAATGCCTGTAGAAGTCCAAAAAATTGATTATACCAAATTTCTAAATTCAAAAGTACATACACTGAGACATGTAATTTATTATCTATATCAATTAAATGATTAATATTAATATATCATTTATTCCCCCATTTAATCCCCAGTGTACATTTATACAAAGTGTTTCCTGAGTACTGTCAGGAGTAATCTTCAAGTACAAAGCCAGGAATATGCCTTGAGTACCAGCAGGTGTGACAGCCTAAACCAAAAAAAAAAAATGTCAAAAGTCAATAGTAAGGGTTGGAAGATAGTCCAAAAGCCTAGTGAACAGCTTGGTATGCTGGAGGTCCAGGTTCAATCCCTTGGACTGCATGGTAATTCAAGTACACTGGGAAAGAAGCCTCCTCATGAGGCTAGGAGTATTGTCTAAGCACTTCCAAGTATGGTATAAGGCAAAAAATGTCAAGAAAAAATTTAAGGTTGCTAGAATAAACATGCAACATAAAATAATCTTTCCAATTATCAGCACATTTCTTGGCAGAAATTCTATAGTCTTTGGAGAGAGTAATAATGGCATAGTTACAATTTAAAAAAGAGAAAAATATCCCATTTTACATGATTATTCAAATAGAATGAAGAAGTAACCTAGGTAAGCAATAGTTAAAGTAGTGGACACCCACAACACCCCCATTATAAGTAACATTGGTTTATTCTTTGCAAGCAGAAAGTTTGAGTTCAGTTGTCTGCAAGACATGGTCCCCTGAAAATTATCAGGAATAAAATAGCCTCTGAACACCACTAGATATGAACCCCTCTTCACCTCCAAATAAGAGAAAGAAGAAGAGAAGAAAATGCCAGAAGGAGTTTCTGTCTAGGAAAAGGGAAAAAAAAAAAAACTCCACAAGCAGAAAATGTTGAATATGGTGATAATTAATAATACAGAATAATAAACATGGACAAGTAGAAACTGAGGAAACAACAAAACATCTAAGAAGAGGAAGAATAGAACAGAATCTAAAGATGATGAACCTAAAGATGATGGATGGATATTAGCAAGGCACAGATTACTAGAGACACAAGAAAATGTTACTTACCCTCATGGTAGCCACAACACAAAAGTCTGAAACAGAGGCACTTAGAAAATTGAAGAATTAAACAGAAGGCTGCAAAAGTGAAGGCAGATAAAGAAATTTGTAAAAGATTAAATATAAAATATTATATAACAGCCAGAAAACAAAGGATCAGCCTGTAATAATGAATCTGCATATAACAATGATTCCCTAATTGTGAATATCTTAAATTTATTAATCAAAATGTACAAAGTGAACATATGGATTTAAAAGCAGAAACATGAGTACTTTGTTAGTGTACTAATTAGTATTTATCTCATAAAAGTGAAATCCTTCTATATTATGCACATATAGAGGAAGTTTATATCAGGACTTAAGACCTACAAACTCACATTGAAACGCTGGAATAATATTTTTTCAATCATATAAACAGAGAGAAAGAAAGCAGAAGCTGAAAGGCTGCCAGAAAAAACAGCTCATTGGAAACCAATATTAAGATTAAATAATGATGAGACAATTTTTTTAAGAACATGGCACCTGAGAAACTATAGGCAGGATGGCAGTTACCTTGCATGCTACCCACCCAGATCATATCCTAGCACTGCATATGGTCTCCCAATTACTGACTAGAAGTAAGCCTTGAGTATCATCATGCGTGCCCCATATTCTCCAAAGAGTGAATACCCAAATATAAATGTTATATATATTATATGTATATATAAAACATCCAGCATAATTGCATCTAAATATAGTAAACACATACATAAAACATGATATTGATGATAATACAGTAATATTAGGGCACATCTCAGTACATCTCTTACAGCAATGGCCAGGTCATTCAGCAAAAGAGTAATTAATGAGAAAATAATGATGTTAAATGTAGTGATATATATATATATAGACTTAATAAACTTAAACATAAATTTTTATCCCTAAAGATATAAACATACATTCTTCTCAAGTACACATGGAACAGTCTTGAAATTAGATATGTTAGGGCAAAAGGCGAGATAAATAAATTTATGAAAGGTGAAATAATCTAAAATACTTTATCTGACCATAATGGGATATAGCTAGTAATCTCACACACACACACACACACACACACACACACACACACACACACACACACACGCCTGGAAAACCTCATATATGTGGAAATTGAACATCATGCTTTGGGGCATATTTTTAGCAAGGTAAAGAAAAATTAAAAATTTATCTGAAAATCAGTACAAATAAAAATACTCAGATACTTTAGAATAGAGTAAAAGTACTCAGTGAAGTTCATAGAAATAGTTATAACAATGAACAAGAAAATTACAAATAAATAATCAAAACTCAACTAAAAGGACTACAAATAAAAGAACAAAACTAAAAGTAAGAGAGAGAGAGAGGAAATTATAAAAAAAAATTAGGTCAAGAATAAATGAAACTGAAACAAACAAACAAAAAGAACACAAAAGATTAACAAAATGAAGAGTTGTTCTTTGAGGAAAAAAATCAACTTAGTCTACAAAGAATAAAGGAAACACAACCCAAATTAAATGAACCAAAAATAAAAACATAAAAATGACAACAAATACCACAGATAAATAAATATTATGAGAATTACTATAAAATTCCATGTGCATATTGGAGAACATATAAAATATGGGAAAATATTGAAATTGTGAAATCTTCTGCGAATAAATGATAAATAAAAAGATAGCCTAGGGGCCGGCGAGGTGGCGCTAGAGGTAAGGTGTCTGCGCTAGCCAAGGAAGGGCCACGGTTTGATCCCCCGTGTCCCATATGGTCTCCCCAAGCCAGGGGCAATTTCTGAGAGCTTAGCCAGGAGTAACCCCTAAGCATCAAACGGGTGTGGCCTGGAAAACAAATAAGCAAACAAAAGATAGCCTAAATTAATTTCAATAATAATAATAATAATAATAATAAAATAAGTCAAAGCAATAATTCAGAAGGTTTACCAAGAATAAAATAAAATAAAATAAATTCTTTAGTTTAATTCTACCAAAGTTTCAAAGGAGATATAATATCTATACTCAAATAAACAAGGGGGAAACATTTCTAACCAATTTACAAGACACACATAACCCTCTCCCCAAAACTATTCAAGGATAATACAAAGAAAACTATAATATGATTTCTCTGAACATAGATACAAAAACATTAAAATCATGTAAATCAAATTTAGCACAGCATATAAAAATTTCTGTGCCATAATCAAGTGGGGTTTTCCTCAAGTATAAAAGGATGGTTTGACATAAAAAAATCAAATAAAACAATGCATTTATTTAATATCAGAAAAGATAAAAATATCATTTAATTATATCAATAGATAATATTCTAAGATTGAATACCCATTTTGGACTTTAATATACCATAAGCTGAAAATAAAACAAGCATAACATAATAAAAGGCATAAATGTCCTACTTATAGCTAATATCATACTTAATGGTTAAAAAACTGAAAACTTTCCCCTAAGATTATGAATGTGACAAGGATGTCCTCTATCATCATTATAGAATTAAAATTTCTACTTAGAAAAATTATAAGAAAAATATATTTAAGACGTCAAATTGGAAAGGTTAAAAATTGTGATTTTTTTTGTCAATTGCATGATAGTTTATAAGAACATTGTTACACTAAAAACACAATTATGTTTTATACGATAGCAAGACAAAAAATAAGTATATAAAAGTGGATAAAAATTTTTTCATTCTTTTGATTTTTGGGCTACACCCTGTGATGCTCAGGGATTACTCCTGACTATGCGCTCAGAAATTGCTCCTGGCTCAGGGGACCATATGGGATGCCAGGGAATAGAACCAAGGTCCTAGATAAACTGCATGCAAGGCAAACGCCCAACCCTGAACTATTGTTCTGGCCCCAGGTGGATCAAATTTTATATGCAAAAATGTTAAAGAAAAATGAGGAATTAAGAACAATTTCATTATAAATGCATGAAAAATGATAAAAATCCTTGGAAGTACATTTATTAAAAGACTCACACTAAGAAATAACTAATATATTGTGAAAAGAAATGAGCACAGAAAATGAAAGATAACCCATTGTTCATGATTAAAATAATTACTAAGTCTAAAATGTACTTTTATTTAAAGTAATTTAAAGGAATCCCATCAAAGTACCAGTGATATTTTTCATAAAAAAACACACACAAATTATAAAATGGTATGATGAGACAAAAGGTAATGAATAGCCAAAGTAATCCCGAGAGAGAGAGAGAGAGAGAGAGAGAGAGAGAGAGAGAGAGAGAGAGAGAGAGAGAAAATAAAGAAAAATGGAGTCACCATACTCTGTGAATTCAAACTATAATACAAAACAATAGAAATCAAAACATTAGGGTGTCAGGATAAAAACATGCATCCAAAACAGTGAAATCAAATAAATAGCTTAGAAATAAACCTGGTCACACAGGAACATTTAACACGTGTCAATGTTTTCAAAACCAAAAAGAGGGAGAGGAGAAAAAATCTTCAGCAAATAATATTGGGAAAGTAAGACAGCAAAATATGAGAAACAAATGAAACTAGATCATTGTCACTATGAACAAAAAAATTAAGCCAAAATGAATCAATAGCTTAGATACAATAACTGAAAAACATAAAATCTGTAAAATAAAACACAGTAGCTGGGGCTGGAGAGATAGCACAGCAGTGGGGCACTTGCCTTGCATGCAGCAGACCAAGGACAGACAGTGGTTTGAATCCCTGCATCCCATATGGTCCACTGTCCACCCCACTCCCCATGCCTGCCAGGAGCAATTTCTGAGCACAGAACCAAAAGTAAACACTGAGCACAGCCGGGCTCTATCAGATTAAAAGACATACATGAAAAACAAAAGGCTACCTATTAATTGGCACATTGTGGATCAGAAGGAACTCAGAGATGCTGCTAGTATAGTTTTGGGGAGAGGGTGTCTTATTTATCAAATGAGCCCTACTTCTTGGGAAGTGATTTTGCTCCCTCTCTGGTCATTCTTAAAGACAGAGCTTTCAATTACATCATGGCAAGAGATTTCAGAACAACATCAGAAATTGCTTTACTGTAAGGCAACAATTCTAAGCAAGCCTTCTCCATTCCTTGATCACCTGGCATAAATTGGATAAAATGCCCTTCCCTGTGTCTCTTACCCCTGAACTCTAGCTACTCTTACAGATTCATGCCCAGTGGTGCAAAGCACATGGCAGCAAGTGTACATCTGAATGGGATACCAGGCAACTTGTAGGTGGTGATGGAGCTTTCCCAGCCAGAGCAATTATTTTTGAGCAATTGTTCTAGTTCTAGCTACATTAGCTGCTTCAATCAAGGAGGGTGTCTTCAATCAGCTCCTCCCCTTCTTTTCCCTCTATTCATTTTTATTCCAACACTCCGACATGAAGTAAGCTTGCTGTGCATATTGTAGCTGTTTTCCTCATGAGCACTTTCTAAAAAGACCCTAAAAAGACACACATGTTTGGTCCTTCCTTGCTCCGTCAGTGTGATGGAAAACGCAGACCAAGCTCACCTCTTCATGGGATCAACATAAACTCCTGGGCATTCTCTAGTAGGAGAATTGTGGCCATGGCATTTGATGGGGAACAAAATTTCACCTTGCCTGCAGGTTATTGGAACCCAGCGGAACTCTCCATGATTGGTCAAAATCAAGAGGAAAAATGAGACTGAAGTGAAAGCAGAAAGTGACTTGAGCTCTTCTGTAAGTTCTGCTTAGGAAATAGGAAGTTTGGAAACTTCTGCCTCTTTGAAACCTGAGGTTTCTTGCCTGAGCTTGGATAGACTTTGTCTCACCTGTAGAGAGGTGTGGTGTCGACCTGGGCACAGAGCCAGAGAGACGAGGTTCTACTTGCCACCTGCCACCAACCTCGGACAAGTCAGGGGCTGCCTTTGAACACAGTCTCCTTATCTAAACACTGAGAGGCTTTAATTAGATCACCTGTCAGACCCCTTCCAGCTCTGCAATTCTACCATCTAGCAGCTGTCTAATATTTCAGACATAATATGGGTTGGGAAAGCAAGAGGGTATTCATGTCACCAAGATAGTTCCAACTTTGTGGGGTGATGTATGTGGTTCTCACCTAATATCTCAGAAGCTCTGGCTGCTGCAGAAGAGAAGAGGCATTGACTAGTATTACCTGTGTGTCAAATGTTCAGAAGCTGTCTTTTCTGTCAAGACATTGTTCCCATTTTGTGGATGGTAACACAGGTCTAAGGAAGATAGAAATTATATCCAGACACCCCACCCCCCAATCTAAGAGAATCCCACTCTCCTCAAAAGAGGCAAATCTCATTAAGACTTTCCAAAGCAGGTATTCAAATTCCTGGGACTTGGGTCCCTGCAAGATGTGGAAAGCAAGTTTTTGTTTGCGGTGTGCAATTAAGCGTATCTTGAACTGCCATCACATCCATCTGTTCTTTCCCAGGATGTTTCTGCAGTGTCTTTCAGTGACCTGTCTTGCTTCTTTTATGCCTCTTACTAACAAAGCCTCTTCTAGAATGTTTCTGTGACAATTTTTTCTCACAAAATTAAGATCCCAGTCCCCATGGCCCCAACCTCCTATTTTTGTCTGCCTTGTTTTCTCTGTGAGGGCAGCCTTGCTGATCCATGTATGTTGAAAATGGATTAGGTGAGAGACCTGGTTACCACCCAGTGGAGGTGCTAGAGTCCTTAAGTATACCTGGTTGTGTGTGGAAATCTCCAGATCTTTAGGTGCTATGTTTGGTTGCTTACCCCTAAGCTCCTTTCCCAAAAGACTCTCAGTCATGGCACTGGGATCTACCTTTAAAATCACTGGAGCTCCCACTAACCTTTTCTCACCTGAAAACAAAATTCTTTTTTTTTTTTTTGATTTTTCGGCCACACCCATTTGATGCTCAGGGGTTACTTCTGGCTAAGCGCTCAGAAATTGCCCCTGGCTTGGGGGGAACCATATGGGACGCTGGGGGATTGAACAGCGGTCCTAATCCTTGGCTAGCACTTGCAACGCAGACACCTTACCTCTAGCACCACCTCGTCGGCCCCCTGAAAACAAAATTCTAAGTTATTGCTACAGCACACAAAATAAACATGACATTTGACTGCTTTTTTTGATGCAATTTTTAAAGCTCACTTAATTTTAGAAACCATCCTGAGAGACAAACTTCTATAATTTCTATCCAAGAGGTTTTGAAAAATGATGGCATCTCCTTTCCTCTATCTTCTAGGATAAGGTATGAGTGTGAATATGTATAAAGGGCATGTATGGAATCCAGAGTAGATTTTATACTAAGAAAGAGAATATCTATAAGCCAATGAAAATACTTCTGGCAGGCAATGGGGGACATTCATTGGTGGTGGGAATGTTGTACAGGTGAACAGGGAGTGTTCTTTTTATATATGACTGAAACCAAACTACAATCATGTTTGTAATCACAGTGTTTAAATAGAGATATTATTAAAAAAAAAGAAAACATTTCTGTGTAAAAGGCAGATATTATTAAAAAAAAAAAAAAAGAAAACACTTCTGTGTAAAAGGCACCTGTGGTGCATGACTGGAGTGAACCAGAGAAAAACCAGCCCCAAGCAGGAGGCAGAATAGGATTGAGTTCTAGAAGACAAGTGTGTGTATGTGTTGTGTGTGTGTGTGTGTGTGTGTGTGTGTGTGTGTGTGTGTACTGAGAGGATTCAAAGGAAATGTATGTAGAGGCATCAAGAAATTTGGCAAAAAGGGACTGTGGTGATGATGATAATCTCACAGTCAAGAAATCACCAGACACTGGAGGAAGGGGAAGTACATGGGAAATAGAGGGGAATATGTAGTGCTACTGTAGAGCTGAGGAAAAGAAAAGATCCTGCAGGACTCTGAAAAGAATAGCATAGAAGGTCTCAAATTACAGAGAGAAATAGAGACTAGGAAAGGGTGGTGGAGAGAAGAGGGAAGGGAAAAAGAGACTGAAACTAGAAAAGAGTGGCAGGGAGTTAGGAGATCCAGGGATAATTTCCACAGGCAAACTTTTTATATATAATATGACATGGTCTTCATTTTTTGAAGATAAGGAGCTCTCAACAACTGCTTTAGTGTTGGGACCACTCCCAACAATATTTCACCCTCAAGGCTGGATGGTTCAACACTAGGATATGGGGATGTAGATCTATTCAGCAATGGAAGTGCTGGAGACCACTAGAATGACTCAGCACTTTGATGGTATTTAGGTAATGGGGATGGAGCTCCAGTGCTTGTGCATATATGGCTTACACCCGTCACCCTGAACTCTCTTCCATTCCAAGATAATAGTTTTTTGAAAATTGAAATCACCCTTTTAAAACATGTTTAGTAGAGGTGAATTCTGCACACATAGAGCAGAGAGAACAGAAAAGGAAAGAGACAAGAAAGCCAGTAGTTCAGAAATCCCCATTCATGTCAATGGAGGCTTCTAGAAGAAGAGATGGATCAGGTAGAAGAGGCAGGGGAGATATTTTAAGATGTTATAGATTGACACACACTTATACTTGGGCAGCTTGTTGGCATGTTAAGTCATACCCAACAAAATTACAGCTTTGTTCACTCACGATAGGTGGAACAAAACTAGCGACACTCATTTTAGTTAGAACATCCATTTGGGGGGGGGAAATTAGTATGCTTTCATCAGTTTCTTATTTGATATTTTGGGAATCCTGATAATTTATTCTTGGAGGGGGTGTTGAATTTTCTCCCAATGTTCATTCCTTATCCTATTCTTACTAACAAAACCCACAATGTTGAATATCTTCTTACTTAGAAATGTTTCCTCCACCAATAAAATAAATAGAAAGTCTCATTCACTGCTGAATGAGACCAAATGCCATCTAGTCCAGCCTTTATGGAAAACAATATGGAGATTCCTCAAAAAAATGGAAATTGAGCTCTCATATGATCCAGCTGTACCACTCGTAGGGATGTACCCTCGGAACACAAAACAACACAAAAATTCCCGTTGCACACCTATATCCATTACAGTGCTATTTACAATAGCCAGAATCTGGAAATAATCTAGATGTCCTTCAACAGATGAATGGATAAAGAATCTGTGGTATATACACACAATGGAATACTATGCAGCCATCAGAAGAGATGAAGTCATAAAATTTTCCTATAAATGGATAGACATGGAAACTATTATGCTGAGTGAAATAAGGAGAGAGACACAGAATAGTCTCACTCACCTATGAGATCTAAGAAAAATAAAAGACAATGTAATAATACCTAGAGACAATAAAGATGAGGGTTGAAGGACTGGGCCATGATATTAAGCTTATCACAAAGAGTGGTGAGTGCAGTTAGAGAAATAGCTGCACTAACAACTATCATAACAATGATAAGGAGTGAGAGAAGCAGAATGTCTTAAATACAGGAAAGGGGTGGGTGAGGAGGGAGTTGGGGGCATCAGTGGTGAGAATATTGCACTGGTGAAGGGCGAGTGTTCTTTTTATGGCTGAAACCCAACTGCAAACATGTTTGTAATCATGGTGCTTAAATAACGATATTATTTTTTTAAAAAAGAAGTGAGCCAATGAGAATGTGGACAATAATTTTGCTAATGGGAATGAAGTACAGTGTAACTACTATGGAAGGCAAAATGCTGCTTCCCCAGGTCAACCTTAGAAAGACACTATGATCCAGGTCTTCAAACCTTAAGAACTGAGAACAGGAATACATCCTTTGTTTCGGGGATGAGGACAATGCTTGGTGGTACTCAGGGTTTACTTCTTAATATGCTTCAGGGGTCATTCTAGTTGGGACTCAGAGAGCCATTAACAGTGCTGGGTATCAAACCAGGGCTAGCTGTGTGCAAGTTCAGTGCTTAAATCTCTATAATAAATCTCTAATGCTTGAAACCTGGAATTATTCAAAGGAAAACTTGAAAGCACTGTGCTAGTTTATCATGGTAGGGATGAAATAGAATGGAGTCTGGGTTCTCTATGTCCTGTTCTGGTGGAAAAAAGTGTGAGACAGGAAGAGGGACTTATCACTCATACTTGGTAGTTGCTTCCTTTTACCTTGAAATCCTTTACTCACTGAAATCTCATTTAATCATCAGAATAAAGGGCTTGGTGAAAAGGGGGAAATTATCAGTCCATTGAAGTGAGGTGGACTTTGGATAGGATAGGAAAAGGGGGTCTTCTTTAATGTGAGCATAGCACAAGTGATGGGGATCCAGGCAGAAAATTGTGAGGTCCTCCCTACAATAAGGACAACAGTGTTTGGCAAATCAACTGGGTGCTGAGTTCTGGGGCTGATTGTGTAAAGCCTGGCACAAGAGACACTAAGCTTTGCAGGATGAATCAATTCACCAGGGCACACACAGAAAAGACCAGGGCATACATGGGAAGGATACCGAGGCCCTCAGTCATGAAATGTTTGCTTAAAAGCAAGTCCTTTTCTACTGCTCATATTTATAGCAAATTTGGAGATGATGGGAGTGTAGTGGAAAGAGCTAGGGCCATGAACTGAGAGCAAAAAATGCATGGGTCTAGCTCATTGGAATTGCTTCATTTCTTTTTCACAGAGTCCTTTATCTCCTCAAGAGGAATGTGGCATAGGAAATGGGGTGATGGGGTAAGCTGCCTCTATCACCTAGTAAATGCTCAGCTCATGGCCCAGACATGGACCCATTTTCTTGGGAGAGAAGCATCTCTAAGTTTTATGTTTAGTTGCTGCATTCACACAAAGAAAAAAAATAAAACAGAAGGAAAAGCCAGAGATATGTCTATTCCCTGACTGTGTCTGTTTTAGACCATTCACGGAATAATTATCAGGATGGCTAACAATGGGTGATTTATTGTAAATATCAGCTTCGCTGCTTGTTAATTCAGAACCAAAATATTTGCCCATTTCCATCCCAAAGGGAGAAATCTAGTTAGTTTGTTCCCCATGTTATAACTATGAAATTAAATTAAATGAACAGAATGAATTGCATGAGGGTGAATAAACTCTTTAATTCACACGATGAAGAAGAATACTGAATACATCTCTAGTTGGCTAAATAAACCAATTAACTATTTTCTCTTTAGACAGCACAAGTTGATAGTGGAGCTCTGACAGAAGGGGGGAATACAAAAACAATCAAAAGAATTTGTCTTCAGTACAGGCGATCCAAATGGTTTTGAACCTCTGCCCCTGGTTTGCTTCAAGCTCTGCCCCCTTCAGAGGACACTGACCTTGGCTTCAGGCATGTTTCTTGCCTTTCTGTTCTTTCATGATTTTGCAATTGAGAGAAATAAGTGCAGAGGATTGAAGATGTGTGGCCTTAGCACACACGGACCCTGAGACATTGTGCACATAATATGATACATGAATGTGGTTCAGAGATCAGTGCCAAGTGAGTTCTGGTGGGAATTTATTCATGACCCGAGAAGCGGCCCTGCAGAGACATCATAGGCTGGTGGCAGACACTATAGAGACAAGTGGCCTTGAGTACTTCCCCACATGAGTTCCAAGCTGTGTTGATGACACAGAAGGCTGCCCCTCAGTATCCCCTACTATGGCAGGATAGCTTTGTTCATGATGTAATAGCAGATGGTGACTGGACAGAACATGTTGGAATGTGGGTCATAAGTGAGTCTGAGCAAGTCCTGACAATGCTCTGGAGCTGGGAGGGAAGAGACAAGGCATATGTGCATATTGGCCCAGAGGGAAACAATGAAGGATGAAACAGAGATGCCATGGAGTGCAAAGATGGTGTGGCCCTGGGACATATAAAGCTGCCTGAACAGCAAAAAGGAGAGGTTTTTTTTTGAGATATCATGGCAATACTTGACCCTTAAGGTGCTAAGTTGGGGAAACTCTGGCTCCAAAATTTTAGGGGTTTCTCAGAATATAAATGTACCCCTGTCTGGTTGTGCAGAGGGGATCATGTTGACCAGACTTTGAGCCAGGACAGAACCTTTGTTATAAGTCTGAATGAACCTTTTGGGGGAGGTCTTTGTGGGAGTAGGGAAGAAATAGGGCAAGATGAGATACTGCTGTATCTAGTTTTCACAACCCCACCTCACAGTGAATCTCAGAAGTGGATGAAGGCAAAAGATTGAAAAGATGCATTATAACTTGAGGTGGAGTCAAGTAGTGGTGAAGTTGCAAGAACCTGGTGACATTCTACATCAGAGCATCATTCAGAAGTAGTGATGCTACTAAAGAAGCCAGACCATAGCCGCCCACTTCTTGATTTCATGCCAAAGCAGATTACAATAACAATGACTTGCAGCACATGATAAAGAACAAGAGGTGCTGCCTTTCCAGAAGCCCTGATGGACAATTTCCCTGTAGTATCTCCATTGTGCTAGTCCCAGAAAGTCAGCTGGAAGGCCAAGCACCTCTGTAGAACCTCTGCACAAAGCTGCACTCTGTGTTTTGGGGCCCTGGAATCACTCATGTGCTCTGCTGTTATTAACATGCACCAATGGGAGGCATTGGGGACACAGCACTGGAATTTCATTCAAGGATGAGCACCATTTAACCCAAAGCTAGTCCTCTCCTGTGAATGACTTTCTTCTATTGAGAGGGGAAGGAGACTTGGAAGTAATGAGGCAACAGGCAGGTTATGAGAACTTCTTTCCTCTGCAAGGTTGGGGACCCAAAGTTGCCTGAAGGTGCTAGCAAAGGGAAAGGAAGAGAGAGGACAGAGCACCAGCATATGGAACACAAATTGTCTCATTAATACATATTCTCTGAGTTAGGGTCAATTCTTTGAGACTCTCCCAGTCAGATAGCTCAGCTCTATTCTAGCTCCACTATGACCCCATTGACTCATCCTCTCACTGGTATTCAGCTCAACCAGAGAAAACTGAACAGATCTGATGGAACCATATTCATATTGCTGCTCTGTTGTGAAACTTCTATGTTGCTGCCCAGAGGGAATGAAGGAAGCTTTAAGGAAGGATGAACAGGGAATTGGATGATGGCTCAGGAGAGACGGTGACAAGCCATTCACAGGCGCCTTTTCCTGCTCTCATGGAAAAAACGTCTCTGCCTACTGGGGTTTCTAACCACCAAGGAGGATGAGGCTGAATGCAAAGGAAAAAGCAGAATCTCCTTCAAGCACAGACCTGCTCTGCCACAAGAGAATAGAACTGAACTTAATGACTGTGTGGCCCACTGCCATTTTGACATCAGCTCGAGTTGAAGGAAACATGATTGCATTAGGAAGAACAGGTGGGCGATGGATTTTCTGTTTGTAACAGAACAGTGGTCTACATACCAGGGGGTTCTTCAGCACATGCACCTTTTCCATGTTGAGAAGCAAGGTAGGTAGAACACCTGTGCTCTCTGCACCCTCTTCCCACATAGCCCTCACCATGACAGAGGGGCATCCACCATCCTCAATAGAGATGCAGAATTTCCAAAGGAGGAAGCATTTCACCCTCCCAACAATAATTTTACTTTCTATAAATGTCACTAACAATTAAATTTATTAGAATTACATATGGTAAAAAATTACATAAATCACAAAAATCCCTTTGTATTACCTTTTGTTCTCTCTCTTTTTTTGAGAACATCTAAGTTGTGTGTATTGATTGTTACCACACACCCCCCATTCTTCCTGTTACCTTACAAAAAAAAAAAAAAAAGGTTTGGCCTGAGGGGCCAAAGAGATTTTACCTGGATGAGGTTGGAGATAAGAGCAGGAGAAGAGATGGCTGAAAGAAACTAAGACGCAGGGCAAGCTAAGGATAACATGAGTAAATGGTTATGATAGGCCACACATGTTAGCCAGGGATGAATAAAACTGATATCTCCCAAAGCCTGCATGTGACTGGATTTTCTCCTGCCTCCACACCGACAGCTGAAGGGGTTTCAGAGCCATGTGTTATGGGCTGAAGGGGAAAGGCCTCCATCACCATCCACCACTATTCAAGCCCATCCTAAGGGCCTTCTTTATTATTTAATTCAACATTAAAAATATTTTTAATGAAACCATTGTCATTTACAAAGTTCTTCATAATACAGGAAGGTTCATAGTTGGATTTCAGATATACAATGTTTCAGGGCCAATCCCACCACCAGTGTTGATCTCCCTGCATCAATGTTTCCAGAGTTTATCCCATGCCATCACCTCCTGACTCCCAGACTGCTAACAAAACAGGCTTATTTTTAAGTTTTGATTGTTAAAGTTTGAGTCTCATGGTTTCATTGTTGTTGACTCTAGCTTGGATATTTAGTTCTGTCTTTTCTTAACAACATCATGGACCCGAGACCTCTTGGCCCCTGTCCCCCATCCTTTCTTAGTTGCCTTTCTACTCCTCCATTTAATTTCTTTCCTTTTCTTCACTGTACTCTGGGGCCTAGAGTGTTCTCAACAACTTCCCTTTTAAATCATTGCATTTCTTCATGCAGTTATTCTAAATATCACATCTAAGTGACATCATTCTGTATTTACCCTTCCTATTTCGGGCTTTCTTCATTTTTTTTTTTTTTTGGTTTTTTGGTTTTTGGGTCACACCCGGCGGTGCTCAGGGGTTACTCCTGGCTGTCTGCTCAGAAATAGCCCTGGCAGGCAAGGGGGACCATATGGGACACCGGGATTCGAACCAACCACCTTTGGTCCTGGATTGGCTGCTTGCAAGGCAAATGCCGCTGTGCTATCTCTCCGGGCCCGGGCTTTCTTCATTTAACGTATCTTCCAGTTCCATTCATGTTGCAGCAAATTGTATGATGGCATCATTCCTTATAGCTATGTAGTATTCACTAATTTTATTTTTGATTCTCATCCTCCAGTCAAGACTTCTTTCCAATGTCACTGAAAATGCCCCTGTTGATGCCAGTTTTCTTGCAACAGACAATGATCCCTAGTTGAATAGTTTCTTTGGAGCCGAGAGAACTTTTCTAAAGCCCACCACCACATAAAACATTAATAACAGGATTAATGCACTTGAGGGAGTTGTCATAAGTCTCCCAGGCATACGAAGCTGAACTCTTGCAGGAAGGTGTGGATCCAGAAGGGTACAAAGCTGTGAAAACTGAGAGGCAACTTCTTTCTTCCCTGAAGCCCTATGCTTCTTACAGGGAGCACAAAGCATGTAAAAGCAGAAATGGATTTACAGCATATTCTTTGTGACTCCGATTCCTTGGCCCTAGACCTTTAAGAGCTGATATCTCGCAACTTTTGGGTCAAGTTCAGGTCTGGCTCTTGGATTCCTGGAAGAAGCAGGACACTTGCCTTACCTCTGGGACATTGTGTCATCAGTATGTTAACATAACTCAGTATGTGGCTTCCCTACATGAAGAGCACTTTGCCTTACTATTGGCTGAGAACTCAGAGGCTCCAGCTCCGTCCACCTTTTCCCATCTAGCTGCAGACATATAGTTGGGTAACTAATTCTCTTGGGATCTCAAGGAGATTTTCCCCCAAGTGTAGATTTCAGCTATCTGCAATCATTGTATTAAACTGTGAGCTTCCCTATATTAAGCTATGATCTCCCTGACCCAGGAGGTCAACCTGTCATACAGGAGATGCTAAGAAAAACTGCCAACTTCTTGCTTAGCATTGCCCACTTGTAATTTGTGCTTGCTTAGGGGCCTTTCATTTTCATCCAGTGAAGCTTACAACACAATCCCCCAAGCATAGAAAGTAAAAATGAGTGTTAGGAGTTATTTAGAAGGGTTGAAGAGATAGTACAGTGGATAGAGCACTTGACTTACACACAGTGGACCCTGGTGCCTCATATGGCTCCCCAAGCACTGCCCAAAGTAAGCCCCAAGCAATGCTAGATGTAACTCACAAACAAGCAAACAAAATAAATAAAATTCATTAATTGTGGGAAACAGTTGGTAGATATATACCAGCTCCCATTCCTGGTTCAGGTTGGGTAGCATACAAACTTTTGGATGTTCTTTTCTATGATTCTCCATGGATTCTGGATTCTGCCACTTGCCTATGTGGATAATTTGCTTGGGTTCATAAACCCACTGCTAGTAAATTTAGGCCCTCTGTCCAGTTTCTTCATGCATCCAAGCAATGACTGAGATTTCAGAGCCTGGCTTCTCTGGTGGGTTTTGGTACTTTGCAGGTGACATGTGGCTCTGGCAAACTCTTTCTGGAACAAGCAATGAGATGAGAGTGAAGAGTTCCCAGTGTGAGCCAGGCATGGTTAGCTGGGCTGCTAAGCCAACTCTTTGTCTGCTCAGAGCCCTGTGGACTCCTAGGGGGCAAGAATCATTGTGGGGGCACTTGTGAATTGGGCCAGATTTGCAGGCAGTCGTGGGCACGGAGTGGGCACGCAGTGCACGGTCGTCATGGGGATGCTTTGTGGCTGCCACCGCACTCAAACTCCCAGGGCGCCTGCCAAGTTGGCAAGTTGCATGGGCCTGATGCACGGGGTTAACAGCAGTTGAATGAACTATTGATAACACCCCTCAAAGGGGGCAGTCTGAGCTTTTGTATAGCTCCAGCCAGACGCCTCAGTTGAATTAGGTCTAGCTAGTGCCCAGACTCAGATAGGCATTCTGGCCAAAAGTGGGTGATGGGGTTGGAGGGAGAGAAAAAAGAAATCCTCTGAGTTTATTCTGAGGGAGAAAAGAAATGAGCCTCTCTTCTCTCAGGTTGGAGATTGATCTGTGGGGGTCAGCTCTTCAGTGTTCCAAATTTGTGGGTGTAGACAAAAGGCGTTTGATACAGAGGATAAACAGATGTAAATATCCAAACCCCAGCCTGGCTCTATGCCAAGCACAAAGAGGATCCCCCCAAACACCCTTTCTACACGATCTGTGTCAGTAGTCCCTGTCTGCTGCTGGCATCATCGAAACTGGATTTGCAAGGCCACAGGGCAGTGCACCCAGAGAAGCGGAAGTGACCTCAGCCTTGGACAGGAAAAGGGAGGGGCTGTTTTAGGGATTTCCTGTCTCCTTGAACTTTCCTTCTGAGAACAAGTCAAGAGACAAACCTGTTTTATCTTAGTCCGGTGAAATTACCAGCAGGGTTGGGAAGACTAGCGAATTCAGGTTCATAATTATGAATCTTTTTCTTTCTTTTTTTTTAAAAAAAGGAATACAACTTTCAACATTAGAAATCACAGGGAGCATCTAAGAGATACCTAAAAAATCTCCATGCATTTTCCAGATTCTGAAGTATTTGAGACCTCCCAAGACTATTCCCAATAATACTCAGGGCATCATGTAGTGGCAGGAATCAATCTAGGATGATCCCCAAGTGTCTTCATCCCTGTATGATCTCTCCAGTTTCAGTAAAGAAATCATCTAGATGAATGACGTGGAAAATTCAAAAACAAGCTGAGGGGCTAAGGAGGTAAATCAGTGGTTGGGGTGCCAACTTTATATGCGTTCAAATTTGAATCCCAGAACCATATGGTTCTATCACACCAATGGGTATAATTCTGGGGGATTCCAAGTTGTATAAGTGGCCCCTGACACTTCACCACATCTTGGCTTTAGCAGTGAAATGTCTGTGGGCAGAGTATCATCAGGAGTGGACCCTAGATCCTCAAACAAAACCCAACAAACTTATTTAAAATAAGGTGAGCTGGTTTTCAGATAATGAGGGCTCTATTAAGAGTAGCAACTAGAGTCCATCATTTCTCCAAGTGCTGAAATCCAGAAGTTTCAGGGTCCAAAGAATGATAATGTGGGGTTGCTGTCATTATTTGTAGTGCAGACAGTGCTTTCCCCAGGGTGACACTAACATATATGTGTCATTGAGAGAAGCAAAACAAGCTTCTCTAGAAGCTCTGGATTTGATTCATGGCTTCATGCCCTCTGTTATTTGTAGCTGTGCAGAAATAGGCAGGCAGCCTTGGCCATAGTCTGTGTTCTCCAGTCTGGACATTGGTTTCGAGATACCCTTTGAAGATCCTTGCTCTGATCATTGTTTGGATTCAGGTCAGGAGAAAAAACTATGCACTCAGGAAACCTCATGGACCCTGATGAAAGTCAGCAAAGGAGTCAGGTTTGCAGCTAAAGACACTGGTGACCATGTTCCTCTCTGAAGTATGAATGAGTAATTTCTCATGACACTATGAGCTGTGGAGAATAGAGACAGAATATGAGCTGAGGGGCCAGGTAGGTGGCGCTGGAGGTAAGGTGTCTGCCTTGCAAGCGCTAGCCAAGGAAGGACCGCGGTTCGATCCCCCAGCGTCCCATATGGTCCCCCCAAGCCAGGGGCGATTTCTGAGCACATAGCCAGGAGTAACCCCTGAGCGTCAAACGAGTGTGGCCCAAAAACCAAAAAAAAAAAAAAAAAAAAAAAAGAATATGAGCTGAATAGACACTTGAGACATGGGTTAAAGGATGCACAAGGAAGATAATCAGCATTACTAGAATCTTCTGTCATCCAACTCGTTAACAATGAGCATTTCTAGAATTTTTGTCATCCAAAAAGTTAGAAATGAGCATTTCTAGAACTTTCTGTCATCCAACCACTAACAATCAGATTTTCTAGAATCTTCTTCAATCAGTTATTGGATTTCCACTACAGATACACAATCTTCAATACAACCAGGAAGACTTTCATTTTGGACACAATGAAACAGGGAATTCAGGTTGGGCTTTGTCTGGCTCTGGGGCTCCATGCATCACAGTGCAGCTAAATGAACTGTACTGAACGCACCCCAGTGAATGGAAATCCAAGTATTTTTATTCTAATTATCCATCTTTGGGTGGAAGCAAAACACTCACCCTACCCAAGATCCCAACATTCTGGACCCTGCTTCTTTCCAGTGGAAGCTCAGATTCTCTGCACCATCTGAGCTTCTGTAAATAATCATGGCCAGAGAACCTATCCCTCAAATGCAACCCTTGCTCAGGGCCCTTGAGTTTCTCTGGGTCACTCACACTTCTCTCTGTCTCACTCTCTTACCTTTGGACTGCGTCAGTGGTAGCAAGTGGTTCACAGTCGCTTCCACCTACTCTAACTCCACCTCTGTCCTTCTCTGCATTCCTCACTTCCTGGTTTAGAATCTGACAATTTGGCTGTGTTATAACTGTTCCCTTGGCATTTAATAAAGCCTTAGATTCTCCATCTATTGAGTTCCTAGCTCAGAAGTGGCTGCTGAATGAAGGACCCAGGAAGAAAACTTCCCACAGTTCCCACTTCCTCCTTGCCAGGGAAATAAGAATTTCACATCTCCGTCACAAACCCCAAATCTCGCTTTCCTTCTAGCAAAAATGCTGGAGTCCCATGGGACTTTAAGTGCTGGTGAATTGCTTTCTGTGTGGAATTCTACTTCTATTTCCGATGATGGAAGCAAAGTATGCCAGGACTAAGGGGCTTCTTTTTTTCCCTCAGCTCCCTGCATTGAAAGTCACAGAGCATAGCCATTTTGTGAGCCTGCTCCAGGGTGGAAGACGCCTGAGCAAGGGTTCTGTCATGTATTCAGGGCTGAGAACAGAGACAGAGGGATTGAAGCCTCATGAGGTTTATTTATTTGTTTCTATTTATTTATTTTGAAGTGAAATCATTTTTATTTATAGATTTATAAATACTATTTATAAATACTATTTATATTTATAAATATAAATTTATAGATTTACTCTAAGGACTATGAAGGGAAAGCAAGGAAGAGATATGTATTTAAGAGAGAACACAGACTTCTCCAGAGAGACAAAAGCAGAGAGTTCACATCTTGGGTTGAGCGGTGGGCTAATCTCCAAGAAGAATATCCTCTTCTGCATACCTCTGCACAGTGAGTACAGGGTGAAAATACTTGCCTTAAAAATGATCAACCATACTTACCTGGCAGGGGCGATTCCATGATCATGAAGGTGGTTTCCCCAGAGTGAGGCTCACCCATTGCACTCCGGGCATGCCGACCCCTGCGATTTCCCCAAATGTGGGAAACTCGACTGCATAATTTATGGTAGTGGGGGACTGCGTGTACGCTCTCCCCTGAAAAAAAAAAAAAGATCAACCACAGTTTCATATCCAGCTTTGCCCTGGCTCCCCAAGTACCACCAGGAGTAACCTCTGAGCAATACTGATTGCCAACAACTATGGCCCCAAATAAACAAAGATTGGTTTTATAGTAGGACTTTTTCCTAAATGCCTTGATAAGAGTTTGTTGCTAGAGTGTTGACAAGCCTTGTTTTTTGTTGGTTTTTCCATTTTTGTTTTGTTTGTTTTAAGACTACATACTCCCAGTGATGTAGCCAGGGGTTATTCCTGGCTCTGCACTCAGGAATGACAAAATAGGATGTCAGGGACCAATCCTGGGTTTGCTGCTTGTAAGACAAGTGCCCTCCCACCCCCTGTATGGTCTTTCCATGTTCTTCTCATAACCTTTACTCCTCCTGTATCTTCTCCTTTTCTGAGGGTGTCCACCAGTCTTTGAGTTGTGCCTCATTTTCTCCACCTAAAATAATTCAGTTTTGCATCTCTAAAGTATATATTATTTATGCCTAAATATAAAGAATAAAAAGTACATATTATTTAGGCTATTTCTGGGACTGAAAATTTCCTTTTAGTATTTTTGAATATTATTTTATTTTATCTTATTGGTTTTTGGATAATGCCCAGAGGTGCTGAGGGGTTACTTCTGGTTCACTCAGAAATAACTCATGGCAGACTTGGGGGAACATAGAAATTCTGAGGATCAAACCCTTATCAGTCATGTCCAAGGCAAATGTCTTACCCTCTGTGCTATAGCACTGCTCCAATTCCCTTTTATCTTAATATTTCTTGATAACTTATTATCAATATCCTCACATCTGTATGCCTGCAACATTCCCATCCTAGAGACTTCACATCCTTAAATCTTTAAGGGGCACAGGGATGAAGTAACATCTTCTATAGCTACTTTCTATTGGCAAAAGTCATGGGACTGAAATCTCATGATACTTGTATTCTTGGAGCCCAGGCAGTGACTTCTTGGGTTAAGTTGTCAAATTCAAAGAGATAAATTATATAGATTAGACAACAATTTTTTAAAGAATGAACTCTTTATTTTTTTTATTTTTTTCCTTTTAATAGTTTTTTATTTTGACCAAAGTGGATTACAAATCTAGCACAGTAGTATTTTAGGTACTTAGTAACATTAAGTCAGGGACATTCCTACCACCAATGTCCTCCCTCCACCCCTGTTCCCATCATGCATCCCGTATCACCCTCTTTTGTCCCCCGGGCTGCTAGTGTGAGTGATCCCCTCTGTAGACAACATGTTTTTTAAAAGAAGTCTTACCTTTGTATTTTATCCTTCAGAAATTTTATATCATCTAGAATAATTTCATATCGCCCCTCATGAACTTCCCATATACACCTCCCACCCTGAGTCTGTTTGAAAAGTCCATAATGACCCTCAGATTTTACAATCATTAGAAACATGGGGGAAACAAGTAGGATTTGGGGAATCTATCCCTTCTGGGTGAAAGCTGCATGGGGTATCAGATGTTCTCTCACAGCAAGGCAGGATGCAAATGGGTTTTGGAGGGCCTCTGGGAAAGGCTAAAGACTGAGGAAGAACGGGGGGGGGGGGGTGTCATCATCTCTGTGGGTGTCAACAAGGATCCCAGGAGGGTAGATAGTAATGCCAATATCATACCAGACAGAGCAATTTAAAAGAGGATTAGCCCCTTCTAGCTGGCCCAGGCTAAGGAGAAGACCCTGCCCTGAGGAACTTCTGGGAGAGTCAAAACCTAGCTCAAAACTCTCCTTTTGCATGGTTTCTCAGAGGCAAGTATGTCCATGTGCTCTTTAGCGCAAGGCCCTAGCCACACAGCATCATGGTAACATGATTAAGACACGTGGAATGATGTGCTTGGAACCAGATGAGCTGCATGGAAGTAGGTAGATGGCTTATCACACAGAGGGGAGAGGCCATGGAAGACCAAGCTAGTAGCTAAAACTTGATCCAGGATTTGGGATTTCTGGAGAGGGGACGAAATGGAAGAGTGGGCAGAAGTAATACTTGAGCGGGGTAACTAATCTACATAAAACTGGGGGTGTCACAATGATACTACAATGTCAGCAGAGATGGGAAGAGAAATAGCTCATCCATGATGTATAGGTACTTGGTCTGTGTATATGGCCTTGTTGTTGGGTGGACTGGCCAGTTTGTAGACCATGATGAACTTTGTGAGCCTGTCTCCATGGGGCTACCAGAGCTGGATTCTAGGACAGTGATGGCATGCACAGCTGTGAGCCAGATAGCTCAGTTGGTCCCCCCCCCCTCCCCCCGTGCTCCTGCACAACAGCTGAAAATCTCTGGCCATGTCCAAAGGCTGAGCTGTCCACATCGGCCTGCCACTGGCAGGAAAAAAAATCAACTTTCATTCTTGAGTGCTCCAGGGATTTGGGGGATGGCCTGCCACGCTGGCTCCTTCTTGCACCCCAGCCCTAATTCATTAATTATTGTCAGAAACTTCTATCTATCAGGCCTGAGGCACAGGTTTTGGGGAGAGATAGACCTGTGAGAGGTGTTAGTGATCTGATACCATCGGACTTGGAGATGAGCCCCCAGACCCAGATTGTGGGTTAATTAGGAATTCAGGGGCTGTCATTCAAAGATGGTTGATAAAGGGCTTCCAGCATCATTATCTTCTCAGCCAACTGAGCAGGGAATCTCTGTCTGCCAAGCTCCTGGCCTCCTGGGAGGGAGCATAAATCCCTCCACACACACCTGGGAGCAGTGCTCATGTTCTGCAGAATCCCAAAGGGGATCCCCAATCCTGGCCAGCCCCACTCCTGGAGCTCAGCCTACTCATTTTGCAATGTGTCCCCTATACATGTACTTAGTTTTTGAGGCTCATAGGGCTGAGGTCAACTGGAAACCCCTGTCTTGAGTGTGCAGGGTCATAGATGTGGGACAATGCCCACCTTTGGTGTCCACTCCCATTCTGAAGGAGGTCATTCCCTTTATTTACTCCTTGTCTTCTTGGCCTTCCAGAACCTTCTGTCACTTTTCAAGGGCAGCTCCTTCTCAGCTCTCAGAAAGCTAGAGAGCATTTCTCATGGGACTTGGGGCAACTGTCTTTATTTTTAAATTTTAATTACTAAAAATTGGGATTTCCCCCTTGTATTGCATCTCATATCTTCCTCAATTCTATCCCAAGGAAGACTGTGAACTTTTGTGTGTTAATTAATAGACTTTTCCAGCCAGTCCTGACCCTGTAGTCATGTATGCTGCCTGCTTACAACTCACCATGATTTCTTTGCAACTTAATATTGTGGAACCAGGAGGACTGAATACAGGGTGTACCACTTATTTACAAAACACGTGCTACCCCTGAGCTCTCACCATGTACTCTCAAACCTGCTGAGAATTTCATCTGTTTTTTGTTCTCAGGTATATGGACTTCCCAGCCGGAAGTGGTTCCTATTCCCCAGGAGTCAGGTACTTCCATGAGATCCAGACCAAGCCAAGGTAAGGGGCTGGTTGCCTTTTAGGTGCTTCCCCTAAATACTCTTTATTCCCTGCAAAAGTATACAGAGTGTTGTATGGAACCCTTGTTTTCCCACCCAGAGCATCTGACTGCCATTCTTTCATTCATGCTTTGAACCCTGAGCACCTCCTACTACATACCTGGTCCTCAACATGCTCTTACTGATTCACAGTTAAGCAAAGTCAGGATGCTCAGGGCATGGGTACCAATATGCAGAATGACAAGTCAACTTTTTCACTTTTTGAGTCACACCATGGATGAGCGTTTTGGATCTCAGGGTATATTCCTGGCACTGTGTTAAGGAGCAACTGTTGAAGATACTTGAGGGTGTAGAGCAGCATATGTGATAGTGGCCATCCAATCAGGGTTGGTCTTGTGCAAAGCATGCCCAATCTACTTTTTACAAATGTGCATGTGGGTCAGTGCAGGGGAGCTCCTAGAGTGCAGGAAATCAAGGAGAAGGATGGTCAGGGGTCAGACTTGCTGGGAGGGGCAGGCCTGGCACTAAGTTGATTAAACCAGCAAGACAGGGAAGCTGTGTCTCTGGAGAGCTGCAGCCCACCAACCCTGCCTGGCATCTCTCCTCTTCCTCCTCAGTGTGTTTTATGCCTTGAATTTCAGGCTTCCCTGTGGTTAGACTGACCCACTTATCCAAACTCACCAGATTCCCAATACTGTGAGCCTTGGAGAAGAGGAGAAGGCAGCTCCAAGCCTACCATCACTTTCTAGGGGAAGGACCCCACACATTTGATGGGACAGTCATCCTTTAGCCAGGCCTGGCTTGGGAGGTTCCCCAGGATATTTTAGGCAGATGTTTGGGCCCCTGGCCACACTGGGCCACCCTGTCAGGAGACACTCATCAGGCCCAGCTGTATGGGAGCTTCAGAACAAGAATGTCCTCAGTGACATCATAGGAAAGGGGGTGAGCAGTTTCACAGTTAATCCTCTTGTGTTTGCCTTTGATGAATGAGCATTGGGCAATTGGATGAGTTCTGGCATTGTTGATGCCTCTAGATTGCAAAATATGTTGGAAATGTGGAGTTCAAAGGCTAGAGAGAGACTTGGTTCCAAAGGTCACCTTCTCACTGAGCAATGATAGCAAAATAGGTTTGGTCTAAACAAGCATCCAGACCCTAAACTGTCTTAGGGCACTGCCTTCTGCCCTTTCCCAGGTGTGTGTCTAAGGTGGCAGAACCTGCACATGGCACATGGCTTGTGTGCATATGGATGTCTTCACAGAAAACATGGGGGTGGGGGAAGCTTAGTGAGAAGATTTCTAGATGGAATTCAGTGTCAAGTGCATTTCCAAGGCTGTTTTAGTCACAGGGCATGGATGGTTTATAGGATATGGGTGGTAACTGAGGCTGGAGGCTGAAATCAGGATGTATCCTTGGCTTCTTACTAGTGATGGCTGAGGGGAGTTTGCTCTTGTGCTTCTCTCTTGGCTGTGGAGTTCACTGGCATATTTTAGCAGCCTTATTCTATTAAAAATACACCCAATCTCTGCCTCCATTCTTCTAGAAGTTTCACAAGAAGTTTCTCTAGTGTGCATGCCCAAATTCCCCTTTTAAATGAAGATCTAAAAATTCTTTAGCCATCCCCAGAATCACCTTTATCTGGTTACATTGGCAGCAATGCTGCTTTCTTATATGTATGGGATGGTGTATAGATTTTTACAGATTTTGATACTGACAGGCATATAGATATTAAAGTCTTTACTGAATATTCATGGCCATTGCACCCACCTATATTTTTCTTTTCCTTCCCTTTGTTGATATAATGCTGGTGTTAGAGAAATTTGGGATGCACACACAGCTGGTTGCATTGCCTGCCAGAGATACACACTTGGTGGTAGTGCTTTCACACCCAGCCAAGGGACTCCTTGTGGTCACAATCCATGCTGGTGTTTTTATCTGTTCTCTCCAGCATCCTGTTTCTAGTAGTGATCAGACACCTATTTGCTATGGAGTCACATTCCTGGATGGGCTGCTCTCATTAAAGAAAAAATTAGTGGCTGGTTCACTGAGGGGGGGGATATACCCTTTACCTTTACTGCACACACGTGTCTAGCTCACACATGATATGCATGGGTATTAGTAGTAGCCTTGAGAATCTCAGGCACCAGAGAAACCTGCATTGTTTCATGTGAATATGGTGGCCCTGGGGATTGGACTTAGAATTTCATGCTGGGTAGGCAGGTGCTTTAGCCCTTGATCTGTCTGCTGGTCCCAAACAATCATCCTTCCAATGGAGGCGAACTTATGAGGTCCAAGTAAATAATTCATGCCAGGACATTGGTGAAAAGGCACTGAAACCCACAGCAGGACCTTTGAAAGAGATTGAATGACGCAAAGCATTGAATGAATTGAAGTAAAAGATATTGAGGGGTACTGTTTAGGTCTACCCCTCAGAATAAGCCATTTTCTTCCCTTAACAATACTCTCTCCACTTTTAAACTAGACTGAATGGTATTTAGGGACAGAGGCAGATGTATTTGGGCAGGGTCCTGCATCATTGCAGGCTGAGATCCATAGAGAGTGATGCCTAGACTGAGAACTCACTGTCTAGTTGGATAGATGCCCCCTGAGTTCTTTCTGTTCTCTGTTTTCTCCAGCTTTATTTCTGTTCCTCAGAAGGAGCCATTTCTACCCTTTATGTTGTTCCAGGATCACACCATGGAAGTATATGGGAGAGTTAGGCCATGGTATCCAGTCTTCTTGCTCACATGTGCTATATTCAGTACTTCTTTGTATTCCATAAAACAAAATTGATTTAGTGCCTGGGTGCCAAGATGTTTATTTACTCTAGTAAACGGGAAGCAGTGAGGAGAAATAGCCTTGTCACTAGATTCTATATCAATGTATCTTGTCCAAAACTAAGACAAAAAGGAATGCTGAGAAGTGAAAGAATGAAAATATAAGGACCTGAAGCAATATACAATGGGTAGGCAGTTTGTCAAGCATGCAGATGACCTGGGTTCAATCGCTGTAAGAATATATGGTCTCCTGAGCACTTCAGAAGTGATCCCTGGGTGAAAGCCATAAAATTATGCCCTGAGCACAGCTGGGTGTGGCTCCAAAATGAAAAATAACAACAACAACAAAAAAAAGCAAAAAGGAAAATGTATCAGGCAAAGTATAATAATACATGCAGATATATATATACACTTATATCAGACAAAATCTAATTACATAGATGTTCCAAGACAAATAAGTTCTAAGTTAAATTAGTGATTAAGGTTTTGGAAGATTATTAGAATAAAATAGCACTGTGTATATAATAATCATGGACTTTAAGTATATCACAAGAATTGTAAGGAAAAATTAGCATTTTATACTCAGAATAGTCCTCTTTTAAAATTGCTATAAAATGGGCAATATATTTTATTTGTTTGTTTTTTGTTTTATTGGGCCACACCCGTTTGATTACTCCTGGCTAAGTGCTCAGAAATTGCCCCTGGCTTGGGGGGACCATATGGGACGCCAGGGGATCGAATCGTGGTCCTTCCTTGGCTAGCTCTTGCAAGGCAGACACTTTACCTCTAGCGCCACCTCGCCGGCCCCGCAATATATTTTATTAAAAAATATGGGGCACTTGATCAAAGAGCTCAAAGACTTTTACACAGAAATTCTCTAGAACTTGCATAATGCACATATTTTGGAAGCTACCTGTGTCAGTTATAAACATTGACCTAGTAAAATCTATAATGCAAGGGTTAACTATAATCAGGTAATTTATATGAAATAGACCAGGGTCTTTAACTACATTGCAAAAAAATTAGAGGTCAATAAAATAATATCTCCACTCACACATGCTTAGACTATGAACAAGGAAATTATGAATAATTCATGGAACAAATAAGCTGCAATATAAATAATAAACTAAAACAAATAGTAACCAAATCATCATAAAAATATATGTGGGGAAATAAAGAAAATATTTTGGGGGCAGGAAAGATATAGAACAGCAGGTAAGGTACTTTCCTGACCTCAACATACAGTCCCATACCCCCATACAGTCCTCCAAATGGCTTCAGGAGACATCCCTGATGACAGAGACAGGAGTAAGCCCTGAACATTGCCAAGTTCAGCCCAAGTCACCCCCACAAATAAAAGTACTGTTCTGATGAATATTTCTATCTTTTTTATTTGTGTGTAGTGATGGGTATTGCACCTTCACACATGCAAGACATGCTCTTTACTTCATCCTATATACCAGCCCCAGCAATGGTAATGTTAAAGGCACATTATAAGCAATATTAAAATTTAAAAACAAATGTTTAAAAACAAATATTGAAGTTCAAAAGCCATAGAGTGATCTCAAAAAAAAAAGTAACAAAGATATAATAAAGGTAAGAAGGGACATTCGGAAGAGTAAAATCAATGGAATCTAAGACAGTGCTTTTAAGACATTGAAGTGGCAAAACCTCTGATCAGATTAATTGAGAGAAAAAAGAGAAAAGTCACAGTAAAAATTATTGGGAATAAAGTAGATTCATAATGGACATGGTAGAGATTTTATGAACAACTTTATTACCATAAATGTGGCAATTTATATGAAATAGAAAATTATGGAAATAATCTGAATGACTGCAGATAAAAGGAGAATAAATAAAATATCTGAATAAAACAATTTTTATTACAAAATAAACCTGCTTGCACATAGATTGCATCAATGCATCTCCTCTGCAAGAGTTCTGAGTTCAGCTTGTTTTATGAATGGATTTTACTATACTATTAGGAAACACATGAATTTTGTCTTCCACAAATTGTTCCTGAGTAAGGAAAAGCTATTCAAGTAAGAAAGCTATTCAACTGACTATCTACTGCAAATACTTGCTTTATTTCCAACTTTGAAGACATGGTATGGAATGAAAAAACGTGGCTCATTTTTAGTGAGTTAAGATGAAATAAGAAAAATATTAATAAATACATTTTGATTTGAAGATATTTGAAGTTTATCTAAGAAATTTGAGATCTATTTAACATTATAAAGACTATGGTGGCATCACAATTTAAAGATAATTTATATATGCATCCTATCTTATTTATTATAATATTAATTTTCCTTGCTTTATATATTGCCACATAATATGTTACTAGATGTAGTATACTATGTTACTGATACGAGAATTTTTTAAATTCTTCATTGAGACTCTGTAAGTTACAATACTGATAGTAGTTTTTCATGAACATAATTGTAACACCACACCCATCACCAGTGAATCTTCCCTCTCTAAATACCCTAACACCTCTTCTTTTCAACTTCTCAATAAATTGTGTGGATCAGTTTTCCCATAATCAATTGCCTTTTTGACCTTTTTTGCTACCCAGCTGTGTAGCTTTAAGTTCGATGACTTAGATATCTATCCTGTATTTATCCCTTTCCTTCTTATTGACTTCACTCAGCTTCTTACCCTCTTGTTACATTCATGTTGCTGCAAATTTATTGCTTTGTTCTTTCTTAGAGATGCATAGTATTCCATTGAGATATGAGAAAAATATGAGAAAATTCACAATATTATCTTTATAATTGTATTATAATAAACTATTAAGAGAAGAGCACTTAATAAGAAGAGTAAATTAATAAGACTTAAAAATATAAGCAAATAATCTGGTTCTCTAACCAAAACCAACACTAAAGTAAGAAATAATGAAATGAAATATCTAGAAAATTTTCAAATGCTTGAGTATATAAAACCTACCTTAAAATAATGATTCAAACCAGAAATTGGAATAAAAAATAGAAAATACTATAAACTTAATGCAAATAAAAGTCCAATACATAAAATGGATAATATTCATGGGGCAGGAGCGATAGCACAGCAGTAGAGCATTTGTCTTGCACGTGGCCAATCCATGACGGACCTTGGTTGGATCCCTAGTGTCCCATATGGTACCCCATTTCTGAGTGCATAGCCAGGAGTAACCACTGAGCTATGTGTGTATCCCCACCAAGAAAGAAAGAAAGAAAGAAAGAAAGAAAGAAAGAAAGAAAGAAAGAAAGAAAGAAAGAAAGAAAGAAAGAAAGAAAGAAAGAAAGAAAGAAAGAAAGAAAGAAAGAAAGAAAGAAAGAAAGAAAGAAAGAAAGAAAGAAAGAAAAATGAATACTATTCAGTTAAATCATTTTTAGAGGAAGATGGTTAAGATTAGGTGCTTGTTTAGTAAAATATACAGCAATTTTCAGAGATTGGCAGTTATTGGCAGCCACAAACATCCTAAACTAACTCGAGAAAATAATCTGAAGACCCCTTTATGAAACAACAAAAGAAACAACAGCAACAACAATGACAACGACAAATCAACTTTCAGTTCATTTAACTTATCATTGAATTCTACCACATACTGAAAGAAAACCATTATAGTCAAATACAAGAATTTTCCCAGGATATTTAGAGGAGAGAAAAATTCTCAATTAATAGAAATATACCTCTCATGATAGAAGGGAGAACATCCATATGAACTTTCTTTTGCAAATCAAAGTCAACCCCATAGACATATGCCATAAGGTGTCAAACCCAAAGGAGTTTTCCTGGCAATGAAGGCTGAATTCTGCATTCAAATATCAATCAATTCAATCTTTTCAAACTGGAAAAAAATGACTCTGATTGATATAAAAATTTACTTTTAAAATTGAACATATCTTAATCATTTTGAGAACACTAAACTAGTACAGAAAACTTGTAAGCACACTGGGAATGGGAGGAATTTCATATACTCATTAAGGCCAACTATCAAGATGGTAAAGGTAGTAGGGCAAGAGACTGAATCTTCCCCCTAAAGACCAGAATCAAGGCACACATGTCAGCCATCATCATTTTTATCCAATATGGCAGTTCTAACTTAGACCATCAGGCTAGGAAGACAGAAAGAGCCTCAAATTAGAAAGGAAGAAGTAAAGCTCCCTTTATTCACAGAAACATAATAGACTAAGTAAAAATTTTAATAATTAAACATAATTCCTTTATTCTTTTTTTTGATTGTGGGCCACAACGGCAGTGCTCAGGGTTTACTCCTGACTTTGTGCTCAATGGTAATTCCAGGCATTGCTGGGAAAACCCAGGTTGGATGCATACCAAGGCAAATGTTTACCCACTGTATTCTTCAGTTTTACATACAATTCTTGTACAAGTAAATAATTCTAAGATGTATGAAATGCTATAAATCCATAAATAGTTTACCAAATTTATAAGATACAAAGTAAATGTACAAAGGTCAAATATTCGGGGCTGAAGTGATAGCACAGCAGGAAGGGCATTTGGCTTGCATGTGGCAAACACAGATTAGATCCCCAGAATCCCCATATGATACCTAAGCCTGCCAGGAGTAATTTCTGAATGCGGAACCAGGAGTAACCCCTGTCTACAGCTGTGTGTGGCCCCCAAACCAAGAGTAACCCCTGACTACAGCTGTGTGTGGCCCCCAAACCAAAAAATATTTTTTTTCCACCAGGGTTGAGTGAATTTGGGGCCACACATGGTGGTGCTCGGGTTCTACTCCTGGTCCTTTACTCAGGAGTGACAGAAGTGCATGGGGGAACCATATGTGGTACCCTAGTATACTAGAGTGAGCCATACTAAGCAAATACCTTGCTCACTATATATCTCTCTGACCCAGATACATTTTTAAATGAGCACAGAATAGTTAAAGTAGACATTTAAATAAACAATGCTATTTACCAGAAATTTTTTTTAAAAGGAAATACCCAGGGGCAAACTTAACCAAATATTTGCAAGATCTGCAAACAGATATATAAAACATAGGAGATTTTAGTTCAAGTAACCTAAACAGATGACAAGATAAAAACATGTTATAAATGTGAAGATTTAGTATCCCTAAAATCAGTGTTCTTCAATTCAACTACAGATAAAAGAAAAACAAAATAATCAAAATCAGAGTAGGATACTTTGTAAATTGGCAAGTTATTTCTAAACACATTTATGGAGAGATAAATAATTCTCTTAAAAAATTGCAGTGGGGGAGGGCATTGTATACCTGAATTCAAACCTATAGTAAAACAACAGTAATCAAAAAGTCCTACAATATTGGTGTAAAGGCAGGCATAATAGATCAATTGGAAAAGGGGGAATGAAGAAAGCTAGACCGCCGATGTATGGTCAATTGAATTTCAACAAAACCTCCAACGTAATTCAAAAGGGAAAGAATAGTCTTTTCAACCAATGGTGCTTGAATAATTGGACATCCAGATGGAAAACGATGAAGCTGAGCCCTTTTCTCGCATTGTGTAAACAATGAAGTAGAAATAAATCACACACCTAAGTACAACAGCCTTTAGTGCTGCAAAACTTCAACATAAAAATAAAGAAACACATAGCTGTGGCCTTGGCTGGGGCAGGGTGCTGAGCTAGGGCACAAACCAACATGTCACAAAGAAGGAAGGAAATCATAAATGATATTTCTTCATAAAACGAAAAACTTTTTGTTATATATAAGGCCATTAAGTGGCCTTAAGTGAAAAGACAGCCAAAAGACTGGAAAAAAAATTTTGGGAAGATGTTTGTCTGACAGAGACCTTGAACACAGAATATGTAAAGAACTTCAACTCACTAGTACGAAGAAAAATAAATCGTCTGATTTTTCCAATTGTGGCAAGTCAGTTGAGGGGACTTTTACCAAAGAAAGTGCAGAAACAATACATGCATTTACAAAGCATTCAGGAGTATTTGTCTCAGGGCCAAAGAGATAGTACAGGAAGTAACATGCTTACCTTTGCACGTGGCCACCCTAGATTAGTCCAATATTAGATATTTCCAATGATTGTCCAGGAATGACCCCCACGCACAGAGCCATGAGTAATCTCTAGGCTCTAACAAGTAGTATTCACCCCAAATACACTCCACACACCAATAAAAACAATCAGTATCATTTATCTCTAAAGAAAAACAAATCAAAGCAAAAAATGAGATACATATTTTAATGGTGTCCACTTACCAAAATACTAAACTTATAATGACTTACACCCCAAGTGTTGGAGAAAATGAGACTTGACTCTAACCCTCACATACCGTAGTTTCTAGGGCTGCAGAATGCTTTAGAGCTAAGACTTACAAAGCTACTTGCAACTCATGCATACTGTTACTGAAACCTCTTGGGTACTCATCATAGAGAAATACAGACTTCCCTTCATGAGAAGATTTAGGCTTTATTGACACAGTAGTGACCCACATATGGAAACCAAGAGAACACTCACTGCCTTGGCAAGAAGGGATGAGTGCATTGGGCATATTCCTACCAGAAAAACCTCCTCAGCCTCTTCTATGGAAAGGGACTCAACTGCTCAACCATGTGACAATACTGACGAACAACAGCCCTGTGATGGAAAGTGCAGGAATCAGACAACCAAAGACTGAGAAGATTGAATTGCAGCATTCTTCCCTCATCAGGATGAGTATCTTAAAATCATAATATGCATTTCCACTGCAAATAGACAGCAAAGGAAGAAAGAGCCAAGCAGAACAAAGCAGTCAGAGATGAGAACCTGCCAGACATTGCAGATGAGATCCTAGTCAACAATGATCTCATTTTCATGAATGATCAGGGAGACGCAAACTGAAGCACATTGGTGTGATGATAATTTTTAAAAGTCAAGGGACTGGATAGATAGTATAGTGGCTGAGGTGCCTGTCTTGCATGTACAGAGCAACACACAGTTCCCCAAACACCTTCAGTTGGAAGTCCCCAAGCAGTGTCAACGAGACCCAGGAAATTGGAATCTGCTGCTGCACCAGATCCTCGATTCCTTAAGTCGCCAGAACAGTTGAGACAGAATCATGGGAAGAGCTTTAAGACTCTTAAGAACATTTGAGACTCCCTCTCTGACCACCCTCAATCTTGGTATTTTCTATTTCTATACACAGAAATAAATTGCTTTTCTTCTACTTTGCCTCTCTTCCAGCAGTGATAAGATCTGGGTTCAAGTTCCACCCAACAGATTCCACCCAGATTTTACTGGGTCTACGTATCCTGTGCAAGTGTGACCAGTTAGGCAAATGCAGATCCCTAGACTCTGTAGCATCCTCCAGAATGGAAGCCCTAAGAAGACAGGTTACTCCGTGTAAGGGAGTGAATAGTGCCTGAGAAATAAGACTATAGCTCGAACATCGCAGCAATGCAAGCCAGCATTGTCACTCTGCCAACAACAGCCTCTACTCACTGTCCTGTGTTCGGTGTCTGTTGAAGTGGTAAAGCTGGGAGAGACACAAGTGTCTGGTCCAGAGAGGGGGTCAGCAGCCAAGCGTAGCCAGGATCAGTGCCCTACGTCAGCTGGAGCAGGACTGGCACCATGTCTGGGTGACACGCGCTGCTTGTGGCAGTGGTAGTGATGACCATGCTGGGCATGAAGACTCTGGAGGGATTGGCAGGAAGCCAATCCCACTCGCTTTGGCAAGACTGCCACTGTGCCCACCACCCCCAACTGCCCTTTTCCTGAAGTTTCTTCCGACTTTCTGTTCTTCTGTCAATCCCCAGCATCCTTCTCATTAAATCCTTTTCTGCTTAATTTAATGAGAGTCAGTTTCTGTTGTTTGCAACCAAGACCCCTGACGATTACAGATGCGCAGCTGTTAAAACGAATGAACCGGATCTGCGCCTAGCGACACGGCTAAGTCTTAAAAAAACAACTTTGAGTAGAATAACAGCATATTCCAGAAGGATCTAGACGGCAAGATTCCATTCATGTAAATTTTAGACACACACCAAACAATACAGTTTATTATTTATAACTCCAAAGATACGGAGTGATGTAGTGTGAGTGTTAAATATGGATGGGAAGGAAAAGCAGCAACTTCAAAATGTTCCTGACCTCCGGGGAGAGAGCGGGTAGAGACAGCTGCAGAAAGGAAAGTGACTTTATTTTGATGTGTTAGTTTAAAGAAGTCAGAAAAAGGGGTGGGAGACAGAATCGGGGGCATTGGTGAACCTCCTTTCTCGGGATCCTCCCAATATGTTCTGATGATTAAAAGAGCAGGGACACATTTTTGTTTCTGCCTGTCCCCCCATGGATGGTCCCTGGCGATCCCCAAGTGGTTGCCTCAGGACACAGAATTTTTCCTGAGCTTGTCAAATCCACTGCCCAAGAGAAGGACTCACTCTTGTTTCTGGAAAACTTGTTTCTAGTCACAGCTGCCTGCATTGTCAAAATAAGCCAGTGTTTCATAAAAGCATGCAATGATGCCTAGAGATAGGACACTCACCCCTCCAAATAGAATTATCCAGTAGACATAATAACATAGGATATAATAAAATAGAATTGAATCTTTAATGTATAGTTTCAGACTTGTTTCATTGAAGCAATATAAAGAGGTCTTTTTAAATGTTATTAAATAATAGAGAACAATGAATCTTTAATATGCCATTTAAGTAATCATTACCATCTTGAAATAAAAGGCATTCTTCTATCTTATAATTTCTTAAATAGTTTATACTATTCCTTAGGAAAGATAACTTGACAGTTAAGTGTGCCTGTACCATATAAAGGTATATATAAAGACATCCACCCATCTATATGGATTCTTATATTTCTATATATCTATGAATAGAGGGTGGGAAAGAGTGTGCTGGTGGTGGCAGGATTGGTAAGAGAAATAACTCATCAAAATAGTTAACATTTGTTACATTTTTTCCTCCATTTAAAATTCAAAGAGCATTCATGTTTAGGAGTAGAAAGCTTGTGTGATTGTATTTCTTGCTTGAATGCTGGATTTCCTGAACCCGTTCTTGTACTTTTTCACTGTGTGGATTATTTCCTGCATCAACATTTGCTTCCAGACCCACATCTCTCCAGGGTTCTGGTGTTTGAACCTGAGAACTTAATTCAATAGGAAACAATCTCACAAATTATTTCAGTTGAAAATAAAAGGCTTGTGCAAATGATTAGGAGGCATTGTAAAGCATTAGGGGCAATTATTCAGACCCAAAACTCAGGCAAGTTGACTGAAAAGGTGATGTTTGACCTATGTATATGTTGGTAAATGAGTAGGTGTTAACCAAGATGGAAGACAGTACCGGGTCTTGAAACAGAATGAGCAATATAATTTAAGGTTTGAAAGAACTGACCTTCTTTGACTTTCACAAGCATCATTACTTGAAGCAAAAGAGGCAGGGTAGAAGATAGAAGAACTTTCTGGTTGAATTGCAGTCAAGATTTTAAAGAAACATACCTACTGAATCTCTACCTCCAGAGTACCCTTTAGAAACTTCATGCAGAAGAGAGAGAAGAAATATCCTAGAGGTATCTTAATAAGACCGTCAAGGATGCTGAAATGAGATGTATACTATATTCATAGATATGAAAGCATTATTGCGAAGATACTGAACTGCCCATATTGTTCTCTCATAAAATTCCTGTTATGAAATAAGAAAAATAGATGGAGGCTGAAGTAATAGTATAAAGGTATGGCATTTGCCTTTCAAGTGGCCGACTCGGGATGGACCCGGGTTAAATCTTCTGTATCCCATATGCCCTCCCACTCCCCAAGCCTGTCAGGAGTGATTTCTGAGTGCAGTGCCAAGAGTAACCTCTAAGCGCTACCGGATGTGACCCAAAAAATGTAAAAATAAAAATCTGTATAAAAAGAAAATAGATGGATTTATAAAAAGGTATTCTAGAGAATAAAGAAGACATCTAGACATCTGTAAGTTTAGCCAGAATACTTCAGGTTTTTTGTTGTTGTTGTTGTTGTTGTTGTTGTTTTGGGGGGTCACACTCGGCAGTGCTCAGGGGTCACTCCTGGCTCTATGCTTAGAAATTGCCCCTGGCAGGCACAGGAGACCATATGGGATGCTGGGATTCGAACCACAGTCCTTCTGCATGAAAGACAAATGCCTTACTTCCATTCTAGCTCTCCGGCCCCTGGGCAGAATGCTTCTGAAGAATATATAGAAATGCGGTGAAGCCAGACATTAACATTATTAAGAAACTACAGACATCAGAAGAGAAACAAAGCAGATAAAGAACAGAGAAAACACTTTGTCCCATGCCAAAGGCGGGGGTGGGATGGGCATTACTATATGTTCAGGGGACTTTGTCACATCAGAGTAGAGTGTGAGAGAGGAGGAGAAATTCACTTTACCACCAAGGTTTACCATATGAAAAATGAAAAAAGCAGTTCCCTACCTCATATAGTGGATAAAAATTAACTCTAGTAAAATTCAAAAGTTCAAATACAAAAAAAACACTAAAAATTTTTGTGTAGACACTAGAGAATATCATGCCTTAGATCTCAAGAATTAAATAAGTTTTTTTTAATTAATTAGATTGATTATTTTGTGGGCTTGGGGAACCATGTTGGATTCAGAAGATCTGAACCTGAGTAGGTCACATGCAAGGTAAGTGCCCTATCCACCGTACTGTTGTTCTGGTCCAAAGAATTAGGTAATTTTTCAAACAATAAGAAAAATATTAAACATAACATAAGCAATAAAATGATTATCTTTTGAAAATTAAGCCAGTGTTTATAGTAAAGAAAGTAACAAAAAGAGCAATCTATTAATTTGGAGATGCTTGCAATGCACATAGCTAATTAAGAAATAGCATAGGCACTAAGGCATTTGCATTGAAATAAACAGGGTTTGATTTTCTCTAGCATTGTCCTGAATGACTCCTGAACACAAAGCTGGGATTAGTCCCAGAGTGCTGTGAATGAGCCGCAAGTCCATCCCTAAAGCTCCATAAAAAAGGGAGGAAGGGAGGAAAGAAAAAAGAAATAAATGGAGAGAGATAAAGGGATATGGAGGGGAAAAAAGAAAGACAAGGAGGGAGGAAGGAAGGAAGGGAAGGAGGGAAAAGGGAAAAGACGAGGCTGAGAACATGAACAAGTAGAAAGGGTGGGGGTGGGGAGGTTAACGAGTAACCCCAGAAGATGCTCAAAGATAAGCATCTGGAAATATGAAGGCTCTATTTCTCATGAACTTCAAAAATGTTTTCTGTTTGTTATTATACTTCCATGCCATAACAATTACCGAGCCGTTCACACATTCAGGCAGTGTGCCAAATGTCTCACATTCTTCATCTGGGTGAATTCTCCCCATGAATTCACTTCTTAGATGAACTCTCTATGTGTTACATTAGTCCTCATTTTCAGTTGTGGAAACTGAGTCTTAGAGTAGTTAGAACTTGCCCAATGGCACTCTCAGATAAAGCTTCTAGACTATATGTCCTTAATCTTTGGGAAGGGTGCTCAGGACAACTTCCTGGCTCTGTGATCAGAAATCACTCCTGGTACTCAAGGAATCCTATTTGGTTCTGGGGGTCAAACCAGGCTTAGCAACATGCAAGGCAAGTTCTTTAAATTCTGTACTTTCTCTCTGGCCCCTATACTATATATCTTTCCCTTCTGGTTTCCTTGTTTTTTCTTCTGGAACATCATTTTAATTTTCAACCTTTCCGGTGATTGTTCTTTTCATTTTTTTAAACTTCATTTATTTATTGATTCATTAATTGATTTATTGGTTTCTGGGCCACACTCAGCAACGCTCAGAGGTTACTCCTGGCTCTGCACTCAGAAATTGCCCCTGGAGGCTGGGGGACCATATGGAATGCCAGAATCTTACCGGGTCCCTTCTGTGTCAGCTGTGTGCAAGGCAAATGCCCTACCGTTGTGCAATCTCTCAGGCCTATGATTATTCTTTTTATAATATATGTCAGGAACTTCCATTTTGATCTTTATAGAGCAGCATTTCCCTTGGTTTTTATCTTCATGTTTGTCCTAGCACCCTGGGTCAGCTCATCTATTCTCCCATTTTACGTATATCTGTACCCCAGTGGATATGCTCAGTGCATAGAGACTCTTGTTTCTCAACAAGCTCACTCAGATTCTCTGAGAAGTTCCCAGTCAGAAATCTCTCAATGAAACAAGTTCACAACTGGACATCTAACTGCTTTTTCTCACCTGTTCCAACCTACCTTCTAGACTCAGTAATGGTGCCTTCCTTTATCCAATACTAATCTCAAACATTGCAGAGAACCTTCTCAACTAGCTTTTCTTTACAATCTATGTGTCCAGTTCATTCATCCATCAATGCCAAATCCAATTGCAAGGAAACCAGCCATTTTCTTCACCTCTTCTGCTCATCTTGAGAGAAATAATCATGGCATCTCACCTGGATTATTCCAACTCTATCTGACCATTTCTTCCAGATCCGATAATTTTATGGTTTATTCTCTGCCTCAATGCAGGGAAGGAAGGTTATATGGAAACACAAGTAAATATTTAACATGTTATACATTCTAGATGTCTAGAATTTTAGTTTCACAATAAAAGGAGTTAAGATAAATTCCAAGTTCTTAGGAGAACATTTCTGTCCTCCTCCCTCTCATCAAACAATTTGTTCTCCAGAACTTGTTCTGTACCTAAACAGTGGCTTCCTGGCTGGTTCAAGGTTGAATAAATGCCATTCTGCCTCTACCCTTTTTCTTGGCACTCAGGAGCATTCTTTACTTAAACCTACACTTAGAGACTCGCGCCTGAACTGTTTTTTTTTTTTTTTTTTGGTCTCATCTAGACAAACAAACCCAGTATTCTATAGTCCCTTCTCCTGCTTTTCTAAATTTATATATTTTTGAAATATTTATTTTCTGAATGGTTAGCAATATTTTCTCCAAACATTCAGAATATAAATTCTCAGAGAAAGGTATTCATTGGTTCTGTTCTGTTCTCCCTCCGTCACCTAGCAAATCAGCTCCCAAAATATTTCTATTCTAGATATGATTAGATTGATACCAAAAGCACAGAAATCTATGACAAAAATGTTCTTGTTCTCCTTATTTGACATATAAAAAAGTGACAGGGCAATGAATAACTTTGCAATTGTCATATAGCCACTATGTATGACACCAAGACTCAGACGAAAGCAAGTTGGTTTTAATTTCCCTGTAATATTTCTTCTGATGTAGCTAAAAACCATTTCATTCCATCAGGACTATAGTGGACACCCATTTTAATGGATAAAGAAGACACACACACACACACTCATAATTAAAATATACCCACATCCAATTTAAAAATTACAAAACTATTATCCAAGAGAAACCAAATAATAAAAATGTGTATCCTCATTAATTTTAAGCACACCACCACTATGCTTAGCAAATCTTACATGGAGAAACAATGTGAAAACTGCAGAAATTTTTTTGAAAAATTTGAGCCAATCAAAATTTCTCTGATGTGTCATTTATTTATTGACTATAGGATTCACCAAAAGGTTATTTACTAAAATAATGAGGATCAAGTGATGAGTGGACAAGTAGCATAGATAAAGATATTTTAGGGACAGTGAACCTCCAAATCAGAGTTGATTAAGCTGGTTTTTGATTATTAAATTCTTTGATAAAAATATAAATACCTTTTTAAAAAAAAAGCAATTCAAGGTTGGAGCAATAGCAGAGCAGATAGGGCATTTGCCCTTCATGTGTTGTCTCAGGTTTGATTCTCAGCATCCCATATGGTCCTCAGAGCCTGCCAGGAATGATTTCTGAGTGTAGAGCCAGGGGTAATATATGAGCACCTCTGGGTGTGATCTCAAAATAAAGCAGAAAAACAATAACAAAATAAAACAACAAAAAAGCAATTCATGTTAACTTTTGAAAAATGTGGTAAATACAAGATACATAACTGATAACTGTATTGCAGAGGAAGACTGGCCAACTGTGTGGCTATGGATAAGGCTTACCACCAGAATAGTCTTTCTCTCACCTTCTGACTTATTTCACTCAGCATAATAGATTCCATGTACATCCATGTATAGGAAAATTTCATGACTTCATTTCTCCTGATGGCTGCATAATATTCCATTGTGTATATGTATCACAGTTTTTTTAGCCATTCATCTGTTGAAGGGCATCTTGGTTGTTTCCAGAGTCTGGCTATTGTAAAAAGTGCTGCGATGAATATAGGTGTGAGGAAGGGATTTTTGCATTGCATTTTTGAGTTCCTAGGGTATATCCCTAGAAGTGGTATAGCTGGATCAAATAGAATCTCAATTTCCAGTTTTTTGAGGAATCTCCATATTGTTCTCCATAACAGCTGGATTATACAGCATTCCCACCAGCAGAGAGTGAGTTTCTTTCTCTCCACATCCCCGCCAGCACTGCTTGTTCTCATTCTTTGTGATGTGCACCAATCTCTGTGGTGTGAGATGGTACCTTATTGTTGTTTTGTTTTGCATCTCCCTGATGATTAGTGATGTTGACCATTTTTTATGTGCCCGTTAGCTATTTGTATTTCTTCTTTGAGAAATTGTCTATTCATTTCTTCTCCCCATTTTTTATGGGGTTAGATGTTTTATTTTTTTCATTAAGTTCTGTCAGTACCTTGTATATCTTAGATATTAGCCCCTTATCTGATGGGTTTCTGTATTCTAGGCATTATTTCCTTTGAGGTGCAGAAGCTTCTCAGTTTAATATAGTCCCATCAGTGTATCTCTGCTTCCACTTGTTTGGAGAGTACTGATTCTTCCTTGAAGATGCCTTTAGTCTCAATGTCATGGAGTATTTTACCTACATGCTGTTCTATATACCTTATAGTTTCGGGTCTGATATCAAGGTCTTTGTTTCATTTGCATTTGAGCTTTGTGCAGGGTGTTAGATCGAGATATGAGTTAATGTTTTTGCGAGTGGCTGACCAGTTATCCCAACACCACCTTGCTCTATTTTGCATTTATTGCCCTTTTATCAATGATTGTATTGATTGTATATCTGAAGAGCATTTTCTGAATAGTCTATTCCACTGATCAGAGGGTCTGTCTTTATTCCAATACCATGCTGTTTAATGACTATAGCTTTGTAATGCAGTTTAAAGTTGGGGAAAGTGATGCCTTCCTATTCATTTTCCCAATGGCTGCTCTAGCTATTTTGCAGGTGTTTATTGTTCCAGATGAATTTCGGGACTGTTTGATCCACTTCTTTGAAGAATGTCATGGGTATCCTTAGAGGGATTGCATTAAATATGTACAATGCTTTGGGAGTATTGCCATTTTAATTATGATAATCCTGCCAATCCATGAGCAGGGTATGTGTCTCCATTTACATGTGTCCTCTTTTATTTCTTGAAGCAGGGTTTTGTAGTTTTCTATGTATAAGTCCTTCACATCTTTAGTTAAGTTGACTCCAAGATCAAGATATTTGAGTTTGTGGGGCACTAATGTAAATGGGATTTTTTTTTTTGATGTCCATTTTTTCTCTTTCATTATTGGTGTATAAGAAGGCCATTGATTTTTTTTGCTTGTTAATTTTGTAGCCTGCTGCTTTGCTAGATGAATCAATTGTTTCTAGAAGCTTTTCCTATCAGAACATTTTATATGTCAGATAACAAAGCATGGTATACAGTTTGGGGCTCTGATTTAGTCTTACCATGTCAGTAATAGCATTTTCCAATATGAGGGTATGAGATTTAACAATTGTAAAATAGTTCATAATCAAGGGTCCCACTACTCACTCACTTCTTCAACTGTGGCCATTTAGAGGACCAGAGGATCTGTTCTCTCTCTCTCTCTCTCTCTCTCTCTCTCTCTCTCTCTCTCTCTCTGTGTGTGTGTGTGCGCGCGTGTATGTAGAATGGTACAAGGAGCAGCCTTGTACCCAAACCCCCCCTTTTCTTCCTCCCTGATGATTTCCTGTTACTGAAAGGTGATTTCAAGTGGCTAAAAGGAGGCTTGCAGGGATAAAATCAGTGCTATTTAAAAACGTGGATCATTGGTGTGAATGCTATTTCTCTTTTCACCTCATCGGGAAAGGTGTTGACTGTTCTAAAAATGTTTGTCTTGAGCTATCTATTTTCCAACTTGTCAACAAAAATGCCCACCAGTGGGGAAAATTTAGAGGCTGTTTCAGAGAAAACCAAACTTCCAGCGGATGCCTCATTTAGCCCTTCCCTGGTTCAGGCAGGCAAATCCCTCTGTGGGAAAATTTCTATTCATCAGTGATAAAAGGGCAGCAACAAAGTGCAAATAACACAATCATAAAGATATGAAAGTTGTGTGTGTGTGTGTGTGTGTGTGTGTGTGTGTGTGTAAAACCTTGGGAATACTGCTGAGAGGTAATGGGAGGTGCCCAACTTGGTAAAAAGCAAAACCTTTGTATGTCATGGTCATGCAATAACTTTGCATGCAACATTACAGGTCTAGGAACTGACTCACGGAGAGTGACCAAAAGTGAGGCAAATGCTCCTGTTCCACTGTTGCTGCTTTAGGGCCTGGAGACTTGATGCCTTCACACAGGAAGTGTCAAGTGTTTTCACGGCCTGACGTCAAGGGCAGCGTGCCCCTTGATCTGAGACCTACTCTCCCTCACTGCCTTTGGTCCTCACAGATAGATCTTGTCTGGGCCGAAGTTGTTGATAACAGAAACTAGAGGTCAAGGGTGTTTCTGGGAGTTAGGCAATTTGGCCCTATCAGAGCAAAGTTCTTTGGAGTGGAAGAGTTAATCATGCAGCCCCCATTTGGCCTGCTGTATTAGAAAGAAGCAGAACAAGCTAAATTTAAATTTAGCTCGGAGCATCTGCAGATGTAAAGACAAGAAACTCAGAAGTGCAGGTCATGATTTGAGAAAGCAATGCCAGAGTCAGAACACGGTGGGTGGGAGGTGGGAGAATGGTGGCTGGGTAGAGGGAGTGGAGCACAGAGCACCCTTGAGCTTGAACTTGAACCTGCAAAGAAAACACAGAAAAAGGGCAGATGAAGATCCCTTGCAACTCCTCAGGGAAGAGAGAAGATGTTTGCAAAACTCAGCTCTGCTGATAATCATTATTTATTTCCGGCTGAAGTTAATTGCAGAGGATGCACAAGAGGCTCAATCTTGCAGGTCAAGTGGTTTCTTGGCTGAAATTTGTTTAACAGATTCCCTCCTACCCCAGGTTCACTGGCCACAGCACCCGTCTCCAGCCCCTCATCAACCACGCCTGCCTCTAAAAAGTTCTGAAAGTCAATTCCTCAAAACGTTGGCGGCCAGCTCGGAGCCCAACTTGAACTGAAGGGAGGTTATTTATAATCATTATCACATGGCCCCTCTCCGTGTGAATATTCATCGCTTTTGCAGCAGAAATATTCCTGTGTTTAATTACAGGCTGTTGCCTCCGATCCTGCTGGGGCTGTGAAGTCACATACAGTACATGGATCATGAGGTTTTTTTTCCAGATCTGAGAAAAATTGAATTACAAAGTCATCTGCCCCTAAGATTTCAGCCCAGAAGTCATGGATTGGTGTATATATATATATATATATATATATATATATATATATATATATATATATATATATATATATATAAATACTCACACACATACAAGCAGATACATTATCTTGTACACATATATACGGATGTACTGTAAAATTGACCCTATCATATCTATCAAATAGTAACAGAGCTCCAAAAATTAAATATTACAGAAGCAGGGTAGATTTCTAATTCTCTTATGACACCCTTTCACAATGTTCTCTCTTCTCCTCAAATACGAGAATTGGAAATACTCTTATCTATCACTTTCATGCAAGCTTTATTCCAGTCTGATCTAGGTTAATGTAAATAGATGTATTTCATTAGTATATACACTTGCATAAATAAATTTATTTATTGTATTAATTGATTCTTTAACACTTTATATATATATACATACACACATATATACATATTACAATTCCAAAGATCAAACCCAGAGCCTTCCACCTAAAAACTGTGTTTCCCTCCCCAACCTTGAATATAGTATCTTATTATATTTTTACTGAGGCTAAATTCAGTTGTATGTTTGTTTTGGGGTTACATCTAGTGGGGCTCAGAGCTTACCCCTGGAAGTACTCAGGGGACTGAAAGGAATTGAACCTGGTTTGACTACACGCAAGGCAAGTGCCCTCCCTGCTATACTATCTCTCCAGCACCCAGAGTTTATTTCTTCCCTGTTATGATGACTATTAATGTTTAGTTCTTTTTCATGTGCATTGTTCCTACTCACATATCTTTAGTGGGTGATGTCTCTTCAAATATTTTATCAACCTTTTCATGGATTTGTTTGCTTTCTTGTTATTTTTTTTTCTTTTTTTTTTTTTTTTTTTTTTGGGTTTTTGGGTCACACCTGGCAGTGCTCAGGGGTTATTCCTGGCTCCAGGCTCAGAAATTGCTCCTGGCAGGCACAGGGGACCATATGGGGCGCCGGGATTCGAACCGATGACCTCCTGCATGAAAGGCAAACGCCTTACCTCCATGCTATCTCTCCGGCCCATGCTTTCTTGTTATTGAATGATTATACTTCCTTATACAAAAGTAATTCTCATATTTATTATTTGTAAATGTTTTCTTCCAGCCTATGGCACATTTTCACATTTTCTTAACTGTCCATCAGAGATCAAAGTTAAAGTTTGGATTGAAATGTCCTTCATTTTTTAGTAGCTTGTTCTTTTTTATTATTAGATTTAATTTTTTAAAATAATATCTTTCTTTAAGCATCATGATTACAAACATGTTTTTAGTTGGGTTTCAGTTATAAAAAAAAGAACACCCCCTTCACCAGTGCAATCTTCCCACCACCAATGCTACCCATCTCCCTCATCCCCCATTCCTTGCCTATATTCGAGATAGGCATACTACATACTTAAGCTGAGTGAAATAAATCAGAGGGAGAGAGATAGACACAGAATAGTCTCACTCATCTAGATGAATTAAGAAAAAAAAGACCTTATTATAATAACACCCAGATACAATATAGGTGAGGGCTAGAAGGATGAACCATGATATGAAACTTACCACAAAGAGTGGTGAGTGCAGTTAGAGAAATAACTACACTAACAACTATCATGACAATGGTAGTGAGTCAAGAATTGTAGCTTATTCTTTAGGTCTCCTGTTGGAAGAAATCATTGTCTTGCCTACTGTCCTAAGATTTTCTCGTATTATAGGTACATTCAGTTTAGGGCCAGAGAGATAGCACAGTGGTAGGGTGTTTGCCTTGCACATGGCTGACCCAGGATGGACCTGGGTTTGATTCCCAGTATCCTATATAGTCCCTGAGCCTGCTAGGAGTGATTTCTGAGCACAGAGCCAGGAGTAACCCCTGAGCACCACAGGGTGTGGCCCAAATAAATAAATAAAACTAAAAAAAAACATTCAGTTCATTTTCCATATCGAATTAACTTTTGTGCCAGTAGTGTTAATTTTTATTTAGTACAGAGGATCTAACTTTCTGAAAGACCATGGTTTCCTCATGAAATACCCTTTGTATCTCTGTCAAAAGTCATCACTATAGATGTGAGTCAGATTTGGGCTTGTTCCTTTTGTTTAATTCCTGTATAGGCTCCTTATTGTACCGTCACACTGTCTTTCTAAAAGTACTTCTATGGTCTGTGATGAAACTATAATATAAAAATTGTCTACCCATGCTTTTCTTTGGAAGATCATTTTGGCTATTTTAGGTAGCCTTTGCTCATTCAAAATTTCGAATTGACTTCAAAACATATTTTTTATTAGAATAGGCTGAACACAATCATAATGAGCTTCCACTGCTGATTTGTCTTTGATTGGGTACTGTTATTTCTCTTGGCAATATCGTTGGGCTTTTCAGTGACCTGTTTGTAGTGTATGTTACATCTTTAACCCTGGTATCTGGTCCATTTGAACTGACATGTGACCACCAGCTTGGGTGGCTTCTCCACCAAAGGACTTTCTTCTCCAACAGAAACTTATTTCTTAGTCTGGAGCATTGAAGGTGAGGGTTCCATGAAGGGGGTGCCTGTGTTGGGTCTGGAGTGATAGCACAGTGGGGTAGGGAGAGCATTTGCCTTGCATGTGAATGACCTAATTTCAATCCTCAGCATCCCATATGGTCCTTGGAGCCTGCCAAGAGTAATATATTTTTTTTACCACAGAGCTAGGAGTAATCTCGTTGGGGGTAGCCTAAATAACACCTGTGGGTGTGACACTGTGGGCTGTGGCCTAAGCCTCCTCCCCACCAAAAATGTGGGTGTCTGAGGATCACTCCTTCCTGAATCCTGGTGAGCATTTATTACTGTTTTCTCATAAGGTAGGAGGGAAAAAAGAAGCTGGGGACAAGAAGTCTTGTATAAGTACTAAGCTATGAAGAATTCTGCCATAACCCAACCATGTCCCCAAGTCTCCACCTCCTAACAGCATCATATTGGAGATTTCAACATAGGAATTTTTTGATGAAACTTGAACAGTCTATCCAGAATGCCTAGTCTATGGGCCCAATATGCATTTGCTTTTATGTTAACAATAGACTAGGTCACACCACTTAGGTCAGCCTTTTAATTCTGGTGCTTGGTTTTATAGATGCCTTAAGACTTCCTGGGTATCTGATTACATTCTTTGCTAGTGAAGTTTTTCCCCTTTCCAATGGATAGAGTTTTCCCTTCCCTGTTTCTGCACTCAGGCAGGATCAGAAGATTCGGAATAGAAGCAGAGAGAAAGTTCTGTCTCTAGTCTGTGCTCCTAGAGAGCATGTTGAATTGTTCACCTTTAGGACTGGTACTACCTGGTGGTATTTTGCAGATGCTATGAGTTAAAGACTTTTCCTTTCATTCTGAGTTTGCTGCTCTTATTTTTCTTCCTCTAATCATGCATCATCTACTTTGAATTCTAGCAACAAAGATGCTGCCTTTTTCGTGACCTTGGCCTTAAGCTTCTATGGAAACTTTCCCTAGAAATGACAGGTTTGGGTTAGAAGATACTCATGACTTGAGTGTACTAAGAGGACCAACAGTGTGTTTCATCTTCCCACCTCCATCCCACACTCTCCCATCAACAGATCTAGCGCCTGTTTCTCCAGATCTTCGATCAAAGAGGCATCTTGGTGTTTAACATTCGGAAGGATGAGAACTGGCTTCTAGCTGCTGCTTTCATTTATAAATCTCCGATGATGAACAAATCAGAACACATTGCTGCATAATGCACCGGGGCCTACTTCTGTGATTTGCCCTTTGACTAATTTTCTTTTTTTTTTTTTTTTTTTTTTTTTTTTTTTTTTTTTTTTTTTTTTTTTGTCTCTCATTTATCTTTTTTTTTTTTTTTTTTTTTTTATTTTTTATATTTTTTTAAACACCGTGATTACAAACATGATTATAGTTGTATGATTACAGTCATGTAAAGAGCACCCCCCCTTCACCGGTGTAACATTCCCACCACCAATTTCCCAGATCTCCCTCCTCCCCACCCCCCTACACCTGTACTCGAGACAGGCTTTCTACTTCCCTCATTCATTCACATTTTATGATAGTTTTCAGTGTAGTCATCTCTGCAACTGCACTCATCACTCTATGTGATGAGCTGCATGTCCTGAGCTGCACCTACCAGCCCTCATCTCTCTTGTCTCTGAGATATTGTTAAAAATGTCCTTCATTTTTCTTAAAGCCCATAGATGAGTGAAACCATTCTGCGTCTTTCTCTCTCCCTCTGACTTACTTCACTCAGCATAATAGATTCCATGTACATCCATGTATTGGAAAATTTCATGACTTCATCTCTCCTGATGGCTGCATAGTATTCCATTGTGTATATGTACCACAGTTTCTTCAGCCACTCATCTGTTGAAGGGCATCTTGGTTGTTTCCAGAGTCTGGCTATTGTAAATAGCGCTGCAATGAATATAGGAGTAAGGAAGGGTTTTTTGTATTGTATTTTTGTGTTTCTTGGGTATATTCCTAGGAGTGGTATAGCTGGATCGTATGGAAGCTCAATTTCCAGTTTGTGAAGGAATCTCCATATCGCTTTCCATAAAGGTTGTACTAGACGGCATTCCCACCAGCAGTGAAAAAGAGTTCCTTTCTCTCCACATCCCCGCCAGCACTGCTTGTTTTCCTTTCTTGTGATGTGTGCCAATCTCAGTGGCGTGAGGTGGTACCTCATAGTAGTTTTGATTTGCATCTCCCTGACGATTAGTGATGTTGAACATCTTTTCATGTGCCTTTTGGCCATTTGCCTTTCTTCTTTTTCAAAGTGTCTGTTCATTTCTTCTCCCCATTTTTTGATGGGGTTAGTTGTTTTTTTCTTGTATAGTTCTGTCAGTACCTTGTAAATTTTGGATATTAGCCCTTTATCTGATGTGTATTGGGTGAATAATTTCTCCCACTCAGTGGGTGGCCTTTGTATTCTGGGCGCTATTTCCTTTGAGATGCAGAAGCTTTTCAGCTTAATATAGTCCCATCTGTTTATCTCTGCTTCCACTTGCTTGGAAAGTGCTGTCTCCTCCTTAAAGATGCCTTTAGTCTCAATGTCCTGGAGTGTTTCACCTACATGTTGTTCTATATACCTTATAGTTTCAGTTCTGATATCAAGGTCTTTAATCCATTTGGATTTTACCTTTGTATATGGTGTTAGCTGGGGGTCTGAGTTCGCTTTTTTGCAAGTGGTTAACCAGTTGTGCCAACACCACTTGTTGAATAGGCTTTCCCTGCTCCATTTAGGATTTTTTGCTCCTTTATCAAAAACAAGGTGGTTATATGTCTGAGGAACCTTCTCTGAGTACTCAAGCCTATTCCACTGATCTGAGGGTCTGTTTTTATTCCAATACCATGCTGTTTTTATAACTGTTGCTTTGTAATACAACTTAAAATTGGGGAAAGTAATGCCTCCCATATTCCTTTTCCCAAGGAGTGCTTTAGCTATTCGAGGTTGTTTGTTGTTCCAGATGAATTTCAGAAGTATTTGATCCACTTCTTTGAAAAATGTCATGGGTATCTTTAGAGGAATCGCGTTAAATCTGTACAATGCTTTTGGAAGTATTGCCATTTTAATGATGTTGATCCTGCCAATCCATGAGCATGGTATGTGTTTCCATTTCCGCGTGTCCTCTCTTATTTCTTGGAGCAGTGTTTTGTAGTTTTCTTTGTATAGATCCTTCACATCTTTAGTCAGGTTGACTCCAAGATATTTGAGTTTGTGTGGAACTAATGTGAATGGGATTGTTCTCTTAATGTCCATTTCTTCCCTATCATTATTCGTGTATAAAAAGGCCATTGATTTTTGTGTGTTAATTTTGTATCCTGCCACTTTGCTATACAAATCTATTATTTCTAGAAGCTTTTTGGTAGAGTCTTTAGGGTTTTCTAAGTAGAGTATCATGTCATCTGCAAACAGTGAGAGCTTGACTTCTTCCTTTCCTATCTGAATTCCCTTGATATCTTTTTCTTGCCTAATCGCTATAGCAAGTACTTCCAGTGCTATGTTGAATAGGAGTGGTGAGAGAGGACAGCCTTGTCTTGTACCAGAATTTAGAGGAAAGGATTTTAGTTTTTCTCCATTGAGGATAATATTTGCCACTGGCTTCTGGTAGATGGCTTTGACTATATTGAGAAAGGTTCCTTTTATTCCTATCTTGCTGAGAGTTTTAATCAAGAATGGGTGTTGAACCTTATCAAATGCTTTTTCTGCATCTATTGATATGACCATGTGATTTTTATTTTTGTTGTTGTTTATGTTGTGTATTATATTAATAGATTTACGGATGTTAAACCATCCTTGCATTCCTGGGATGAAACCTACTTGATCAAAGTGAATGATCTTCTTGATGAGGCACTGGATCCTGTTCGCCAGGATTTTGTTGAGGATCTTTGCATCTGTGTTCATCAGGGATATTGGTCTGTAATTTTCTTTTTTGGCAGCATCTCTATCAGGTTTTGGTATTAAGGTGATGTTGGCTTCATAAAAGCTATTTGGAAGTATTCCTGTTTTTTCGATTTCATAAAAGAGCCTGGCCAGAATTGGTAGTAGTTCCTCTTGAAAGGTTTGAAAGAATTCATTCGTGAATCCATCAGGGCCTGGGCTTTTGTTTTTGGGTAAATTTTTGATTACAGTTTTAATTTCCTCAATAGTGATGGGGGTGTTTAGATATGCTACCTCTTCTTTATTCAACCGTGGAAGGTTATATGAGTTCAGAAATTTATCCATTTCTTCCAGGTTCTCATATTTAGTGGCATAGAGTTTCTCAAAGTATTCTCTGAATACCCTTTGAATCTCTGCAGTATCTGTAGTGATCTCCCCCTTCTCATTTCTAATACGCGTTATCAAGTTTCTCTCTTTCTTTTGCTTTGTGAGTTTTGCCAATGGTCTATCAATCTTGTTTATTTTTTCAAAGAACCAACTTCTGCTTTCGTTGATCTTTCGGATTGTTTTTTGGGTTTCCACTTCGTTGATTTCTGCTCTCAGCTTTGTTATTTCCTTCTGTCTCCCTATTTTTGGGTCCTTTTGTTGAGCACTTTCTAGTTCTATTAGCTGTGTCATTAAGCTACTCAGGTAAGCTCCTTCTTCCTTCCTGATGTGTGCTTGCAAAGCTATAAATTTTCCTCTCAGTACTGCTTTTGCTGTGTCCCATAAATTCTGATAGTTTGTGTCTTTATTGTCATTTGTTTCCAGGAACCTTTTGATTTCCTCCTTGATTTCATCTCGGACCCACTGGTTATTGAGTATGAGGCTGTTTAACTTCCAGGTGTTAAATTTTTTCTTCTGTGTCCCTTTGCAGTTCACATCTAACTTCAGAGCCTTGTGGTCAGCAAAGGCAGCCTGCAAAATGTCTATCTTTTTTATTTTATGGAGGTATGTTTTATGTGCCAGCACATGATCTATCCTGGAGAATGATCCATGTACATTGGAAAAGAATGTGTATCCAGGTTTCTGAGGATAGAGTGCCCTATATATATCTACTAGGCCTCTTTCATCCATTTCTTTTTGCAGGTCTAGTATATTTTTGTTGGGTTTCCATTTGGTTGACCTATCAAGTGTTGACAAGCCTGTGTTGAGGTCTCCCACAATTATTGTGTTATTATTGATATCCTTCTTCAGATTTGTCAACAATTGTATTAAATACTTTGCTGGACCCTCATTCGGTGCGTATATGTTTAGGAGAGTGATTTCTTCTTGCTGTACAAATCCCTTGATTAGTACATAATATCCATCTTTGTCCCTTACAATTTTTCTGAGTATAAAGTTTGTGTCATCTGATATTAGTATGGCCACCCCCGCTTTTTTAAGGGTGTTGTTTGCTTGAATGATTTTCCTCCAGCCTTTGATTTTGAGTCTATGTTTATTCTGACTATTCAGGTGTGTTTCTTGTAGACAGCAGAAGGTTGGCTTCAGTTTTTTGATCCATTTCGCCACTCTGTGCCTCTTAACTGGTGCATTTAGTCCATTGACATTGAGAGAAATAATTGTCATGGGATTTATTGCCATCTTTGTGTAGAAGTTTGGTGTGTTTTTTGTTCTGTCTTGTTTTTAGAGTAGATCTTTCAGTTTTTCTTTTAAGGCTGGTTTTGAGTCTGCAAAGATTTTGAGCTGTTGTTTATCTGTGAAGCCGTGTATACATCCGTCAAACCTGAAACTTAGTTTTGCTGGGTGCAATATTCTTGGCGAAGCATTTATTTCATTGAGTTTTGCCACTACGTCCCACCACTGCCTTCTGGCCTTGAGTGTTTCTGGTGACAGGTCTGCTGTAAATTTCAAGGATGCTCCGTGGAATGTAATTTCCCTTTTCGATCTTGCTGCTTGCAGTATTCTATCTCTATCGGTGGGTTTCATCATGGTGACTAGGATGTGTCTTGGGGTGTTTCTACTGGGGTCTTTTTTAGCTGGTACTCTTCGGGCATGCAGGATTTGGTCACATGTTTTCTTTAGCTCTGGTAGTTTCTCTGTGATGATGTTCTTAACCATTGATTCTTCCTGAAGATTTTCTTCTTGGGTCTCTGGAACTCCAATGATTCTGAAGTTGTTTCTGTTGAGCTTATCAAAGACTTCTATTTTCATCTTCTCATATTCTTTGAGTAAATTTTCCATTGTCTGATCATTTGATTTGAGGTTTTTTTCTAATCTCTTCTGCTGTGTAAAGTTGTTATGCATCTCATCTTCTAAAGCACTAATTCTATCCTCAGCTGCTGTTAACCTGTTGGAAAACTCATCCATTATGTTCTTCAATTCGTCTATTGAGTTTTTCAGACCTGTTATCTGATCTGATATTTCAGTTTGGAGTTTTCTGATTTCTGTCTTCATATTCTCTTGATTTTTATTAGTGCTCTGATTTATACTTTCTTTGATATCTGATAGCAACCTCCATATTTCGTCTCTAAACTCCATTTCTGAAAGACTGCTTAGGTAGTTGGTCGTTGTTGGGTCATCAGAGTTTCCATCTTCATTCTCTATGGTTGAAGTTGGTCTGCGTAGTCTCCCCATTGTCTCGCTTACGCTGTGGGTTTTTCTACGTGTTGTGGTGGTACTCATTGGCGAGGTGGAGTGCGCGGCCGCGAAGCGCAGCGGAGCGGCCGCGCTCCGGCCCCCAAACACTCACCTCAGCCGAGGCAAGCCGTCAGGGGATGCCTGGGGAGGCCCCCAAGTGTCTGCCAAGCAAAGAAACCAGCACAATCCACAACTCCAACAGAAAACTCACAGCCCCAGCGAGACACGCCTTGAAGAGATTAATGCTGAATCAGGTCAAAGTTCCCAGGTTGATGCAGGCTGGGGGAGGTCCCAAAATGTCTGCCGGGCCTAGGGGTCCAGCAGTCAGCCTGATCTGCAACTCCGGCCCCCAAACACTCACCTCAGCCGAGGCAAGCCGTCAGGGGATGCCTGGGGAGGCCCCCAAGTGTCTGCCAAGCAAAGAAACCAGCACAATCCACAACTCCAACAGAAAACTCACAGCCCCAGCGAGACACGCCTTGAAGAGATTAATGCTGAATCAGGTCAAAGTTCCCAGGTTGATGCAGGCTGGGGGAGGTCCCAAAATGTCTGCCGGGCCTAGGGGTCCAGCAGTCAGCCTGATCTGCAACTCCGGCCCCCAAACACTCACCTCAGCCGAGGCAAGCCGTCAGGGGATGCCTGGGGAGGCCCCCAAGTGTCTGCCAAGCAAAGAAACCAGCACAATCCACAACTCCAACAGAAAACTCACAGCCCCAGCGAGACACGCCTTGAAGAGATTAATGCTGAATCAGGTCAAAGTTCCCAGGTTGATGCAGGCTGGGGGAGGTCCCAAAATGTCTGCCGGGCCTAGGGGTCCAGCAGTCAGCCTGATCTGCAACTCCGGCCCCCAAACACTCACCTCAGCCGAGGCAAGCCGTCAGGGGATGCCTGGGGAGGCCCCCAAGTGTCTGCCAAGCAAAGAAACCAGCACAATCCACAACTCCAACAGAAAACTCACAGCCCCAGCGAGACACGCCTTGAAGAGATTAATGCTGAATCAGGTCAAAGTTCCCAGGTTGATGCAGGCTGGGGGAGGTCCCAAAATGTCTGCCGGGCCTAGGGGTCCAGCAGTCAGCCTGATCTGCAACTCCGGCCCCCAAACACTCACCTCAGCCGAGGCAAGCCGTCAGGGGATGCCTGGGGAGGCCCCCAAGTGTCTGCCAAGCAAAGAAACCAGCACAATCCACAACTCCAACAGAAAACTCACAGCCCCAGCGAGACACGCCTTGAAGAGATTAATGCTGAATCAGGTCAAAGTTCCCAGGTTGATGCAGGCTGGGGGAGGTCCCAAAATGTCTGCCGGGCCTAGGGGTCCAGCAGTCAGCCTGATCTGCAACTCCGGCCCCCAAACACTCACCTCAGCCGAGGCAAGCCGTCAGGGGATGCCTGGGGAGGCCCCCAAGTGTCTGCCAAGCAAAGAAACCAGCACAATCCACAACTCCAACAGAAAACTCACAGCCCCAGCGAGACACGCCTTGAAGAGATTAATGCTGAATCAGGTCAAAGTTCCCAGGTTGATGCAGGCTGGGGGAGGTCCCAAAATGTCTGCCGGGCCTAGGGGTCCAGCAGTCAGCCTGATCTGCAACTCCGGCCCCCAAACACTCACCTCAGCCGAGGCAAGCCGTCAGGGGATGCCTGGGGAGGCCCCCAAGTGTCTGCCAAGCAAAGAAACCAGCACAATCCACAACTCCAACAGAAAACTCACAGCCCCAGCGAGACACGCCTTGAAGAGATTAATGCTGAATCAGGTCAAAGTTCCCAGGTTGATGCAGGCTGGGGGAGGTCCCAAAATGTCTGCCGGGCCTAGGGGTCCAGCAGTCAGCCTGATCTGCAACTCCGGCCCCCAAACACTCACCTCAGCCGAGGCAAGCCGTCAGGGGATGCCTGGGGAGGCCCCCAAGTGTCTGCCAAGCAAAGAAACCAGCACAATCCACAACTCCAACAGAAAACTCACAGCCCCAGCGAGACACGCCTTGAAGAGATTAATGCTGAATCAGGTCAAAGTTCCCAGGTTGATGCAGGCTGGGGGAGGTCCCAAAATGTCTGCCGGGCCTAGGGGTCCAGCAGTCAGCCTGATCTGCAACTCCGGCCCCCAAACACTCACCTCAGCCGAGGCAAGCCGTCAGGGGATGCCTGGGGAGGCCCCCAAGTGTCTGCCAAGCAAAGAAACCAGCACAATCCACAACTCCAACAGAAAACTCACAGCCCCAGCGAGACACGCCTTGAAGAGATTAATGCTGAATCAGGTCAAAGTTCCCAGGTTGATGCAGGCTGGGGGAGGTCCCAAAATGTCTGCCGGGCCTAGGGGTCCAGCAGTCAGCCTGATCTGCAACTCCGGCCCCCAAACACTCACCTCAGCCGAGGCAAGCCGTCAGGGGATGCCTGGGGAGGCCCCCAAGTGTCTGCCAAGCAAAGAAACCAGCACAATCCACAACTCCAACAGAAAACTCACAGCCCCAGCGAGACACGCCTTGAAGAGATTAATGCTGAATCAGGTCAAAGTTCCCAGGTTGATGCAGGCTGGGGGAGGTCCCAAAATGTCTGCCGGGCCTAGGGGTCCAGCAGTCAGCCTGATCTGCAACTCCGGCCCCCAAACACTCACCTCAGCCGAGGCAAGCCGTCAGGGGATGCCTGGGGAGGCCCCCAAGTGTCTGCCAAGCAAAGAAACCAGCACAATCCACAACTCCAACAGAAAACTCACAGCCCCAGCGAGACACGCCGACTAATTTTCTTTATGTGGTGAATGAAACCTGCTTTATGTAAGCATACATGCGTTTATCTATGCCTTCTGCCTTTGCCTTTGCTAAAAATTTATAGGAGTTTGTTTGGTAATGTATACTTTTTTTTATGTTAGTAACATGTTTGTTAAATATCTTTCCTCTATCTGGCCTTTTATTCCCTTGTGATAATGATTAGGCAGAAATGCTTCAGAGAGTGGAGCTGAATTTTCCACTGATGCCATTGACTCTGACCTCTTACTAAGTGAAGTTTTTTTTTTTTTTATTTTTATTTCTTTTTTTTTTTTTTCTATTTTTGGGCAACACCCTGTTAAGCTCAGGGGTTACTCTTGGCTATGCACTCAGAAATTGCTCCTGGCTTGGGGAACCATATGGAACACCAGGGGATCAAACCGAGGTCCTCTCCTGGGTCAGCCTCATGCAAGGCAAACAGCCTATTGCCGCGCTATCGCTCCAGCCCCTAAATGAAATTATTTTCTTTATTAAATTCTTCATCACCTTTATAGCATAAGACTTTTGTTCTGCTTTATTTTTGGCCTATATTGGGCAGTGCTCAGGTATCATTTCGGCCTCTGTGCTCAGAAAAATACTTTTTAGCAGTCGAGGGGAACATATGGGATGCTGGGGGATCAAACATGGATCTGCCATATGTAAGGCAAACAAACATCCTACCTGCTGTGCTATCGCTTTGGCCCCTCACAAAGATATCTTTCCATTGGTGTTTTTACCAAGCTTTCCTTTTTATTTTTAAGTGCCCATTAGATTTGGAATCTCCTCTTTAGGACAATTATAAGGCAGATTTCAAGGTTTGAGTTTCCACTCAGATGAGCAATTGCCATGGAAACTTCCAGTGTGACCCATTACTTTTCCCCTGCTGCTATTTAATGTCTCATGTATGATGGCAGATTCTGTATCAGTAGAGAGCCCATGGAGTCAGTTCTGTTGCTAGCCCATTTTGTGTGTCCTGAATGACCATGCAGTTTTAATCATGAGAAGTTTGCAACACATCTTGCCCTATCCAATAGGGCAAGTTGGCAAGCTGACATTCCTTCTTCCATGGTCTTAACTTTTACTGATGCTTTGTCTTTCATGATAATTTGATGACATCAAAGCAAGTTCCCTGATAAAACAAACAGACCTGGATTTGCCTGCACTGAATTTATAGTTGGGAGAAAATTTATAATTGGGAGAAAATTGTTATCTGCATAATATTGCTTCTAACCTAAACGCATGATTGCATTTTATTTAGGCCTTCAAGGAACTTTAGGGCATTTTGAGTAATTGTTTGCATAGTCAGACAACATATCTCTTGAACAGATGATTACTGAAGCTGATACAATTGTTGCTGCTACCACAAATATAGCACATTTTACTTTTTTTCCGTAAGTGGCTATTACTGATCAATAAAAAATACAATTTTCTTAAATGTGGATCCTATAACGTTAAGTTTTTTATTTGTAAAATATTGTTTACAGAGTGATAATTCTATTTTCATGTTTGTTGTTTAAAGATTAAACATATCCATTTTGATATGAAACACACTTATTTCTAATTAATTTCAAAAATTAAAAATTTAATTAAAATTTAATAATTAAAAAATTAAGCATTTAAGATTTTGATTATTTTTCTCAGCACGTGAGGGTTATTATTATAATTTGTAATATTTTATAGTATTTAAAGAACAAAAGCTATCTTATATTGATTATTTAAAGTAATATTGATGGTATCATGTAGTATATATTTATGTGATAGTACTTTATTACAAGTATAATTATAAATACATGTTGACAGTATATTTACTTTATTTATATATTTATTTTATATTTTAGAGTATAAATTATTATCTTCATCTCCATTATTTTGTAACCCAAAGTGTGACCTTTAATTTGGGATATAATAGATGTTTTCATTCTACATATCAAATTCTTTGTGCACACATGTAGAATAGCAATTCTGTGTTTATAAAGCCATATACACACAGACCTGCTTCTACCCAAATAGAGATATATTTGTGCAGATATATTTATGTTCATACAAATACATACATATATATCTGTGAAAATATATGCATGGACATTTACAACTGTTTATACATAGGCATATATGTTTGTATTTGTGGATCCACCTAGACATAAATAATCATATGTGGACTCCTATTTAAGCATGATAGATTTTGTTCCTATTACCTTTACATTTGTTTTCTTGGGTTATTGTTTTTTTGGGGTCATTATTTCAAACATTCTTTTCTAATTTGAGTTTTACATAGGTAGGCCTTTTTCCTAGTTTCTTGTTTTTCCCTTTCAATGGGAATCTTACAATTCTTACAAAATTTGTCATATTACAAATCTCATGTCACTCCAGCTGGTGGACTGTGAGCTCCTGGAAGGCAAGTTGACTGATTCATCAGGTTTCAGGCTTCAGGGCAGAGGGCAGAACACCAGGCACTGTCACCATGATTGGTCACCACCCGTGAGTATAGCCTGTTAGTCGGAAGGCAGCATGCTGAAACAAAATGAGAGCAATGGCCTCTACAAACATGTTTTTCTGTGTTTGTACTTCCCACCATTCATTTTATAAACTTTTCTCTATAACAAAGGCTGGTGGTTGTTTGGAAAGGGATCACCTAGTCAGTCTTTCAAACTTTGTGGACTCTAGTCTGTGGCCATAAATACTCTAACAGCCAGACTTAAATGAACAGGTTGACTGTGTTTCAATAAAATTTTATACACAAGAACAAGAAGTGGGCCAGAATTGGTCCAGCATAAGATCATCTAACATCTTTCTGACAAGAAACACAGTGTGATTGCTTTAACCAGTGACTTGCACTTGTATTCTTTTTCTTTCATTATTGAAACTTCGTAAGACGAGTACCCAGAGATGATGGTGGGTGGCTGCTTATTTGAGTTTTTCATAAAGTGTGATTTACAAGGTATCTAGTCAATGCTCCACGAGAATTTTCCCAATGAAGTAATGAATACATTTCCGGTGTAAAAAGATATCACTGAACACTGCAGATGGCAATTGAATGAAGAAGGTCAAAACTGCTAAGAAAAATAAATAAATCACACACACACACACACACACACACACACACACACACACACACACACACACGAGAAAGGCACCAAAAAGGTCACTCATTCCTGCTGAGTAATCTTCATTAGGTCTGTCAGTGTGCTTTCAGCCTCAGTTTCCACAATTATCAAATAGGAAATGCCTTTCATTGAGGTGGGCTATGAAGGTTGGTTGACCCCAAGTGAAAATGGGTAATTTTGAGACATCAACATAACAAGGCTTATACTCTATAACACCCTCACATTCTCTTTTTATTCAAAATTCTGCTTGCCCACAGCATGAAGGCTTTGAGGCCATGGGCCATTGGAAATTTACATAAATTTGCATATATTTGCATGAGTAAATTAATGTCTGTAGTATCGTTATTGTTAAATTACTTAGATCTCCACTTTCATGGCCTGCATTCAAAACACTACCCAAATTCCCCTGTGTGTAGAATTGGACACTTTAAATGAGGGATTTAGACATTTTAGAATGAGGGAAACACCAGTTTCATTCTAGAATGTTGTGTTGGAAATAGGCACTCAGACCTTGACAATTGAGAAGATAGATTGGACATGCTTAACATTCCTTTTCTTTTAAGGAAGAAGGAATGACCATAGAAAAATTGGTTTTATTTTTATAAGAAATAAACCTATGTTTCAATGCTAAAAACAAGTGAGGGGTAAAAATATATCTATTGTGTGATTACTCAAATACACTTTGGAGTGTGTGTGTGTGTGTGTGTGTGTGTGTGTGTGTGTGTGTGTGTGTGTGTATGTGTGTTGAATCATCTTTTGGGAGATCTGTCATTAGGTTTACAGATCTTTAGGAAAATCTAAAAAAAATGAATCTTTTCAATCAATAAGCATCAATTCAATCATCTTTCTCCAGATGAGCAGCAAGGCAAGTTCAGGCCTGATGAACCAGTTGAAACCCTTGCAGGTGGCATTGAGTCCAGCTCCTGAGAACTTGCTTCAACAAAACCTTACAATAGTCACCTTGAAATCCAACGATGTTACTCAAGATTTGTAGACTAAATACTGATTTCAAGATGAAATAAAAAATTATCAGAGGATGAGGCTACCGGTTTCTCCTGTGATAGGGGGAATTCTCAGGTTACAACATAGATATTTAAATTGCGTATGTAGATTGAGTGGGGTTTTCAGGCTTACCAGTATGTAGAATTTTCAGTGAGAGAGAAAAGCATTTGCAAAAGCAAAAGTATGAAAAATAATAAAAGGGATGTTTAATAGGTATAGATACAGGTTTTTCATAACTGGATGCAGGACACTGAATTCAGAAAAACTGGGAGGGCTCAATAAAATGAAGGGGTGGCCTAACATTCTTTGTGCTTTGACTCTCCAACTCTTTCCTGTGTTTGGCACTTGATGTAAAACCTGTTCAAGTAAGTGATCCTGAAATGCAATCATGTCATTCTTAAAATCACCATGTATATTAGAGAACCAGGACATCTGGGGAATGTCACTCCTGATGCAAAGAGATAAATGCCCTCCAGTACGTGGGTGTGAGATTCTGAGGCGTTCAACCCTGGATGCTGTTTTTTTTCTTTCTACTTAATGGTGCCATCAGTAAGATAAATTTGATCAGGAAATGGGTCAACCAATCAGTGATTGGGATACAGATGTTTCCCAGTTGGAGAGATGAATATAAAAGAATAACAGATAATTGATTCAAGTGTACCAGTGTTGGGAGTGATAGCAAGAGTATGGCACCTGAACATAATTTTACATATTTTAAGGACTATTGTATTATTTCTACATTTGCAAGCGGCCCCAGGAAAATTGTGCATGAAAAATCAATGAGGTCCTAATGCATCAAGTGAGAGAGTTTATGATAATACAAGGTGATCATCTCACACAGGATGGAATCGTCATTCTGAGAGAGCTTTAGATGTTATATATCTATTTTTCCTCTTTATCTGTCCATTCACCCATCCACTTATCTATCTGTCCATCCACTATCTCTCCCCCTTCCTGCTCATCTATGTAACCATCTGTCTGCAATGCATTTTTCTACTTACATTTCTCAACCATTTCTCTAATCTGACCTACTTATTTGTGAGCTAGTTTTATTATAAAATATTTCCAACACTCAGAATAATTCAGAGGCTATTTTAACAATTGCTAGTTTCTTTTAAACTCTACACACATTGTGCATTACTCACAGGTCAGATAGCTTGGACACCTAGGGATTCTGGAAGAAAATTTCTGACTGACAGAGGCCATTGCAATCAGAGGAGGGCTCTGCCATCACTCAGCATGTTCCATCAGAAGCCAGAGTTCCTTTTCTGCCCTGGTGACAGTGGTGTACCAACATCATGTTGTGATGTCATGCCTTTCTGGTTCTCTCTTCCAGCAGATGACCCTAAACCAGCCTCTTCCCACGTTTGCTATCCAGATAATAGCACATATGATGGCCTTGAACACTCAACACTCTTCTGACTGCTAAGTACACAGAACTTCCAGCAAGGTCTCCCACCTTCCAATCATTCCTGCAGCCATTGAGCCTGATCATGAGAAAAGAGACATCAAGTGAATTGTTTCCGTTCAGCTGCAGCTCTGCAGAACAGGGAGGTTTGACCTGAAAAACCCTGAGGATATGTTGTTGAGATAGAAGAGAAAGCCAAGGACCCTTTCCATCCATGTATAAGCAAAGTTTATGACTTCATTTTCCCCAACATCTGTGTAATATTCCATTGTATAAATATTCCATCTGTATAATATTCCATTGTGTAGAAATTCCAGTTTCTTTATTAATTCATCTGTTATCAGACCCTTGGGTTGTTTCCAGATTCTGGTTATTGGAAATAGTGCTGAAAATAACCTTCCAGGGCTTACTCAAGATGTACAAACTTCTCCTCTAGAACAACACAGCCCAGAAGAAACAAAATAAGATCCACAGAGGTAATGAAAAATTTTCCAGTTAGAGAGATGAATAGGAAGAGTTAAGAAGCAAGTAGGTGGATTTCATTTTTAATAACACATCAGTCCACCAGATCTAATACATTATTCTTTCAACTTCTAGTCAATGATGTTAGGAATGAAATGGTGAATCTTTACCGACTGAGTGTTTGGCATTGAACATGAGTTCTATGTTTAAGTTTCAAGTTTCCATCTGCTATATTTCCAGTTCTTGTGACTGTGTGTCACCCTAACCTTGCCCCATTGTCACAGTCTCCAGAGCACTCACGTCTGTATAAAATGATTGTGTGTGCAAATATTCTGTTACTGAAATTCTTTCAGTAATTCCATGACCATTTATCGTACCAATCAATAGATAATAAATTATCTCATGCCCACCTATAAGGCAGGTTTGGGGTTGGGTGAGAAACTGGGGACAATGATGGAGGGAAGTTTACACTAGTGGAACATTGAAGGCCCAAATAACTGTATTGTGAACAATCATAAACCATGGTATTTAAATAATTTAAAATAAAGAATTAAAAAATGATTATGTGTGTTGTTGGGCCACTGACACCTACTTCTCCATCTCCACTGGAATGTGAGCTTCGTCAGATCAGGAACCTTTGCTTATTGTTCAGCTTCAGATAGAGATAAAGACACTTGGTTTTGAGGAGCTCTTGTTACAAGTTTGCTGAATAGTGAAGGAGAGCAGGTGTGAATACAGAGAGAGAGAAATCTTGGCATCAAAGTAAGCCTGTAGGGTAGAGAGAGAGGACAGGAGAATGAGGAGGTAGGCAGAGATCTGGAGTTGTAGTGGTGGTCATGAGTAGGACCTGAGTTCTTCTCACAAGAGGACTCTTCATTGGTCTTATCAAGGTACACAAACACATCCAATCTCATTTTTGTTTAGACATGTTAATGTTCTTTTCTAGAATGCATGCTCCAGAAAAGCAGAGTTTACATAGCTCATGAACACTTTGGAGTTTAACTTTTCTGTGCTCAACAAAGTACCTTTTGGTGTGGGATCCCCACAATTGCTCAGAAAACTTTGATGTCCATTTGCAACTCTCAACTAACCAGGAAAATGGTTCCATGCAAGGGCTAGGGAATCACTAAGGGCACCCCAGTAATTCTGGGGCCTTGCAGGACTGCCCTTGGTGATATTTGGAGAACCATGGGGAATTGGAAATAGGACCCATTCTATGGTTATCATAGTAACACGTTAGTGATGTACTAACTCTTGGCCCTCAACAAAGCAATTTAACATTCAACCTCCATGTGTGTGTCTTAGTCATTTACTTCTTTTTACTGCAGAGTAGTATTTCATCACATGGGCTAGTGTAAAATAAACCCCACAAGTTGTGAGATCTTCACCTACTCAACAAATATACATACATGCTGCATGTATGTATATATATCTATATCTATATCTTATATATTTATATATATGTATATATACATCACATACTCACATACATATTCTCACACCCAGTGGATGGGTCTGAAGAAGTAAGATAGTGGCAAAAGATTGATAAACATAACCAGTCAGGAAAAAATCATGGAGTCAGTTTACTTTTCACCTCATCTTCTCTCTGCATGAGCCCTCTAAAGCCAAACTGCTCTTTCTTTATTCTCTCAAAACAAAATCTACCAGGGTGGGTCAGGGTAGTGTGATCCTGCTGGGCTTTTACATATCAAAAGGCTAGGTGAAAAGCAAAGAAGAAGATGGGAAAGCACCTTTGTTTTGGATTAACAACTAGATGTCATCTTACGGGTTACCATTATCTATTTATCTATGAAATGGACATTGGAGTTTGAACAATTGAAGAGCTAAAGCAAACAAATCTTCAGTGACTGTATTTTAGTTCATACAGGCTTTGTTTCTCCTGTATGCAAATAGATTGGTCAGATCAAATAGTATTAGTCATTTCAAATGGATACCCCAATATAAAAACATGTGTTCCCAAGGATTTAACCCATTTTATTGTAGCCTCCTCAAAAACATCTCAGCATTCTGTGTGCACCATTAACATAGTGTTATTTGTCATTCTAACTGTAGTGATCTGGTAAGTCTATGACAGTCTCAATGCAGTTGTAGAACATGTCAATGGTTGCATCTCCCTCTTTGCTCTTATGTGCCTTTTCTGTGTCTACTTTATTTTGATCTTCCACCTAGTTTTTAAAAATTAAGTTGTTCTCTTGTTGCTGAGTCCTTTGTTGCTGTTCTTCTTGTTGCTTTCTTGCAGATCAAACCTCCAGATTCAAAGATAACACGGTTACTTGATTGCCACATCTCCAGTCCTTGTTCCTGAGTTTCAATAGTATTTTTTATATTGTGGGACAAAAACCATTCATTAAATATGAATATTGAAAAAAAAGAAAAAGCTGCATAGTTACTCCTTTTTCCTAGTTCTGTCTTTTGGAGAGTTTATGCTTTTCATTAAATGAGGATCAGTTTGTCGATGATTTCTTTCTAGTTCTTTCTGGGAATTTGTCATTTAGCCCAAGTTATAGCAAAATTTTCTTCAAGAATATTTGTAATTTTAGCTTCCACATTTAGATGTAAGTCCTTTTTAAGTGAATTTTTGTATATGATGTTTTTTCTGTTGACTAGACTGTTTTCTCTATTGAATTGTGTTAGTGTGCTGTTGTCTTCATGTCTCTTATTCTCTCCCATTGTTTACTATGTCTTCTCTTGCCTAGGATGCACCACCCTAGTTACTGTAGTTTTATAACAATTTTTAAAATCTGGAATGTTTATTGTTTAACTGTTCTTAGACGAACTTTGACCACTGTTCTAGATTTATTGCATCTCCATATAAATATTAGAAGTAGTTTGGCAATTTCTGCAAAAATAGACTGCTGGTATTTTGCTTGGATTTGTTTTGAGTCTATAAATCAATTTGAAGAGAATTGTCATAAACCTATTAGAGTTTCCTATTTATTTATGACTTCATTACTTTCTTCTCAGCAGAATTTTATGGTTTTAATATATAATTCTTTCATATGGTTTGTTAAATGTATCTCTAGTTATTCTTGTTTTGGAAAGCTATTAAAAAGTATTTTATTTCAAGTTATTGGCTTGCATTATATGAGAATAAACTATATTTTGTATATTAACCACATTGAACTCCATTATTAGCTCCAGACAAAAAGTTTTTGTAGATTCTTTAGTTTTAGTTGTGCATTGCGATGATGCCCCCAAATAGAGTCAGATTGTTTCCTTTCTGATTAGTATGCCTTTTATTTATTTTTTCCTGTTTTTATTTTTGTGCTGGTTATAAAATTTAAATCCTATTCATTAAAGTGTTAAGAGAAATTATTTTTGACCACTTTCCTATCATGGGAGAAATTATGCAAACTTTTATGTGTAAATAAAATTTTAACTGTATCTATTTTTGATCAAGTTAGGCAATTCCCTTCTATAGCTAGTTGTTGAGAATTTTTATACTAAAGAGGTTAAAAATTTAAAAATTTTAAAGTTTTTTAATAAAAGGATTTTTCTTTCAAAATTTTTAACAATTAATATAGTGTATTTAGCACTGATTTTTATTTATAATTATGTTTTATTCTTTTAACTTACTGCATACTTACTGTATACTTATGCTGACATATTTTCTATAGGTTATCTGTGCATATACAATTTAAAACAATAATATTGAAGTTACGTAATGCACCATTACATATCATTATACTGTATACTACATGTATATTAGTTTGTGTGTGCATAGGTATGTGCACAAACAAATGTTCTAATATTTTGTTAAGGATATAGTTCATGCATTCATAATCAAGAGGAATATGGTTTTGGCATGGTCTGATTTTAACTTTGTATTAACAGTTAATCAAGTTCTATGAACATTGAGTAGAAATAAAAAATGATCAGACTTAAACACCAAATCCTAAGCCAACTACAACAGAATCGATACATAATCTACAACAAGTTAGACACAGAAGGGACCACTTATACTAGCAGCCCAGGGGGGGGGGGGCAAAGGAGAGGTGATATGGGATGCATGCTGGGAACAGAGGTGGAGGAAGGACAACATTGGTGGTGAGAATGTCCCTGATTCAATGTCACTATGTACCTATGTACTGTGAATGATTTGTAATCCACTTTGGTCAAAATAAAAATTAATAAAAAATAACTTCTAAAGTACTCTTTCTTTCTTTCTTTTTTTTTTTGGTTTTTGGGCCACACCCGGTAACGCTCAGGGGTTACTCCTGGCTATGTGCTCAGAAGTTGCTCCTGGCTTCGGGGACCATATGGGACACCGGGGGATCGAACCACGGTCCGTCCAAGGCTAGCACAGGCAAGGCAGGCACCTTACCTTTAGCGCCACCGCCCGGCCCCTAAAGTACTCTTTCTTATTTTAATTTAATTCTTAAAATTTATTTTGATTTGGACCACACCCAAGTGTATTAGAGATTACGATTGGTTTATGTTCAAGAATCATTCCTATAAAACCCAATTACAATCGTATTTGTAATCAAGGTGTTTAAATAAAGAAATAAAAAATATAATGAGAAAAAAAAAAGAATCATTCCTAGTGGTGTCTTTAGGCCTGGGGCAAGCACCACTATCCTATACTCTCTCTATAGCCTCATATTTTTAACTTACATTTATAATTTAAATATATATATTAAAGAATTAAATTGCAATTTCTTCATTATAAGTTTGGCAGCATTTATCAGGAAATTTTGAGTGTCATAGTGTGTGTGTGTGTGTGTGTGTGTGTGTGTGTGTCTGTGTGTGTGTGTGCAGAGTTTATTTTTTACAAATTAAACATTTTAAACAGAAGCAGGAATAGTTATAGTTTTTATATCATCTGGGTAAATTTTGTTATCAAATTTAACAACTTAACCTAAGTTGAACTGGCATAATATTATTACTACTATTATTTCATTATTTTTGAAATGTCTGTTAAAACTTTATTAGAAAAAGTGTAAATGGGGCTGGGCGGTGGCGCTGGAGGTAAGGTGCCTGCCTTGCCTGCGCTAGCCTAGGACGGACCGCGGTTCGATCCCCCGGCGTCCCATATGGTCCCCCAAGAAGCCAGGAGCAACTTCTGAGCGCATAGCCAGGAGTAACCCCTGAGCGTCACAGGGTGTGGCCCAAAAACCAAAAAAAAGAAAAAGTGTAAATGCTTTTCATGCTTAAAACTTGTCATTTAAATATTCTTTTTTCTTAACCAAACTAATTTGTTTATTCATTACTATTGGTTTTCAAAATTTTTAAATTTTACCTGTTTATTGATTTTTCATGCTTCATTCCATTGATTTTACACTTGTTTTTGTATTTTTTTTGAATTATACTATTACTTGCTTTGTTTTCTATTTTTTTACATTCATATTACTATGGAAATAAACTTTTTTCTTTTCTAATTTAGATGTTTTATTTTTCCTCTAAGATCTCTTTTCATCACATTCTGAAAGATTTATTTTGTGTTTCACTTAATTTATTTTAATATTTAAAAACATTTTTATAAAAATTTTAATTATGATTCATTTTTATCCATGATTTATTGATAAGGTTTTATCTGTTTTTCAGTTATTTTAACTATATCAATATATTAGATGGATAGCCCGATAATGTTTCTAATTTATTTTCATTGGGATTGAATGAAAATCTCTAAAATATGAAGATCTATTTTAAGATCTAACATATAGGCTGCATTGGTACATATCTCATGTGCTTTTGCTGAGTGAAACATTCCACAATTGTTCAAATTAGATTTATTAGTCATTTTATAAGTTCTTCTTGGTGTATTTAATCCAAAGATTATTTTGAACTTGTTTTATCTAAAGAAGAGAGATCAGCTTTAAAGAGTCCAGCTATAATTACAGATTTAACTAGTTAACTTGCAATTCTATGAGATTTTTCATAAATATTGAAACTCTTTTATAAACCTCATATGCAATATTAAAGTTTTTATTTCTTAATTTTTGATGAAAATAAAATTAATAAAAATTCATATTGTCATCTATAACAAAGTCATCGAAAGGCCTAGAAACACATGCATTGACAGAACAATGATGACAAGAAAGAGCAAAAGAAAAACATTACAATTTATATCTTTCAATATGAAAATGGTATAAAAGACCATTATGGAAGAGTAAATGCAACTGGTGAAGATGCATACATGCTATGCTTTCTAAGATTCAGAAATATTCAATTAAAAACTGTATTTTGTACATATTAACAAACTTTTTCCACTTTTAATAATTCTGGGATAAGAAATATATAATTACATTCTCACACAGGAGTAGTGAAATTCATAAATTGTTCTAGAAATATGCAATATAATCTGAAAATATTGAGCTATATCAATTAAAAGTGAGAGAAAATTCATATGCTTATTCATTTAACATATTTTTGGGAACCTCTTATACATGAGGTACTATGTTAAGTGTAGGGATACAACTCTTTTTGGAAAAATAGTTTCTATTTTCATAAACACAATCATACTTTAGGTATCACTCCCAAGGGAAAAAAATTCCCAAGTAGCTTATACTACATAAGTAAATATTTACTTTGTCACAATTAACTACCAAGTTGATGCAAGAAAATAAACTTAATCAGCTTGTAATTATAAACAATAAATATAACAATTAATAATTATTGACAAATATATAGCTTAGTGTACTATGGTACAAAAACATCTTAAAGTATTACTCATGCTTTAAAATAATTTTTATTCATTTAATAACTGTTAAGTATTTATTTTTCACTTGATAAGGACCAGTCTTTGGGCTAGGTATTTTTAACCTAAATTTTTGTTCTGATGTTTATTTTTAAAGTCAAATATCTATCATTACTGAAAAAACACAGCATATGAACCATTTTCAAATTGAACTTTGATATGAATATGTTGCTAGAACCAAGATATTCATGTGCTCCTTTTGATCAGTGTGTGACAAGTTACTATCCCCTTAGTGACTTGCCACGAACCACGTGTTTATTATCTTTCCTGACTATGAAATTGTGTTTCATGCACAGTTTAACTTGGCCCTCTGTATCAAAGCATTGGAACAGGGGTGAATGCTCATTTAAAGACCCAAGTGCCACAAGGATTTCTTTAGAGTTCACATAGGGCAGAGAGTATAGCTTAGAGGTGGAGCATTTGCCTTACAAGTGTGAGGCCCTGGGTTCAATCTCTGAACCCCTGCTTCCACAGACTCAATAAAGTTCACATGGATTGTTAACAGAATACATTCTTGCTGCAGAAGTGCTCATAATAGTTCTTCTTCAACCAGAAGAATTTTTCTTGTATAATGGGATGCAAAAGAGGACCCCTCACCTTTGCCGCATAAGGTAACATGACCCAAGGGATGATTCCTCTGTGTTTCTGGCATATAAAGTAACATCATCATAATCATGAGCATAATTTCTCTCTACACTTGCCATGTTCTGTAGTCTGTAATCAAGCTCCACTTAGCAATGAAAAAGAACTATAAAGGCACAAGTCAGAGGGGTAAGGTTCACCTCAAATTCTGTGTAACATCGAAGCCCACTGCAATTTAAGGGCATTGCAGACAAGTCCTGATCTTTTTTTTTTTTTTACAATATTTATGGTATAGGTGCATTACCAGTTATTTATTATTCAACATATTTTATTTTAAGCCACTAAGGTTGTCATCTATTGCTTGTTAATAAATAGATCTTTTCTTGAGATTGCAATCATTTCTTTCAAAACTACTTGGAGTCAGAGAGCTAGAATAGGGCTTAAAGTTCATTTCATTCATGCATCCAGTCCCAGTTTGATTATTGATACCACATGATCTCATGAAAATTACCTGGTGTGGCTCCATTAGGTGTGTCCTGGAGTGGGGGGGGGGAATCTCAGTATTGCAGAGACCCAAACTCTGTAAATCTCCAGCTTAACATGAATTGGTCAAGAATTGCTGAGAGGAGTCTTGGGGCCTCCCTGACCACTACTCTAGAAACTACTCAAAACAAACAAAACCAATGACTCCTTCTTAAGTTCTTCTTGAATAATATAGTAGTTGCTCCTGTGGGGCTTCCTTCATCACAGAAGCAGTTTCTGTTAGAATTCGTGGTTCATCATTTCTGAGCTATCTTAGAAGATGACCCTCATTTTGAAACTCTTTCCTACGAAGACTGCTGATTTTCCTGTTATTGCTGACAATGGACCGCATACCTGGTACCTGAAAAACAAAAGAAAAGAGGTCGACAAAGACCTCTGTGCACTGCCTTCTGTGCTTGCCTTCCAGGTGAGAAGCAGAGATGCTGGATGAAAATTGTGTTCTGAGAACTTCAGATTCAAAGTGGGAGGTTTGGGTTCCAGAAAGCTGCTGTGTTGGGAGAATGCTAATAGAGGAGTTAGCTGGCCTTTCACCCATATAACCCTTCCCCGTTGCTCCTTGACAAAGACTCCAAGAGTAAGTGAGAAGCAAGGTCTATCTATCTCAATGCTCACGATTAACTTACACTCATAGACATTGAGGGTGTGGTAATTGTTGTCATTTCAACAATATTGTGATATTAATCACACGAAATATTGAATCTCCAAATAGCCCGTGACATAAAGAGACCTTCGTGGCTCCAAAGGAGCTATTATCTTTTATTATCTCACGTATTTTCAGATTTAAAGAGTCCTCAATGAGACCTTGACATAATTAAGCCTAATGAGTCCAAAGGAGTTACAATGGTCTATTGTGTCAATAATTTAGTCATGACAGGTCTTTGTTAGAAAGTAGACTTTGGCCTCCTAGTGTAGCCTGTGGCTTATGGAGGCAATTCCTGACAGTTGAGCTAGTGAATTGGAGTTGTTCGAAAGGCTCTTTATCCACGAAACATATCGCTGAATGGTTCAAATAAAGATTTTATTACATAGAATCTATCTTTTAGTGCAGCCTGGGGCATCTATTTATTCACTCACTCATGCACCAGTGGCTCTGCCAGCCTCTTCATTTATTACTAGGTTGGCTTTGGGAAGAGAGAGGGAAAATTAGACACATCCTCTGCTCTCTAGGAGTTTGGCAGCTCAAGGGTTTGGGATGGTCTTACTTAGAAGAGTGGGTAGTGAACTTGAATCCATCCAGTAGTCTCTGTTTTATGCATATAGTTTTACTGAAACTTAAAGAGCCACCTGGCTCCTTTATTATGCTTTCTCCATAATCTTTCTGTAACTGCAGAATTGAATTTTAGTAAACCTTCATCAGGACCACACTAGCTAGTCCTGTAACCATTAACTAGCCCTCAAAGATTGGGCAACTCCTGGTTCTTCCAATTCCAAGGGTCTTGAAGCTCTTTTTACAAGCCTCAAAGAGGCATAAATTAGCACTCACAATTGATACAACAATAATGAAATTCAGAGATGAAGCTGTTTTTTTTCATTCATGCATGATTTTTTTGACTTCAGTATGAATGGATGTTAAAACTGTGCCTGGTGTTACCTCTCCCATGATCCTAGGGTACACTCTGGTGTGATTCTTGGAATTCAGAAGATATTTAAATAAATGTTAATGCTGTTTTAAACTTCTTTGCCTTTACCATGAAAAAGAATATGTGAATAAGATTGATGCCTTAAAGCAACACAATAGATAGAATCCAGTTGACCTACAGTGTTGATTCTATAACAGTAGAGAACATTCTAGAGTCTAGAATGTTCTAGAATGTTCTAGAATCTAGACGAAGGTGAGAGAGGATGAATTGTTTAGAAGCAGATGACTGCTGTAGATTCTGTAGCTGAGACCTAAGCTGGAAGGTATAGTGGAATATCTGATTGGCTTTATAGACAATCTAAAGAGTGAAGGGAGAAAACTTTTGTGGGCCTTGTGTAGCACCAGTAAGTGTATTCTTATGATATCACTGTGTCAACACATTAGGGTGGCAGCTGATCATGTTCAGAACTCTGTTCCCCAAGAAAGGCATTGCTGTGCCTCTCTCTGCAGCACACACACTTGTACTCATTAAGCTTTTTTTCCTCTTCCCATGTGAACTTAGATTTTTTTCTAAGTCTCATTCAGCAGGGACCTTCTTTGGCCTCTATAATAAGTCAAGACATGGCGTTGACTCCTTTATGAACACTTGCTCTAATGTGTTCAAATATAATTTCTCATCTGTGGCCACTGCCCAGAAAGGGGGCTGCTTATTTGGTTAGCCTGGGCATCCTCAGGGCTGACTATGTAATGAATACAAAATATTCTTACTGAATAAATGAAGTGATGGGTAACCTGGCTCTGGTACAGGTACAACACTTGCTTCCTGTGTAGGAAGACCTGGGTTTGATCATTAACACTGCCAAAAAGGACAAAAAAGAAATGAGTTTGTTATAAGTAAATCTAAGGGACTTTTAGGACAAGTCAAGATCTGTGACCTACTTTTGCATAGAACTAAGGGACCTTCCTAACTCTCTGTGGATAAGAGTGATTGCTTCAAATCCACACAGCAGAGTCCAGTTGACTGACAGGAACTATGGGGGAATAAGTTTTTTGGGGGTAATAATGAGAAGGAAGAGTCTCAGACATGCATCTTGGTGTTTTCTGGAAAATGGAGAAAGGAAGGACAGCAATCCAGGGAGCTCACCAGCTCTGCATCCTCTGGCTGGGCAGGTAAAAAAAAATTCTACCACCCATTGGCATCACTCAGATCAGTCAATATCTTCAACCTCCTACAGCTTTTTAAGCTCTCAGGCCAGGAGGTGCTAATTCGCAAGGAACAGCTCTGGCTCCATCCAACTTTTAGCTCTTTGAAAAGTTTGTCCTAAGAATTGAGACACCCCATTTTCTTTTCTCCATGTCCCTGTACCTTTTTAGGATTCAAAGGGACCTGGGGAAAAATGTCCTCATTTTCCTCGACAGATGCCTTGCTGCTCATCCTCCGAGTTGCTCATTGATAAATCAGAGCAGACGCATCTTCCTTTTTTATCCTTCCTCATTACCTCCATGTGGCTTTTTGGTCTCTCTCCGAACACAGCCCTTGGTGAAACTTTGTGAGATGAAAGGGACTACCTTCACTGAGCCTCTCAGAAATTCCATGTTTGGGCTGATAATGCTGCTGCGTTAGCATGAAACCCTAATATATTTGGAGGAACTAGATCGAAAAGGTGCTTCTGATTTTTCCTGCAAGGAGAGGAGAAAGACCAGCTACTACTTTCTTCCACTCTCCAACCCAGTCATCCTGGGTTTATTTTTCAGACATTGCAGGGGTCCAAGTGCCAAGCTTGGGAGTGGCAAAAGAAGATGTGGAAGAACTCTCTGCTTCACTTCCTTTTTCATAAGACAGTATCATGTCCCCCATATTTTCTTTGCTGCAAACACACATTTATGTTCCTTGCTTGGGGCAGCCCGAAGGGAGGTCATTGAAAATCACTTATCTGGAAGGATGACACTGCATTGGGGATTTCCAAGGACAGATCTGGGCAAAGATGTGGCTTCAGGTGAGTAGATATGACAGCAGCCAGAATCTTACTGGGGAGGTACCACCCAGATGTTTATCAGCTGTGTCCTGAAAGACACCCTTGCTCTCAACCCATCCTATGGAGACTTGGAGACCCAGGGATTAAGAAAAACTATGAAAGCACTTTAAGAAGAGCACCTGGAAAATATTAAACTATGGAACCTCAGTTTCTCCTCATTGGGAGCACATGTGTACACCCTCAGGATGGTTAGAAAAGCAGAGAGAATGAGTTTCTCTTAGTTCCTGGAACATTGTAAGACAGAGATATTATAGCTTCTCTTGTCCTCATCATCAACTTTTCCTCTAGCTCTTTGGAAATGTGATGACATTTCTGCCTGTGGCCGGGGGAGCCTGGAGCAAGCAGAGCCTGAAGCATCTAATTCATTAATTTTCCCCTTAGTAAAATTTCAACATCCTGAATACAACCTGCAAGAAAACTTGGAACTGAGCAGATTTTATTGTTTTAGGTCTATGTCTCTTCTAGGGGAGCCCAAACATTGCACACTCATCTGTCACTAGCTAACTGTTTGGGCAACTTCCATGATATGCTTATTGGATTTCGTTCAGAACATAACTTTATTTGACCTCATTGAACGAAGCAGAAAAAAACACCTTCTTTGTGCCCAGGCCATTAAGACTACCCATTCTTAAATTAGATCAGAAAAAAAAAAATGGGAGGTAGCACATTTTCTAGTCAAGCCAGCAGTAATTGGACACTGTGACTATGAGTAGCCCTGGCCGTGTCTGGACACGAGCCAAATGTACCTTCTGTCTGTCTCTGACACAGGCAGACAATAGCTGTATTATTTACCGCACGGTCTCTGAGCGATTGCAAAGGCCAGCTGTGAGAACAAAAGAATCACTCACACTTGGCCCAGCCCTGGACCCAACCAAAGAAGGATCTATGTATGTTTTGTAAATAATTCACCCTCTACCCTGAAGGTTAGATCATCTATTCTCAGTTTCCTTTCTGTTGTGCTGACCATGACCGAAGGAAAAGTGGTTTCTCCCCTCTGGCTCTTTGGAGGTGAGTGGAGTGGTGGAAAGATGGTTTGACAATTCTTTGTGTCCATGTTTTGAGGTGCAGAGTCACATTGCAGATTGGCTGTGAGAGTGCAGGGAGAGCCAGGGTCTGGGAAAAGCTTGGCAAAGTTTTTGACTACCCTCTCTTGGATGTTCTGCATGCCTCAATTGAAGCTTTGAACTCTGTCTATGAAGCTGTGTAAATGAGCGGGGGCATTTGGCTATGCTTTCTGGCATGTTTTTCAACACATGGGCAACATGAACTCCAGGTACCTGAGCATAGGCTATTGCATTAACTTAATTCTATTAATACCCAGAACCTAGAAAAATATATTCCATTGGACTGGGCTGTCAATTACTGTCCTTCCTACCAGGATCAAACTTCATTCCTATTGGTCGTGGAATTTGTATGTAATTTAGAGTGTCCACTACTTCCAACCCTGATTTTGGATGATCAGGGCTTCAGTCAAGTGTGACCAGTATATCCTCTTCTTAGTCATAGGAACACTAATATTCTTGGTTTATCCTTGTACTCATCAGTTTAACCCACTTGGCTTACTATTTGCTGACCAGGTCTTATTATCTCCAGCTCCTGGCTTAGGACTGGGCTTAGAGCAGAGCATTTCCTGAGCTGAAGATCTGTTTTCTGTTATTGATTCTCAAGACTGTAGAAACACCTGGATATGGGCTTAAATTTTGTGTGTTTTTCTGTTCAGTTCCATCTCCAGCTGCTGACCAATGGCAAGTCTGAGGAGTCTGCACTCAGAATGCTGTGCATCCATGTATAATAGATCTCTGATTCCCACAGGAACTACTCCTTCCAATTTCCAGTCAGTCATCTCCGAAATCTAGTGATCATGTAGGAAATTCATTATGCTTCCTAAACTAGTGGTTTGCAAACATTTTTGTCTCCTTTTTTTCTCATTTGCTTCTCATACTTGAGGAAGTAGACTTGGAAGGCACTGCCATAAATAGTTGAGAGTCAAATTTAAGTAATCTGCTAACAATATTAAGTTAAAAAGGAGAAAACTCATTTGAAGATTTCAGCTCTCTAAGTCCTTAAGACTATTTTTTAGCATCTTACTATGGAGAAAGGAAGAGATTAGACTCTTTCTCAAGCCACATTAGGGATCTGACTCTGTCCTTCACTGGAATCACTGATCTCTTGAATTTTCCTTGTGGATACAGGTTTCTCTAAAGAGAAGTCTGCGTTCCATCAACTTGGACATTCTATGATAGCAGGATTCTTACCAGATTTCTATATAAACCAGGAACTGCATGTATGTTTATATACTGATGGATGAATGGATAAATGATTGAGTTAATCATTCATAAATGAATTATTTCTTGCCAACATATATAATCAATACAAAATGTATGAGTGGATGAATTATTTATTGAATTAAAATAGATGGTGGATGATTGAATGCATGCATATATCTTTAAAGGATTGAATACCTGCATGTGTGTTCATATGGAGAATGGATAGGGGAATGGATGACTGCATTATGAGTGCAAGAATTCACAGATGGTTCAATGGATGATGAATACATGCATGAAAATATTAGATTATGGGTGGAGGGATGGGTGAATGCATGATTAAATGAATGCATACATGGTTGGGTGGATGGTTAGAAGAGGGAGGGAGAGATGATTTCCTGAATGAAGGAATCTTTATTCTCCTTATGTTTTAGACTGTCACACTATTCCTTGTGCTTGATCTCCAAATCCTGTCTATCCCTTTCTTGGAGTTCTCTCTTTGACTTTCTTGCCATCTACATTCTTCCTAAAATATCATGGCTTTTTCAATCTTGTGTAAAAGTATGCTTCCATTGTGAAGAGAAACTCTCATTGGCCTTTCCCACCATCTCTGAAACACTCTGAAATAAAACCTAACATACAAAAATCAGAAAATAGATTTGAAGGGCAACTATGAACCCACCCTTGTTTGGGGGATCATCTCCTTTGTATGTGGTGTTCACAGTACAGAGGTCAGGAGCACTTTATTGCTGAACCCCCTTAGTGAAACCTACCATTTCTATCAAGAGCTCCACTCAGACTTGTTCCCCTGATGACAATGAAGCAGACCCATGAACATTCTCAGAGACCCTCAAGACCAGATAACGTTTCAGAGATCATGATTTGGTCCAGAGTTTTCTTCCTGACCAAGATCATTGAAGTGCTGTGAAGTAATTGGCTTTTCTCAGGATCCTAGACCATCAGTGACCAGTGAGGCTTCAGAAGCAGCAGGCCTGTCCAAGATTATCAGACTTCTCTGGCCACTCTGTTTGCCTTGACAGATCATTTGCCATTTTTTCTTGAGGTTTGGACTTGAAGAATTTTGACATTTCAAACATGAGCATGAGGGCTTTTGGAATGTCACCACTCTTATTTGGAGTGAAAACCAATTTTCTCTTAGTCCAGTACTCGCAAATAGCAAAGTTAATTAATTCCCTGTAAATAAACATTTGCAAACTGAAGCTCAATATAGCACTGACCAGGACTGCTTCCAAGTGCATTCTGGTATTAGATGACAAAGAGATTGATCTGATTTTTGGCTCATGGATGTCGACGTTGGCTAAAGGGTTTATGATGGTAGGAGGGACAACACTGGCTTGGTGGTGGTGGGCATAAAGAATGAGATCTGGACTCTAGTTATTCTGACTCACCAGACCTTCAACAGTGTGAGGAGCCCAAGTCTTACTCATATGGAAGGTCACTGGGATCTGGCAGGCTCTGAAAATTAGGTGTGCTCAAATCAAGGAGTTATTCACTGGAAACAGGAAATCTCTCCATGAATACAAAGTCCTGTCTTTCCCCTTTCCCATAAACCTTCTTAGCTTTGTAGTATAGTTGGAACCTCTTTACAGGCCTGGCTCCTGAAATTGATTTTATTTTTCCTTGAAAGCTGTTTGGTTACTGAAGATGTTAGGCAGGAGCTTTGAACAAAAGAGTTTCCATTTCCTTCTCATCTTTGATGGCTTTCACAGGCCACTACTTTGCATTGGGTTATATCCCTCTAGAGGTTGGATGCCCTCTCACTTAAAGAACTAATTCTTTCTTGGCTAAATCAGCACTCCATTGCCAACCTGGTTTCTGCCATGTGCCCAGCACAACATTGTTTTGTTATGTCAGAAAGACTATGGATACCTACATGCCACAAGATCCCCTCATCACCTCTTCTGGGACATTCCAGTGGGCACAGGGGAACAAACCCTTGTCAGAGAAGGCTTGACATTTCACATAAAATGGCTCAGTCGGCAGATCACAGATGAGGTGGAATCACAAGGAATGGACTGCTGGGTTCAGTGCTCTCCCAGTCACAAAGGCAGGTAGGTGGTCTTGAAACAAGGGATTATCCCCTAACCCCAACTATGATGTGGTTAATGGCAAGAAAACAAAGCTATGAGAAATTGCTTGCTTGACATTCAGAGAATGGTCAACAGGTCCTCCGAAGCTTTTCATACTCACAGAATTTAACAGAAAATAACTTGCTGCTCTCTGGGATCTAAGCCACTTGCCTGGGGAGTGCCTGTCAGGGATGGGGGTACAAGGCTCCTTTTCTGATTCTCTGTCATGCTTGATTTGCTCATTGAGAGGTCAGAACCTGAATGGCTGCACAAGATGCCTTCGCTTTGAGTTTAGGTCTCACACCCACTAACTTTGTGACAGTAGAGAAACCCCAGAAGGTTCCATAACTTGGTTTCCTCATTACTGATGATAGTTAAACACTGACAGAGACCATGTCATGAGTGTCATTGTGAGCCTACTTAGAAGGGAACAACACACTATCATTTGATTCTTCTGTAGTGACCTTTCCTTTTCTTTTTCTGTTTTTGAAGGCCACATCAGTGATGTTTAGATATTAGCCCTGGCTCTCACACAGGGATTAGTCCTGGTGGATTTGAGGGACCATATTGGGTGTTGGGGATTCAGACCCAGGTCTGCCTGGTGTAAGGCAAGCATCCTAACCACTGTACTCTCTCTCATCCTACATGGATACCTTTCAGGCATAGGTCTCCTGGGATTTCAGATGGCTCCCTTGGAGCTGGCAGGTTGTTGGGTGCCTGCTTTCTGGCATAAAGACCCAAGAGGCAGACACCACCCCTGTTTTATCAAAGTGAAGAGTTACTCCTCTCAAAATGATAATCTATAACCAGAAAGAACCTAAGACAGCCTGAGGCCCTGAGTCATCATGTGGAACCAAGAGCATGAGCTTCCCAGAGTGGCCCTAAAATACTCTGAACCAGGTGACTTAAGCCTTAGAAAAGCTGTGCACAGTCCTGGAGGCTAGATTTCCATAATGGAGACTCAGGGGGCTAGTGATCCTCTGGTAGACTCTTTAATTGCCCTTTTCCAGTGCCCCATGCATCCCCACAGTCTCTGCCCCATCACTCCCACATATCATCTTCATCTGAGAAGGGCACCTCCATATTAGAAAAAAGTCTGGTGAACAGCCTTCTCCTGAGGCTAGATCAATAGCACAGCAGATAGGGCTTTTGCCTTGTACACGACTGACTTGGATTCGATCTCTGGCACCCCAGAGATCTGAGAACATATCTGAGAATAGAGCCAGTAGCAACCTATGAGTGCCACTATGTGTGGCCAAAACCTCCCCAAACAAACAAACAAACAAACAAACAAACAAAATACCCAGTCTTATCCTGATTGATTCTGTCTGCAGTGATGTATCAAAGATGACAAAAGGGTGTGTGTGCGTGTGTGTATGACATTCACAGGTTCTGTTGGGGACAAATGGTCACACAATTCTCTGGGATATCTCAACTTGAAAATAAAAAGGGAACTTTTGTTATATCAACTAGCGAAATTAGGGGGTTATATCAGCTAGTGAAATAGGGGTAACTAGATTGGGGTGTCCAACCAACACAGTCATTCTTGATTTGAGCTGCTTGCCTAGGTCTGAGTGTGAGGAACAGGAAGGTGTTCACTAACATAGCAGAAACAGTCTAACCCTCCCATTGTTGACTTCAGTGCCTGGCAAGGAGAAAGTGCTCAAGTTAGGATAAGCATTAAAGTGATTGTTCCAGAAGGTGATGGTCCTGTTGATGTAATTAATAGACTATCCTCTCACACCTATTAGAATGGTACTATCCAAAAGAGAAGAGTCATGACAAGTGACAGTATGTGGATGTGGAGTAAAGGTGCTCTTTGTGCATAGTCTGTTGGTTTGAGGGTGTGTGCACTGGAGTAGACACTATGAAAATGGCATGAATGTGCCTCAGAAGCTTAAAGACAGAACCAGCAAGACATCAAGCAATTCCACTCCCAATAGCCAAATCATGGAAACAGTTTGTGTTCAAAACAGTTCAAACAGTTCAAAAGAGAGAAGAATCTCTCTTTCTCTCTCTGTTTCTCTGTCTCTGTCTCTGTCTCTCTCTCTTTCTCTTTTGCACACACACAGTGGAATATTACTCAACCATAAAAAGAAGGAAACTTTGCCAAGAATATCAGACCAAGTAAAGGAAACCAAAAGAAAAGCCAAATGATCTAATTTACATGCACTCTCAAAGTAGGTGAGCTAATAGCAACAGAAAATATTAGTGGTTGTTGGAGGTGGGAGTGGGAAGTAAAAAAAAAAAAAAACAGTCGAAAAAGACACAAACTTCTAGTTCGAAATAAACAACATGCTGATTATAGTTAACATGTTTATATATTTGCAAGTTGCTAAGAGAGCATATCTTAACACCTCTCATTACAAGATAAAAATTGTTAAGTATGCAAGGTGATGGAAGTGAACTAAATATATTATGATAATCATGTATGTATATATATATATTCTTAATAGTATAGACAATTATTCACATCTGAAATCCTTATGTTTTCACCTTAAACCTTGACAATATTATAAGTCTATATAAAAATAAAGATTCTATTTATCAAGATAAATTCATATTCACCTCTTAGAGAACTGCCTGTAAGGTAGAAAAAGAAAGTAGGTAGAAAGGAGACAGGTTTATAAGAGAGCAAGAAATCTGCTTGGCTTGGCATGGAAAGTGGTGATCTTGGCATGGAGAAGCAAGTCTCCAACTCTCCCAGGGGTGGAATGTAGGGTATGAGGGGAGAAAGTTAGAAAGAGGTCAGAGTGTGCCAAAGTACACCATTATGAAATGTTGGAGCTTCTGGTCATAGCGCAGAGCAGACAGACCTGTCCTTGGGAGGAACGGAAGCTGGAGTCTGCCTGCTGCTACAGTTCCAATTGCCCCTTCACTGGCCACTGCTCTGGGAATTCCCTGTCTGTTCACTTAGTCACAGCAATACTTTTTTCAGCACCTTCAACACAGTTCCAATGCAACTTGCAGAGAACAATTAGGTGCCCTGTTTGACTTAACTCCATTGAAAGGTTATTGTAAACACATTCATAACTTCCCATTGTCTGGGGAATAAAATGCCTCTTTAATTCCCTTGACTTCTCTGTATCAGTTCTAAGACTGATCGCCATTGGTTCTTTCATGTACCCTCATTTGGGTTGAGCATTGATTTTTTTTTCTGTGTGCTCCTAATCTTCCCTAATGATGGGCTTCCTGAGTCCATGTAGATTTGTGGGTAAAGTCAGTTAGTCTTTAACCAGAAGTATAGTCAAATTTCTGACTCATTCCAACTTAGTTCCTATAGTCTGTTACTAATTGGAAGTCTTGCAGATGGCCCAAAGGGGGTTATCACAGATTTCATACCTTGTATTTATTCTTATGCTAAAGCAAGCCAGATCAAAGAAATTGCTAGTGAAGAGAATCCTTAGGTTCAAAAGTTCATGGAACCCTGGATACCACCTACGGAAACAAACATGGATTCCTACTTCAGCACCAGAAACATAAATTCTACCAAAGAAGGCCCCACTACCGCCATGGCACTTACTCCAAAGACAGTTCTTATGTCACCCTGACAACCGAGCAACAGCAACAGTCTTCTTTTAGGGCAGAATTCTCCAATGCTAACTGATGGTGAGATGGAACCAAAAGACAGACACACCACCCAGACTTTGACATAGGACTTATACAGAGACCAGGATCTATAACTAGTTACTTGACAGCAACAACTGTGATGGTGAAGAGCTGACCACCAAGAATGACTATAGAATTGAACAACCTAGTATGCCTTGAGCCTTGAGTTGGTCTTATACCAAAATACTTCGGGGATAAGATCTCCCTGTTTTTTAGGCCAAAAGTTTTTCTTCCCAATTTCTTCCATATTTTACTATGCCTATGCAAACGACATCACACACATCTTTTTTCTTTTTTTTATATTTTTATTGTGATAACATGAATTACAAGTCTTTCACAGTAATATTTAAAGTACATAGTGACATTGAATCAGGGGTATTCCCTCCACCAGTGTTGTCCTCCCTCCAACCCTGTTCCTAATAGCCTTCTCCTTTGCCCCCCAGACTGTTAGTATAACTGGTCCCCTCTGGTATATCTTGTTGAAGATTGGGTATTGATTCTGTTGTTGTTGATTTTGAGTTTGGTGTTTAAGTCTGGTCATTTTTTATTTCTACTCAATGTACATGTGACTGTTTGATTCTGGTACCATCTATTTTATCCCTTCAATTTATGAAGTAGAACAAGACAATCCAATTTATGTAGTTCTTTTTGAAAAAATAAAAGAAAAAAGAAATTAAAAAAGAAATAAACTCAGAAACCAAAATCCAAAATATAAAAAACAAAACTTTTGTATCTCCCATCTCTAAAGAAAAAAAAGGGGGGGAGCATACTAAACCTTTGGTTATTGTAACAACTTTATTGATGATATAATAATTTCCACAAATACAGCTGCTAATGAACTCTCTCCTCTTCTTTTTCCATCCATTTTTAAAAATTTTTCTATTTTCTTTTTATTTTTTAATAAGTTCACTTTCTGTCATCCTGAGACAAATATATTATGATCAGTCATGTCCACTATGTGATACATTTTATTTTAATAAATTGAAAAAAAGGTTCATGGAAACTATTGCAGGTTTTTACTATTGTAAATTGATGCTGTCTGTGTATTTTATTGGTGTGAGAGACCCATTTCAGACTCAATCTGAACTGAACCCAGCTCAAGAGAGTCCACTTTGTATGAAGAAATATAAAATATTCAATCCCAGGCATAAAAATCCTGATATCTGAAAATTTTTCTTCACCTAAGTTTTCTTTCATCCTAGTTCATTTTCAGTCAATAATCTCTTTTGTCTCTTCCCATGAACATATTCTTTTTATCTTTCCACTTTCTCCAAGAAACTCCCCTTCATCTGCCAGCATCTCACCAGACTTCCTCAAATTCCTTATTGATTCTGTGTTAACCTTAATCCCAATTAGATAATTTATAAGGGCAGGAGAGAGAGAGAGAGAGAGAGAGAGAGAGAGAGAGAGAGAGAGAGAGAGAGAGAGAGAGAGAGAGAGAGAGAGAGAGATCCTGCCATCTGCCTAGATGTAGGTGAAGGAGAAAAGAGAGAGTTGCCTGATTTGGAGATTTCTTTTGATCTCTTGATATCTCCCATTCCATCCATCACATCCATAAAAAGTTGGAGAACTTTTAGGCAGACAAGATTCAAAAGGATGAATAGTGTCCAACAATAAATTGAATGCATCAAAATGTTGTGTATAATTTACAATGGAACACTACGCAACCCTAAGGAAGAATGAAATCATCCAGTTTGTAGCAACATGAATGGAACTGAAGGATATTATGCTGAATGAAGTCATTTAGAAAAGAAAGGAATAAAGAATGATCTTTCTTATATGTGGGGCCTAAAGACATACAGCAAGGTAGCAACAAGGGGCCAAAGACAACAGTAAAGAATTGATCAACACAATTAGTGGATGTAGAGGATTTGAAAGGGAGAGATGTCAGAGTCCTTAGGGGAAGAAAGTAGGCACATCGGTGGTGGATATGGTGTTGGAATTATGTGCTTGGGAAACCACCAATAATAGTATTGCAAACCTATTGAAAATAGGACTTCAATAATAAACCAAAATAAAATAATAAAATAAAATTACAAATTACATTAACCAGGTCACCTAGTGTTTCACCCTTCCATTCTGGTATCTCAGACTTGGCTAGCTTCCCTTCAGTGTGCTGCTCTACAGATGGGGTGCAGATCCCATGATGTTTCTCCTCAGATAAGTCAACAGGTGGACCTTGCTGAAGGGTAACTGTTGCACAGAATAGCCAATGGAAACAACTTGGAGGAGAAATTTGTAGACTCTGACAGGACAAATGACACCCTGTGCTGGAGGCTAAAGTCAAGCGCAGGGGAGGTCAGGCAGATGGAAGTGGGTTCATCAGTTTCTCTCCCTCTTTCACGGAAATCGAGTCAATTCACTGCAGAAGAGAGGAAATTGAGGTGGCAAGAGATGAAGTGATTGCCTCTGTGTTTAAAAGTAATGGTAGGGGCCAGGAAGGTGGCGCTAGAGGTAAGGTGTCTACCTTACAAGCGCTAGCGTAGGACGGACCGCAGTTCGATCCCCTGGCGTCCCATATGGTCCCCCCAAGCCAGGGGCGATTTCTGAGCGCATAGCCAGGAGTAACCCCTGAGCGTCAAACGGGTGTGGCCCCCCCAAAAAAAAATTAAAAAAAAAAATAAAAGTAATGGTAGAGCATGGTCATAGTGAGTAAGTGGTAGAATAGGGTCATGGTCTACTCTCTTGAGCTTAATGTCTTCAACCCTGGGGTGCGTTATCAACCAGAAAAATCTGGCCACATCTGAAGATGTATATGAGGGTCACACCCTAGAGGTGTGATATTGTATTAGCAGCTGGTGGGGAGAGGAGAACATACTAGAAGACACCAATCAATCCCTTGCAACAAAGATAACATCAACCTCAAATGACCATGGAACTAATGCTGGGATAACCCTTCTCTGATGTTTTTCTCTGTCTGTCCTACTTAAGGTCTCTCCCTAGGAAGAAAGCTGATGACATGTCTGACTGTACTCCTGACTCTGAAAAGGATCCTGCAACCTCAAGTCTGCTGCTCGCATCTCTGGGGGGAGCTTTTATCGTACAAGTCTTTACTCAGTGAACATTTCTGTGCTCCACTCAGCACCAGCTCTGTGGGTTCTCACTTTCTCATGGAGTCTTGGTCTGGCCCCTCCAGGATGAATCTTTTTATTTTTTGAAAGGGAAGCAATTTGGGCCATGCCTGGCTGGGCTTGGGGGATCTTCCTGACTCTGCACAGGAGTGTCTCCTGGTAGAGCTGGGTTGAGGCGTTGGGATCTATTTTATGCAAGACAAAATGGCTTTAATTCTTATACTATTCTTACCATTAAAATAGATTTTCCTGTGCTGATGTTCTTTTTTTTTTTTTTTTTGGTTTTTGGGCCACACCCTGTGACGCTCAGGGGTTACTCCTGGCTATGCGCTCAGAAGTTGCTCCTGGCTTCTTGGGGGACCATATGGGACGCCGGGGGATCGAACCGCGGTCCGTCCTAGGCTAGCGCAGGCAAGGCAGGCACCTTACCTCCAGCGCCACCGCCCGGCCCCAGTATGCTGATGTTCTTGAGGATAGTCTTATTTACAATCAAAACTCAGAAGGTTAAGAAGTTAAGGTTCATGTAGATGGGTCTTGATCCCTCCCCACTGTACAGGTCTCTCTTTTTACCTGTGTATGATGTCACTCATCTTATTCAGCAATGCTCCAGCTTATGACTTCTTGACCCCTGTCCCTAGCTGTCTGCTCACCTAGTCATGTGCCTATGTTGTCCTTTATCATTGTATTGCTTTATGAGTCTAAAATATTGTCACTAGGACTTTCTTGGACTAACACCCAAGGGGTTCCCTATTAACTTGGCTTTCCATAACCACTAGCCATGGCCGTATGAGCATGGGTGAGATTCCTGCTGTCTTGCCATCTGTCTGAACTTAAGAGTACTATCTTACTTTGCCCTCTATCTAGGCTCATTGGCCCTTCTTCTTTCTGTCTTCTATCAGGGAGCACAATATTCTCAAGTCTGAGTGTAGGTGAGTGTGTGAAGATAAAGAAAGAGAGGGAATTTGGCTGGGAGCTTCATTTATCTGCTGTTATCTCCCACTCCCAATCATCCTGTTATCTATTTTGATTTAAAATGACCAAGTTGATTCACTAGTTCACCTGGACTTCTACCTTCCTAACACTAACACTAAGCTCTAACACTAATGCTTTAGACCTGAACTCCACTGTTTTGGGTCTCTGTTCATAGTACTGTGCTTGCCACCATAACTCATCCTAGGTGATTTGAGGAGCACCACTCTGGGCAGGTGAGAGACTCTCACTTCATGCCACCTACCAGCCACAATTGTCATGTTGCTGCTGAATAACTCACCAACCTTTCCTTTAATTCCCCTCAATTCTGTCATGTAACACACTTCTTTTATACCACATTTAATTATCATGAATCTATAAAAGCTTCCTTACTGAATAAAATATTCAGACAACTCATTTGAAAAGAAGAAGCAAACAGTAATATGCAACATTTCATTTTTTTTTTCATTAAATTGAGCATGACCGTTGTTAGTGCCTGGGAGTTTAGGACTGTGGGTTTGACACTCTGACATTACTCATCTATTCACAGTCAGCTGGAATACCTCACAAGTGCTTCATTTTCTCTCTATTTACATTAGTCCAATAAATTCATCTTGTATTTCATTGAGCTGAATGACTCCATCTGTGGACTGCTTATGAGTTTGATGTTATTTTTTAAATTTATTTTATTTTATTTATTTATTTTCCTTGCTGCTGCCTTCCATAAAAATGTGTTTTAGCTTTTGAATATGAAGGCAGAAAAAGATTAATTAAAATCTCTATGCTTCTTCAATGATGCCCGCTTTGCACCAACATCGAATGACCATGAATTGCTTGAGGGGCTTCTGCAGGAGTAGAATTGCACAAAGTTAGTAACTCAGACAATTGAATGAAGGCAGCACCACAGGCAGTACACCTGGGCCTCACCTGGGATTCAGAGACCATGGGTTGTGGCCTCTTTATTCCATACCTATTTTCTTCAGTCTAGAGAGAGCTGTGATCTGACTTTATAGTCTTGTTGAGTTGAATGCATGTTGCTGAATAGAATATTTTTCATAGATATCTCATAATATTGGGAGGCTTTTTCTTATGAGATCAGCTTTACGGGAGTGTATCAAGACTGAGTTCACCAGTGCATGCATCTCTCAGATTCTTTGACCAAAGCTGCAACAAGAAGAATCAAGTTTTGGGCCCACCATGCTAAGAATGAGGCATTTCACTTGGCTTTTCATTTCATGTGGCATTTCATTTCACAACATTAAATGTATCTATACAGAGCACCAGGTTCTGAGAGCTTCGGTGATCTGATAGACCTCTGGAACTTACACCTGCATTCAAATATGGAATATTCTGATTTCTCCCAGAAAACTGACTGCTGTCTGCACCTTTCTAGGCAAATTCAGCCATACTCAGACTTTTTTTCCCTCTAATTTTAACTTTATTGCAGTCTAATTAGAGAATAACAATGGCCTATGTTTAAGGTGTTATAATGTGATGTTTTATACCTATATCTAATCTCTATACATAAAGTGAAATGATTCCCATAACCAAGCTAATTAACAGATCCATTGCCTAGTATAGTTACAGCGTATCTAGAACATTTGAGTTTGACCCACTAAGCAAGTTTCGGCTCTTTTATGTTAACTCTAGTCAGCACGCTGGGTCCAATTTCCAGAATTTGTGCATCTCAAATAACAGAGCTAGGTATCCTAAACACCAACATTTCCTGATAGCTCCCTTCCCTGCTGCACCTGGAAACCACTGTTCTAGTCTGCTTAAAGGAAGTGCCCCATTGTTGTTCAAAGGAAGTGACATCATGCATTGTGTGTCTTTCTTATTCTACCAGTAAAATGTCCTCTAGGCTCAACATGTTGTTACAATATAATTTTCTTTTTTTCTTTCATTTCTTTTCTTTGTGGGGATTACACTTGACTTATCTTCAGGAGATACTCCTGGTTTGATACTAAGGGGCCAGTCCTGATTCAGTCCTGGAAATCATGCAATGCTGGGCATCAAATCCCAGATTCCCACATGCAAAGAGCTATCTCTCTGACTCTAGAAATTCCTTCCTTTAAAAAACTGAATAATACTCTATTACACACACACACACACACACACACACACACACACACACACACACACACATTCTTTCCCGTGCACTCATTGTTTTCTTCATCCACTCATCCACTAACCACACTGAAGTGGGTTGCCAAGCCTTGACTATTGTAAATCACACTAAAATAAATACAGAGGTGAAACTCTTCAACAGACGTATTTAATTTCTTTGGAAATCACCTGATTTTTTTAAAATGGAAAAAGGTCCCCCAATTGACCTTTCTAAAAGAAGATATACAAATGGCCAATTGAAATATGAAAAGATGCTTAAAATCACCAATTTCCAGAGAAATGTAAATTAAAGCTACAGAAAATATCACTTCTCAGCTGTTATATTGGCTATAATCAAAACAAAAATATGGCTATAGATTGATGAGGATGGAGAGCTTAGAAACCCCTTGAGCATGAGGGGAGGGAAAATAAGTAGTGTAACCTTTATAAGAAACAGTAGGAAATTTTTCTAAAAGTTAAACCTATAATTAATAATGTGATCTAGCAATAATTTTTTTTGCTAATTGACTCTATGTAGTGAAGAATTTAAATAAATGGGGTATATGCACTATGTGGGATACACTGTCTAGAATTTTTATACTCGGTATAATAATTTTAGGATTCACCAATGTGTTGCATGTTAGAGGTTTACTGGGGAGTCATAAACCATTGAATAAGCAAAGCATAATTTCTTCATTTATTTTTGTATAAATGGATCTTTCCAAAACTGGTTATTTACAGTTTGGATCTATTATGAATAGTAATGAACATACATCATTTTTTAAAGTTTCTGTTGGTAAATATTTAAATACATGGTACTGCATAGGTAATATGAGTAATATTACTGATTAAATGTTTGGCTCCTACCACCTTCATATTATGAAACTGTAATGATTAAGGTGAGATCAAGGCCATACTCTATGAGGAAATCAGATCCTGGGGATGGATCCTTCATCAATGTATTAGTGCCCTTACAAAAAAGCAACAAGAGAGCTGTTATTTATCTCCAGCATATGAGGATGAGAAAAAAATTATCCATAAGCTAGAAAGCATTCACACCACAGGTCTACTGAGCATTGCCTGCCATCTTGATTCTGGACTTTCCAGTCTCCAAAGTTGTTAAAAAGTTGGGGCCGGGCGGTGGCGCTAAAGATAAGGTGCCTCCCTTGCCTGCCTTGCCTGCGCTAGCCTTGCCTGCGCTAGCCTTGCGGACCTCGGTTCTATCCCCCGGCGTCCCATATGGTCCCCCAAACCAGGAGCGACTTCTGAGTGCATAGCCAGGAGTAACCCCTGAGCGTCACCGGGTGTGGCCCAAAAACAAAAAACAAAACAAAACAAAGTTGTTACAAAGTAAAGTTTTGATTGCTCAAGTCACTGAATTTATGATTCTATCAGTCAAAGAAAATACTTTAGAAGTTTAATTCAGGGATTAATTTAGGAAAATTTTCCAATCAGTCTTTGAAAGTAATGAACCACCGACAACTCTGTCTGCTAACCATGGATAAGCCTCCTATGTTTTTTTTCTGTATTCTCACCGAGGTTTGCTGGACTACTGGATATATTGGAATGTCTCATTGTGGTTTTGCTTGTGTTTCTGAAATAATTTACAAGACTGAACATATTCATGTGTCAACTTGCCACATGTTTATCATTGCAACTTGTTTATCATTTTTTGTCAAGTGTATTTACCAGACCTTTGACCAATTTGATTATTGATTTGTAAAATCTCCAGAGAAGGCTGGAGTGGGTAGGGTGATTGCCTTCTACATGACTGATCCAGGTTTGATCCCAGCATTACATATGGCCCCCAAAGTACACAGGGAGTGATTGCTAAATATATAGATAAAAGTAAGTCCTGAGTAGAGCTAGGAGTAACTCCCAAACAAAAATAAATAAATTATATACTTCAGAAAAAAATATCCTTTACCAGAATCATAAATTCACATGTGTATACTATAATATATGTGCATGTATATTTCCCCATTCTACAACTTGGCTTTTAAATTTCCTACTGGTATCTTTGTATAAAAACGAAGTTATTGGGCCTGAAGAGATAGCACAGCTGCCTTGCAAGCAGCCGATCCAGGACCAAAGGTGGTTGGTTCGAATCCCAGTGTCCCATATGGTCCCCCGTGCCTGCCAGGAGCTATTTCTGAGCAGACAGCCAGGAGTAACCCCTGTGGCCCAAAAACCAAAAACCAAAAAAAAAAAAAAAGTTATTAATTATATTGAAGTTCAACTTAGTTTAGAGGGATTATAACCTGCTGTATGTTAAGAAGCCACTTCAAAGTAAGAAATGGCATGTTTTCTTTGATATGCACTGCCATTTTAGCTTTCATGCATGTTTCCATCCTAATGACAGTTTAATTAACCTGTGTGAGAGAGAAGACTTGGGTGAGAGAAACTGAACATTTTACTTTTCTTTATATGCTTTCAGATATTTTGGATCTAATATTAAAAGAGATTTCCCTTTGGCTATACAGAGAATATTTTATGTCAACTACTCTCTTTTTGTGAAAGAAGAGCCTATAAGGCATGATAGTTGAATGTTTTGTCTGTGGTTCTACAGGTAGTAGTGAGTGAAACTTCATTAGAATGGAGATTTTGAGTACCGATCACACTTAATGTTACAAAAAATACAAAAAGCATTTCTTCTCAAAGGGACTGGAAGTAAACACACTATTTATAGGAATTGACTCAGAAATTATGACTAAAAACAGAATTGGTTTATGTGTTTGAAAGATTATGTGTACCTGTTCTAGCTTAGATCTTGTTCACTCAGTCTGAGTGACTCAATCCCACCATCTTTATGTTTTCTTCCTGTCTCCCCTTTCATTATAGTAAAACCAAAGTTGGAACAAACACCACTAAATGCCTGCTAGGGGAAAAGACTGGGTGGGTGTGAAGTTGAAGAGGCTATTACCCTCTTCCGTGCTGAGAAAGTAGCACATATTTTTTATGCTACCTAGTGACACTCAGGGAGATTTTGAAAGGGAAAAGGGGGGTAGCATGTAAAAAGTTCTGATGAAGCTAGAGCTTGCTCAAAGCATTGATTCCACAGACATCATTTATGAAAACTAGAAGAAGAAATATAATTCCACTATGACATCTTTAGCTAATACAATCTCAGAAAAGGTGTCTACTCATCATCAATAATATCTATGAAAACAACAGAAATGTTTGGCTGTCCTTCTGCTGAGAGTTTGGTCTCCTACCTGAACATTCATCTGTTTCATTTGGTACTTTGTGGAAAATATGGGAGTATTTGCATTCATCACCCAAGTGTGATCCCAGTCCATGCTTTGAGGATTAGAGCAGCCACATTGAGATTATACAACAACTCCTGAGACTGCAATAGGGTTATAGCATTCTCAATGTCTGCTGCTTTGTTTTGTTTTCTCTAGCATGCATTTGACAGACTCAGGTAATACCCTGTTCTTCCCCCAGGAAGGACTTGAACACATGGACCTCTCTCTTCTTCCAAGACAGTCTTCTAAAGACTGTGCTTGATTTCGTGTCCTGTTGTGGTCAGGGGTCAGGAACTACTGAAGTACCAGGGCTGCTGAGAAGAAAGTGTAGGAAGCATCAAGTCTCCAGTAGCCTTTTCCCTGCACCAGCTGGAGGACTTGCACAGAGATAGCTTTGTGGAGCCAGCCACTCACCCTCCTCCCCTCCCATGTACTTTGTCACTTTTTTCTTGGCAGCTGATTTTGAACTTGGCTTCTGAACTCCTGTCTCCTGCTTGAGAATAATGTGATGGTGGGAAGGAACATTGTCCTGGGTGGCACCTGTAGAAATGAACTAAAAAATTGATTTTCTTGATGTCACTTCCTCACTCCATCCATCCAGGCAGCCCTGGGCTAACTGGAGGCCCCTTTCCTGCTTCAGCCCTAACAGTGGCTCATGTTACCTTCAGCAACATACACTGCCCTTTGGGACAGGCCCAAACCCAAGCCAGTTTGCCCTGGGTCACTGGGCCATCTGCTCCCTGGGCTTTTCTCCCAGTGTCCTGGAGTCTGCCAGCTGGGATTACAAAGAGCCATTCTAAGCACTTTTCCAGCTGCTTTCCATACGCCTTGAGTATCCTCTTTCCATGCCTTGAACCCAGGCACCCTCACCTGCTTCTGTCTGTTCAGTGGCTCTCCTTGGGCCCTTGGAGAGCTCAGGCATCCCCAGGCACCAAAGGTCCTCTGGGACTTTGATATGTTTGTTCTTTGAGTCTATTTCACACCCATGTTCCCAGGCCTGAAACTCAAATAGCTTAGAGATATGAACCAGATCTCCCAGAGGACAAAATCTTGCATCACTGTCTGGATCTCTGCACAGCCCTCCATGTATCTGCAGTAGGGTCTTGTTTATCACTGAGCCTCATGCTCTCTAGCTAAAAAATTAGTGAGGGAGGGGCCAGAGAGATAGCATGGAGGTAAGGCGTTTGCCTTTCATGCAGAAGGTCAGTGGTTCAAATCCCGGCATCCCATATGGTCCCCTGTGCCTGCCAGGGGGCAATTTCTGAGAATAGAGCCATGAATAATCCCTGAGCACTGCCAGGTGTGACCCCCCCCCAAAAAAAAAACAACAAAAAATTAGTGAGGGAGTCAGAGAGATAGTTGGGGGGGGTAGGGCTAAGGTACCTAAAGGCAGTCAAGCCTAGTTTGATCCCCTGCACCACATATGGTTTCCCGTTTACTGCCAAGTGTCACTCCTGAGCACAGAGCTAGGAATAGCCCTGAGAAATACTCGGAATGTCCCAATTACTCAATCTTCAAGAAGAAGAAGAAGAAGAAGAAGGAGGAGGAGGAGAAGGAGGAGGAGGAGGAGGAGGAGGAGGAGGAAACAAAGAGAAAAGTAAAGAAAAGAAGAAAAGAAAAGAAAAAATGGGAATGAGACCACCTTGAAGGATTTTGGGTCATATGACCTTTTAAAGCACATGAATCTCATCTTGCATACCAGCCATCAACAATCAACAACCAAAATGTTAACTGATCAATAAAGCTTGGTTCTCATAACTCATCTTTATTTTTCTCTTCTTTACCATATTTAATACATAAAACTAGTTTTAGGCTACTCTCTCATGTAAGCTGTTTCATCCCATAATTATTATATAGTATCTTTCTACCAGTTATTTATAATCCTTTTCAAGTATATTTCTAGCTTACCATTGTTACTACCTGCCTACTATCCTATATGAGATAACCACCATTTTAGCCCCCGAAGGACTAACCCACATCCATACCTTAAAATTATAAAAGAGGTAACTCCAACTCATTGAAATGTTCTTTTGATGGAACACCTCATTTTAAAGTGTTTTTGTTTGCCATTATTCAATAGCAAGAAGTTCTCAATATACGCATGGACAGACAATTCATAATTTATAAATCAGATAAAGGTACCAAACAGTAGGACAAAAATGTAATCAATGTACTAGAAGTGAGGGACTAGCAATTATACCTATGGACTTTTTTTTTTTTTTTTTTTGCTAGATTATTCTTGATGTTCAAAGGGAAGGGTGATGTTTCCCAGGCAGAACAGCATTAGGAATGTAGAACCTTTCTCCACTCTCGGTTGACATTTGGCTTTACTAGAGGCTCTTGTGCCAAGTTTCACATGATAATTTTTAGTTTGAAGGCTTTATTTTAGAAGCTGCTGCCCCTTCCAGTCTTACACAACTATGATTTATTTCCCACAAATACATCTATAGTTTATTCCTGCACATTTGGCTTTCTGTTCTATTTATTAAGTATGAGGCATACAGTGACCTCACATGGCTTCTTCAATGGTTAATAATCACTGTTTGCTATTTATTTGAAATATCATCTTTATCATATATGTAATTCTTTCACATTCACGTGAGGTCTTAGCACTCACTGATGGATTCCTGAACTTTATCATGCTCCATCATGTGACATCCCCTATTTTATCTTGATGCAGCATTTCGCTTATTTCATAGTCTTAATTGGTCAGTGTTCTCCCTTGCCACAATTTTATAAATTCCTGAAACTGCTAATAAAGAAATGACTTCGTCTTCTTTGAAGATCTATTTCCTTTAACTGTTGGAGAAGGTGATTTGTTTATAAGGGTGGTGCTCTCAAGCAGTGCTCAGACACTGAGATGTTCCATTCTGAAGTTACTTGGCAGGCCAGGTATTCAGTGTCCTACCAGGGGCAATAGTGTTGGGGACCAAACTCAAACCCTGGAGTTTGCATGCAACTGACTGTTGAGCATTTATTTATCCAGTAGTGGGGAAAATGATTTGGGGGCAGGGCATACATGGCTCTGAACTCAGGAGTGATCCTTAGCTGTATTCAAAAAATCATATGTGGTACTGTGATCTCAAAATGGGGTGAATGAGAAGCAAGGCAAGTGCCTTCAGCTCTCTGCTTTCTTCTGGCCCTTTTCTCAAATCAAATGTATTGAGGTACCATTGGTATACAATGTTTTTTTTATTCACTAAATTCAAAAATATACAAATAGATTTATAAACACCAATATAAAAGAGATAAAAATCAAAATCAAACTTTTCTGATGCTTCCTCTTTTCCAAGCTTTCCAATTCCCTGATTCCTGGCAGAATGTTCTAATATATGATTTGGATTTAAGTCCCTATGGTTTAGTTCTACTTTTAAAAAATTCATAAACTTAAATAATGAAATGGGCTTTTTGTGTCTTCTTTCTTTCACTCAGTATAAACTCATCAATGAAGCTCACTAAAACCCCCATCTCCCCATACTATGGCTTTTAACAGAAATTTCTTTGCCTCGCTGACTATTATTCTACTACATGGATGTACCACCTCTTGGTTCATTGATCTATTGATAGACATTTGGGCTTTTGCCAGTTTCAGAATTGTCTGGGTAAAGCTGCTATAAATATCAATATTAAAGTTTCTTTTCTGTGCATAGGTATTTTCACTTCTTACAGGAAAATAACCAGGAATGGGATTAGTAGGTCAGCCAGTAGGAGCTTAACTTGATATGAAAATACCAATTTTAAGACATTTTTAAAAGAATTTTTCATACTTCTATCAATAGTGCATGAAAACTCCCATGGCTCCACATTTTGTCCATAACTGACATTGTCAGTCTTAATTGCAACAGTTCTGTGAAGACTGTAGGAATAGACCATTATGGTTTTAACTCACTTTTACTGTTGACACTGACTATGCACCCTTTGTAGCTGTTCATAATAGACCATTGGTCTAGCATTTTCAAGGCAATATTTAAAACTTCTTAATTGTTGTTTACTTGGATTATTTGTCTGCTTTATAGTTGGAGGCTAGAATTCTCTATAGTTGATGATGCAAGATTTGTGTCAGATATATGTATAGAGAATATATTTGCACATAAAGCCAATGATTTGTACAATTCCCTGAATTGCCTCTAAAGAGAAAAAGCATTTAATTTGGCTAAAATGTAAGCTATGTTTCAGGGTGAAATTTTATTTTTTACTTTTTAACTCTTGATATTTCCGTTCACTCCTAAATTAATTTTAAAATGTATATATTCATTGATAGTTATTCATTGATAGTTATTAAGCCTTTCAAGTGTATTAAAATGAATAATACATGAATAGTTTAAAATTATTCTGCTTCTATCATTTTATATATTGTTTTCTTTCTAAGGCTGCTTATTTTTATTATCTTATTTTATTTTTGTATTTCTTTTCAAACCATTTAATGATTTTATTGACATATTCAAATAATTTTAGCATTTCTAATCATATTTCCTCTTTGTTTAACCTGAAATATTTTGGATATAATCAACTCATTCTTTTCCTGTAATTAATTTGATTTTATTATTATTCAACAGTTTTGTTTTGTTTTGTTTTAGTTTTGGGATACATTCGGTGATGTTCAGGGGTTACTCCTGACTATGTGCTCAGAAATTACTCCTGGCTTGGGGGACCATATGGGATACCAGGGATTGAACCCAGGTCTGTCCTGGGCAGCTGCATGTGAGATAAACACCCTATCACTGTGCTATTGCTCTGTCCCCCACCCCTTAGCATTTTAAGTAGAAGTCTTAAAACCCTTCTTCTTTAGAATCCAATTATGAATAATTTGCTTTGTTTTTTTTGGGGGGCACACCCAGTGACTTTCAGGGGTTACGCTTGGCTATGCACTCAGAAATTGCTCCTGGCTTGGAGGACCATGTCAGGGATCAAATCGCAGTTTGTCCTAGGCTAGCACGTGCAAGGTATCAGACACCATACAGCTTGTGCCATCGCTCTGGCCCCGAGATGGATAATTTTTATTTTCAATATAATCTCACTGAATTATCCCTAGAGATTAATGATACATGTGACTCTTTTTAATTTTTATTTTTTTGCTAAAGTACATTTTTTCCTAATCTTCTTTAACTCAAAATATGAGATTTAAAATTTTCCAGTTACATATGAAACATTTTGAGGCTTTTTTCTATTGTCTTTATTTTTTTTAAATCACTACAATAAGATCTCAAACTTGTTACGCTCCTATTAAGCACCTCTCCCACTTTCATTTAGTTGATGTCTCAACAGAGTTAGACGAGAAACCTGATTTTCATTTGGTACTACATGTTAGTGGTGCATTCTTTTTTTATTTTACTCATTTTTTGTTTACTTGATATGACATTTGATCTGAGAGGGATGTGTAAAAAATCTTCTTTTATGATTATGAGTTTATTAATTTTCCTTTGCATCTCCAACAGGTTTTGTTTTATGTCGTTGGGAATTTTGTTGCTAAATGTGTGAATATTCTTCTTGATGGAGTGTAATATTTAATAATATTGAAATCCCATTTGTCCTATTTAATATTTTTGACTTGGATTAATATGTTGTCTGATATATATTTTTCTTCACCTCTTTCATGTAAGCATTTGCTGGTTCCTCCTTTTCCATCTGTCTGTTTTTGGATTTCCTTGTTATTTCATTTTAGGGGCATGTCTCATAAACATAACATATCTGGATTATTTTTGAAATTTCTTTTAAAAAAAGGAAAATCCAAATAATCTATATTTTTTCCTAGTGGGCTTTGACCCATTCACATTTATTGTAATTCTTGGTATTGTTCTCCCTGCTAATGATCTTAATTTCTCTTTACTACTCTCTTTCTCATTACAAAATGTGTTTGTCATTCTGGTTTTGTATTCTTCATTGTTTTTTCTCTCTAAAGTATTTGGAGATATGTATCTTACTCTCAGGAATTGCTGCTGTAAAAAGAAATAAAGATTATTTTGAAAGGCAGACATCAGATCATAGCAAGCCAAGTAGAGGATGTTGACAAAATGACATTGTTGCTGTTGGAAACCCAATAAAGCCTTGGTTAGGTAGAGAATCTAAGTAATTCTTATTCATTTGTTGGCTTCAAAATGCTTATCGAATACTGCTCCATACTATATGCACAATCTAGATTGGGGGGAGACGAAAAGCTTTGCAAAGGCTGCGATACTAAGTTTTAAGAAGCCCCCTATCTCCAGAAAGAGGTAAACAAAACAACTTTTCTGGCCTCCATGAGGTAGAATTAAGAGTGATCTGTAGAACTCCTTCCTGAATCAGGGTCCAGGTAGAAAATGGGGGACAGTGCAGGGCATGCTGCTGCTGGTGGAGTCATTGTTCTGAGCAGGGGAGGGTATGCAGAGAAAAATTGAGCTATTTCTCAGAGTCCATCCATCATGCTTGAGCTCAAGAATGCAGAAGCTGAAAGATCACAGGTACCCTCTGACCCCTCCTGAAGCCACGTGGAAGAGGCGTGGTTGACCCTTAGGGTGGAGCCTGGGAACATCATGAACCCAGGGACACAGGCTCCCTGGTTCTGTTCAGCGTCTGAGAAGCCTTCTTTAAGGAGGAGGAGAAAAAAAATCCAAATTTGGGATTTCTGTGTGTGGTTTCAGTTCACCATCATGTAAAGGGAAGGGGACAGTCATTCCCAGAACTCTATGTCCCTGGATTCCTTGAGGTCATTTGTCTTCTGCGTGGCCTGTCCTCACCTGCAGAGGGAGAGGGAGGCTAAGACGCTACTACCAGGTGAGCAGAAGCAACTCAGTGTCATCGGATCAGGAAGTAAAGGTCTATGATTATAGCTGTCCAGTTAGTCTCGCAGGACATAGGATCTGGAAGTGAGATCTGTGATTACTGTCTTCCTGCCTCAGGTGTCACAAGACCATGGAGTATGTACTTTAGGAAGGGGGTTGAACCGTCACTTTTCTTAAACACATGAGTCTCTTCCTATAGAATGTGTCTCAGAAACCTAAACAACAACATCCCTGAAGGCTTCAAAGGGAGCCACAGAGTCCCTAAAACTGGCCCTCCGCAGGCAAGTTGGGAGCAGGGAGAGATTCTGCTGGAGTTTGGCCTCCAGCAAGACCACAAAACCACAAGGAACAGTCTCAGGCCACACCTCGCCTGCAACATCACTTACAGCACCCGCAAATGACAGGAACTGAGTGTTCTATGGCCCACAGAATAACAGTCCCTGACCAACCTACTGCTTTATTACTGGGAGCCCCCCACGCCCTGACACACAGGAATCTGAGTTAGAGGTTTCTACTAACCCTTGTTTGGAGGGCTTGTTGATAGCTCCTGAACACTGGAAGCTTCTGCCTTCCTTTCTTCCTTGACATGCTTTAAGAAAAGATGTGGAAGCAAATGATGACCAAAATCTACTTGCCAACCAATGAGGAGGACACAGGAGAGATGCCAAAGCATCATATTGCACTTGTCACTATGGACTGTGTTGGCTCCAAGTTCTACTCTTTTCCACCTGCCCATTGTGCAGAGCCCAACTTCTGTGTTTGAATCCCCACCTTAGAGGAGGAGATAGAGGGAGTTGGAAAGTAGATTTTAGCTGGATAAGTGAGGAGTGGGGTTTGGAAAGCAATTTTTTTGTTCCTCTGTGGCTGTTTGGGACAGAATTGCAAATAATGACCACCATGGATGAAATATGCTTCTCTGGTTAAGTGAACTTTTCATCTCAAAATGAAGCACTCCAGCTGCTAATGGCTACAAGTTGTCATGTTTGGGGAAATCTGGCAAGTGAGGCCAGAAGAACATTACAGAATCAGATGGCTTTCTATCCTCAGTCCCATAAATCTGCTTAAATTTCAATTACTACAGGGATCTGTTTACTAGAGGATCTCAAAGCATCTTATAATTAACTAATATTATTTTGTCCTCTTTTCTGGAAAGCATCAAAAACATGTCTCAAAGCAGAATGGCAGCTAGAGAGCGATTATAAATTAATAATAATAATATTAATAATAGCAATAATGACTCCAGACTGAGTGCAAAGTCCACAGGAACCATAAGCATCCTTTTCTAATCCACTCTTCCGCTCTCTTTGTACCACCCTGTGAGTGAAGCAATATTGGTCCCGTTTTTCAAATTGAAAGGAGAGGCTGAAAAAAATTTTTTGGTGCTTCCAGTCAGAGTCTTGGAAATGCCTAGCAACAGCTTTATGGATTGGGGACTTGACTGAGAGCCTTTGAGTGTATACCCAGGCAGTCTAGGACAGTGACCTTCATCTTGGGAGCAGGAAACCTAGAACATTCCACTGCAGTGGTTCCAGGAATCTTTTGGAAAGTACATGGGAATCTAGAAGCCAGACTTGCTGCTGCTCCCCCTGCATAAGGACACTATCCAGGACTCTCAGATGTGAAAACACAAATTCACATGTGGCGCCTGTGTATTCTGCCATGACCCTTCAGTTCGGACCATCCAAAGAATTTGTGGGCTCTTGTAGTCATCTCTGAATTTGCAGAGATAGAATCCAGGGCTCAGGCAGGCTTGGGAACTGGTGTCCAAACCCTGGAGTTTCTTAAAGATCTTGCTATGACCATGGGGAACACTGATGCTGACTTTGACCCAATGGCTTTCACCCCTTAGCGGTGGTTGCTCCCAGCCTTCTCTTTGTCCTTCCACATAGCATTTGGGGTATCACCATAAAATGGCCTGATGGCAGAAAGGGCATCTGAATCATGGTGGCTGTGTCAGAGTAAACCTCTATCACATGCATAGCTGAGGCCCCATCCATTGCAGACATCATTTACAGTCTTCACAGCCCAGTCTACTAAGGTCTCTCTTACTGTAAAACTCATATACATGCATCAATTCACAAGATATTTCCAAACTCACATATATACAAACTCATCATGGTATACACAGGAACAATCACACTGCATAAACTCACACAGGCAAGTGCAAACTCACACATATACAAATTTATACACATGGTGCACCACACACAAGTACACGCATTCTTATAAAAACTTACATGAATACACACATAAAAATTCAGAACACAGAAAATCCTATGCATAATCACATACATATGTATATACATACAAACTCACACATATATGTATATACATAAGGACCATATATGGGGACACAAACATACATGTATAAACACACAAACCCACACATACAAAATCACAGATACACAAGCTTACATCATACACTGGGCAGGCGCATTGGGAACTCTTTTCATAGGATTAACTTAGTAATCATCCCGAGGCCTCCCCTCCATGGGTAGGGTGCTAGAGAGAGATATCATATGTTCTTTTCCTGCCCTAGAGCTTGGATAGTATTCCCTGAATGTCTTTCAGCCCCAGGAGTTTATTTCTTCACTCTTGAGTATGGGGTACTCAGTCCAAATACCTACTTTAAGTTGCAAGGTACTTGACAGATCTCCTTATACAGTTTTGAACATGGGTCTTCTGACCTTGCACACTTTTGGCTTTACATCAGCTTGAATGAGCCGGTTGAGAGAAAAGAGGCAGGTGTACCATGCACACTGTGACCCCAGTCTCAGCACTGCCAATTGCTCAGTGTTATTGAGCAAGCTTATCAGGATAGGAGTTGAGCTTGTTTAAGCCACCCACTGACCTGCTCCATCAATGATACAGAAGTGGTGCTATCCTCAACCATGCATTAGGGTGTTTGTTACACAGCAATAATCAACTGACTCAGTGCCACTTCTAAGTTGCTTTATGGGGAGTATATTGCTGATCCTAAATGAGCTGAGTTTGACCTCATCTCAAGGCCACAGGTCCAAATGTTACCCTCATGCACATCTATTGGACCCAGCAAGTAGTTTCTTCTTACTTCTGCAGCTGACTGCCCTGCCTTTTGCCGCCTTACTGTCTCCTCTGCTTTTATTTCTCCTAGGAAGACTCTTGTTCATCTTTGAGATTATGTAGGAACTGCCCCCTTTTCAGAAGAAATAATTGCATTTAGAATCCTGCAGAAATGTACCTTTTTTAAGCAAACAAACAAAGCTCTTCTCTCATTTGTTTTCTGAGGTTGCGTCTGTCCCCAATCAACCCCTGGTGGTGATACTGCCACTTCAGGAAACACTCACTTAGCTCCTTTTTTCATAGTGCCAGATAGAGCTCTTACTAGGGACATGGTCTGAGTGGTTCTCTCTCTTGCAGCAACTGTGAGTTGGGGTGGTGATAACCAGCAGAATTTGGCTTGTTTTTTTCTCCAGCAGAGAGTCAAATGCTTGGGCTGGCCCATCCCTGTTTTATTGACAAAATATCAGAGGATATCTTGACCCTCATGCCAAATGACCAGGCTCCAGATGTGCATCTGTGCTTGAGTCCAGACCAAGTCAGTGAGGCATGAAGTGAAGACTGGCAAGCTGGCAGATCCTAAAAGACGCCTTTAGGTTTGATTTCCAGCTCACAGTTGATTGTTGAGCACATACATTTCATGGTCATACTGATTCTTTCCTTCTTATTATCCTCCTCCAACTCCTCCAGTGGAACCTGCCAATTCCAAATGAATGGCATCCCCTCTGAGTCTTGGTATTCAAAAAGTTGCTTCACTTCTCTTCTTCATGCTGCTTCTTGCTGAGAGATGCCCAGAGATAAGAGACTTCTGCATTTGATTCTTTGTGGCCTAGTCACTATAAACTGTGATCTTGGTGACTTTCAAAACATCTGTGTGTCTTTGTTCAGTGGGAGGAATGGGATTTCTAAAATGCATCATGGCATAACAGCTACAGAAGTGTGCTGCCTACTCAATGCCTCTTCTGCACTGGATGATGTTAGGTGGTGCCAGACCAGGCAACTGCCTGGTCAGTTACTGAGTGTCTGTTTAGCCTGAAAGAACAAGCACTGCTGCCCTTTATTATTATGGTCCCCTAAAATGGAACCTTGATGGTCTTTTTTCCCTGAGATTAGAGAGGAACCTTGAGAGTTGTCCTCTTCATTATAGACCTGGCTGGACTTGAACAGCAGGTGCTTATGAAGTATTTTCCCCACAAGATCAATACATTTCTGGCAGCTACAAAAGTGCTCTCTAGGCACACTGGGGTCGTCTCTCTTGCACCCAGGAGATGATTTTCATTTCCATTTGATGTGTACTTTTGAGACTGCAAGTGGGAGTGTGTCTCATAACCTCCTGGAGAGGTGTGGCTCTCTGCTAATCAACAATGCTCACCTCTTATTGGAAGGTAACATTCTCTTACAATCTTTTATTTGAAAGGCCTTAGAGCAAAAGGCTTTTGGCAGAAAGAAGCCAAGATTCCCTCAGTCATAGGGCCATTCATTTCTACCATGGAGGTACCTCAAGACTTTCTCTTTCAAGAACTAGTAAGAGGAAATAGATACTCAGCTTTCAGAGTATTGACTTCCTCTCTAATATCTCACTACTAGCTATTGTCCTTAGATTTGGAACATTTACATCCTCCAAGCATCTCTCTTGTGGTGAAATAAATGAGGATTTGTTTACCCATACCTTGTCTCTTTCATTCATTCACCTTTCCACTTTGACACCTACTCTGGACTGGCCGGCCACCCTCATTGAGCACATGACCAGGATACTGATGTATCAGCCATCATGACAAGGAATGCCAGGGAGGGGAGGACATGTGGCTGAAGAGCCCATAAGCTACCAATAGGTAAAGAAATTCAAAATGAGTTGAAATCATCCAGGATGATTTTGGGTAGTAGTTTACAGAACTCATGTATGTGTGGTTCACAGCCAAAACTAAAACCAAAGCAAAATAATTGCATGATAAAAGGTGATTTCACTTTACATACAAATGTAAATCAGCTGATATTAGGTCACATGGTAGAGAAAACAAATTATAATTGGGCATGAGATGTCTGCTTGGATCCTGGTGTCTGGTACTAGCTGGGAACACTTTATAAAGAGAATGGATAGGTGTTGGAGAGTGGTTCAGCAGGTATGGAACTTGCTTTGCAGGTAATCAATCTGGGTCCAGTCTTTGACATCCCATATGATCCAAAGTTTACCAAGTAATCTCTGAGTGCAGAGCCAGGAGGAAACCCTGAGCACCATTGTTGTCCCATCTGTCATATGAAAAAAATATAGTGAGACAAAGGGGGAAGCAAGAAAAAGGCAGGGTACAGAGTGAGGAAGCACCACATCCTGTATTGGGATTTCCTGGGCTCTGGATAATGTTGACTAGATCATGTAGTCTCTACTGTAGCCCTATTGAACATCCTTACCACAGGAAGTGGGAGGAGGCTCTGTTACTACATCTGGCCTCCCCTCCCCATAGTCCCAGGGAAGAAATCACCTTTTTCTCAAGGTGAAAGCTCAAAGGCCACAAGGCAGCTTGTCCCTGCTCCAGGTAGGAGCAGAGAGATCACCCACACCCCTGTGGCAAATTGCAGACATGGGCTGTTTGTGGGCAGGAAGGGCTGGCCAGTTGTGTTGAAGGCAGCCCAAGGTGCAGGGAGTGGGGAGAAGTGGAGAGTTGAGGAAACAGGGGCCAGGTGGCACCTGCCTGGGAATCCTTCCTCCCTTGTCCTGGGAGTGGGTGGGGTTGGGACTGGGCATGCCCTTTCATCTGGGGCGGACCTGGCAGGTGGTGCTTGAGGGCAACCCAGCCTGGCCAGCTGCAGGGTTCTCAGTGATCTCAGATTCTTGGACCTGCAAGCATGCAGGGGTGGGGGGAGAGGGCTGGGAAAGAGGTGGTTGGGTAGTGGCCCTTTCTCCAGTTGATGGCAGGGATCACCTGCCTCCACCATTTTTTTATAGTTTAGTCTTTAGAGAAATTTTGAGAAGTGCACAGTACTCTTGTCCTAGGCGGGAAAGCTCAGGCTCAGTCAGAGCAGGTGATTCCAGCTGCTGGGGTTGTTCAGAGAACTTCAAAGCAGGGATGGGATGGGCATCTGGGACCTGGTTCTGGAGAACACGCCCTGGGTCCGGCTGCCAAGTGCAGAGGAAGATCAGTGCGTCCTGCATTTCTCCCACATCTTGGCCCCTGTCACCAGGTCACACCCAGAACCAGGCACTCCCTGTCCGTGGTCTGTCCCTGTGACCGCTGGTAGAACACAGTTTGCTTCAGGATTGCTCAACGGCCCCCAGAGTAATAGCAGCCAAGAGTCTGCACATCCCAGGTGCTTTGAGAATGGGGAAATGGGGCACAGATGGGAAATTCTCCCAGACAGTCAGATGTGAGGGAGCAGGACTAAGCAGAGGAGGAATCCATTGCCATGAGTGCCCAGGACCACCGCATTGATTCTCTTAGGTTTATTACTGGGGAGCTGAGATCTGGGACATTGGTCCTTGCAGCTGTGAAGACTACTGGTGCCCACAGCCATCCCCGAGGCAGTGAAAGCTCAGAGAAAGTTAACTATGGGAGGAAGTGATACCAGGACCCTACCTTCTCCAACCCCTGTACTCTGGTCCTTAGGTCTTTATTTCTGTTCCCCCACTTACTCTCGCCTACTCTTTAGCTATAGGGCCTTTACCCCAACTCTCTCTCCTGGTTTCTAGTACTGCTTGTTACTTTTTTTTTTTTTTTGTCTCCATCAAACCCCAAGATCCCAGAGGCTCTTAGTTTTGGACAAGCTTCTCTCCTTCTTCTGCCTAGTCCTACTTACTGAGCTCCAGCCTCTTGAGCCCCACATTCTCTCCCCATCAGAACATACTATAGGTCCAGCCCCTCCTTGCTAGGATCTTTTGTAAACAAACAAGTTGGTGGTGTGTAGAGAACTGCCCAGGCCAATAGGGTTGGCGATTCCTGCCAACATAGGTATCTGCCAGCATCCTCTCCTCTTCTGTTCTGAGAATGGGCCCCTTAGCTCTGGGGAAAACATCTCCTCCAAGGCAACTGTGCAATTGGGAAGATGAGGAGGGCACTGAGGGAGACACAGAAACTAATGTTACTTGAAATGAAGAGCATTTAGGGCGTCACTTCCAATGATGCCCTGGAGCAAGTACTGATGGCTCAGTAAGACCCAGCAGGGAGGGAGAAGCTGCATTCAGGTAGGACACAGCAGGAAACAGCAGCCGGCAGTCTACCAGGCTTCCTGCATTAGGATTAAACTAAGCACACGCTGAGGGCATTTTGATACCCCCAAATTGGCCTTGAGGAGGACATTTGGACTGCACATGCTCTGTGTTGAGTTCCTCTTGATGTCACTGATTTGACTGGGGCAGTTCTCACCCTAATAAACTATGCATCTCTGGATAATGTCCTATAATCTTGGAGAATAGGATTGTACACACAGTTTCTAAGCATTGTGTCCCCAATTCTTGGATCCCCTCCACTGTGTTCTCTACATAACTTTGCCTGCCCATAGAACTGGATATTCCTATGTCTGACCTCTCAGACTATAGCAGGAAGTTGGACTTGGCATCTGGTATCTGAGAGGCACTGGCTTCTCCCTTTTCCTGATGGGCATCTAAGTAGCTCCCCTTTCCAGTTTTTACCATGGAGAGGACCTTTTAGGATTAAGACTTTTAAGAACAAGCTTACTGAATGATGTATAAGTTCATCCAGACCAATATTTTTTCTACTTCATTTGTGTCATGATACTTTGATTTTCTTCCATTCCTTTTTTGTTGCTTTTTGGGTTTGATTTGGGCTACACCCAGGATCCCTTAAGGATTTCTCTTAGCTTTGCACTCATAAATTCCTCCTGGCAGGCTCAGGGGACCATATGGGATGCCGGGGATCAAATCCTGGGCAGCCACATGCAAGTAGATATCCTACACACTGTGTTCCAGCCCCAATTTTCTTCAACTCTTGACTCTGTGGTAGAAGCCACATGATAGACACCCACTCGATCCCTGGGAACATCCATTCACAATTCCTCCCAGGAATGGAATTAAAATAAAGGGATACAATGGGCAAAGCAGCTCGAGTCCACACAAACCAAGTCTGCTGAGCTCACTGTGCCTCACACAAAGGGAAGACATCGATTACACTAATAAGCTATTAGGTGGAGTGAGATTAATTGTGTCAGCTTCAATGTAGCCTATTCCCCAGGATTGTAGGACATTATCCAGAGCCGCACACTTGTGTTTGTCGGCAGGCACTCCTCCTATGCAAAAATCTATAAAACTAATCCAACTGGCAGAGAAAGTTTTTGTGCTAATAAGGTTGCTAATGGAGCTTAGGACTGGGGTTTAAATAACTAACATTGAAAGCCGAAAAGAAACATTTTAATTATTTAATAGGGCATGAAAAGGAATTCCAAAGTATTTCTACAGAAGCAATCCCAATGGGTATCATTTTGGTCCCCAAATTTTATTCTTATTCTTTGAAGATGATGGCCTCAGATTCTTATTTCATTGGATTAAAGGAATTGAAATTCTCAGGAGGGGGTGCAGCGAGGATGTGCTCATTTAGAGACCAGCAGGGGAGGCTGTATCCCAGCAAAGGGAGGCATTTAGGGGGAGATGAGGTGTCCCCAAGAAGAGATGAAGAAATTGAGATGCAGAAAATACATCTCAGGACCCCCCCTTGGGTACTTATAAATAATCATGGCAATTTGCATCTCTGTGGTGTTTTATAATTTACAAGGAGCTCTCTCACTCTGGACCTCCATTACTCATCAGAGACCCCTGCAAATATTGTTACTCTTTCTGGTTTAAAGGTAAGGAAACTGAGGCCCAGAATTATGAAGAGTTACCTACCAAGCAAACCCACTTACACTGCATTGCCTAGAAGAGTTATGAGATTTTGGGCTCCCCATTGGACTTGTGTATTCACCTTCTTGATTTGTGTATTCGCCTTCTTGATTGGCAGCTAAAGAAGATGAGCATTGCCCAGCAGTGCTGTTGTTCATGGACAAGGATGTAGTAGATGTGGCAGATGTCTTATCCAGGACAGTGATGATGGAGCATACTCTCAACTGAGCAGGAACTTGATCAAGGTGCAGAAGCATGTTGTTCAAAATGTGCCTGAGAAGCAGGACTTACCCAGGTGCCTTGTTTATGTCTGAGTTGTTGGCTTTGGGTTATTCTAAGTCCTCTATTGGGCAAGACCTACCCTTTAGGATTCATATTCTTGGGGGGAAAGAATTGGAATCATGGCATTGTCTCAAGAGAGAAGTTTAAGACCCCTTCCTCCAAATTCTCACAAGCTACCCTACTGACAATATTTATGGGGACACATTTACATAGTTGTTTGAACGTATTTGTGGCTTGCTACTAATCAAGCAAAATTTTTGTTATTGAGTATAATTTACTTGCATCTGATTAGAGATCATTGGAAGAGTTAGCATATAGAAAGACAACATTCCTTGGACATTAAGTATATCTTAAAAATTGGGGGCCCGGAGAAATAGCACAGAGGTGTTTGCCTTGCAAGCAGCCAATCCAGGACCAAAGGTAGTTGGTTCGAATCCCGGTGTCCCATATGGTCCCCTGTGCCTGCCAGGAGCTATTTCTGAGCAGACAGCCAGGAGTAACCCCTGAGCACCACCGGGTGTGACCCCCCAAAAAAAAATTGGTTGAAGAAGTTTAGTACATCCTTGTTGGCTTGTTTATTCTAGACATATGTAGGTAGTTAATGTAGTTTAAGGAATTTAAGCTTACTTGATGCCTGTTCTTATAGCACATCTAATAAGAAACAACCCTGGAACATTGAAGAAGTGTTCACAATTGAGCTGAATACCAGGCCAGAACACTGTCACATGCATACATGTTGTACCTCACTACCATGGCCAGCCAACGTAGATTCAATAGCTGGACTTCCTCCATCCCAGAGCATGTAATTTTCCACCCACCCACTCACCATCAAGAGAGGTTATACAACTCTTTAGTGCATCCAACAACTTGCCTCCTACCTATGAGTACCTACATATTTCTGTCTTCTATCAGCTTACAATCTCATCTATATATTCATCCATCCATCTATTCTTTATTACATTCATCCAATCAACCATCCATCTAACTATTCATCCTTCTATGCACTCACCTAACCATTTATCTATCCTTTCTTCTTTCCACCCAACCATACATTATCAGTTGTCTGTTCATCCATCCACTTGTCCACCTGTCTGTCTGTTTGTCCATCTATTCATCCATCACCCATCCATCCATTTATCCATCCATCTATCCATCTATTCATCCATCCATACATCTATCCATTCATCCACCCACCCACCCACTCACCATCAAACCATTCATATATTCAACAGGTTGTGTGAGATAAGAGACAGATGGGGATCCATCTTTACATAATTCATTCATGTGACTGGGATTAACTAATGTGTTGACAGATGGTATGGCATGGAGCTGTGAAGGTGCAGAGGAGGCTTTCAAACCCACCTTGGTGATACTGAGAAGGCTCTCAGAAGAGAAGAAATGAAGTAAAAACTGAGTCTTAAAGAGAAATTAGGATGGGGGAAAAACCTGAGAGTTCTTGGGAATAGAAAACAGAACAACTCAGCCTATCCTGGGCAGCAACTGTGGGAGTAAATATGAAGATAAGGAAAGAAAAAGTATGGAGATGAAGATGGATGGGAGGAGAAAGTGAAGGTTGGAGGGAATTATAGAGGTAAATGAAGGGAGAATGTAGGTGAGGATGTAAGAGAGAGTGAAAATGAGGATGTAGGAGAATGAAAGGGAGAATATATAGGACAATGGGGTTGAGGATGGAGCAAAGGGCAGAGGGAATATGGATGTGAGGTTAGAGGTGAGAATAGAGTGGAAGAAGAGTGGAAGAAATGTTGAGAAAATAGAGGAGAAGACGTAGATTATGGGGTCCAACAGAGGTGAGGATCAAGATCATGAAGTACAGTAGAGGTGGAGATGGAGATCATGAGGTCCAATAGAGGTGAGAATGGAGATCATGGGGTCTAATAGATGTGAGAATGGAGATAATTGGGTCTAATAAAAGTGAAAATGGAGATCATTGGGATCCATCTCCAGGCAGTCCTGCACTGGCTCCATGGTTTTTGCAGAAAGGTCAGAACTTTCTTGCAGGTTGAATTGGTAAACTAAGAGCAGATTTTCATGTCAAAGACAAGCCTTTTGCTCAGGGTATCATCAAGGGCCACTGGAGAATAAGCCATAGGCTGTTATAAAGAGGATGCATGGGCTTTTTTCACAAGGAAATCCAGGAAATTCTTCCCTAAAACCAGTGATTGCAGGGGAGAGAAACTTGGAGAAACAGGATAAATCCAACCTTCTATTTCTGCACTTTTCTGAATATACCCCCTATCCTCCTGCACAATTTGATCCTCTTTACAGGCACCCCCCTGAGAAATAGCTAGAGGTCCCATTGGGCACAGCTTATGGTCCTTTGAGAACATCCTTACCTGTGCTAGTTTCATGGTTATTATCTCCATTTTCATGTAGTGCATATCACATGCCATTTGTTTTTATCCACACACATGCTTATGTCTCAGTATGTATCTATGTTAAATCATATTTCTCACTGTATATATTTTCATTTCCTTTGCTTATTTTCACTTAATAATATAACACAGGCCTCCTTCTAGGCCAGCAAGCCCATAGCAGTTTTCAGTACAAGTGAAGATTCCATCATGTGGACAGAATTAGCCATTCCCCAGCTTCCCGATGTGTGCTGTTTTACCAGCATTGCTAAAAGCATCATCCAAATATATATTTCATGTTGTAAAATTGTATAAGTTGCACATTATTTTTATATGTAGTTTCAAGTGTGTGTATTTATAGAGTTCTATAAACGTGCTTGCTGGGGCAAAAGCCTGCCTGTTTTAAGTTGTATGGAAGCCAAATGACTCTCCCCAAACGCTGTCAATTTTCACTCCAATCAATTTTGTTTGAAAATGCTCACTTTTCAACACTTGCCAGTTGCATTCTTAAAAATGGTGTGCCAATCAGAGTAATTGTATCTCGATTTTTAAATTGTCTTGACCCCAATGGTGTCAGCCTGTATATCTTTGCCTGGACTTAATGGTGACTTGTGTTTATTTTTCTTGGATTGACTGGAAGAATTTTTGTTTATTTTTCCTTTCTGTGGGCTTGTCTCTTTCTCATTCATTCTATATGCATTCAGGGTCCTTACAACTTACCACGATACAAATGTGGCAAAAAAAAAAAAAAAAAAAAAAAAGCCATTGAGAAAAATGCCTCTTGCATGTCACACCTCTGGGAAGGCCATCAAGAAGTGACAGATATTTTTCCCAATCACAGCCCTGCCCCCTGGACCCTCCCTCTGCCTGACAGAATGCCAAGTTTGGCTCTTAGCGGCCAGGTCCTCCATAATCCTTGGCTGGGAGAGTTTTGTGTGTTACAGGCACAAGGAGAAAACGTGCCAGGTGGCAGGCGCCCTCCCTAAACAGGTCTTTGATTTCCACGCCTGGGCCCACTGAGGCAATTAAGCTGGATTTGTCTGATGGGACAGGGGATCAAAGGGCTGATGTTTTGAGAACTGAAGAGGAAAAAAAGCTCAACTCAAGAAAGGGAAGGAAAATCCCCCCAGGACAAGGGTTACTGGCACCCCTGAGGTGGGAACTTGAGCTGCAGAGAAGCAGCCCTGTGACAAGGGAAGAAGAATGAGTGAAGGGGGTACCTAGAAGACCTTAGTTTTGGGCATGGTGCCCTGGAGGGCTGGCTGGATGCAGGGAAGAGGCAACTGGGAGTTGGTAGTCTTTGACCCTCAAGCATGCAGACCTGAACTATGGAGCAGGTGGCCACATTCAACTTAGATAAAAGTCCAGGGTTTTGCCTCATTTCTCAAACCATGGCCGTGTTTTATAAGACAATGCTTTGAGGAGGGACTAGATGGCTGATGCTCTAGAACTGTTGGTTTTAAAGTTGAAGGAGGCTGTTGGGAATATAGCAGAGCTTTCTGGGGCTAAGGACAGAGCAAAGACTGGGCTGACCAAGCTTTCTGCAAGGCCAATGGTCTCTCAAGTGGTCTCAGCTGTACAAAGGTGCCAATCACAGGACTTCCTCTGGGACTAGTATGCAGTTAACTCTGAGCACTTGTCATGAGCATGCTCACTGTTGAGATGTTTTGGCTCACCATTATTTTGTTTGTGGAGTTTTCTGGCCTCTAGAAGTAAGTGGGGCAGTAGTCACAGTGGTTACCCTTGTGTCACTGGATTAAATGTCTGGCCAGTTGTTGAATTTCACATCTTACTTGGAAAAATCTCAGTTCTCCATGGCACCACGTCAACCTGAATTCCTCTTTATGTCTCCTTTTTAGCATTTAGATTTCTAAATGACTCAACACTGATTATTACTATAACTTCATCTGCTGACTCTACTGATTCAGGCTCTGTTTTCTAGCCAACAGGTTTGCTTCAATTTCTAGGATGTGCTGAGCCTACCGCTGCTGTTGGTCTTTTCTATATTTTCTAAACTTGCATTTCAGCTAAAGGACCCTCTCTGGGAAACCCCTTTAAGGAAACACCCCCAAGTCTTCTGTTAGAGAATCATCTTGGTTTTTGGCCTAGAATATTTTAAGATCGAAATAGCATCTTCATTATCTTCTCTGATGTTTTGCTCCTAATGAAAGGAGACATTAATCAGAGGCCCATGTAGATTTCCTTCACCACCTTGGACCCAAGCACCTGGCAAGGAGGCCTTGAGATGAGAAAGTAGGATAAACATTTGTAATGATAGACAAATGCTTCTAGAACATATACTGAGAAATATGATGAGGAAGGCATTGGATCCATTTTTCTACAAATAGATGCAGAACACACCTTTCCCCTTCGAATTGAAGCAGTCTCTCTGATGTACATTTTATCCCCAGATACATTTGGGAGCAGTTCTGAACTCTCTTCTCTGGCTTTTCTTTCTCCATCTCTTCCCAAGTTAGGTGCCAATGCTAATTTTTTCAATTGTGCAGCCATGTTTATACCTGATGTAGGGCAGTTTATCTCTCCTATTAGTTGTTTTGTTTTGTTTTATTTTATTTTATTTTTTTTTGGTGGCACTCCTTGAAAGGCTCATGGGTTACTCCTGTCTCCATTCAGGAATCATTCCTGGAGATGCTTGGGAGTCCATATTGGCTGCTGGGGATTGAACCAGACTTAGCTACATGAAAGGCAAGTGTCCTCCTCACTGAATTGTCCCTCCAGCCTCCTTCCATTACTCTTTATTTTTAAGTTTTTCCATGATTATTCTTGTATGTTTACTTTGCTGACAAATTTTAGTGCTATTACATCCAGTTTAATGGAAGAAAAAGACTTAGAAGTCTGATTATGAATGTGTTACTTCTGCAGATTAAATTGGAAAGTCATGACATTTTTACATTATTCAAGCATCTTGTCTAGGATGTCATCTGTCTTTCCATTGATTTATTCATGGTCTTGTTTGTTTTATAGCAATCCCAATATTTCTACATATCATTATTCCATTGTGTTACATTTATCCCTTGACTTAAAATTTTGCAGATATTTATGGTGTAAAAAATTATTTTTGTTCTATTACTTCCTAATCCATCCCATATCTGTAGTGTTATCTACTTACTAGTTTCTTTTTTTTTGTTTGTTTGTTTTTGGGCCACACCCAGCGGTGCTCAGGGGTTACTCCTGGCTGTCTGCTCAGGAATAGCTCCTGGCAGGCACGGGGGACCATATGGGACACTGGGATTCGAACCAACCACCTTTGGTCCTGGATCGGCTGCTTGCAAGGCAAATGCCGCTGTGCTATCTCTCCGGGCCCTACTTACTAGTTTCTTACTCTGTGTCTTTTGTGGTTTGCTTACTCCTGTCTGGAATAACAGTAAGATTAATAATCTACCATAATAGGAAGTTCTTATGGCCACTGAGTGCTATATACCTGCCTCATGGTACAGTGGTTTGATACTCGGCAATCCCATATGGTCCCCTGAGGCTCCAGAAGTAATTTCCAAGTGCAGAGCCAGGAGTAACCCCCTAAACACTGTCAGGTGTAGCTCACAAACCAAAACAAACAAACAAAAAATTCTTTGCATGAATGGGAAAACTGGGGAGAAGGCAGAAGAGACAGGGCCAGCCCTGGAGAATTTGGACCATGCTGGGCTCTTGAGTTTGTGAGAAGAATTGTAAATGTTGGGGCTCCAAGCCCAGGAACCATGCCTATATGCTTATGTCCCCCATTCCAAAGGCCGGCTCCCCAGATCAGCCCCTGTATGTGGGACTGCTCTAAAATCTCCAACTTACTCAGGAAGATGAGCCAAGGTTAATGAGAGCTACTGAGCCTTGCTCCCCACCGATCAAATCTGGATATTGCCCATGGCTCATGGCTGAGGCTGCAGAAACTGGGGGGCTGCCAAGGCCTCCCTGGTGCTCGTGACTTGGAGCCAGAAACTAGCTCACCTCCAGCATAGGAAGCTGGGCTGAGAAATAATGCAGCTTGGAAAAGCCACTCTGCAAAGGGGGCTCTACGGCTCTGGCCTCTCCTCCATCCCACTTCTACTTAGCTGTTCTATTAGTTCTGGGGTGAAGGTAGGATCCAAAAGGAAGCCTCAGATAGGAGTGATTATAGCAAAATTCACCAACGCTGGAGGGAAAAAATTATTTTTCTCCAGAATTGCTCAGTGACAAACCTTTGTTCTTGATTACAAAACATTAACAAATGAGTAGGGGAGTCAAAGTCAGACTAGAGGTGAAGTAGGGGTAAAGGTGCAAGGTTATGGGGGATAGTAGAGGACAGATTTATGGGGGATAGTGACTTTGCTTATCAAAACTATCAGCTTTGACACTATCATACTCATTAACAAAAAATGCTTTTTATTTTCAAATAAAACTTTAGGTTGTGAGCACTTGAAATGAATGGGGCTCGAAAAGAGGAGATTGGAATTTTAGGTTTTTTTTAATCCAATGCTCCATGGCTGGGGACATCAAACCAGAGACTTACCACCAAGTGGACCTGTAATAGGAATTCCAGATCCATGAGCTCTGAAGACACATGTGACCTGTAGCAATCAGCCCCTGAAGAGGTTGACTGATGGTGGGATGGAGGATGAGGCCTTTCTCTTCCAGCTCGGAGCACGCGTCTGCCACCCTGTCTAGCCAACGGTTCTGAGGTGAAACGGTGGGTAAACAGCTCGAAGACAGTCAGGCTTGTGGAAATATTCGCTTTATTCGGTGGACAAGACTGAAGTCCAAAGACTCAGCTTCAGTTCCAGCCAAAAAAACCTCGGCCTTCCACAGACCCTTGTTTTTATCCCCCAGAGTCAGATACCACCCAATGGTGGGATCAGATACCAACCAATGGTGGAAGCAGAATCAGGTACTACCCTAGGGTGGGGGCAGAATGCCAGGTCACACCCTAGGGTAGGGCACAATCACCAATCAGTTTAGAGTGAGTAACATAGTAATCCCCCAAAATATTTACATACACAACAGTGACCCATATTACAGTTTTCAGAGTGAAAATGTGATAATCCTGCCTTCTGATCTAGTAGAGTTTCAATTTATTACTTTATTGAGAGAAGTCCAAACTTATGAGGAGTTGTGAGAAAAAGCACTCTAGGATCTCACATAGATTTCATCACCTTTTTCCCTCCCAGTCCCATTTTCACAAGAACCAAAGGACAACACAATCAGAGATTGGAATCAACACTAACTGTTCATCTTCTGTAGATTTCCCCGGCGGGATTGGGGTCATTCTTGGGTGTCCTTAGTTGAGTGCAATGTTACCCTGTGTACATGGTTGGTCAAGGCTTTGTGTGACTCCATCATTGCCTGGACCCAACTGATGATCTTTGAGAACTACTGCACCTCCGTGCCTCCATCTGCTCATCACTAACTGCTGGGGACAATGAACAAGTTTCTCAACGAGATAAGTTCACCGTTTCAAGAAAAAAAGCTAAGTAGCTATGTGGCTGGGAAAATGTATGACAAATGAAATATACATATGTATAAGAGTATGGGCAAATCTACAGATGGATGTTTGAATTGACAGATAAGTAGATAGGTAGGTAGATAGATGAATAGATAGAGAGATAGAGATAGAGAGATGGATAGAGAGATAAAGATAGGCCAGCTAGTATATATTATTACAAAGCTCCTTCCTCTTTTTATACATTGAAGGTAACCAGTAAAAAGTACCTAAATAAATAATTTTTTTTTCAGTGATGGGCAAGGCCAAGGCTCAAAGTGCTTCTTCCCAGCACAGGGCATGTGATTGGGCACTATTACCCATGAGACAAACAGGAAAAGGAAGCCTCCTCTGCTTCTGTGCAGGCTAAATTAGAATAAATTTAATAGAGCAAACCCTAGCTTGGTGGGGGTGAGTAACTGCTTAGTAACTGCTTGAAAGTATTACCAAGGGCCTTACACTACTTTTGCCTCTAACAAGTAGTAAAGCTGAACATCAACTTTCAGTAAATTTTGCAAAGTTGAAAATTAACTCATTTTAAACTACTTCAATGTCCATCTAGAGATTGAACTATGCAATTAAATATTAGTGAATTCAAAAAAAATAGCTACTTTTCAGTACAGTTAGGTGAAGATAGTCATTTCTATATTTGCCTGGAACATGATATTATCTATGTTCAAAAACCAATGTTCCAAGAAAAGAAAAATATAAAACACAATGGCATGGTAGATATCATCAGGCTATTTAGTTTTATCTCTACAGTTTTCCAATTTTATACTTTTTTTTTACAATACCAGGTGTTAACTTTGCAACCAGGAAAGAAACAATAATAACAACAACACACAGAATGTATCTGGCAGCTTCTATTTGTAGAAGCATAGAATTATACACAGGGAAAGAACAGAGGGTGTGGGACAAATTCAGAATCTCAACCCCTACTGGTATATCACCCCTCTGTGCCCAGGAAATGGGTTATGGAATGCATGGAATCATTGCCCCTCATTTTCCTTTCATACCCTGGTGGTGACCACAGCCCACCATGCTGGCTGCATGAATATGGCAATTCTAGCCTGGCACATATATGCCCCTGTACACATGAACATCTTAATAGGCAAACCCTGAGAAAACTGCCACTCATCCACTCTTCACCTCCCCACAGGTGCAAACTAAGATCTAAGATCCATATCTTTCCAGTTGAAGGAAGAAGAAGAAGGTCCAGAAAGTAAAGTCTGAGGCCTGGCACATCACAGTCCCACCTTTTGTTGCATGACAGTTAAATGTGCCCATGCATGACTGTCAAAGACATTTGCCACATTCTGTCACTTCAGTACATGAGGGGGAAATGCCCACTTGTGCCCACTTCTGTCCCTTCTTTGCTCTCTGGCCATGTGCCTCTGGGCACATATCCTCATTCTGAGCCTTTGAGTTAGAAGTAAATGGAAGTATTTTTGATGGGTAGAAGATGGGTTTCAGGCAACAAGATTGATCCAGTCCCCTCACCCAAGTATCAAGTGGCCTTGAACCCTGTCCAGGAGGTCATCACTAGTCATGTATGAAGTAACTTCTGTCTCACTGACTTTTGGGTGATCGTGAAGTTATAGGGTGCAGAAGCAGATGACTTGTCCTTCCTATAATTAGAGACCATGAATTATGGGTCAATCACAGTACAAGCTAGAAATCAAGGGAGGACAGAGGGGGTAATCCCAGCTTCATATTCCCTGAAGATGCATAACTCAGACAAAAAAGATTGCTGGCACATTATGATCAAAGCTACAAAGGGGAAGTGCAAAGAGAAGGACAAGAGAACTTCCTGGAATCCCAAGGGCAGGAGGTGATTTCCTCTCTTTCCCACATTCAGGAACTGCTGTACTCTGAACACTGAAAGCTTTCAGAACTAATGGGATAGGATGGAACACTGATGGCAGAGCTTCTGTAGACACAAGGAGTTTTGTATTAGTCACTTTGCATGATCTTTAGAGTTGGTGGGAGGTGGAGCAAAATTTCAGTGTCACTGAGAGTTTGAATGAAGGGTCAGGTTCTTTTGTTTCACACTGGACATATGTGATTTTGGAGAGATTCTGGAGGGAACCATACATACTCCTCCAACCTGCTTGTTCTCCAAGGCCTCATTTTCAGTCCAATGCATGGGAACAATGGCAGTGTGAACGGGATCTGTTATCAGCTCTCAAATGACCAAAGAACAGCTTTTACTGTTTCCCCTGGAAGAAAAGAAGCAGGGTTATAGATCATGGGTGTAGCCTGCAGAAGATGTTAATAAAATTGTTAATAAAATTCATTGAGGGTGGCATGGAAGGCCCCACACAACCCCACAGGCTACCAGTCCAACCTTTGGCCTTGGCTTCTGCAATCTAAGCAGATGCAGTCTCCCCTTCACAGGTTACCTTGTAGCTTGCTCTAGAAAGGCATTCTCAGACCAGTGTTGCTGTCTATGGTGTTTCTTTCCATGTCCTCATTGCACCCCAGCCCCTGGCATGACTGACTCAGGTCTGTGTGCCTTCCTGGCCTCCACATCTCAGACTGGACCTTTCTGTAGTGGCACATTCATAATGGTCCATAATGGTCTCAAGTGACAATATGAGACCCTTATAATGTCTCCAACTTTCTGACTCAGAATGGATGCCTGAATTAATTACCCCCAAACTCTGTTATTCTGCTCATGTACCCAGTCCTGACTTGCCAGCTTTGATTTGCCCAGAAAAGCCTGATTTAGGTGCTGAAAGGGGTCACAGAAAACTAGTATCTGTTGAGGAAGGTCAGTTTTAGAATCTGCTTATCTGTTCCCACCTCACCTCTCACCTCAAAGGTAAAAGAAGTTGCCCTCTCTGAGACAACTATACAGACCTTGTCCTTTTCCCAGGTGTCCAGGGTACTAAGCCTAGAGTTTAGATGTGGATTGTGTAGGGCCAGTGAGCAATTTCTTAAACAGAAGTTGGTACAAAATCAAGAAGACTGGAAGGCTCAGCAATGAGTCTAAAATCCAGTGAAGGTCATGGTAGAATTCAGAACACTCAGGAGGTTCAGTAGCACCAAGTCTAGGACATAGAGGATGGTAAGAGAAGAATATAGAGACTGGGAGGGGAATTTGGTTTTGAAGCTACACCACAGAGGGGTCAGTGTGAAATCTAGAACATAGAGGAAGGTCAATGTGGAATCTAGAACACAGGAAAGGATCAGTGCTGAGTCTAGAACAAGAGGGTTTCATGTAAATTCTGGAACACAAGCTCAGCGTGGTTTCTAAAATATAGGAGTTCAATGGAGAGATGAATCTAGACACAGAGTCAGTGAGTTTTGAAGCTAGAACTAAGAAAATAATCAGTGTGTGGTCTAGAATACAGGCAGTCATTATAGAATTTAGAATAAGGGTCTGTCTAAAGTCTAGAAGAGAAGAGAAGAGTATTAGTATAAGTCTAGAATAGTGAGTACTCATGGCAAAATCTAGAACACACAAAGTCACCTTAAAATCTAGATCACAGAGTCAGTGTGGGGTCTAGCGCACTGGAAAGGAATAGTGTAGAGACTAAAACACAGGATTCACAAAAGAATCTATAACACAGGAGGTCAGTGTGGAGTTTAGAACAGTCATGTGGAGTCTAACACATAGCACAGAATCTAGAACAAGGGGATCAGTACAGAGTCAAGAATATAGGGGATCAGTACTGAGACTGGAACATGGAAAGTTCAATATGGAACCTAGAACATATATAGAACATATATATACATATATAGAACATATATAGAACCTAGAAAATATGGAACCTCAATTGCCTTTGCTTGTACTGAAAACCAAATATTAGACCAGAAATTATAAGGAATGGGGTGTGATTCTGACTCATGATGGTCCTTGCTGTTTTCTGCTATTCCTCTGGGGGAAGATGAACCTCCCAGGGCCTGGCCTTCCATGTTGCTGAAGTAAATGAGGATATTGGATATGGCATCTCCAAAGCCCCTTCCAGACCACAACTTTGTGCTATAACAACACATAATGAAGTTATTTGTACACTCAAATGAGTTCATTGGGGACGAGGGACCTCAGCCTCACTCTTCCCTCATGCAAAAAGCAGTAATCCTTTAATCTCAGCTTTTCCAGGGAGAATTAATTAAGCTTTCATCTGGGCACACTGAAAGGAAGGTCAGCTGGCCCTGCCACCAGCTGCATCCCTAGTCACACCATGCTGTCATACCATCCTGCCCCTGGCCTTCCCACGCTCTTGTTCACCAGCACCTGGGCTGGTATACAATCACTCTCTGCCCTTAATCTCAGCCTGTCTTCTCTAAACCACAAAGACAGCCACTGGCATCAAACATGGGCACCCTCTAAAACTGCTTGTGTCCTTTGGGTGAGTCACCTCCCACGATGTTGTCCCAGTGCTCAACCCAACTCTCGCAACTTGTTGTTGACCCATTTGATATTTCTCAGAGGCCCACACCAAAGTATCCTTCTTACTCCAGCTGTTAAGTACGATGGATTTGCATCCATGTTAGTTGTCCCATGAGGATATTCTTTTATTTTAATTTTTAAAATTTAAAAATTTTTGTTTTTGGGCCACACCCAGTGGCACTCAGGGGTTACTCCTGGCTCTTTGCTCAGAAACTCCTGGCAGGTACAGTGGACCATATGGGATGCCAGAATTTGAACCAACATTGGTCGTGGGTTGGCCGCTTGCAAGGCAAACGCCCAACCGCTATGCTATCTCTCTGACCCCTCATAAAATATTCTTGGGTCATCATTGGTTGCTTCAGAATGTTGGGCTACCAGGAATTCAGGGATTAACAGGATGTTTGACATAGATAACAAAAGGAACTTGAGCTGGCTGGTTCAATGGGTGCTTCTGTATGCATTGATGGTGCATAGCCATTCAGATGGGCACTGATACCCTGGTTAGGGGCCATCACCAACCTTAAGCCAATAACAACAGAGCCTTCTGCCATCATGAGCCTTCTTGCACTTTCCAGGGAGGAAAATACTCTATAATTCCTGTCTCTGTTTGTCCCCTCAGCCTTGCCTTCCTCTGTATTGAGCACCCTTGTGTCCATAAAGGGTCCCTTTGGCCCTAGAATGACAACCAAAAGATGAGGTTTCTCTCATATGTGGAAGACCTGGACTTGTAGGTGTTTTGTTCCTAGAATTCTAGTCATTGTTTTTGAGGTCCAACTGTGATGGTCGACTTAGGGCATCCTTTAGGGCATCCCTTGATGATTTCCTTAAAAGTCTAATTTATTTATTTTTGGCTTGGATGCCATGGACAGTGATTCTCAGGAAGGATACTGGCAGTGCTCTGAAGATTTGAAATAGGGTTGGTTGCAAACAAAACAAGACAAGTGCCTTATTTCCTGTACCTTCTCCCTGGCCTATAGAATTCTTTTGT